>NC_087064.1:991925-1600082 GCF_963678635.1 Symsagittifera roscoffensis
CCTCATATCAGCAAATTCTCGATTATTCACTCAAGCAGAGCTACGACTCTCAACTCTAATGAGAGAATGTACAGCCATAATATATACACTTACAGAATATGAATTTCTGATACTTGGATCAAAACATCCCACAGTTTTGTTCACAGACCACAAACCAATCATCTTTCTTTTTACACAGAAATCTAACCCAAACCACCGAGTTTACAGATTTCAACTAATTCTAATGAAATTTCCAAACTTACATATAGTTTGGACTGCAGGAAAAAATCTTGCATTACCAGACACCTTAAGTCGAAATACACCACCTGAATTACTTACACGAAAAACAACAGTTGAAATACCCAAAAATATAAAATTCTACCTTGCAGAAAACGAAACATCACCTCGATTAGAATGCAAATATGCAGTAAAAACTGATATTGAACAATCACAAATAAATAATTTACAACATTTCCCACTTTATTTAGATTGTCAAAATAATCATTATGAAGTTGACCTACTTGGAACATCAACTTTTAAACCAATTCCATATTCTCAATGGATAAAAAATAACACCCAACAAAAACGAACAAAACAACACCTACCTAAAAAAGACCATTTTCCACTAATTGAAAAAGAAGATTTAACTGATAAAATAAATTTATCAGGACCACAAACAAATGATTCAAAATACACAATAAATCAAGTTTTTGACCTTCACGACCCACTTGATACAATACCATTATCTAAATTAGAAATCGAAAACATTTTTCTCCCCCCAACAGAAACAATTACAATTTCAACACTGAAACAATATCAAAACCTTGACCCAGTAATTCGACAACTAAAATCATGGCACAAATATAAAACTAAACCTATCAAAGCAGATTCAACCATTCTAGGAAACAAAACACTCCTCCGATACTTTCGCAAGTTTAACAATACAACAATTAACGAAAATACAGACCTTTTAGAGTACAACCTTAATGAATCTACAGTTCCCTGTCTCCCTATAAGTATGATTCTTATAGCTTTTAATATTTCACATACACAAAACATTAAAGGACACTCTGGATCAGAGAAAACATATTCAAATTTTATACAAAATTTTTACTTCCCAAATGCACCAATTTGGATAAAAGTACTATGCAATGATTGTATAGTATGTCAATTAAATAAACCTTACCCAAATCAAAAACAAATAGCACAAAAACAAGATTTTAAAGGACAAAGTTTATACTTTAATCATCGTATCTCATTTGATACTAAAGGACCAATTTCACCCTCATCAGAAGGAAACTCCTACATTATGGTAATTGTTGACGCATTTACACATTATGTAGCACTTAACCCAGTACCACATTGTAACGCTTATTACGCATACACAACACTTTATGAACACTGGATAGCAAAATTTGGACTACCAGAAATTTTAGTCACAGACAATGGTACAGAATTCATAAATAATGAAATAATAACACTATGTCATTTATACAACATTAAACACAAACCACGTACATCTCATGCACCTTGGACAAACGGCTTAGTCGAAGGTATGAACCGTTCACTACAAGAATATCTTAGATGTATCATCAACGGAAATGATACCAAATATACCGAATGGTCAGCAGATGTAAAATTATTTCCATTAGCATATAATTCACAAATCACGACAACTTTAGGAATGTCACCATACGAAATGGTTTTCAACCAAAAGCCACGCAAACCAATAATGTTTACAGCAAATTCCCATAAAAACGCACAAGGTTATTGTCAACCAAATAAAGACTCAATTTGTTATAACCTACCATTACATACGCACGATGAAGATCATTTTCATCACCCACAAATCCTTAAATTAGCCTCCGGTACACACACCGAATGGATTTTAAATAGAGATAAGAAACACAATGAAATTTACCAAAAAATAACGAAAAAGTTATTACAAAGACAAAACATAA
This sequence comes from Symsagittifera roscoffensis, assembly GCF_963678635.1. Lineage (NCBI taxonomy): Eukaryota > Metazoa > Xenacoelomorpha > Acoela > Convolutidae > Symsagittifera > Symsagittifera roscoffensis. The sequence goes on from NC_087064.1 coordinate 993,866, forward strand.
ATGAACAAATCAATTCACGTTTTACACCAGCTTCCGATTTAAAAATTGGAACATTTGTTTTAATACCTAATTTTAATACTCAAAAAGGAATTTCTAAAAAATTACAACCCCTCCGAAAAGGACCCTATCAAATAATTGCAAAACCCACAGATGTCACATATAAAATTATCGACTCAAACAAAAAAGAAATCGTTCAGCATCGAAACAACCTATTACCTTATTACCCAAAAGAATACGCACTCCGCGAATTAACCCAATTATATTCTTTCACAGGATTAAAAATTATTCAAAACGAACCACATCTGAAAAACACAGAACAAAATGATAACCCCACCGAAAATCAAAACACAAAACCAATCGCTACCAAAAACAATACACAAAACCATAAAGAATCTCCAAAACAAAGAAAAAATAGAAAAATGACAGAACAAATAATACCCCAAGAAGAAATAGACAAATCAGAACATAGAAAGACAACAAGACTCCGAAATCAACCACGTAAAAACTACAAAATGTTCATCCCCCAATCTAAAATATTAAAGAAAGTAGAATTTAAAAAGTAATTTTAAAATTTTATACTTCACAATCTTGAAACCTCCGTAACATTTTTCATTTCCATTTTTCAAAATAACATGCTCACAAGTACGCAATAATTCTAGTTCAAAATAGACCAATAGGATTCATCCAATCCGCCACTTTCTCTAACTCAAACTAAGATCAATTAGACGAATAATCTAGAACTCCAGGCACATCTCTAACTATAACTTTACAACCTCCAGGTCAAAAATAAGCAAACCACTCCAACTTGACAGCTAAAATAAATATCACCATAATACCGTACCCCTCCCTTATCTAATAACCCAAAGATCAACAATATTTCCCCAACTCAGACCACGAATACCCCCAAAACAAATTTGATAACTTAGCCTAAAGTCACAAAATGAAGATTTTAATTAGCCTAAAGTATAAAAATCTCACCATACCCCGGATCATTTGACAAACAAAAATAAAGAAAAAGACGACCTCCCAGTCACCATGAAAATTGCCCCCAACAATTTTTTACGAAACTCAACCCACTTGTCAAAAAACTAATAAATAATTCGACCACACTAGAAAATCGCCTCAAACAGCAAAAAATATTCGACAAAGAGATCATTTCTTAAATGCTTTTCTCTCAAACAGTCGCTCAAATATTTATCAATTTTAAACATTTTTTTTCAATACTTCAAGTCTTTATAATCTTTCTTTTTGATATCATCGAATCTTTTCTAATAATCATAATAATTTTTTGTAACATTTTTTTAATTTTCTACACAATAATTGAACTATTCCTCCAACTTTCCAAAACCCTTGAATATATCCACAGGTACGATTTTAACAACTTGTCTAAATGATACGAACAATTTTCAGTAGAACTGATATTTTTTTATTGTTTGTAATTTTCATAACATTTCTATCATCCCTCATTTTGACAATATGTAAATGTATAAAGAAAGCAATCATTACATTTGCCCTAGCAACAATTTTTCTAATTCTTTTTTTAGAAGAATATTATAATAAACATAAACCCTCTCACTAAAGTAACAATTTAAAAATCCATCAAAAATTGCTACCCAACAGTCACAGAATCAGTCTTCACCGACATCATCCCAAGATAATCCAACACCACCTTCAACTACTCAAAACCCTCAAACATCTACACGAATTTCTTTTCAAGACAATCCATACACCTTTGAAGAAAGGCACGCTCGTTTATCTGAACCACTAGAACCAGTTCAACGACAAGCATCCCTAAGTGAACCAACATATAATCTTTACCCAACACTACCACAAGAACTAAGTAGAATACGAAAGCTTAGTCAAAACCAAAACACAGCAGAAATAAATAGACAAATTATACATCCTCGACGAAATAGAAATTTTCAAACTCCCCGAGTTCATTTTGATATACCTCAATCCCCAACACAAACCACTCCAGAAAACACCACTGGTATCACACCAGAAACTCCTACACTTTTTTCACAACGAAGCACTTCAAGTCTACCTTCAGACTACTTAGGTTCAACACCAACATCTGAACAGATACGTGAAAATCCCTTTAACCCCCCAAACCTAACATCACGACTGCCATATTGGACTACAAATTCATTCACACAAGGTGAACCAAATTTAGTCAATGACCCCATAGATATTTCTACGGATACAACAACATCCTCATCACTACCAGAAACATTATCACTACCATCAACACCATCAATAAGTCAATTTTCACCACTACCCTTTAACTTAAATTTTCCAAATAATCTCGACGCCAGATATCGAGAACAATCATCAATAAATATTCCTTTAAGATTAGATTGGAATACATTCACAGCACCTCCACCACTCTTTGGACAACATCAAGAAAGTAACCGCCTTCATAACTGGGCACTTAATAGATTACAATATCGCCAAGATATTCACAACGATATCCGTGATCACAATATTCAAATACTCCAACAAAACAGTTTACAATTAAAATTTGAAATCACAGTTAAGTTAAATAATATTACCCAACATCCCTACCCATTAAATCCACCTAACATAACAGCTCAATCACTACCACCACCGTTTATAACTACTGAAGTAATATACAAATACGACAGATACACTAAAAACACAATTGGTTACATTACATTTTATAATCCATACTCAGGATTATCATACACATGTATATTCTAAAATTATTAATTTTTCTCCAAACCCTTTTTCTAATAACCTCAAATCAAAATATAAACCCTTCCCCTCGTACAGGACCACAAGATTTATTAGTAACACATTACGATTGCGAAGAAAATGAACAAAAAACACTACATAAATATGCAATCAATCAGGTATCACAATGTGAAACAGAACCACAAGCTATAGAAACCACAGATATAATAGCAACACTCTATTCAAAAGCCCGAGCAACAACAGTTACAGGTTATAAATTCACAGCAACATTTTCCGAAAAGAAAGTACATTGTTCACAAGTCTCGAACGGAAACAAAAACCGACTTGACCATGAATCATTCTACCAAAGTAATATAGAACGTCTTTTACATCTCAATCCCGACGATTGTAAAAATGAATTACTTAGACTAAACATCACAAAAAATAAAAACTCCCAAAGAAAATTAGTTAATTTTCAAGTTTTTTCAGACTCTGTACATCAATCACAACTTGAAAGACACCAAGGACATATAAGACTAGACGAAAAATACCCGTATAACGGCGCACACGGACGATTAACCTATGACCTACATGATAAACACTGGATACCACACATTGGTATAAATAACCCATCAAACTGCAAAGCAGACACAAAAAATAAAGGATACCAAGAAATAATGTTTTTCGATTGGAAAATACAACTCGAAAAAATACAACTCACACGAGATTTATCTGATAATACAATGATCTATCAAGGAATCCGACTACCTTGTAAAAATGATCAAGGATATTGCGACCCTACAACGAGAACACAAGCAACAATTGTTTGGTTCCCCGAAGACACATGTACAACATTTCAAGTAGCAAAAATACACGCTCGTATGATAAAATTTCACGAAAAATATTTCATACAATCAATTCCATATGAACAAGTCCATCCATCACGCAAACTAAGTTCCGATTTTCGAAACATAGACAATATAGAAAATAAATTGACACGTTTTCAAATATATCAAGAAACAGAACTTGCATGTAAATACAGGAATCCACTTCACAGAACACAATACTCTGAAATATTAGTTGAATATGAAAAAGGATTCGACATGACCACTGGTAAAGTAAAAATCGACCCATACGCCACAGGTCATCCTCTAAACGAAGGAACATCCTATATACCAGTTAATTTTGAAAAAAGCAACGGACAACCTGGTGGACATCTAAAACCTTATGACACCAGAAGCACACGCTTACAAGAATTATCACTAATGAATACTACATATTTTGGTAATATCCACTATGATATTCATTTGGATATGAAACTAGACTATACAATTAGCCGCATTTTTCAAGAAATGTCACTCTCTGAATTAGAAACACTACATCAACTATGCGAATTAGAACGAACACAAATACTACAATCACTTGCACTAGCAGTATTAAAAATACCCTACGCAGGATACTTATTATCAGGAAATAGATCAAATTTTTTAGACTACGAAGGAAACATCTTATGGTTTTATACTTGTACTAAAAAAGTATCACCACTATACGTTTTTGAAGATAAACGATGTTATAAAAGAATTCCTATCTTTTATAAGAATAAAGTACATTTCGTGGATACACTTTCACGAAGAACATATTTCTGGGATACCGCAGTCCCATGTGGATCAGAAAATAGCCACAATGTAGTACAACTAAACCCTGATGAAAACAAATATTATCTTCTCACTCCATATCCCACATTAATGCAATCACTCAAAAAATTTTCACCAGAAAGCATTCGCGCTATTGCTCGAAACCCAAATATAGACTTACAATCAATAGGAATCTATTCAAAATCAGATATTCAACATCACATTAGAACACAACAATTCCAAGAATTATTAACACAAATGGACACTATACAAAGACAATCAATAGACCAAAACTTACGCAAACTTGCAGAAACCGCAGGATTTGCCGATATCTACACGCAAGACTATAGCGGATATTTTAAAGACATAAAAGATTATATATATCTAAACGGCGAAAAATACCGTCCCCAAGATATATCACCAATTAACATTTTTAGCTTTGTTACACTCAAAAATGAGATCCTAGATTTTCTAGGATGGCCCTACTACATCTTAGAAAAATTGACTATTTTATACGCAATGTTTAACTTTATTGGATTTCTTTTCTCACTCTTAAAAGGAATCTACAATACATGTGCTATACACACACAAGTAAACAGACAAGCAAGCGTAGCACGCATACTCTTTGCAGGATTTTTTGGAATTTTTTCCACATCTATAAACAAAATTCTTTTAGACGCACAAATAAAAGAATATAACACAAAAATAACAACACGACAAAATACATACGACGAAGAACATAACAATGTCGACACACAGCCAACGGCACCACAATTACCACCCCTACCAAATAACCATCCACTATCCCTAGCCCCGCGAAATTTTAGAAATTTAGCAATCACACATAATCCAAATTTTCGACTCACCACATCACAAAGTCCCGTCCAACATATAATGACACATCCATCACAAGATGATAATACTTATGAACAAATTATTGAACAGCCCCATACCACCGCTTTTCAATCTCAAAATAATAATTTTTTTAGCCCACGATGAGCCGCCAACTTGGATCACTCCATCGATCAAATTCCCATCCAACCAACCTTACCTCTTCAATCCCAATAATACCACTTTTTGCTTTTCCGCCACCCGATTTTCCATCTAGCAATGTAACATCAGGCATGAATTCCGACACTAACTCACAAATTTCAGTTTTATACTCCATTTCACAGCTAAATAACCCGAATATTGAAACCCCCGACGAATTTGCCGACTCAGAACCATCTCCATCCAATAATTTTCATAACCCTTCTCATTTTTCTCAACCTCCTTTTCAACCCATATTATCAAATAACCCTGACCCAATCACTCCTACACCCTCTTATGCTTCCCAAGTTACCCCAACCTACTCCTCATACCATTCTGACCAATCATCTCCAGACACCCCCCGAATCTCCCCAGAGCTAGACAATTTTATTACCCTCCAACAACAACCCTACCACCTTAACACCCCGACCATAAACCAAATCTCCTCCACTACAAATTCATCCAATCCCCCTACACCCTCTTCAAATTATACCGAATCATTAGCACCATCATCCACATCAACTGAATCCTCACTCAACACTAATAGAGCTTATCGCACTTTTAAAAGAAAGTTCCCCAACCATCCTTTCCCAGCAAAACCAGGAACAGCCCGAGAATACATCAACCACCCCCAACATACTAACACTAGAGAATTTTTAGCCATCACTTTACCCTCATTTCCACAATACACCTTAAACACCCCTCATGACGCTAACGAAACACGCAACTTTGTAGACGAATACGTTTTAATGCCCACTCTCTCTTGGACCTCATACTATCATTTCACTAACCCTCTTTGCTTACCTTTAACTAACACATCCATTGATATAGACCGAAACAAAGACATGCTATATCGACTAACTACACCACTCACCGCTAGACAATTTACTTACGTTGGATATAAAAAATCACTAAAAATACACACTGCACCTAGAGCTAACGAATACACACTAGAATACTATGATCACAACATCATCAGAGCTAACCAAGATCAATTCTTAGACGACGATCGCTTCGCTAACCCACAAATCACCGAGAAATTTTTCATCAAGACACCATATGTATTTACACTAAACATCTTCGACCGAAAGTTTGATCACATTATTTCAGAAGCACTAACAAGCACACAAGCGTACGAAAGTTTTAAAGAACGCTTCCAAATCTTTTCACTAACCTTTCATTTCCTTGCACCACACGAAAGAGATTTACACTGCTCACACGATATTATGTTGCGAACTAAACAAACACATACATACAGTTACTATCGTTTCATCCAAAATCACTTTGACCTCCACACACCCTCTAGACAACCACACCATCGCTTTCAATTCATCAATTCAAAATACACTTCACCGTATTTCCTAAATTTCACATATTGTATTAAAAATACTAACCTTCATGGTATTCTTCGTAATTATGACCCCATAACCCAAATGTATATTTTCTGCCCCATCACCAAGACCTTCAACGCAGAAGAATCCCGACCCTTCCTTATCCCGCACGAGTTTGTACAGCCTATAGAAATCCCCATTTTAGAATTCATCCACAACACTAAATTTAACCACAAGTTATATAACTTAATCCAAAACACACCTTATGAGTTTGCAGTAGGCACTGAAGAACTAACCACTATTAAGGCACTTCAATTGCTTTGGCCACTACTTCAAACTAAAAATATCATCCGCATCTTAGCTAAACTACTAACAACTTCAGAACTAATTCACGATATCTTCCCCCACGGTTTTTTCCCCGACGACTAACAGGTAAGTATGAACTAAATGAATATTACTAACTAATTAAAATATTGAAAAACTCACCATTCCTTATTCATGTTTTCTTTAGATTTTTAGCCTTCATCTTCAATCATCTGAAAAATTCACAAAAGAAAAATAAAAAATAGCAAACTTCTTCAAAACTATTTAAAACCCTATTTAACTTTTGCACCAACAATTAAATAAATATAATACCAATGCAGTAAATTAATTTATAAAATTTTCCCCTAAAAGCAGTAAATCTACATATGATGAAAATTTGTATCTTAAAATTCCCCCATTACTAGCAGTAAATTTCCAAATTCTATGCAGTAAATTAATAAAATGCAATTGCAGTACTAACCTTTTGATATTTTCATTCATTCGCACAGAAATTCTATCCACACTCGCACAGCTCGCCCACGAAGAATTGTTTAAAATAATGAATTTCAGTTTCAAGTTTTCACACTCAACAACTCTAACAAATAATAACAAGTTTCAAACTTTCCTTTAACCCGGTTGGAAAGGAATCATATACTAAACAAAACTAACCAACGCAGCTTACTAAATACCACAAATCATAAAATAACAGCATGACTAAGAAAAGGAAACCAACGGTACCCAAACCGGATTAACCCAGTTTAAAACTGGATAATTTATTCTTTTGAAGACTATTACAAAGTCTTAGAAAGAAATAATAAAACACAAAAAAGTCAAAAGACAAACCCATACCACAAACAATTTGCTTTTTGGAAAAAGTACATAACCAACAAAACATAAGTAAAACCACAACAAACCCAACATAAAATGTTGTCACATAACAGGACCCCTCATAAAAACCGCATGAAATCATACTCCCACACCTGGCCTAACCCACCAGGAAAGGACGTCCTGAGCATGCTCTATAGCCGGCCTAACCCACCGTGCTACATCCACGCTTTGTGACCACACCTTTATTTTTAATAAGAGCTACTCAAGGGTGAGTAACTCTTCAAAATAACCGAACTAAAACAAAAAGCTTTTGTGAAAACAACTAACTAAAATCATAATTAAAAAATATTAAATTAATAAAAGTTTTATAAAATGTAAAATCACATGATGCAATATATAGATCAGAATACAACACCAAGGACGAACATCAAAAGACAAGACGACCTCACTACACTCGAGAGAGAATGACCAACTATAATCGATATGCGGCTCACAATCACAACTCAAAGGATTTAGAGTACGACTTGACCTCGCAGAAAAGGACTTCATTGAACTAGACCAATGACCACCTCGATGTTCAAGTATACGTACAGATCCGAGTAACCAGGCATCCCCTCCACGCACAATCTCCACGCCATTCCCGAGCTAGATCAAACACAAAAGAAGTTCTCTCCGAAGAACAGAAAAACCTGACATAGCCAACCATTCTGAAACCAGAATTGATGCTGTTGCAGAGACTCAGTCGTTGTCACAAGAAGAACACAACGTCTTGTGTCCTCAATTCCAGATCCCTGGAACTTCCTTAACAAAAAGGAAACAAAAGAAAAATGATGTTCGCCAAATACCAACGTCCATCATCCATCCTTGAACTACAAAAGAACTGTTCTAAAAAACTCTGTAAAACCCGGATGGGTGGAACCTGATCTAAACTATATTTTATGATTGGATAAATTAAATGTTTTACCAATGTAAAGTATTTAATATTAACCAATCATGATCCATCTAACTAACAACCCACTTATTTGTAAGTGCTGAAGTTACTTGTAATTTCAGCACCAGAGAGATTTGAATTTAACTTAGAAATTAGTTGGACTCTCCCGAGCACTTCAGCAGCCGCAATAAACCAGTATACCCTAGATCTATTGAGCCTAGCAGAGACTAGTTAAACAACCTGAGACTAGATAGTATAAGAGTAAGATTAGGATCGGTATTAGACTAAGAAGTTGCACGAATCTATCCGGCCGAAAATAAGATAGCGTGACGAGCAGACGGTGTACCCTATCCGAAATTACTCTATGAGTTACACTCCAGTCCTAACTCACTATCCATCTTTCGCTTAAAGTAATTCGGCCAGTTACGATCTGGTAACATCGCCTCCTACTTCATGAAGTTGCATGAACTACTCGCTTTTTCTATTTTTGGTTCTTAACAAAACGCATTTTTTTTAAACTCAATAAATGAAAACCATTTTTGTAGCCACTGGCCGTCAAAGTGAAAATACCGATTAAATTGATCAAGTTTGGCATTTTGTACATGTTACGAAAGATTCATTTGTTCTGCATCTTGAAAACTCAAGCTGATTATATCGAGCCGTCTCTTTTTGCCGAAATTAAATTTTGAGAGATGAAGCAATCTTCTGAACACCTAGAGAGTTTTTCAATATAACCTTCTCTTTTTAGATGGTCAAAGAATCGTTTTAGTTTTGGTTTTTGGTGCAGGGGATTTTGTTTTTCCTTGACTTGGATTTGGTTTCAAGAGTTGAGATATTTCAGGTGTAGTAACTGTACAAATATCTGCTTCGAACTTGATTTCGTTATTGTAGATCCCGATGGAGCTTTCCTAGGCTACAGTCCGAGATAAAGATTGCGCGGGTGGTGCCAGCTGTTGGGAGACTTCAACTCCCAAATACGTCTGATTTCGAATGTAATTTCTGCAGTGCTTAGCGAAATGACTCTTATGGCCACAGTTGTAATGGTTAAGATCACTAGCTGGACACGAAGTGAGACGCTTTTTTTCAAATTGTTGTCCAACGTTTTGGTTTTGTGTAGGTTTGCTTTTGATCTGGAATTTTTTTGCTGAAAATTATATAAAATATGTTCAATATTGTTGATCGATTTTTGTGCCTTCTACCAAGACATGACATGTGCTAACAATTTTTCTGGGTTTACAAAATTGATGTTCGTTTTTTTCTGCATTTCGACTCATTTAAAAAAAAAATTCTCTAAAAAATTTCTTTTCTAAGTCTCATAACTAACAGTTTTTAGCTAGTTCAGATAAGATTCGTGAAATTTGTAAGAGAACTAATTTTACATTTTTATCGTAAAATTAGCCTTCAGGAACTCCGAAATTCTGTGAAATTGATGTTTAACATTCATTGCCTGGCTTTTGGTGAGCATAACCTTTCACTAGTTCTTTTTCTAGTTTTTTGTTGCTGTCCCCTATCTGTAGACTATTCTATTTTGCTGAGTTTCCTCTTTTCGTTTCCGGAGATCTTCATTATAGACAAAGATTGCTTGTCTGTTTTTTTCCCTCTAGCCATCCGCTGGGTTTGGTCCTCGGTCACTTCCACTGGTTCAGGTATGCGGCATTTCAACTCGTATCTGACCGGTTGGTTTGGTCCTCGGTCACTTCCACTGGTTCAGGTATGCGGCATTTCAACTCGTATCTGACCGGTTGGTTTGGTCCTCGGTCACTTCCACTGGTTCAGGTATGCGGCATTTCAACTCGTATCTGACCGGTTGGTTTGGTCCTCGGTCACTTCCACTGGTTCAGGTATGCGGCATTTCAACTCGTATCTGACCGGTTGGTTTGGTCCTCGGTCACTTCCACTGGTTCAGGTATGCGGCATTTCAACTCGTATCTGACCGGTTGGTTTGGTCCTCGGTCACTTCCACTGGTTCAGGTATGCGGCATTTCAACTCGTATCTGACCGGTTGGTTTCGTCCTCGGTCACTTCCACTGGTTCAGGTATGCGGCATTTCAACTCGTATCTGACCGGTTGGTTTGGTCCTCGGTCACTTCCACTGGTTCAGGTACGCGGCATTTCAACTCGTATCTGACCGGTTGGTTTGGTCCTCGGTCACTTCCACTGGTTCAGGTATGCGGCATTTCAACTCGTATCTGACCGGTTGGTTTGGTCCTCGGTCACTTCCACTGGTTCAGGTATGCGGCATTTCAACTCGTATCTGACCGGTTGGTTTGGTCCTCGGTCACTTCCACTGGTTCAGGTATGCGGAATTTCAACTCGTATCTGACCGGTTGGTTTGGTCCTCGGTCACTTCCACTGGTTCAGGTATGCGGCATTTCAACTCGTATCTGACCGGTTGGTTTGGTCCTCGGTCACTTCCACTGGTTCAGGTATGCGGCATTTCAACTCGTATCTGACCGGTTGGTTTGGTCCTCGGTCACTTCCACTGGTTCAGGTATGCGGCATTTCAACTCGTATCTGACCGGTTGGTTTCGTCCTCGGTCACTTCCACTGGTTCAGGTATGCGGCATTTCAACTCGTATCTGACCGGTTGGTTTGGTCCTCGGTCACTTCCACTGGTTCAGGTATGCGGCATTTCAACTCGTATCTGACCGGTTGGTTTGGTCCTCGGTCACTTCCACTGGTTCAGGTATGCGGCATTTCAACTCGTATCTGACCGGTTGGTTTGGTCCTCGGTCACTTCCACTGGTTCAGGTATGCGGCATTTCAACTCGTATCTGACCGGTTGGTTTGGTCCTCGGTCACTTCCACTGGTTCAGGTATGCGGCATTTCAACTCGTATCTGACCGGTTGGTTTGGTCCTCGGTCACTTCCACTGGTTCAGGTATGCGGCATTTCAACTCGTATCTGACCGGTTGGTTTGGTCCTCGGTCACTTCCACTGGTTCAGGTATGCGGCATTTCAACTCGTATCTGACCGGTTGGTTTGGTCCTCGGTCACTTCCACTGGTTCAGGTATGCGGCATTTCAACTCGTATCTGACCGGTTGGTTTGGTCCTCGGTCACTTCCACTGTTTCAGGTATGCGGCATTTCAACTCGTATCTGACCGGTTGGTTTGGTCCTCGGTCACTTCCACTGGTTCAGGTATGAGGCATTTCAACTCGTATCTGACCGGTTGGTTTGGTCCTCGGTCACTTCCACTGGTTCAGGTATGCGGCATTTCAACTCGTATCTGACCGGTTGGTTTGGTCCTCGGTCACTTCCACTGGTTCAGGTATGCGGCATTTCAACTCGTATCTGACCGGTTGGTTTGGTCCTCAGTCACTTCCACTGGTTCAGGTATGCGGCATTTCAACTCGTATCTGACCGGTTGGTTTGGTCCTCGGTCACTTCCACTGGTTCAGGTATGCGGCATTTCAACTCGTATCTGACCGGTTGGTTTGGTCCTCGGTCACTTCCACTGGTTCAAGTATGCGGCATTTCAACTCGTATCTGACCGGTTGGTTTGGTCCTCGGTCACTTCCACTGGTTCAGGTTTGCGGCATTTCAACTCGTATCTGACCGGTTGGTTTGGTCCTCGGTCACTTCCACTGGTTCAGGTATGCGGCATTTCAACTCGTATCTGACCGGTTGGTTTGGTCCTCGGTCACTTCCACTGGTTCAGGTATGCGGCATTTCAACTCGTATCTGACCGGTTGGTTTGGTCCTCGGTCACTTCCACTGGTTCAGGTATGCGGCATTTCAACTCGTATCTGACCGGTTGGTTTGGTCCTCGGTCACTTCCACTGGTTCAGGTATGCGGCATTTCAACTCGTATCTGACCGGTTGGTTTGATCCTCGGTCACTTCCACTGGTTCAGGTATGCGGCATTTCAACTCGTATCTGACCGGTTGGTTTAGCGCATCTTCAATGTCAAATGAATCTGATGCCACAAAATTTAATGGACATTTTCCGACCATTTATCCCATTGTTGGTGGTTCTCATTCGTCAAATTTTTCCAAAAAAAATCTAATCCACGTAAATTCGACGCACTTGTCTAAACCATGTTAAAAAGATAGATTAGTCTAGAGCGTTAGCAACAATTCTACGACATTTAGTATAAGGTACTTAAAGTAAGACTAATTTAAAAGGTTGATTTGTAAAAAGGTAATATCACCTCTTTTCAGATCCAAAAGCCATTGCGCTTTGGGCTGGTATAAAATTATTTTCAACAACATAAAGAATGTTTCCAGGTTTATGTGATACTCTCTTACATTTTCAACAAAACATGACTTTTATTAAGTTTTATGATCATCAATTTCGAAATTGATTCGAATCTCACCTGGAGTTCTCACCACAAGGATTTTCAGTCAGCTCGGAATTTTCAGTCAGCTCGAAGCACTCGTCGATGTCAACACAGGCGTATTTGTTTCCCTTGTAGCCCTCGTGACATTCACATTCGAAGCCCCCTATCTGGTCTACGCAGTCTGAGTTGTCTGGACAGGGGTCTGGATTGCAGTCGTCCTTCTCCACACAGTCATCACCAGTTTGGTCCTTCACAAATCCGGCCTTACAGGAGCAGTCGAAAGATCCGATCGTGTTTACACAACTGATAAACAAACAAGTATCCAGCCATAGAGGCGGAAAAAATAATGCAAAAATTATTCCTATGGCAAATCTCGACTAATGTAGAGCGCTGGTGACTTGCTGATCTAACCGTTGAAGCTACAGGCTCGCTTTCAAAGGCCATTCCCAGAACAAAAAAAAAAAACATTTCAATCTAAATGAGTTTTATATTTCATGAAAATACTGCTGAGCTATTAGAAGAAACTTAAAATACCTTTTTTTTCGAATCGTGATGAACATTTTTCATATGAAATCCAGGTTGTGTGAAAGTTCGAATCATCTTTTTGAAAAAGACATGTATGTATCCTTCTGTTCCAACCAACCATTCCTAGGAGTGAGAGGGAAGTCTGTCTTCCGTGCAAAACCAGATATCACAAAAAATATTTGATGGTCAAGTGATAGCTCATATTAAAACTAGCCTGACTTTTTTTCGTTTTTCAGCAGAGCTAAAGAATTTTCAGTAAATCAATCAGTTCCAACTTGTTGATTTAAGTAGGATTTTCTAGCTAATTTAGGCTATTTTTTATTTAGTTTGGAGTCGATTTCACTTCAAGATAACGAATCAAGAAAACTGAACAAAAACTGAAAAAAGGGAAAAATTGTTGAACTTTCCTATGTTCTCATTATTTTGAAATTTAACAGTCATCTAATTCAGATCTGATTTCAACTCAACAGAGCGAAACAAGAAAACTACACAAATGTTGGAAAAGGCGAAAATTGTGTGTAACATTCTGAAAAATGTCATTATTTTTTAATTGAATTACTTTGGTGAGAATATTCTGTCCTACCTGCACGGCCTATCAGTTAGCCTTGTGTTCCAGTTGTTTACCTTGATGTGTCGACATTACAAGTGCTCACACCCCTGGCACACTCATCCACATCCGCACAGTCATCTCCCTCATATCCGGCGTTGCAGTAGCAGCTGTGGGTGCCTGGATGGTTCGTACAGGATGCCCGCCAGTGACAGGACTCTTCATCCAGACACTCGTCCACGTCGGAGCAGTTGAACCCATTTCCCTCGTAGCCCTGGTTGCAGAAGCACTCGAAGGACCCCACGTTGTTCTCACAGTAACCTTTCATAACAGTTTAGAAAACATTTATCAAAAAAAATGAAACGTATTCTTTGAGACTAGGAAATATACCGTCTGTTAGGAAAACTGTCAGACATTTGTGTTTCCTCAATAAGTTGATTGAATTTTTCATGTACTTGATTTATCAAGCCAAATTTTGGTCGAAAGAATTAAAGCTAAATTGAATCACATGCTAGTAGTATACTATTTTTGAATAAAAACGAAGTTTTTTGTGGTAACCATCTGAGTCGCAAGGGTTCTCAAGACACTCGTCAACGTCTAGACAGTTCTGCTCGGCAAAGTCCGGCTGGAAGCCAGTGACACAGTTGCACCAGTATCCCCCCACGAAGTTCTCACAGGGACCACAGCCCTGCATGAGTTTGGCGCACTCGTTCTTTTCGGTTGTTTTAAGTAGGTTTTCTATGTCTTCGCAGACGGGCAGGGATGTGGCGTAAACATTGCATTCTCGCACGTCATTTCTGGTCACAGAGGCTGATAAATGAAAAAACAATCACATAAGGGTATTTGATGATTTTCAAGCGGGAAAATTGAATTTTATTTCAGGCACTCATAGGTAAAGAGACTGCTCAATTTATGGCGAAGACTTGAATGGTCCGAATGCTTTTTAGGTTTTATGGAGAAGTTTCAGTTTTGAAAAAAATGGATGATAACTCTTTCGAGACCCCTCACCCCTCACAGGTAATTGTTATGTACAAATCGATACAAGACTGCTCGTATCAGGACGAAGCCTCGAATGTTCCGACTGCCTTTTCAGGTCTTTGGAGCAGTAAAAAACTTGAAAAATTTAAATGTAATAAAATAAATTTTTGTTTTTTTAATTTGAAATTTTTTCTAAAAATATCTCCCCACACGCCATATTAAGTACAAAATGATAAAAGTTGCTCCTATTAAACAATCAAGTATGGCATATAAGCTTACTTGAACCATTTTGGAATAATTTACAATACGGATTACAACTCCGCTTACGCGTTAATAGCGCAAAAAAAATCGCACGTTGATTGTCCCCAATTGGCCAAAAATGGCAATCTTTAAAAACCCATGAATTTACAAAAATCGATCACAGGTAAAACATCTTTTCAAATTTAAGCTCAGGACAACAACAGGTTCTGAATGATAATGAAAAAAACTCCGTCAAAAATGGCTAGTTATTAAGTGGAATTTTGTCGGAAGAAAATAAAACCCACACCGAGCACAAATTATCCGTTACTATTGTTACGAAAGTCGGAACAATAAAAACAAAACAAGACAGCTCAGTTCAGGGCGAAGCCCTGAAAATTCCGACTGCCTTTTAAAGCCTCTGGAGCAGAAAAAACATGAAAAATTTAAAAGTAAAAAGAAAACATTTTTTTATTTGAGATTTTTTGTGAAAACATCACCCCACACGCCCTATTACGAACAAAGTGATAGATTTTGTTCCTTTTAACGAATCAATTATGGAATATCAGGAACTAATTTGGAACGACTTCTAAGACGGATTAAATCTCGCTCACGTGTTTATATCGCGAAATATATCGCGCGTTAACTGTCCCAAATTGGCCTAAATGGCAATCTTTAAATCCCTATAATTTTACGAAAAAAGATCACAGGTGAAATATTTTTTTTCCAAATTAAGCTTAGGAAAACAATAGCTTCCGGATAATGTTTTAAAAATCCGTCAAAAAAGGCTAGTTAAAAAGTCGAAATTTGTCCGCAGAAAAAAAAAACACCTCGAGCACAAATATTCCGTTACTTTCGTTACGAAAAAGGGAACAATAATCGCACACAGCAAAATATTAGAAGCAACAATAACCATGCCTCAACTGATATTTAAACAATTTGTAAAACGGATGAAATTCCCGCTTAAGCGTTAGTATCACAACATATATCGCGCGTTGTTTATCCCAAAATGGGCAAACTGGTAATCCTTAAACCCGCATAACATAACGAATGAAGTTCACAGTTGAAATATCTATTTGAAGTTGATCTCAGTACAGCAATGTTATTTGAATACTATGAAAAATTTCGATCAAAATTTCCCAGATGAAATGCCGAAGTTTGTTGGGAGAAGAAACAGGGAGAATGTTCGCGCTTAAATTAATGACGTCATTATAGCGCGAAAGTGAAAAAGCAAAAATAAGATTTTCTTAGACAAAAGGCCTTGAAACTACAGGTTTGTCCGATTAAGGTCAGTTTGCCATCAAAAATGTTTACAAATTTTGAGATTGTGAAAAAACGTTTTGATAACATTTTAACCGGAAGATGTTTACCTTATTTTATGTTATCTTTATATTGTCAAATTATCTGTTTAAATTGCCGATAATTTACAGATATTGAAGCAAATTTCTTAGATCTTTCAGTATACGAGAGTGAGCCACATTTTGGTCCGCCGACCCGGACATTAGATATTCCGGAAGATACTCGTGAACAATTTTCCCGGACGACCCAATTGGCCGAAAGTGACCAATTAGCCGAAATTTGTCCAAACACAACCCAATTGGCCGAAAGTGTCAAATTAGCCGAAATTTATCCAAACACAACCCAATTGCCCGAAAATGTCCAATTAACCAATATTTGTCCAAACACGACCCAATTGGCCGAAAGTGTCCCCTTAGCCGATATTTGTCCAAACACGACCCAATTGGCCGAAATTGTATATTTAGCCGAATTTTGCCCGTAAGTAACCGAATTGGCCAAAAGTGTCCAATTAGCCGAACGCGACCCAGTTGGTACAAACACGACTTAATTGGCTGAAATTGTGCAATAGCCGAAAGTGGCCCAAAACTGCCGAATTGGCCAAAAGTGTCCAATTAGCCAAAACTTGTCAGAAGGTGACCAATTGGCCGAAACGAACCAATTGGCCGACACGCCCCGATTGGCCAAAACGACCCGATTGGCCGAAACGACCCGATTGGCCGAAATGACCCGATTGGCCGAAACGACCCGATTGTCCGAAATGACCCAGTTAGCCGAAACGTCCCAGTTAGGAGAAGGGGAGGCCTTTTCAGGTATCCTGATTCTGGATTGTGGACATCCATTTCTTCTCAACACCCGAAGTTTTCTGTTAATTTTGGAATCTACCGGTGAACGCCTCTACAAAACTTGTAAGACTAAAAAAACAAAAACTTTATCCATTTGTGCTAACTTACTGATGGCAAACTTGTAGCCCCCAATTTTTCTCGATACCAAAATCTGATCAGAAAATTTTCTGTCTGTGTAGGAACAAACCTGCCTCACAAACCCTAATTACCTTATCCTAACACCGTGTTTGTAAGCTCAACACCGTATCGAAAAAAAGACCAAAATTTTGATTTTTTTCCAAAAGTTTTAAACTTTTGCAAATTATTCAGCAAAGCGCACCGAGTCGAGTATTTGGTCCTAATTTCGGACTTTGCAAGCAAAAAAATCTCAAAGTCTCGCAAACGCATTAGGTTATTGTTGGAAGTTGAACCGTTGGGTGAAAACTTGGAAAAATAATTTTCGAAAAGAAAAAATTCTGAAAAAAAAATTTTTGGAAACTTTTCGAAATAAAAAAACCGAAATTTTCGAAAAAAATTTCTTAAAAAAATGCAGTGTTTATTCTTGAAACGTGCTGCAGCTAACTAAACTCGTTCAATTGGATAAAATTAGCCGTAGTCGAGACCCGTAGCGTATTATCAAGCAAATTGTCCCAACTTTTGCTACAACCTTGTTAGCTCAGGGTGTTGCGGGAGGTCAGGTCGCGGTTTGCTTGATTCCCTTCCTCTAAAGTTGGTTTAATTCACTTTATGTTTATACTAGCTGCTAACTCGCTGCACCACGCTTTGAAAATACTTTCGCCCGCTTCGCAAAAGCGTGTATCGCAATCGTGCATAACCAGTCCCGGGTTAAGTTTCAATCATAACCATAACGCAGTAAATGTCCGTAAAACTTGTAAGTATCAACTGATCACTAGCTCTTAAACCGAAGCGAAATTGTTATTTCGCACGAAGCCGTTTATAACTCTAATAGTCGACGCCGTATTAACAACCTTAACGCACTAACTCTCAACCAGCTTAAGAAGATTCTTTTAAACTATAAACGTTGTATTTATGCAATCGCTTACTGTAAACGTGTAGGCACGGAAGATATTTATAGAAAGTTGAAAGAGTCAGGTATACTGGTTATTTTTATAGTAACAGACCTGATATCTAGAAGGAAGCAGAACCTCAATGAGTTAGCGCAAAATTACATAGAACTACACCAGGATCCCTCTCTAGAACTGAAAACGTTTACGATCCTTAGGCGTTAAAGGAACAATTTGAAGTATATTATTTCAAAGAAAAATACTCCTAAGCCAGGAAAACGCAAGCGGCAAGCTATTCAAAGCAGAAAAATTGCTGAGCAGCAACTAGGAGTTAAATAAAGTGCTTCTTTAAGGTGTGATATTGTTTAATGAGTCATAATATAATTTTTTGATTCTTAAGTTTAGGTCTTACTTTAATAATTCCTTTTTTTCCCTCAAGCTGAGCAGTTGAGCAGTTGAGTAGAAGTGAACAATTTTATAATTATTCAAAACGACAGAACAAACTGAGTTGAAATATCGACGATTGATGAATGGTAGAACATTACTAGAAAATGAGCTTTCCGTAGTTCACAGTTGTATAACTGAGAGTTTAGAGGGACCAATTAGGATCTTAACTGAATCCTGCAAGAGTATGCTCGTAAAAGCATTAGCTTAGAATGATGAACTCGTGATATTAGCTAATAAAACCGATAAACCTAGCAAACTATTAACGGAGTTGGCTGCATGGTGGTATAGGATAGTTTAAGATAACGATGAAGTAACTGGTAAGGCTCCGGCTCATATGGAATCTAATCGGGCTTCAGAGGTCTGCGTCGGTTAAACTAGTCGATCAAAAATTTCACCAAAATCGGCAAAATCTGGGTCGAGTAAGCCAAATTCAATGAAATCATTGACCCCCAGTGAGCGCCGCAAAGAACTGCTCCTAGAAAAGATGAAGCGAGAAGAGTTGGAAAAACAACATGCAGCAAACTTAAGACTGAAATAACAGGAAGCCATCATCAAAGAGCAACAGCATCTGATTGAGATGGAACGAAAAAAACAAGAAATTAAATTTGAAATAAACCGTAAAGAGCCAGAATATCGTTTACGAATAGAAAAAAGTCGACTTGAAATGGAACGATTAAGCGAAAAAAATTGTATTAAAGTAGCTGAAGCAAAACTGCTTGAAACTGAATACCTCGAAGAGTCTGAAATAGATCAGCATCTCGACCTGGCGTCTTCGGTTGATTGTCTTTCTCACAGAGTAAACGATTGGGTTGACCACGCAATAGAAAACCAAAAAGGACCCGAGGTAGTTCCGTCTTCTTCGAAGTTTGCAACCTGTATAAATACAGAAAGTGGTTCGCATCAACACAGAATTGTGTCCACAGCGGGAACCTCACCTCAGCGATCTTTGCCGAATCAGACACTTGATTGTGATCAACAAAGTTATCCCTATCAACCAACCGTCTCCTTCAGCGATAGCAATGGAAACAAGCACGCTGTATCCACTAATCCTGAGCACGAAACGCAGTCATTGCCTATTTCAAATAACACTGCATATTGCGAAAACAATACATCGTCATTTTTTAATCCAGCTGTAACAGCAGCTACCAATAATTCGGTATGCTGTTACTTCTCTGTACCCCATCCTTCGTCTTCCATTCTCGAGTTGTTGGAAACAAGCCCGCTATCTCCAATCAAAACTCTGGATACACCCTCATGCCATTTTGTCACAAACACCTGCAAATTTAATCTGCAGAAATCAAAACTTGCTATCACATAACGTGTATAGCAACCCTGCGTCAGTGAACAATCCGTTTAGCGGATAGTCTGCCGTTATTAGTCAGCCCAATGTGCCACTAATATCCCAGTGGACACCCGCAGTCGCCTAATTTATCATTGGGTTAACAAGTGATGGTAGCACGAACCCGTGAATTGGTGTTTTTTCATCCGTAACGCCAATATCTCAGCAACAATTCCCGCACGTATCAAGTGGTGGTACCGTTTCCCAATCACGACGCATCCGCTGAAAACACTTACATATATTCTCACTTTTGCAGCTGATCCTAGCATTCAGCTCGCCAACCGCAAGCCGTGACACTGAACGACTTAGTCCAAGCTCTGTCAGTCTCAAAGAAGGAACCCCTTCCAGAATGGAAGCTGGCCGGTATGATGGCAACCCGCTCCAATGACACGAATGGTTTGGCCAGTTGCATTACTGTAGATGCAGCGTCCTTAAGCCATGCTGTGAAATTAACTTATTTATGAACACTAGTCTTTGGTAAAGCTAAGTCAGCCATAGCAGAGTGCGCATACAGTGGAAGAATGTATAAGGATACTCTGAAAACTCTTTAAGAAAGTTTGACCAGCCACAAAACGTAATTACGGCTCTCCTTGATAAGTTGTCTAGTTTCCCACAACTTCGAATGCACAACTCTGAGAACATCATTAGCTTCACGCTGACCATTTCAAGTCTAGCGGCTGTCTTTAGGTCTCTTGACTATGAAGAAGATTTCAAAAGCACCTCTTTGTTTAATCAAGCTCTTTCGAAAATTCCATCAAGCATGAGAGAATCGTCGTCACTTTTTGTCGTGAAACGTAATTGGTCACGCCCGAAACTAATTGACTTTAACAATTGGTTAAAAGATAAAGCCGAGGCTCATGAGCAAATGAAAAATATGCCTGGAAAGCCCAAAGTCGAAGAGCCATCCAAAACTAAAGCTGTAACGAGAGTTTTTGAACGACAAGTACAGTTGAGAAAAAATTTGAATATCCTTATTTTATGCAAGGGGAAACATGCCTTGTGGAAGTGCTCTGTATTTGAGGAGAAAACCCCAATACCACGTGCGAAATTCTCTGCGGAAAACAAGTTGTGCTTCTCCTGCTTACAAGGGAAACGCGCATTCCGGCAATGTCCCAGAGCAAAGAAATGCACCAAACCAGGTTGCACTAGCACCCTTAGTGTACTTCTCCGTGGTGCTGAACGTGTTTATCCTAGTCAATATCCCGACAAAAACAATAGTCACACAAGACCCAACGCTGGTCAAACATGAACTAATGCAGAGCCGGTTAAACCGATCACAAACGCTGATAGAAAATCATTCAGCAAGAACATTCCAAACGCAAGTTCGAAGCATGCAGACACTAATCCCGTTCCGTTGGATGTAATTTCGCAATCTCGAACGACCAATCATCAATCATAACATCGAAAGGGTTACTGCCCATAATCAAACTCCAAGTTTTCACCAATTTCCAGAGTGCTGATTGCTTAACATTGTGTGACTCAACATCTAGTCATTCCTGGATATCGGCTAAATTAGTCAAATGTCTAGATCTTTCAGAAGAGATTTGGATCTCACAGTAAATAGTAATAACACAACGACTATTGTTAAAACGAAACAAGTTCAGATGAAGGTATCTTCTAACTTCGATGGACTCAGATACATATTCGAATTAACCGCATTTGTCAAGAATGAACTTAAAGTCGGTACCGATACCGTCAACATCCCTGCATTACAGAGCAAGTATCCGTATCTTGCTCCAATCAAACCAACTGTGTATAGCTACGCCGATGTAGACCTAATAATTGGTCACGACTCCTTCCATGCTATTCGGCCTGAGGATTATTTCAAGAGTGAGGCCAATCCAAACACTTCACCCGTCGCTGTTCGCCTTCAAATAGTATGGCTCTTGAGCGGCCCAATGCCGACATCTACTGGTTTCCTTTCCACTTGTTTCAAGTGCGAAACGGATGATACCGAACTAGCTTGTCAAATCAAACGCTGGTATGAAATAGGGTCATACGGAGCCTACAAACAGGTCAACTCCCGTTCAGCCGAGGACAAAAGGGCGGCAAAAATACTTGATTCCTCCACTGTCCATGATGGATCAAGATACGCTGTAGGCATGCTTTGGGCAGAAGAATATATCATGTTACCAGACAATTATTATTCCTCTTTGGTACAGTTTAGATCGTTGGAAAAACGTTTAGCGAAAGATCCTCACTTAAGGAATCAATACTCAAAAACTATCGAAGATGATTTGAGTAAAGAATACTTGATTCAAGTTCCTCCCCATATTTTTTCGAACCGCAGCGTACGCGTGTAGTATCTTCCTCGCCATCCCGTGGGGCCAAACAAACCTGGTAAAGTGAGGCGTGTCCTTAACTGAGCGTCTATATTCCACGGTACGTCACTGAAAAAATCGTTGCTAGTAGGATCTGACCTACTGCAAAAACTTGTGCTTGTTCTCCTCCGTTTTCGTCAACATCATTTTGCCGTATCGGCTGACATTGAAAGGATGTTCCTACAAATCGACGACCTTCCAGAGGACCAACCTTCTCTTCGTTTTCTGTGGCGGGAGAACCCCACAGCCGATGTGGTTGTACACTAGTACACCAGACATATCTTTGGAGCGAGAGATTCGCCGACGTGTGTAAATTATGCATTGCAACGGACTGCAATGGATAATCAGGCGATATTGCCTGACGCAGCGTCCGCAGTTCTAAAGAAATTTTATATAGACGACTATCTAGACTCCTTTGAGGACCCATATGTTGCAATTAATTTGAGTCAAGAGTTGATTAATGTGTTAGCTCTAGGTGGTTTTAAAATAACTAAATTCAAAAGTAACCTAACTAAAATTAATAAAAAGTTAAACCCGCCCCAAAGCGCGTCGCAACAGGAAAGTAAGAATTTTGTAACTTGTGGGGATAATTCCTCCCATGTCTTGGTCTGAAGTGGGACCATAAGTTGGGTGAAAACTTGGAAAAATAATTTTCGAAAAGAAAAAATTCGGAAAAAAAATTTTTTGAAAACTTTTCGAAATAAAAAAACCGAAATTTTCGAAAAAAATTTCTTAAAAAAATGCAGTGTTTATTCTTGAAACGTGCTGCAGCTAACTAAACTCGTTCAATTGGATAAAAGTAGCCGTAGTCGAGACCCGTAGCGTATTTGAAGCAAATTGTCCCAACTTTTGCTACAACCTTGTTAGCTCAGGGTGTTGCGGGAGGTCAGGTCGCGGTTTGCTTGATTCCCTTCCTCTAAAGTTGGTTTAATTCACTTTATGTTTATACTAGCTGCTAGCTCGCTGCACCACGCTTTGAAAATACTTTCGCCCGCTTCGCAAAAGCGTGTATCGCAATCGTGCATAACCAGTCCCGGGTTAAGTTTCAATCATAACCATAACGCAGTAAACATACGTAAGACTTGTAAGTATCAACTGATCACTAGCTCTTAAACCGAAGCGACATTGTTATTTCACACGAAGCCGTTAATAACTCTAATAGTCGACGCCGTATTAACAACCTTAACGCACTAACTCTCAACCAGCTTAAGAAGATTCTTTTAAAATATAAACGTTGTATTTATGCAATCGCTTACTGTAAACGTGTAGGCACGGAAGATATTTATAGAAAGTTGAAAGAGTCAGATATACTGGTTATTTTTATAGTAACAGACCTGATATCTAGAAGGAAGCAGAACCTCAATGAGTTAGGGCAAAATTACATAGAACTACACCAGGATGCCTCTCTAGAACTGAAAACGTTTACGATCCTTAGGCGTTAAAGGAACAATTTGAAGTATAATATTTCAAAGAAAAATACTCCTAAGCCAGGAAAACGCAAGCGGCAAGCTATTCAAAACAGAAAAATTGCTGAGCAGCAACTAGGAGTTAAATAAAGTGCTTCTTTAAGGTGTGATATTGTTTAATGAGTCATAATATAAGTTTTTGATTCTTAAGTTTCGGTCTTAGTTTATTTATTCCTTTTTTTCCCTCAAGCTGAGCAGTTGAGCAGTTGAGTAGAAGTGAACATTTTTCTAATTATTCAAAACGACAGAACAAACTGAGTTAAAATATCGACGATTGATGAATGGTAGAACATCACTAGAAAATGAGCTTTCCGTAGTTCACAGTCGCATAACTGAGAGTTTAGAGGGACTAATTAGGATCTTAACTGAATCCCGCAAGAGTATGCTTGTAAAAGCATTAGCTTAGAATGATGAACTCGTGATATTAGCTAATAAAACCGATAAAACTAGCAAACTATTAACGGAGTTGGCTGCATGGTGGGATAGGATAGTTAAAGATAACGATGAAGTAACTGGTAAGGCTCCGGCTCATATGGAATCTAATCGGGCTTCGGAGATCTGCGTCAGTTAAACTAATCGATCAAAACTTTCACCAAAATCGGCAAAATCTGGGTCGAGTAAGCAAAAATCAATGAAATCATTGACCCCCAGTGAGCGCCGCAAAGATGAACTGCTCCTAGCAAAGATGAAGCGAGAAGAGTTGGAAAAACAACATGCAGCAAACTTAAGACTGAAACAACAGGAAACCATCATCGAAGAGCAACAGCATCTGATTGAGATGGAACGAAAACAACAAGAAATTAAACTTGAATATAACCGTAAAGAGCAAGAATATCGTTTACGAAAAGAAAAAGTCTACTTGAAATGGAACGATTAAGCGAAAAAAATTGTATTAAAGTAGCTGAAGCAAAACTGGTTGAAACTGAATACCTCGATGAGTCTGAAATAGATCAGCATCTCGACCTGGCGTCTTCGGTTGATTGTCGTTCTCACAGAGTAAACGATTGGGTTGACCACGCAATAGAAAACCAAAAAGGACCCGAGGTAGTTCCGTCTTCTTCGAAGTTTGCAACCTGTATAAATACAGAAAGTGGTTCGCATCAACACAGAAATGTGTCCACAGCGGGAGCCTCACCTCAGCGATCGTTGCCGAATCAGACACTTGATTGTGAACAACAAAGTTATCCCTATCAACCAACCGTCTCCTTCAGCGATAGCAATGGAATCAAGCACGCTGTATCCACTAATCCTGAGCACGAAACGCAGTCATTGCCTTTTTCAAATAACACTGCATATTGCGAAAACAATACATCGTCATTTTTTAATCCAGCTGTAACAGCAGCTACCAATAATCCGGTATGCTGTTACTTCTCTGTACTCCATCCTTCGTCTTCCATTCTCGAGTTGTTGGAAACATGCCCGCTATCTCCAATCAATACTCTGGATACACCCCATGCCATTTTGTCACAAACACCTGCAAATTTAATCTGCAGAAATCAAAACTTGCTATCACATAACATGTATAGCAACCCTGCGTCAGTGAACAATCCGTTTAGCGGACAGTCTGCCGTTATTAGTCAGCCCAATGTGTCACTAATGTCCCAGTGGACACCCGCAGTCGCCTAATTTATCATTGGGGTAACAAGTGATGGTAGCACGAACCCGTAAATTGGTGTTTTTTCATCCGTAGAGCCAATATCTCAGCAACAATTCCCGCACGTATCAAGTGGTGGTACCGTTTCCCAATCACGACGCATCAGCTGAAAACACTTACATATATCAGCAGCAACTTTTTGCAGCTGATCCTAGCAACCAGCTCCCAAACCGCAAGCCGTGACACTGAACGACTTAGTCCAAGCTCTGTCAGTCTCAAAGAAGGAGCCCCTTCCAGAATGGTAGCTGGCCCAGTATGATGGCAACCCGCTCCAATGACACGAATGGTTTGGCCAGTTGCATTACTGTAGATGCAGCGTCCTTAAGCCATGCTGTGAAGTTAACTTATTTAAGAACACTAGTCTTTGGTAAAGCTAAGTCAGCCATAGCAGAGTGCGCATACAGTGGAAGAATGTATAAGGATACTCTGAAAACTCTTTAAGAAAGTTTGACCAGCCACAAAACGTAATGACGGCTCTCCTTGATAAGTTGTCTAGTTTCCCACAACTTCGAATGCACAACTCTGAGATCATCATTAGCTTCACACTGACCATTTCAAGTCTAGCGGCTGTCTTTAGGTCTCTTGACTATGAAGAAGATTTCAAAAGCACCTCTTTGTTTAATCAAGCTCTTTCGAAAATTCCACCAAACATGAGAGAATCGTGGTCACTTTTTGTCGTGAAACGTAATTGGTCACGCCCGAACCTAATTGACTTTAACAATTGGTTAAAAGATAAAGCCGAGGCTCATGAGCAAATGAAAAATATGCCTGGAAAGCCCAAAGTCGAAGAGCCATCCAAAACTAAAGCTGTAACGAGAGTTTTTGAACGACAAGTACAGTTGAGAAAAAATTTGAATATCCTTATTTTATGCAAGGGGAAACATGCCTTGTGGAAGTGCTCTGTATTTGAGGAGAAAACCCCAATACCACGTGCGAAATTCTCTGCGGAAAACAAGTTGTGCTTCTCCTGCTTTTAAGGGAACCGCGCATTCCAGCAATGTCCCAGAGCAAAGAAATGCACCTAACCAGGTTGCACTAGCACCCTTAGTGTACTTCTCCGTGGTGCTGAACGTGTTTATCCTAGTCAATATCCCGACAAAATTGATAGTCACACAAGACCCAACGATAGTCAAACAAGAACTAATGCAGAGCCGGTTAAAGCGATCACAAACGCTGATAGAAAATCATTCAGCAAGAATATACCAAACGCAAGTTCGAATCATGCAGACACTAATCCCGTTCCGTTGGATATAAGTGCGCAATCTCGAACGACCAATCATCAATCATAACATCGAAAGGGTTACTGCCCATAATCAAACTCCAAGTCTCCACCAATTTCCCGTGACTCAACATCTAGTCAATCCTGGATATCGGCTAAATTAGTCAAATGTCTAGATCTTTCAGAAAAGATTTGGATCTCACAGTAAATAGTATTAACACAACGACTGTTGTTATAACGAAACAAGTTCAGATGAAGGTATCTTCTAAATTCGATGGACTCAAATACATATTCGAATTAACCGCATTTGTCAACGATGAACTTAACGTCGGTACCGATACCGTCAACATCCCTGCATTACAGAGCAAGTATCCGTATCTTGCTCCAATCAAACCAACTGTGTATAGCTACGCCGATGTAGACCTAATAATTGGTCACGACTCCTTCCATGCTATTCGGCCTGAGGGTTGTTTCAAGAGTGAGGCCAATCCAAACACTTCACCCGTGGCTGTTCGCCTTCCAATAGTATGGCTCTTGAGCGGCCCAATGCCGACATCTACTGGTTTCCTTTCCACTTGTTTCAAGTGCAAAACGGATGATACCGAACTAGCTTGTCAAATCAAACGCTGGTATGAAATAGAGTCATACGAAGCCTACAAACAGGTCGACTCCCGTTCAGCCGAGGACAAAAGGGCGGCTAAAATACTTGATTCCTCCACCGTCCATGATGAATCAAGATACGCTGTAGGTATGCTTTGGGCAGAAGAATATATCATGTTACCAGACAATTATTATTCCTCTTTGGTTCAGTTAAAATCGTTGGAAAAACGTTTAGCGAAAGATCCTCACTTAAGGAATCAATACTCAAAAACTATCGAAGATGATTTGAGTAAAGAATACTTGATTCAAGTTCCTACCCAAATTTTTTCGAACCGCAGCGTACGCGTGTAGTATCTTCCTCGCCATCCCGTGGGGCCAAACAAACCTGGTAAAGTGAGGCGTGTCCTTAACCGAGCGTCTATATTCCACGGTACGTCACTGAAAAAATCGTTGCTAGTAGGACCCCACCTACTGCAAAACCTTGTGCTCGTTCTCTTCCGTTTTCGTCAACATCATTTTGCCGTATCGGCTGACATTGAAAGGATGTTCCTACAAATCGACGACCTTCCAGAGGACCAACCTTCTCTTCGTTTTATGTGGCGGGAGGACCCCACAGCCGATGTGGTTGTACACCAGTACACCAGACATATCTTTGGAGCGAGAGATTCGCAGACTTGTGTAAATTATGCATTGCAACGGATTGCAATGGATAATCAGGCAAAATTGCCTGACGCAGCGTCCGCAGTTCTAAAGAAATTTTATATAGACGACTATCTAGACTCCTTTGAGGACCCTGATGTTGCAATTAATTTGAGTCAAGAGTTTATTAATGTGTTAGCTCTAGGTGGTTTTAAAATATCTAAATTCATAAGAAACCTAACTAAATTTAATAAAACGTTAAGCCCGCCCCAAAGCGCGCCGCAACAGGAAAGTAAGAATATTGTAACTTGTGGGGATAATTCCTCCGATGTCTTGGTCTGAAGTGGGACCATATCGACGACTACTTTTTGGTCGTAAGCCGTGGTGTCAACCGTGAACTTACAAATTCGATAACACAGCGAACAGTGTTAAGCTTCGTTTTTTCCGTTTTCGGCCCCAAAGGTCTCGTAGCGCCCTATACTGTAAAAGCGCGATTATTGTTGAAAAAAATCAGGCGCATTCATGGCCAACAATGGGATGATGAGCTACCCGCTGATATCAGGACAAAATTTCTTGCCTGGCACTCTGGTTTGCCATCTCTAGGAAAGATGAGTATAAAGCGCAGCTACTTCTCCGCACCACTTGATTGGGTTCAGTTACACATGTTCGGTGAAAACTCAGAAGAAGTTTTTTTTGTGCTGTAGCTTTTCTTCGCGCCCGAGTGACAACTTCACTCGAAACACAAGTTGCCTTCGTCTTTGGAATAGCAAGAGTGGCGCCCATGAAAGCGCTTTCAAACACAAAGCTTGAACTGCAGGCCGCGTTAATCGCTACCGGCTTGAAGGAAGACATCCTCAAAGCTCTAAACATTCCTGTGTCAAACACACTACAGTGGTTATTTTCAGGTAGTAAGCAACCCACGTTCGGGGCAAACTGGATTGGAGAGATTCTTGAAAGTACGACCATAGACCAGTGTTTTCACGTCTTAAGTGGAGACAACCCTGCTGATACGGGAACCAGAGGAATCTCAGCGGAGTCCTTAATGACAAGCAGCTGGGTGAACGTCTCAATCATGAGGAGTTCTGAAAAACGATGGTGCTTCCTTTTTACATGTATGACCACAAGAACTGTACATTTTGAGATTGTCTAATCCATTGACACGAGTTCTTTTGTAATGGGAATCGAACGACTCATTGCCCGTCGCGGCACTCCATCAGTCATTTGGTCCGATAACGGCACCAACTTTGTAGGAGCCGAGAAAGTACTCTTGAATTGTATTCAGTCATGGAACGGACAAGCACCCCCAGAGCTGGCGAAAAAGGGTATTAAGTGGAAATTTAACCCCCGGCAGCCTCGCATCACGGTGGTTCTTGGGAACGTCTCCTTTGGTGTTGTAAAAGGGTGTTCTACGCAATAATAGGAAGGAGAAAGCTCACTCCCGAAGTCCTTGAAACAAATTTCTGTCTCGTAGAACAATCAATGAACGCTCGACCTATAACATTAGTAAGTGCAAGTCCGGGTGGTTTTGAGGTGTTAACTCCTAATCCCTTTTTGTTAGGCGGAAATGGTACTAGCTTCCCTTCTCTCTCTTTCCAGGAGCACTTCGACCATCGAAAGCAATATATCCGAGCGTAACGCTACGCTAACGCAATTTGGAGTCGTTGGCTGCGAGATTATGTGCCAGCGCAGTAAGTGGCACTCCGATAGTGACGTTATTTTAAAAACAGGGGATTTAGTGTGGATTGTTGACGAACGCAGCCCAAGGGGACACTACCCTTTGGCTCGTATAAAAACCCTTAAATACGGAAAACACAATATAGCCCGATCCGCCGTAGTCACCACCCGCTCCGGGGAGTTAACTCGACCGGCCGTAAAACTCGCACCCGTTTTTGTTCCTTTGGGCGCGGAGGATGTTCGCGCTTAAATTAGTGACGTCATTATAGCGCGAAAGTTAAAAAGCTTAAATAAGATTTTCTTAGACAAAAGGCCTTGAAACTACTGGTTTGTCCGGTTAAGGTCAGTTTGCCATCAAAAATGTTCACAGATTTTTGAGATTGTGAAGAAACGTTTTGATAACATATTAACTGGAAGATTTTTACCTTATTTTATATAATCTTTTTATTGTCATATTATCTGTATAAATTGCCGAAAATTTACAGATGTTGACGCAGGTTTTTTTTATATCTGACAGGATACGAGAGTGCGCCACAGAGAAAAATTACAGATAAAAGAAACTCTGGTTGATTCCCCTTCTTTCTTACTTCTTTCTGATTAAATCGGAGATTTGAAAAAAAATCATTTTGCTTAACTTGGGACAATTAAATTGCAGGAAAGTTCCGATGTTTTTTTTACTTTGGAGCTTCGGCGTTGAAATAATCCAGCTTCGAAGTCATTGAAAATGAGGAGCTGACACACTCATAAGTTGCCTAATGTGCGCAAATTTACCAGCTTATACTTGAATTTGCGTTTTAGTTTTAAGACGGATTAATTAATAACAGCCAAGCCTACTATCCATGCTTTAGATTCAAAATATACCCTTCTAATTGGGATGTTATTGCTCCGATACCTTAAGTTAGGGAATCAATAGCTAAGTGGTTGTTTCTGTAGACGAGTTTTAACAATTCATCATGCGTTTTTCAAGCATTTTTCCGCCCTGTGCTTTTTCATAGAGTCGAAACACAGATTGTTAACAAAGTTTACTCTCTACTTATAATTTTCTGTGCTTTACATAGCGTGTGGGTGGATAGTTTGTAGAAAAAAAATATATATATAGAAGTTTTATCATTTATTGTGTTTTTCAGTTACTATTGAATGTGTTTCATTTATAAGGCCAAATTAATTCATCGACGTCAAATTAAGACGCTCAAACAAGCAGTTTTGATATTACTATACATCAGAGCATTAATTGACAAAATGTTCGACCAAATTGTTTGGTAGTCGTTTGAATCAGAGAATAACTTAATATATTAATCTGAAAACTTTTTCAAAACGCAATTTCGAGACAGGAGTTTGCATTAGAAATTGACGTTTTGAGCTCTTGTTTCTACTGCAAAACAATGGCATTAGTTAAGAAAATGCTCACAAAAATACTCAGTCTGGATTCTAAGATAATTTTTAAAACGGACAAGCTTAGTAGCGCTCGATCAATGTTCTGTGGATCGAATAAACCAAAGTTAAAGAAGAATCTCTTTGTTTGTTAGATTTATCTTACGGAAACTGTTCAGGAAGTTGACTGTGATGTTGGTTCCGCAAAAATGATGTGCAGGGCAGTAGACAATGGTGCGGGCGAAGTGGCTAAACTTGAACAAGCGGTCGAAACATTCTGTCAGAGTCAAACCCCATTCCTTCAAGGTCGGTATGCTGAAACAAAAATACATTTCCGTTCCACGCAAGATTATGTACTACAAATAAGTATGGGACTTGATCAAGCAACATATATTTTGAGAAACATTTGAGTGGTGCATGTATTAAATTTGTGAACCATTACGAGGCCAAAAAATGCACTGGATAGGAGCACAATTTTGTGTCTGTATGTTGCTGGATTCCAGAGACAAGTCTTAAAATATGTTCCAAAATGTAAGTGGGTTCAACAAACAAAATTTCAGTGGATTCTGCATACATATACCTGTAACGTAAATTTTGTCCGCACATTTGTTTTGTTGCGGATTCCGCAACAAGTAAGTATAGCTAGTTGTTCTGGATTCCGCAACTGTAAGTGGATTCCGCAAAATGTAAGCGGAATCCGCAAATGTAAGTGGATTCCGAATTTTGTTCAGTACTGAACTTGCATATGAACAATTAAAAGCTGAGCTGGAATTTTATCTCTAGCAATGCGGAATTTAAAAGCAAAAACTTAACCATTGTCAGCGGAATCCCCGAACTAGTCTTAAAATATTGGTGACCTAAATTGGTGGATGTCATCTTTTAGTTTTTTGGAAACACAAGACCAAACAATTTCAATATTTGGAGTCACTGAGTTGAGAGTGCATGGAACCCACAGGATATCGAGCAATTGGACAGTATTTGGGATTGCGTCAATCCCAAATACTGATTTTGGAAGCATAACGACGAATAAATGCAGTAATTGTAGTCATTGGTTTGAGAGTGTATGGAAACACAACACACAGCATATCGCCAAATTAGGTCAGTATTTGGGATTCCATCGATCCCAAATACTGGTCAGTATTTGCGATTGATGGGATCCCAAAAACTGGAATAATGTGAAATAAATGTGGAATATATCCATTAGTTGGGGTCATTAGGTTGAGAGTGATTAGAAACCCAACACATAGCAAATCGTCGAATTAGTTCAGTATTTGGGATTTCATCGATCCCAAATACTGGTCAGTAATTGCGATTCCATTAATCACAAACACTGATCTAATCTAGTAAATTTGTATTCTAGTTAATTTCTATTCTAGTGAAATCAAATCATGCATTTAAAAGATATAATTTTAAAGGCTACTACACATATAATTATATGTAAAGGGAATCCGCAAACAAAATGCGGATTCCACTTATAAATTGCGGATTCCACTTAAAATTTGCGAATTCCGCAACAGCTCAATTTAACGATACAAATGTTTTATCATTTGTTTGTGTACTCCAAAAACTGTTCTGGGTTCCCCAAATACAGTTGCGGATTCTGCAAATTCGCCTATTTTTCGAGCGATTTTGAGCGGTACAATGATTTAGGTTTTTGTTTGTGGAATCCAAAACAGAATGGAAAATCAATGAAAAGTAGCAATGTTGCAGATTCCGCGACAAATCTGATGTTGGCCTGTTGCGGATTCCGCATACAATGCAGAGAATGCACAGTTTGGCCTCACAATGACCCTTATGAATCAAATAGTCTTTCATTTTCAATCACTTGTAGATGATACTAAGATAATTTTTCTATATACATTACTCTGCCATACGAAATGCTCGAAAAAATCTTTGAAATACTTTTTTTTGCCCAAAAATTTGATGGAAAAATCAATCACAAATACTATTCAAACGAACGATCTAGCTATTCAACATGGATATTCCACCTTTTGTAGTATTGTTGTATATCATCTATACACACATACATATAAATATATCTATATATGTATATAATATAGATATATATTTACAAAGTCACAGCCCATTCAATCACGATGCGAACGATATTTGAAAATCTTTCATCAATTGATAGAAGTTGGTATTAAAACTTTGAATTTTAGTTTAATTTGAGAGGGCGAAAAACGCCAATTTTCCAGCGAATTTTCAACTTTCTGACTCGAAAATAGTTTTGGACTGAAAAGTTTCATTTAATAGGTAAAAAATGTGTTTTTTTACTGCAGGCAAACTGGTTTTAGAAGCTCTATTTAAAAACTCTGGGAAATTTGCATGACCACCAGCTGGTTTTAGAAGCTCTATTTAAAAATGGTTTTAGAAGCTCTATTTAAAAACTCTGGGCAATTTGCACGACAACCAGCTGGTTTTAGAAGCTCTATTTAAAAATTCTGTGCTACATGCACGGCAACCAGCCTTGTTTTTATCCATTTTGTCTGAAAATCACTTTTGAGAGACTTTTTCTGGCCCTTCTGAGAAACTGAAGCTTTGAAACAACTTTAAAAGGGTAGCCGATTAACTGTGCAAGTAGCAGAGAAGAATCCTCTAACAGTTAACTAAAGTAGAACAACCTACCAAAAACAGTCTTTTTTTGCAAAATTTTTTTGGCCAACTGGAATCGCCTAACTGAGATTTGTTTCTTTACGGTACCTGTAGGCCAATGTGTAAGTGAGCCGCACTTCGTCCGAGCACAGGAAGGAC
This sequence comes from Symsagittifera roscoffensis, assembly GCF_963678635.1. Classification (NCBI taxonomy): domain Eukaryota; kingdom Metazoa; phylum Xenacoelomorpha; order Acoela; family Convolutidae; genus Symsagittifera; species Symsagittifera roscoffensis. Next base: position 1,027,814 of record NC_087064.1, read on the forward strand.
TGAATCACTCCCCCACAGGGGCTGCCAAGTAGGGTCACCACCAGCCACAAGGAGACAAAAAGAGGCAAAACAGTGCAACGAGCCATAGACACTGAAGGCGTTTATTACATACAAGTTGATATGCTTCTGCTTTCAGATATATATATATTTTAAAATAAACTGTTTGGAGCTTTGTGAGTCTAGTGGCATGTATTTATTATATATTAAGTTTTTTTTTTTAATTCAAATTTACCTGCCAGCTAGACAAACAGAATGCGAAATATTCTCCTTGCTGAATACAATCAAAACTGTCAAGATCTCAAGAATAGCGCAAAAGTAAAAGCTAAATTATGGAGAACGGTGAAACTTTTTTGATGTAAAACTGGAAGCCAGGTGTGTTTGCGCAGCTGTTTTTTTTAATCAAAACATTTAACAAATGAAAATGTAAAATTATCAATAATAAGTCTTAGTTGCTATACAATTTTTTTAAATCAACACAAGTCACATTTTTCTTAGCTGAAGGTTGTTTTGAATGTGAGAAGCTATAAAATTGAACGTATGCAAGCTGTGGATTTGAAGTTTTGAAGTTGTCTTATTGTCTTCGTAAGGCGTTTTTAGAAACATTTTGGAGTTGTTCAGTAGTCAAATAGTAGCTAAGTGGAATGCTTTGGGCGGCATCGTTTTTGCAGATAAAGATGTTTGATGATATCTAGTCAAGCGTAGGACTGATTTCTTGCAGAATAAATTGAAGAAGAAATAACCTTATCGATAAGAAAGCAAGGACAAAATGACGACTGTCTTATAAGACTTATAAGTATCAAGTTTTACGGTTTTCGATTCAAAAACTTGAATTTTTTATTGTCAATGTGATATACTTGTTGCTGCTTTTGCAGTCTTAATTTTCCTAGACCCTTTGGCGGTTGAATTGAACATACTTCCTCCTCACTCTCCGCCTCTTCTGTGGTTGTAAGGTCGACTTCTAATACATTCACCTCACTGAGTTTTCGTTCTGTCGATGCGATCGGTTTTGACGATGTTGGACTTGATTCGTCTTCCACATTGTCCCTGACTTCTTGAGTATCGGCCACCAGTTCTCGATTTTCCTGAACATTGTTTTCTCCGCCTATTAGCTGCCAGAATGAGAGCAGTCTTTGGTCCGCTATTCGTTGTTGTTCCGGTTCCAGTGACCATTTTACTCGTTGTGCTTGACGTGTTTCGCTGTCTGAGCTGTCCCTATTTTTTCTGCCTCCTCGTATAATTTTTCTCGTACGTTGTACTGTCTCTGTGATCTCCTCCTCTCCCGAGAGTTCGTTATTGGTGGAAAATGATCGGTTCCACTTTGGGTCCATTAGGCTTTCTTCACGCTCCTCGTTCCGCCAATCTTGTGGTGGGCTGGACCACCAGTCGTATGTTCTGTTTGCATTTTCTGACATCTCGATTCTTGAGTCTGTTTTTTCTATTTTTTTCGGTACTGGTCGTTTTTTCGTTTTGCAATTATTTAAGACTGACTGTTTGCTGGGTTGATTTGGCAAAAGAGTGATTTGATTCTGTTGAACTGTTGTGTTCAGCTGTTTTTGCAGTCGTGGAAACTGTTTTCTCTCGTTCCGGTCGAGCTTTGTTCGGTTTTGACCGTTTTGGTTGCTATAGCAACCATTACTTGATGACTGTTTCCTAACATTCCTTCTAGAACATTCTAGAACGTTTTCGTTCCGGTTGAGCGACCTTGAATCTTTAAGCCTACTGCTCCAGCAGTCGAACGCTTCATGAAAAGAGTTTATAGTTGCTACTACAAACTTTTCGTCTAATTCTGATTCGGGCCAGGGATCATTGAAAGGATCACGCGATAAATAATCAACTATGCCCATGTCCCTCCCCGGAATGTGAACTATGTTGAACTGATACGGCAGTAACCGGTCAACCCACCGGGTTAGGCGTGATTGGTAGGTCTTGTTCGATTGATTAACATCCAGTGCTGTTGTAAGCGCTTTATGGTCAGTTGCGATGGTAAATGGTTTCCCCAGAAGGTAGTGTTTATATCTATCTACTGCCCAAACAACTGCCAATAATTCCAACTCATTTGTTGAATATTTTTTTCTTGCGCATTTAAGTATCGGGATGCGAACGAAATTGGGACCCACAACCCTTCATCATTTTGTTGTTCTAAAGTGGACCCTAGTCCATCATGGCTAGCATCGCATTTAACTCGTGTTTCACGATTTGCATCGTAATAATGTACTTTCGTAATATTCGCCACAGCTCCTTTTATAGCATTAAATGCTTCTGTGTGAACATCCCCCCACTCGAATTTTTTCACCGGTAGTTTCATGTTTTTTAACTTTTTCTTTTGATTTTCTTCTTTAAGAAGTGGTCTTAATTTTTCTGTCAGACTTGCAACGTTAGGTATAAATTTAGCTAAATGATTTATACTTCCTAGAAATGACCTTAGTTGTTTTAGGGATTTGGGCGGGTTCAAGTTTACTACCGCTTCCGTTTTAGTGATCTTCGGTCTAACCCCTTCTTCTGAGAGATGATGACCCAACCAATTCACTTCTTGTTTGAAAAATTCACATTTTGATAGTTTCAGTGCCAAGTTTTCCGCATCCAATTTCTTTAATACTGCTTCTACTAGATTGGCATGTTCGATTTCACTTCCCTTTGACACAATAAGTATGTCATCCAGAAAACAGAACGTGTTTTTAGCGTGACTGATGGTTCTATCCATAGCCTTTTGAAATTCAGCTGGCATATCTGCTAGTCCGTAGAATCCTGTCAAGAATCTGTAAGTTCCGGTTGCTTTTCCGCCCACAATGTTAAAGTTGCATTGCCTAGCTGTATCCGCAGCTAATTTTAGTTGACTGTACGCATATTTCAAATCTAACACCGAAAAATATAGCGTACCCTTTTTGTTTTCAGTTACAATCTGGCTTACCCCATCAATAAGTTCATCTACATTTGGCATTTGGTATTTGTTTTTGAACAATTGTCTATTGATTGGTTTCGCGTCCATTGCCAATTTTATTGAGTCGTCCTTCTTTACTGTTATCACAATCGGGGCGATAAAGCAATCACTTGTACACTTATCAAGTTTTGTTATATGACCTTCTGTCAATAACTTCTCGATTTCTTTTTCGACTTTATTTTGTATATGAATTGGGATTCTTCTCCCCTTTTCTTGTATCGGACATAGTGGGTATTTGAATTTTGAACTGACGATGTGGTTTTTAGAAATGCCTTGCCTTTCGAATAAGTTCTTAAATTTATTTAAAAATATTTCTTTCCAACCTTCCGACTGCTCGCACATGAGCACGTCAAACCTGGTGAGTTCTTTTGGCGCTGTTCTTTGTGTAGTCACTATTCCCACTTGTCCTTGCAAGTCTAATCCCATGATGCATCTAGTTTTTCGCTCTGATACCAGAAAGGTTGCGCCCTTAACTTCCCAGCCCGCTGACCTCAGATTGGTTTTTAGGGCTCCCAGGATACTGATCGGTTGTTTGTTGTAGTCCACAAATTTTGTTTGTAAGTTCAATTTGTCAGACGGTATGAATCTCACTTTGTTTGATTTTTCCATGATTTCTTTCGTCGTTGCCCAGTTAAGAAATGAAACAGGACTACCAGTATCCACTGTTAGCTGAATAATCTGGTTATCTATTCGTACCATAGCCTTTAGTGACTTTACGCGGTTCAATGTTGGATCTCGAATAGAGTCTATTTTCTGAACTCTAACCACTTTTCCGTTTGTTTCTTTTCTCATCTCATTTATTCGATCTTCCACATATTTTGAAACTCGTTCATTTTCCGGTTGTTGAGTTTGTATCAACATGACTTCAAATTCACTACAGGACCCAACACCTTCACTGATCTGGTCGCATTCCACTATCGATTCTTCCGAATCTTCCGCAACTTCACTTACTTGTTGTGATCTGCACATTTTAGCGAAATGATTTGGTTTACCACAGTTTTTACAGTCCTTTCCCATCGCTGGACAATTTTTTAGGTGTCCTTGTTCAAACGTCCTTCCACATCTATTACATGGTTTTGTTTTCGTGTTTTGATTTTTGTTATTATTCTGTCTGTTATTATTTTCTCTTCTATTTGGAGTTTTGGTTTTCCCCCCCAAATTTCGAACTGCCATTACAGGTTCCTGTTTTATTCTTACACCCGATGTGTAATTGCTACTTGATCCTCCTGCCGCCGCAGCATTAGTCTTTTGAAATGCCATTGTGGTTAACTTGCTATGTTCGAATTTTATAGCCCTTTTTAGAACTTCCTCTGGATCCAGGGTTTCGAATGTCAACGTGTCCTGTAATGTCATGTTCTTCATCTTCGAGATGAACAAATCTCGCACTATTTCATTTTCCAATGTTCCTAGTTCTGATCGGGCTGCTTGAGCAGTTAACACTGCGTGGAATGATTCCAGAGATTCTCCAGGTTCTTGCATTCTCGTAAATAACTTGTATCTCTCGTATGTTACACATTTCACTTTTTGAAACGAGACTTCTGCCAACTCTGTTACTTCTCTGAACGTCATTTTCGATATTTCTGCGTGCGGATTCTTTTGTAGGAATCTTTTCTTTCCCTCAGTGCCCAAAGATAGAAATAGTCGTGACACCAGTTTCTTTTGTACTTCGTTGTAGAAAACATTGTGTCCGACTCGTGGGCCTCTTGTTCTTTTCTCTTCGTTCTCCAATGCTACTCTGTCTCTAGCTAGTTTATCTCTAAGAATTCTGGCGTTCCTCGCATCTTCGTTCTCCCCATCCCTGGGCGTTTCCGGGCGTGGTGGTGGTTCCTCTAATATGTCTTTTGGTTCTTCCAAAATAATCTCTGGGTTCACATTTTCTTTGACCGTAACCGCCATGAGAAATTGTTCGAACCAGATTTTAAATTGCCACGGAGGGTCTAGATTCGCTGATGCCCAAAATACCGGGATTCCCATATCCGTTCTGTTGTCTTGAGCTGCGAATCCTGCTGGCTGCGCCATGTGATATGCGTTGCGATATCAAATTGAAAACAAGTTGGAATTCAATACTGTATTCTGAATATTGAATTTAGATTTTCTCTTTTCTTTGTTTTCTTATGTACTGAGAGATAGAGCATTGTTAAGTACTCTGATCTCTCACTTAGTCTCAGTGTCATCACTTATGTATGACCTTGAGCGTACCATAAAATAATGATTTAACACCAGAGGTTGGCTGTACATACGTATAATAAATACTGCTACTGCAGTAGCGGTATGACAGTCAACATGATATGCGAATTTGTTTGATTTTATAAGCTTGCAATTTAGGTAAGTTCAGATTTTTACCAATTGGGAAAATTAGGTGGGAATTTATCAAAACGGGATGAGGATACTTCAAATCATTCGAATGAACGATGAAAGAAATCTAAAGTGAACAAAAAGAAAACAATTAATGAACTCTGAAGCCCTCGTAGTGTTCGTTAGTTATCTCAGTGTCAAATAACATTTCCCCCTGGACTTGCATTCATTTTTGTGCCATTGAGCAGCTCACCCCAAAAACAAAACTCTGAACTTTTGGTGAATATAAGACTTTTTCGTGAGGTTTTCCAAAAAATTGAGACCACTTTCTCGACAAGTTCTTGGGTTGACAAAAAATCCAAAATACAATTTCAAACTACTGAAAAAATATCATCATACAACTTCATACAATTTCATGGACTGGAAAATTTGTAGAAAAATCACAATTTAAGCAATTTTTTGAGAATTTTAAATTAAATAACAAGCATTTTTATCACGCTCAGAAAATAAATAACAAATTTCTTACTAAACTTTTTATTGCAAAAACTGTGAGAAAATAGCTTCAGCAATTTTTTTTTCTATGAAACTACATGATAAGCCTTTTTCCATACTATCAAATTGTATGATAAGCTTTTTTCCTTGCTACCAAATTCTAGAGAAATGAGCAGAAAAAAATTATAGTTTTGATGTTTTGTGTTTTGTCCAAAAGCACACTTAAGAAGGATTTTCATTTAAAAAACTCTGAGGTTAAGTGACAGTTACCACGAAGATAATTTCCGTTCAGTAATGTCAACCCAGTAAAATCTTGAAAAGGTTTTCACACAAAATTATATACAACAAGCGTATATTTTTGTTGAAAAAAGGGGACTGTTTTAAAATATAACAAGACTGCTCGAATCAGGGCGATGCCCTGAATGTTCCGACTGCCTTTTAAGGTTTATGGAGCAATAGTAACATAAAAAAATTAAATGCAGTAAAATGAAATGAAAAAAAAAATCTTAAATTTGAAAAAAAAAAAATTTAAAATCATCACCGCACACGCCAAATAAAGTACAAGAAAATAGATTTCGCTCAAAGCTTCTTTCAACCAATTTGGAACGATTTCTGAGACGGATTAAACCTCGCCTCCGCGTTAATAGCGCGAAATATATCGCGCGTTAATTGTCCCAAGTTGACCAAAATGGCAATCTCTAAACCCCCATAACTTTACAAAAAAAGATCACAGGTGAAACATGATTTTAAATTTATGCTCAGGACAGCAATAGTTTTCGAATGATTTTAAAAAAGTTCCGTCAAAAACGGCTAGGTAAAAAGTCGAAATTTGTCTGAAGAAAAAAAAACCCACCCGGAGCACAAATATTCCGTTACTTTTGTATCGAAAGTCGGAACAATAAGTGATAGCTTTTGCTCTCAGTAACAAATCAATTATGGCAAATAAGCTTCCTTCAACCAATTTGGAACGATTTCTAGGACGGATTAAATCTCGGCTTACGCGTAATAGCACGAAATATGTCCCAAAATGGGCAAAATGGCAATCTTTAAACACCATCTTTACGAAAAATGATCACAAATGAAATATCATTTCAAAATTAGGCTAAAGAAAACACCTTTTGAATGATTTTTACAAATTCAATCAAAATTGGCTAGTTAAGAAGTCGAAGTTTGTTTGAAGAAAAAAAAAACTCACCCCGAGCACAAATTTTCCGTTAGTTTCGTATCGAAAGTCGGAACAATAATTGTGTGTATAAAAAATCAATTGCTCGTGATTTGTGGATTTCGCATGTGAAAAACTAATCTTGGTCTACTTGCATGCTAATTTATTTTTCCTAAAATGTTTTTTTAGACTCAGAAATGAGTTTGCAATCAAAAATGGAAAATCAATTCTTAACTTAAAAACTCCATAAAAAACGAATATCAAACAACTTTTTCAATTTGGTTTGATGTCAAAGTTGCTTTTATGTAACAAAAATGTCACAAATTTGTTTTGATCGAATTCAAATTCAATTAAGCTAATTTGTGAAAAAAAATTGAGTGAAAAAAAGCTTAACATAGCATTTTCACAGTTTTTGATGCCAAAAAGGCTACCATCTAACAAAACCCCTCACAAGTTTGTAATGTTTGTATTTAAACTATTTAGGATAATTTTCGAAAAAAAAATATTGATTGAAAACTCGATTATCACGCAATGTTTTAACGGACATTGTATTATAAGCGTTTTTTTCCAAAGACTCCATATGTGAAAGTGTATGACGAGCATTTTTGTATGAAAATCAACCCAGCTTTACATGTCAATAAAATTTTATAACTTTGAGTCCTCCTAAAACACAAAAAACATCCTAACTCAGTAGAGGATTTAGGGAGGGGGCTGTCTTTTTAAGACTTTGCCTGCAGCGCAGAAACATTTGGTCAAATAAGGGTCTTTATAGAGCTTTAGAAGAGCTCAGAAAATCAATTTGGTCAAACTAAACAAAAGGTCGACAAAATTTTCAAAATAAAAAAAAACCGCCCCCCCCCCCTCTCGAGAAATTCCATGAAAAAGTATTTTTGAAAATTGGATGTGGAAAACTGTTGGGGGTGGGTAAACTGGGAGGGTAGGGAGAGGTTAAACTGGGGGGAGGGGGATGGCGCTTGCGGTAAGTTGGTAGGGAGGGGGGGGGGGGGGGGTGAAGTGTGAAGCTAAGGGGGGTGAAAACTGACATGAACTGAAACAGTAGAGACAAAAAAAATTAAATTTTTACTTGAAATGAAACATTTTATGAAACGTAATATGTTGCAACTGCACTAAACAGGAAATGAGATAAATTTGGAAAAACTTGTAAGTTTCTTGATTAACTCCTCAAAAAAATCCTTGAATTTAGTTGACTATAATAGATTATTATGGATTATTTTGGCATACAAAATATAATTATTACAATCCATTCTCAATGGATTTTAATCAATTTTTTTTGAAATTTTATAGATACTCACCATATTAAGACAAAATAATCAATTATGATCCAAGGGGGCTCGGTGCGGGAAGCAATCTTCTCTGTATCTGTAGTACACAATGATTTACGGTGGTCCAACTAGCATTTCTACCTCGTGTTCGTACGCAGTGACTTAAGTCGGATGAAACTATCGCAAGTAAATCACAAGCTTCGAATGAACATTCGTATATATTTTTCAAAAACATTTGACGGAAAACAAAATTCAAAATTTTTGCAAGCTTGAAAATAATTATGGTTCAATTGCTAGATAAAAATTAGATTCTACTTCTCTGATGAAAGGTACATCCGAGTTCATTCAGTAAATTGAGTGTAAGTGAACAATTTTTTTCTGGTTATGCAACATTTTTTTTGAGCAAAAGCTGATCATTTCATATAGAAAAAAAACTGGCAACTCTGTAGAATCTTTTTTCGGACATATGTAAACTTTTATGAAATTTTTGCCATGGAAGTTTTTTTCAAGGCACTGATAAATAGTTTTCTGCAAGGGAAAACTTGTCCCTTTCAATTGCCCAATCAAGCAACCCGGGTTGACCTCCATAAAACGAAAATGCTAATCGCGCAGTTCCATAAACTAAAAGAAAAAATTCATAAACTAAGTAAAAATTTTCCGTATGAAAAAATACTAATACAAATTTTACATGTTTTGCTAAAACGGTGTCATCGAATTTGTGAAACACTTTTTTTCTGGTTTTTGCATAAAGTTTGGTAAATCGTACCAAATCAAAAAGGAAAACTTATAGTCAAAAAAGAATCATCAAGGGTGGATCTAGAAATTTCTCGAGGGGGCGGATATTCAGAAATATAAAAATTTTCAAGTTTTTGAAATTTCGTCGACCTTTTTTTTAGGGGTCGACCAAATTGGTTTTCCCAGCTCCCCCAATCAGCATTAAAAAGTCCCTGTTTTGGCAAAACTTTCTGGGCCGCAGTCAAAATTTTGAAAAAACAGGCCAAAAAAGCATTTTTAGACACTTTTGGAAAAAGTTTACCAAAAAATTGCGTTTTTTGGGCGCATGCTGCCCTCTTATAATAAGTATATATTGGCGCCGAAGGCGCCTTTGAAAACATTTTAGAGTCCGTCAGCCAAAATTGGATATCTCAAAATAGTTCAAAGGGGGGACCCTTTGGGTCGGCAGGGGGTCGAATCCCTGAGGAAGCAGGGCTTCGCCCCCTAAATCCGCGCCTGCTAATCATATAGCCTCCATATATAGAAATTGTATGACAAGCAATTTTTTGATGGCGACAACAAAAAAAAATTCCAAAAAAACTTGAAATTGCCCCCAAAATTGTTTCGTGTTTTTTCTCAACTGCAAATCAAATTTTGTACTCAAACAAACATGTTTCGAAAAAGAATTTTTGCATGCAAAATGTAATTTTTGTGCGCATAACGTAGTCTTGGAAACACTTAAATTAGAATTTTTCCTTTTCGCGTAATAATTTTGTTCAAAAATGCGCTGAAAATGCCTTTTTTATATGGCTTGTTTATGTATGCCTTAATCAATGTCTGATAAGCTAAAAATTAAAATTTAAAAATAATCATTGTTAAAAAGGTTAACCAAAGTTCAAAAGTTTTGGTAATTTTGATATATTATTTGTGAAAGACATTTCAGGCCGTTTCCAATGCATTTTTAATGTGAATTGGTCAAACATTTGCTTACTCTACGTTTGAGCAACCGAGGTGTTTGGCACTTGTGTATGGTTAACAACACAAGCAAAAAAATAGAAAAATCAAAATTTTTGGTTTATGGAAAAATGCTAGTCATACAATTTCCATGTATGAAAATCATTAATCACAGGCCTTTCATGCAATTTTGTGTATTTATGGATTTTTATGAGAATTGTATGATTAGCATTTTTCCATAAATGAAAATTGAATGAGTGGCATGTTTTGTCAACCCGGAAAATTCATTGGAGCTGGCAATTTGATTTTTTTTAAATCTATAACTTCATCATGAAAAACGAAACGAAAAGTGACACAAGAGGAATATACTGGATACTGTGTTTAGTATCAATAAGGCAGACTTGTTGCCTGATCGGAAAAATAGGAATTTAGTCTACCCTGTTCTATTCCTTGTATTCTGTGCCCTGTTTCTGTTTCTCTTCACTTCAAATTCCAGAGTTATTTTTTGTTCTATGGTTAATTTCTAAGTATATTTTTTCAAGAATGCGAAAGAAGAATTTTGAATAACTATAAACGAGGACTTTGGAAAAAGTTTACGTTTTGTTGAACAGTGTACAAAAACAGTTCAAAAAGCCGTTGTTTTTGCTCGTTAGTTAACCAAGGTTTCATGTACCCATTATTGATTAAAAAATTCTGCTTACATTGAAAAACCATTTTTATCCAATGCATTAATTAGTATCATAATCACAGAACAGCGAATTTTTATTTGTACTTTTGGATGCACCTGAAGCTTTTATTTGACAGCTATTCAACATACTTATTGCTAGAAAGAAATATGGATGGAGTATACGAAACAATTTCTGCAATTTTTTTTAAATTTTTGATTGGAAACCAAATTGACCCGAAGAGATTCGAAGAATTAATTTTAGTTCTTGACTATTGGGCAGAAAGTTAAGCTTTGTTTTTTTTTGGAATTTTTATATTTGTAATGCAACAAATTTTCAGTCGCAATGTTCCGACCACAGTCTTTGAAACGACAAATAACGACACTAAATTTTTTTTCAAATCAGTGTCATTTTTGTTCTGAGTGTTGTGACAAAAAATCTGATTAAGAAACAAAAAGATAGGCCTAATTGACAGCTATAGCAAAAAAACGGCAAAATGGACGCAGCTTTGGAAGAGAAGTGACTAAACAAATTAAAAATTTAAAATAAGTTAAAGTGGTTGAACTTTTTTGCAAACTGTTTTTCGACGTTTTGATTTTTTTTGCTTCCCAAACTACGTTAACAAAACACAAAAAATTGTTCACTCGAACAAAACTAAAATTAAGCATGAACAAGCTATTGTAAAGATGTAAGAATAAATAAGCCTGTTTGCGGAAAATTTACTAAAAATCGTAAAATTTCAACCTGTTTTTCTCAAAACTGGAAAAATTTATAAGCAAATTTTAAAGTCGTTTGGATCACGACTGAAAAAATTTTATTATGATATTTCACTCTACGCTTTCCGATAATTATTTGTGGAAAACGAAAAAAAAACTAAAACACACCTGAATACAACCTCCTCGTTATCAATGGTCGGAACCACGATTTTAAAATGTTCATTTTCAAATAGCAACAAGACTGCTCGTATCAGGGCGAAGCCCTGAATGTTCCGACCGCCTATTAAGGTTTATGGAGCAGTAATAACAATAAAAAATTTCAAAAAACAAAACAAAATGAAAAATTTTTTTCTCTAAAATTTGAAACTTCTTATGAAAATCATCCCCCCAATGCCATATAAAGTACAAACGGATAGATTTAGCTACTTTAACAAATCAATTATGGCAAATAAGCTTCGTTAAATCAATTTGGAACGATTTCTAAGTCGGATTAAATCTCGCTTACGCGTTAATAGCGCGCAATATATCGCGCGTTAATTGTCCCAAATTAGCCAAAATGGTCATCTTTAAACCCTCATAACTTTCCGAAAAATAATCACAGGTGAAATATCGTTTCTCATTTAAGCTCAGGACAACAATACCTTTTGAATGATAAAAAAAAATTTGTCAAAAATGGGTAGTTAAAAAGTCGAAATTTGTCTGAAGATTAAAAAAAAACCCACCCCGAGCACAAATATTCCGTTACTTTCGTATCGAAATTCGGAACAACAAGCGGGTGCTTGAATCTATTCGCTTAACAAAGCTGCTCGTATCAGGGCGAAGCCCTGAATGTTCCGACTGCCTATTAAGGTTTATGGAGCAGTAATAACATTAAATAATAAAAAATAATAAAACAAAATGAAAATTTTGTTTTCAAAAATTTGATTTTTTTGTTTAAAAATCATCCCCCCACTCGCCATATTAATACAAAAGGATAGAATTCGCTACTTGTAACAAATGATTTATGGCCAATAAGTTTCGTTAAACCAATTTGGAACGATTTCCAAGACGGATTAACTTTCCGCTTACGCGTTATTAGCGCGAAATATATCACGCGTTAATTTCCCAAATTGGCCAAAATGGCAATCTTTAAACCCCCATAACTTTACGAAAAAAGATCACAGGTGAAATATCTTTTCAAATTTGAGCTCAAGACAACAATACCTTCCGAATGATATAAACAATTCCGTCAAAAATGGCTAGTTAAAAAGTCGAAATTTGTCTGAAAAAAAAAACCCAACCCGAGCACAAATATTCCGTTGCTTTCGTATCGAAATTCGGAACAACAAGCGGGTGCTTGAATCTATTCGTTTAACAAAGCTGCTCGTATCAGGGCGAAGCCTTGAATGTTCCGACTGCCTATTAAGGTTTATGGAGCAGTAATAACATTAAAAAATTAAAAATAATAAAACCAAATGAAAATATTTTTTTTTTTTCAAAAATTTGATTTTTTTTATTTAAAAATCATCCCCCCACTCGCCATATTAATTACAAAAGGATAGATTTTGCTTCTTGTAACAAATGAATTATGGCCAACAAGCTTCGTTAAACCAATTTGGAACGATTTCTAAGGCGGATTAACTTTCCGCTTACGCGTTAATAGCGCGAAATATATCGCGCGTTAATTTCCCAAATCGGCCAAAATGGCAACCTCTAAACCCCCACAATTTTACGAAAAAAGCTCACATGTGAAATATCTTTTCAAATTTGAGCGCAGGACAACAATAAATTTTGAATGGTATAAAAAAATTTCGTCAAAAATGGCTAGTTAAAAAGTCGAAATTTGTCTGAAGAAAAAAAACCCACCCGAGCACAAATATTCCGTTACTTTCCCGCACTGAAGTTTCATGGATAATAATCGATTATATTGGATTTTTATTGTCAGTCTCTACAAAATAACAAAAATAATCGATTATAATCGATTGAAAATGGATTATAATGATAATATTTTTTAAAGCAATAAAATCCCAATATAATCGATTATAATCGATTATAATCGATTATTTTCAAAAAAAAATTTCAAAAGAAAAATAATCTATTTTAATCAATTATAATGGATTATAATCTATTTATTCAAATATTTTTGTGTGTTGTTTTCATTTTTTCATAATTTTGTTAAACTTAAGTTAGTTATTTTGTTTTAATTTCTTTTCGCTTAATTTCTTTTTTTCCTATTTTCAATCGAGTTATTGAAAAATTATAAAAAGTTACCTATAGATCGCACACCAACCCCCCCCCCCCCCCACCTCTTACTAGAGTTGATGTCCCCCCTCGCCTCTTACTAGAGTTGATGTCCCTTACTAGAGTTAGATGTCCCCTAACTAGAGAGAGAGGGGGCACGTCGTGGTTGGGGGTTTCGTGGGGGGATGGGTAAACGTGAGGGGGTTACGTCGTGGGTTGGGGGGGTAGGTTGAGGGGGGGTACGTTGGGGGGGGGGTACGTTGGGGGGGTACGTTGAGGGGGGGTACGTTGAGGGGGGTACGTTGGTGGGGGGGGGGGTTGGATGTTGGATACGTTGAGGGGGTACGTCGTTGGGGGGAGGGAGTACGTTGGCGGGGGAGGGTTAGTTGGGGCGGGGGGGGGGGGGTATGTTGACGTGAGGAGCTGGTCAAAAATGCAGTTTTTGGGCTTTTTTTGGAAAATTACTACATATTGGTCGCCCCTGGATGAACGTGTTCGTTCAAGTTTTGCAGAAAGTTGCAGAAATTAGAGTCATTATTTACAAAATTTATTCAATTTTCATGGATTTTATATACAAAAAATAATCCATTATATTGAAAACAAAAATCCATTATAATGGATTATAATGGATTATAATGGATTTAAATTTTTCCAAAATAATCGATTATAATCGATTAAAAATCCATTATGTGGTCTAAATTTGACATGATAATCGATTATATTGACAACATTTTAGTCAATAAAAATCCATTATAATCGATTATAATGGATTATAGTGGATTTCAATTTTTCCAAAATAATCGATTATAATCGATTAAAAATCCATTATATGGTCTAAATTTGACATGATAATCGATTATATTGACAACATTTTATTCAACGAAAATCCATTATAATCGATTATTATCCATGAAACTTCGGTGCGGGTTCGTATCGAACGTCGGAACAATAACCAATTCAAACAGTGATGATAATTCGCCGCACTTAATTATTTCAATTTTATAGTGTGTCATACTTCATACGAGTAATTTATGTCTAAATCAAATTTACTGGTACCTGCCCACGACCAATGATGTGGACCGTTTATGAGTCAGAAAGTTATGTCATAAATTGAGTTCAAATTAGTTTTTAAACTTAGTTTCATTTATTTAGCGTTATTTCTTTTATGTGTCTCAATGGGCGCGACGTAACGACGCCAAGATCGGTTTTTATAACTAAGCACAGATTTGTGCTTTCACGTGCCTGGATTCCGCTGACGTATCTTTTGCGTGTTTAAGAGGCTTTTCTCGGTGGATTCCACAATCAAATGACCCCTATACAAAATGCCGACAAAATCATTTTGGTCAGTGGATTCTAAAGACGGATTATCAACTGGTCGTTTGTTTGCTTTAGTGTCTGCTAATGTGTTTGTGAGACGTTTCCTGTCTCTTTTTGATGTAACCACATAAAAAACTACCAAATTTTCTCGGATTTATAATAATAATAATAAAACTTTGCTGCGGGCTTCTCTCTTTCTTAAAAAACAGTTGTAGATAATGCCTAATAGTGTAAACAAATTGGAAGACTTTCGATTTTCAAAAAATCAAAAATAAAGTTTTTAAAGCATGTAAACTAGAAACAAGATGATGAATTATTTAAATAAATCATGTTTTTGCTGCTCGTTTTTAAGAGAATGCAAATGGCGCAAGACTTTGCGGATGAGGTCGTTGGGATGAAAGTTCGTACCGGGAAACCATACGCTGACAATATGGATTCCTTTTTCCGGAATTGGTTTTATAACACTCTGCATTTGTCATCAAGTCACTGACAGTCGACAAAAGTGAGGGACGAAAGTCACGAAAAAGTACCACATTACTGCATGGTAAACAATTATCCTACGTAATCTGTAAAAAAATTTTAGAAGTTCAATAGGTATTCCACTGAATTCAGCTACCTGTTTATGGCAAAAATCTCAGTCTTTTCTAAGTTTGTTCCTTAATGCGACTGTATGGTTAGTAATTTTCAACCCTTTGAGAGTTGATTTTACGCTTGACAAATTGAGCAAGGTTTTATAAATATTTCTGTTGCCAAAGCTCACTAAATCTGTTTCAGTAAACAATTCTCCGTGTGGAACTCAAAGTGACAGTAAGGTTTTCTATATATTATTTTCTTAAGTATTATTTCTATGGAAGTACCAAGAAATATTCGGGGAATAACAAATGTGACAAATTTCTTTGGAAAAATTTCGAAACTATTTTTTTCTCTGAAGCTTATCAACTGAAGCTTACCTATCAAGAAAAGCACCTTATCCTAATTCATAGACTCCCATAAATTGCAGTATAGAGTCTTACAAAGTGCTTTTTTGGTAAATTAGGAATCTGGACGCCCAAAATTTTTGAAAATTACATCTGAAACCTTACTACATGGGGAAGCCTATAAGCAACCTTAAAGTTTTGGGCAACCTATTCACTCTTTGATACATATGGCGCGGTTCTCTAAATCTCTAGCCTATTTTATTACATGAGTGTCCGTGCCCCAAGGAATGAGTTGCTCCAACATATACTACTAATGGCTATTATAGTGAGTTAAAATTATAAATAAATTAACTGAATTGAAATAGAATTTTATAATATTTTTTTTACCCTCCAGAAGATGATGGGATAATTACAGACGCAATTATAAGTATTATACAATCTGCAATTTCCGAAATTCACACACACACACACACACACACACACTCATTACACATACATACAAACACCTTGACAAAATGGTCAGTTTTTGAAAAGATTTGCTACCATTTTTGTCTGACCATTTTTTTGCAAGTATCACTCATTTCAGTTTTAATTTTTTATCCGAAAATGTTTATCCGAAAAAAAAAGAAACTATAAATAGAACTTTTTGGTAAACTTGGACAAGGAGAACGGGGACCCCTCCCCACACTCTGTTGTACACACTCTACTGAATTAGTAGTAGCTTAGAAGTTAGAGTTTTTCCCCTTGTCACATCATTATTTGTAGTCTGTTCATCATCGTATTGTCTCATGGAGTGTTGTAGAACTGCAGTGACGTCACAACCCCCTCCATGTCTGAGGTGCACTTGGAGTCTGCTCCAGTGAAGAGAGACATGTAGTAGCCGAGGTCACACACTTTCAGCAGGTAGCTGCTGCAACAGAAACAGTACTCCAAATAAAACCCCACTATTACGAACTTGAAGCCAATTAAACTAAACCCCACTATTACGAACTTGAAGGCAATTAAACTAAACCCCACTATTACGAACTTGAAGCCAATTGAACTAAACCCCGTTATTACGAACTTGAAGCCAATTAAACTAAACCCCACTATTACGAACTTGAAGCCAATTAAACTAAACCCCACTATTACGAACTTGAAGCCAATTAAACTAAACCCCACTATTACGAACTTGAAGCCAATTAAACTAAACCCACTATTATGAACTTGAAGCCAATTAAACTAAACCCCACTATTACGAACTTGAAGGCAATTAAACTAAACCCCACTATTACGAACTTGAAGCCAATTAAACTAAACCCCACTGTTACGAACTTGAAGCCAATTAAACTAAACCCCACTATTACGAACTTGAAGCCAATTAAACTAAACCCCACTATTACGAACTTGAAGCCAATTAAACTAAACCCCACTATTACGAACTTGAAGCCAATTAAACTAAACCCCACTATTACGAACTTGAAGCCAATTAAACTAAACCCCACTATTACGAACTTGAAGCCAATTAAACTAAACCCCATTATTACGAACTTGAAGCCAATTAAACTAAACCCCACTATTACGAACTTGAAGCCAATTAAACTAGACCCCACTATTACGAACTTGAAGCCACTTAAACTAAACCCCACTATTACGAACTTGAAGCCAATTAAACTAAACCCCACTATTACGAACTTGAAGCCAATTAAACTAAAACCCACTATTACGAACTTGAAGCCAATTAAACTAAACCCCACTATTACGAACTTGAAGCCAATTAAACTAAACCCCACTATTACGAACTTGAAGCCAATTAAACTAAACCCCACTATTACGAACTTGAAGCCAATTAAACTAAACCCCACTATTACGAACTTGAAGCCAATTAAACTAAACCCCACTATTACGAACTTGAAGCCAATTAAACTAAACCCCACTATTACGAACTTGAAGCCAATTAAACTAAACCCCACTATTACGAACTTGAAGCCAATTAAACTAAACCCCACTATTACGAACTTGAAGCCAATTAAATTAAACCCCACTATTACGAACTTGAAGCCAATTAAATTAAACCCCACTATTACGAACTTGAAGCCAATTAAACTAAACCCCACTATTACGAATTTGAAGCCAATTAAACTAAACCCCACTATTACGAACTTGAAGCCAATTAAACTAAACCCCACTATTACGAACTTGAAGCCAATTAAACTAAACCCCACTATTACGAACTTGAAGCCAATTAAACTAAACCCCACTATTACGAACTTGAAGCCATTTAAACTAAACCCCACTATTACGAACTTGAAGCCAATTAAACTAAACCCCACTATTACGAACTTGAAGCCAATTAAACTAAACCCCACTATTACGAACTTGAAGCCAATTAAACTAAACCCCACTATTACGAACTTGAAGCCAATTAAACTAAACCCCACTATTACGAACTTGAAGCCAATTAAACTAAACCCCACTATTACGAACTTGAAGCCAATTAAATTAAACCCCACTATTACGAACTTGAAGCCAATTAAATTAAACCCCACTATTACGAACTTGAAGCCAATTAAACTAAACCCCACTATTACGAACTTGAAGCCAATTAAACTAAACCCCACTATTACGAACTTGAAGCCAATTAAACTAAACCCCACTATTATGAACTTGAAGCCAATTAAACTAAACCCCACTATTACGAACTTGAAGCCAATTAAACTAAACCCCACTATTACGAACTTGAAGCCAATTAAACTAAACCCCACTATTACGAACTTGACGCCAATTAAACTAAACCCCACTATTACGAACTTGAAGCCACTTAAACTAAACCCCACTATTACGAACTTGAAGACAATTAAACTAAACCCCACAATTACGAACTTGAAGCCAATTAAACTAAACCATACTATTACGAACTTGAAGCCAATTAAACTAAACCCCACTATTACGAACTTGAAGCCAATTAAACTAAACCCCACTATTACGAACTTGAAGACAATTAAACTAAACCCCACTATTACGAACTTGAAGCCAATTAAACTAAACCCCACTATTACGAACTTGAAGCCAATTAAACTAAACCCCACTATTACGAACTTGAAGCCACTTAAACTAAACCCCACTATTACGAACTTGAAGACAATTAAACTAAACCCCACAATTACGAACTTGAAGCCAATTAAACTAAACCCCACTATTACGAACTTGAAGCCAATTAAACTAAACCCCACTATTACGAACTTGAAGCCATTTAAACTAAACCCCACTATTACGAACTTGAAGCCAATTAAACTAAACCCCACTATTACGAACTTGAAGCCAATTAAACTAAACCCCACTATTACGAACTTGAAGCCAATTAAACTAAACCCCACTATTACGAACTTGAAGCCAATTAAACTAAACCCCACTATTACGAACTTGAAGCCAATTAAACTAAACCCCACTATTACGAACTTGAAGCCAATTAAATTAAACCCCACTATTACGAACTTGAAGCCAATTAAATTAAACCCCACTATTACGAACTTGAAGCCAATTAAACTAAACCCCACTATTACGAACTTGAAGCCAATTAAACTAAACCCCACTATTACGAACTTGAAGCCAATTAAACTAAACCCCACTATTATGAACTTGAAGCCAATTAAACTAAACCCCACTATTACGAACTTGAAGCCAATTAAACTAAACCCCACTATTACGAACTTGAAGCCAATTAAACTAAACCCCACTATTACGAACTTGAAGCCAATTAAACTAAACCCCACTATTACGAACTTGAAGCCACTTAAACTAAACCCCACTATTACGAACTTGAAGACAATAAAACTAAACCCCACAATTACGAACTTGAAGCCAATTAAACTAAACCCCACTATTACGAACTTGAAGCCAATTAAACTAAACCCCACTATTACGAACTTGAAGCCAATTAAACTAAACCCCACTATTACGAACTTGAAGCCAATTAAACTAAACCCCACTATTACGAACTTGAAGCCAATTAAACTAAACCCCACTATTACGAACTTGAAGCCAATTAAACTAAACCCCACTATTACGAACTTGAAGCCACTTAAACTAAACCCCACTATTACGAACTTGAAGACAATTAAACTAAACCCCACAATTACGAACTTGAAGCCAATTAAACTAAACCCCACTATTACGAACTTGAAGCCAATTAAACTAAACCCCACTATTACGAACTTGAAGCCAATTAAACTAAACCCCACTATTACGAACTTGAAGCCAATTAAACCCCACTATTACGAACTTGAAGCCAATTAAACTAAACCCCACTATTACGAATTTGAAGCCAATTAAACTAAACCCCACTATTACGAACTTGAAGCCAATTAAACTAAACCCCACTATTACGAACTTGAAGCCAATTAAACTAAACCCCACTATTACGAACTTGAAGCCAATTAAACTAAACCCCACTATTACGAACTTGAAGCCAATTAAACTAAACCCCACTATTACGAACTTGAAGCCAATTAAACTAAACCCCACTATTACGAACTTGAAGCCACTTAAACTAAACCCCACTATTACGAACTTGAAGACAATTAAACTAAACCCCACAATTACGAACTTGAAGCCAATTAAACTAAACCCCACTATTACGAACTTGAAGCCAATTAAACTAAACCCCACTATTACGAACTTGAAGCCAATTAAACTAAACCCCACTATTACGAACTTGAAGCCAATTAAACCCCACTATTACGAACTTGAAGCCAATTAAACTAAACCCCACTATTACGAATTTGAAGCCAATTAAACTAAACCCCACTATTACGAACTTGAAGCCAATTAAACTAAACCCCACTATTACGAACTTGAAGCCAATTAAACTAAACCCCACTATTACGAACTTGAAGCCAATTAAACTAAACCCCACTATTACGAACTTGAAGCCATTTAAACTAAACCCCACTATTACGAACTTGAAGCCAATTAAACTAAACCCCACTATTACGAACTTGAAGCCAATTAAACTAAACCCCACTATTACGAACTTGAAGCCAATTAAACTAAACCCCACTATTACGAACTTGAAGCCAATTAAACTAAACCCCACTATTACGAACTTGAAGCCAATTAAACTAAACCCCACTATTACGAACTTGAAGCCAATTAAATTAAACCCCACTATTACGAACTTGAAGCCAATTAAATTAAACCCCACTATTACGAACTTGAAGCCAATTAAACTAAACCCCACTATTACGAACTTGAAGCCAATTAAACTAAACCCCACTATTACGAACTTGAAGCCAATTAAACTAAACCCCACTATTACGAACTTGAAGCCAATTAAACTAAACCCCACTATTACGAACTTGAAGCCAATTAAACTAAACCCCACTATTACGAACTTGAAGCCAATTAAACCCCACTATTACGAACTTGAAGCCAATTAAACTAAACCCCACTATTACGAATTTGAAGCCAATTAAACTAAACCCCACTATTACGAACTTGAAGCCAATTAAACTAAACCCCACTATTACGAACTTGAAGCCAATTAAACTAAACCCCACTATTACGAACTTGAAGCCAATTAAACTAAACCCCACTATTACGAACTTGAAGCCATTTAAACTAAACCCCACTATTACGAACTTGAAGCCAATTAAACTAAACCCCACTATTACGAACTTGAAGCCAATTAAACTAAACGCCACTATTACGAACTTGAAGCCAATTAAACTAAACCCCACTATTACGAAGTTGAAGCCAATTAAACTAAACCCCACTATTACGAACTTGAAGCCAATTAAACTAAACCCCACTATTACGAACTTGAAGCCAATTAAATTAAACCCCACTATTACGAACTTGAAGCCAATTAAATTAAACCCCACTATTACGAACTTGAAGCCAATTAAACTAAACCCCACTATTACGAACTTGAAGCCAATTAAACTAAACCCCACTATTACGAACTTGAAGCCAATTAAATTAAACCCCACTATTATGAACTTGAAGCCAATTAAACTAAACCCCACTATTACGAACTTGAAGCCAATTAAACTAAACCCCACTATTACGAACTTGAAGCCAATTAAACTAAACCCCACTATTACGAACTTGAAGCCAATTAAACTAAACCCCACTATTACGAACTTGAAGCCACTTAAACTAAACCCCACTATTACGAACTTGAAGACAATTAAACTAAACCCCACAATTACGAACTTGAAGCCAATTAAACTAAACCCCACTATTACGAACTTGAAGCCAATTAAACTAAACCCCACTATTACGAACTTGAAGCCAATTAAACTAAACCCCACTATTACGAACTTGAAGCCAATTAAACTAAACCCCACTATTACGAACTTGAAGCCAATTAAACTAAACCCCACTATTACGAACTTGAAGCCACTTAAACTAAACCCCACTATTACGAACTTGAAGACAATAAACTAAACCCCACAATTACGAACTTGAAGCCAATTAAACTAAACCCCACTATTACGAACTTGAAGCCAATTAAACTAAACCCCACTATTACGAACTTGAAGCCAATTAAACTAAACCCCACTATTACGAACTTGAAGCCAATTAAACTAAACCCCACTATTACGAACTTGAAGCCAATTAAACTAAACCCCACTATTACGAACTTGAAGCCAATTAAATTAAACCCCACTATTACGAACTTGAAGCCAATTAAATTAAACCCCACTATTACGAACTTGAAGCCAATTAAACTAAACCCCACTATTACGAACTTGAAGCCAATTAAACTAAACCCCACTATTACGAACTTGAAGCCAATTAAACTAAACCCCACTATTATGAACTTGAAGCCAATTACGAACTTGAAGCCAATTAAACTAAACCCCACTATTACGAATTTGAAGCCAATTAAACTAAACCCCACTATTACGAACTTGAAGCCAATTAAACTAAACCCCACTATTACGAACTTGAAGCCAATTAAACTAAACCCCACTATTACGAACTTGAAGCCAATTAAACTAAACCCCACTATTACGAACTTGAAGCCATTTAAACTAAACCCCACTACTACGAACTTGAAGCCAATTAAACTAAACCCCACTATTACGAACTTGAAGCCAATTAAACTAAACCCCACTATTACGAACTTGAAGCCAATTAAACTAAACCCCACTATTACGAACTTGAAGCTAATTAAACTAAACCCCACTATTACGAACTTGAAGCCAATTAAACTAAACCCCACTATTACGAACTTGAAGCCAATTAAATTAAACCCCACTATTACGAACTTGAAGCCAATTAAACTAAACCCCACTACTACGAACTTGAAGCCAATTAAACTAAACCCCACTATTACGAACTTGAAGCCAATTAAACTAAACCCCACTATTACGAACTTGAAGCCAATTAAACTAAACCCCACTATTACGAACTTGAAGCCAATTAAACTAAACCCCACTATTACGAACTTGAAGCCACTTAAACTAAACCCCACTATTACGAACTTGAAGACAATTAAACTAAACCCCACAATTACGAACTTGAAGCCAATTAAACTAAACCCCACTATTACGAACTTGAAGCCAATTAAACTAAACCCCACTATTACGAACTTGAAGCCAATTAAACTAAACCCCACTATTATGAACTTGAAGCCAATTAAACTAAACCCCACTATTACGAACTTGAAGGCAATTAAACTAAACCCCACTATTACGAACTTGAAGCCAATTAAACTAAACCCCACTGTTACGAAATTGAAGCCAATTAAACTAAACCCCACTATTACGAACTTGAAGCCAATTAAACTAAACCCCACTATTACGAACTTGAAGCCAATTAAACTAAACCCCACTATTACGAACTTGAAGCCAATTAAACTAAACCCCACTATTACGAACTTGAAGCCAATTAAACTAAACCCCACTATTACGAACTTGAAGGCAATTAAACTAAACCCCACTATTACGAACTTGAAGCCAATTAAACTAAGCCCCGTTATTACGAACTTGAAGCCAATTAAACTAAACCCCACTATTAAGAACTTGAAGCCAATTAAACTAAACCCCACTATTACGAACTTGAAGCCAATTAAACCAAACCCCACTATTATGAACTTGAAGCCAATTAAACTAAACCCCACTATTACGAACTTGAAGGCAATTAAACTAAACCCCACTATTACGAACTTGAAGCCAATTAAACTAAACCCCACTGTTACGAACTTGAAGCCAATTAAACTAAACCCCACTATTACGAACTTGAAGCCAATTAAACTAAACCGCACTATTACGAACTTGAAGCCAATTAAACTAAACCCCACTATTATGAACTTGAAGCCAATTAAACTAAACCCCACTATTACGAACTTGAAGGCAATTAAACTAAACCCCACTATTACGAACTTGAAGCCAATTAAACTAAACCCCACTGTTACGAACTTGAAGCCAATTAAACTAAACCTCACTATGACGAACTTGAAGCCAATTAAACTAAACCCCACTATTACGAACTTGAAGCCAATTAAACTAAACCCCACTATTACGAACTTGAAGCCAATTAAACTAAATCCCACTATTACGATTTTGAAGCCAATTAAACTAAATCCCACTATTACGAACTTGAAGCCAATTAAACTAAACCCCACTATTACGAACTTGAAGCCAATTAAACTAAACCCCACTATTACGAACTTGAAGGCAATTAAACTAAACCCCACTATTACGAACTTGAAGCCAATTAAATTAAACCCCACTATTACGAACTTGAAGGCAATTAAACTAAACCGCACTATTACGAACTTGAAGGCAATTAAACTAAACCCCACTATTACGAACTTGAAGCCAATTAAACTAAACCCCACTATTACGAACTTGAAGCCAATTAAACTAAACCCCACTATTACGAACTTGAAGCCAATTAAACTAAACCGCACTATTACGAACTTGAAGGCAATTAAACTAAACCCCACTATTACGAACTTGAAGGCAATTAAACTAAACCGCACTATTACGAACTTGAAGCCAATTAAACTAAACCCCACTATTACGAACTTGAAGCCAATTAAACTAAACCCCACTATTACGAACTTGAAGCCAATTAAACTAAACCCCACTATTACGAACTTGAAGCCAATTAAACTAAACCGCACTATTACGAACTTGAAGGCAATTAAACTAAACCCCACTATTACGAACTTGAAGCCAATTAAACTAAACCCCACTATTACGAACTTGAAGGCAATTAAACTAAATCCCACTTTTACGAACTTGAAGCCAATTAAATTAAACCCCACTATTACGAACTTGAAGCCAATTAAACTAAACCCCACTATTACGAACTTGAAGGCAATTAAACTAAACCCCACTATTACGAACTTGAAGCCAATTAAACTAAACCCCACTATTACGAACTTGAAGCCAATTAAATTAAACCCCACTATTACGAACTTGAAGGCAATTAAACTAAACCCCACTATTACGAACTTGAAGCCAATTAAACTAAACCCCACTATTACGAACTTGAAGCCAATTAAACTAAACCCCACTATTACGAACTTGAAGCCAATTAAACTAAACCCCACTATTACGAACTTGAAGCCAATTAAACTAAACCGCACTATTACGAACTTGAAGGCAATTAAACTAAACCCCACTATTACGAACTTGAAGCCAATTAAACTAAACCCCACTATTACGAACTTGAAGGCAATTAAACTAAATCCCACTATTACGAACTTGAAGCCAATTAAATTAAACCCCACTATTACGAAGTTGAAGCCAATTAAACTAAACCCCACTATTACGAACTTGAAGGCAATTAAACTAAACCCCACTATTACGAACTTGAAGGCAATTAAACTAAACCCCACTATTACGAACTTGAAGCCAATTAAATTAAACCCCACTATTACGAACTTGAAGGCAATTAAACTAAACCCCACTATTACGAACTTGAAGCCAATTAAATTAAACCCCACTATTACGAACTTGAAGGCAATTAAACTAAACCGCACTATTACGAACTTGAAGGCAATTAAACTAAACCCCACTATTACGAACTTGAAGCCAATTAAACTAAACCCCACTATTACGAACTTGAAGCCAATTAAACTAAACCCCACTATTACGAACTTGAAGCCAATTAAACTAAACCGCACTATTACGAACTTGAAGGCAATTAAACTAAACCGCACTATTACGAACTTGAAGGCAATTAAACTAAACCGCACTATTACGAACTTGAAGCCAATTAAACTAAACCCCACTATTACGAACTTGAAGCCAATTAAACTAAACCCCACTATTACGAACTTGAAGCCAATTAAACTAAACCCCACTATTACGAACTTGAAGCCAATTAAACTAAACCGCACTATTACGAACTTGAAGGCAATTAAACTAAACCCCACTATTACGAACTTGAAGCCAATTAAACTAAACCCCACTATTACGAACTTGAAGGCAATTAAACTAAATCCCACTATTACGAACTTGAAGCCAATTAAATTAAACCCCACTATTACGAACTTGAAGCCAATTAAACTAAACCGCACTATTACGAACTTGAAGGCAATTAAACTAAACCGCACTATTACGAACTTGAAGGCAATTAAACTAAACCGCACTATTACGAACTTGAAGCCAATTAAACTAAACCCCACTATTACGAACTTGAAGCCAATTAAACTAAACCCCACTATTACGAACTTGAAGCCAATTAAACTAAACCCCACTATTACGAACTTGAAGCCAATTAAACTAAACCGCACTATTACGAACTTGAAGGCAATTAAACTAAACCCCACTATTACGAACTTGAAGGCAATTAAACTAAACCCCACTATTACGAACTTGAAGGCAATTAAACTAAATCCCACTATTACGAACTTGAAGCCAATTAAACTAAACCCCACTATTACGAACTTGAAGGCAATTAAACTAAACCCCACTATTACGAACTTGAAGCCAATTAAACTAAACCCCACTATAGGAAATTGAAGCCAATTAAACTAAACCCCACTATTACGAACTTGAAGCCAATTAAACTAAACCCCACTATTACGAACTTGAAGCCTATTTGAAGTTTGTTGAAGTCGAAACCCTGGTAAAAATACAAAAAAATGGGTCAAGTGATAGAAAATTGTCTCGCAGGAACAACTACAAAAAACTGACCTTCGGAGAAATAGAATAAGGATCGAAACTCAAAGTAAGAATTCAAAATAGTTTCTACCAATCCGGAATCAATGTAATATATACATGCAATCTGCCAAGAATGTATTTCATTTTCTTAACAAAACAAGTAGAAAGTGGAAGAAAAGAATAAAACTAAAGAGACCGGAAGAGATTGGACTGACCTTAGAGAACAGTCGGCCGAGCAGGCGTAGAAGTCGGACTGTCCATTTCTGAGTTGGAACAGATCGGTTCTGTTGTTCTCCAGTTCCAAGTTGTCCTCAATTTCCTCCCCAAAAGGCACAATGAGGAACACATCGAAAGTGTTGCTCCAGTACCTCTTAGTGGGCCACGACCTGATGAGCCTCCTACATAACACACAGAAGGTCAAATTTTGCCAAGACTGTATCAGCTCAAGGGTATTTTGGTGGTAGAAGAACTAAAAGAAGATGCAGTGAAGTGACAAGGTCATCGCAATTCAATCGAAAGGCCGGTGCGGAGTTCGATGATCACAAAGATCCGAGCTCGTTAAGTGAGGGCGAAGCAGCAATTCTCAGTCACAAAAATAGCCGGGGTTATGGGGCGGACGCCTTCCTTTTTCTCTTAGGGATTCGACCCCCTGCCGACCCAAAGGGTCTCCCCTTTGGTACTATTCAAGAAAAAAATTGACAAAATTGAGAGTTTATGTTCTGGGAGCGTTCGGAAAATCAGTTTGGTCGCCCTAAAACAAGTATACAAACTTTTTCAAAAATTTTTAAATACGACCTCAATTCTGATTGCCATTTTTTCCGAGTTTTTGGTTGACCAGGATTGATTCGACACCAATTATTGATTGAACAACCTCAAAGAATGTCTAATGTCGTCTTTGGCACACTAAATTTAAGGGGGTGGTTCGCTTTAGAAAAACCTGATTTGTTTGTCAACATTTTATCAAAAAATCCACAAAACGTCATTTTTCAACAGTTTGTTCATAAGCTCGCCTGAGGGCGAATTTTTTTGGGAAAAACTGAATCATCATAGGGTTTTCGAGGAAATTCGAAAACAATAACATCCAATGCCTCCCCCCTCCGAGAAAGACTGTTGCAGGGTACCTGTAGTGGTATGTGCCGGTGTAGACCTGGAGCCGGACGAAGTATTTGTCGTCTGTGAGGGGTGGGAGAGTGTAGAAGTGCAGCAAGTGCAGTCCTTCGGACGAGTCCTCCGCAGTCGGCTGCAGTGTCGTGATGTGCACCCCCCTTTCCAGCTCACGGTTCCTGTATTTCACCTCATCGAAGAAGTACGCTAGCGGAAGAAAAAGAAACCAAATCACTCAGTAAAGTTTTCTCTCTATTAAACATATTTGCTTAAACTGCCGCATGCAAGAACACTTTCTAGCAGAGCAGAAAATAGTTTGCTTTTTCTATTTTTGGTTTTCTTCAATTCCCAATTTGTTCTATAATTAAGTTGATCACTCTACTGAATATTCTCTCTCGAAAGAGAAAAATTATTTTAAAAAAACAAAATTTGAACTTGAAGTTTTATTTCCAGATAGATGTTGATGTGACTGTTGTCATCGGCGTACTCACGAGGTGGCTCGCACTTTTTGTTCTCGGGGGGATCTTCTGGGTCTCCCAACTCCACGTAGCCAATGGCACAGTCACACATAAAGCTCCCTTCAACACACATTCGTATAAGTGGCAAATGTGTGAACGAACAAGGCTAACCAACTGCTGTGCAAATGGTACAGAAAGTTTTGGCATATCTATCTCACCAAAAAAAAATCAAATAAAAAAGATCAACTTTTGTTTCTAATTTTCAAAAACATTTTGAGTGTTTGTGTTTGTGTTTGGGTGCGGGTGGGCGGGGGTTAGGAGAAGGGAGGTGTACTAATAAAATTTCAGGAACCAGTTGATAGCAGATTACTCGAATAAAAAAAAATAGTTACGACTTTCATAACGAAAGTAAAGGAATATTTGTGCTCGGAGTGGTTTTTTTCTTCAGACAAATGTCGACTTTTTAGTTAGCCATTTTTGACTAAACTTTCTTATAAAAGTATTGTTGTCCGGAGCTTAAATTTGAAAATATATTTCACCTGTGATCATTTTTAGCAAAATTATTGTGGTTTAAAGATTGCCATTTTGGCCAGTTTGGGATAATTAACAGCGCGATATGTTTCGCGCTATTAACAATATAAAAGCAAGGTGAATTTATCACTTAGCTGATATCAGTTCGATCGATCACATTGCGCGTTAAATGACCCAAACTTTACAAGAATTTTGGAGCGCAGGGCATTGAGACTTTCCGTTGGTTTTAAAAAGTTTGTCAAAAATGGTTGGTTGATAAACCGAATTTTTTTGGCAGAAAAAATTGCAACAAGCACAGTTTTTTGTTTTGTATTTGATAAATTTTTCCAATGAATTTTCGATTCTTAACTAAATTTTGACTTTTTAGCTGGAACAGTTTGAGAATTTCGAAAGACAAACTCTATGAGCTCAAAAAAACGTTTGCAAACAATTTCTTAGAAAAAAGATGTAAAAACTCCAACTTTGGACAATTAGGACGCTCTTAGATTTCAAGTTTCTAAAGCGTAAGCAGTGACTTCAAACGGCTACAAAATCATTCCAGATGGAATTGAGGCAAGCGATTCGTTCTTATCAATCGTGAGACAGCAATTTGTAACAAGCGAAAACACTAAACATAGCGCATTGTGCGATAAAAAGAAGACAAAATACAAACTAAATTTCTCTTTTATCAGGGCAAAGTCTTGAATGTTCCGTCTGCCCCCTAAATCATATCTTTTAGTTTTTTTTGGGGAAATACTGAAAACCTATACATTTTGGACAATATCAAAATAAGAAATTTTGAGTTCTACGAAAAAATACGACCAATTAGCTAGCCTCAATTCACTTTGGAACAAGTTTGTGGTGCGGGGTATTTTTCCACACATAAAAAAAAAACGTTACGCTCTCAGCATTAAGAATAAATTCTTCAAATAGCTCATAATTTTGTCCAGAACGTGGCCAATTTGGCAATTTTCAAACCACCAGAACTCAAGAAGTCGACATCCTCAATGGGGTATTAAAAGTGTTGATTGAAAAGAAAGCTATTATTTTGATTGGTGAAAATTGACCAAAAAAGACCTCAGAGCTTAACTATTCCGTTTTCTAACGAAAAATCGAAATTTCTATTTTTTGTGCAATTGCTCAATTTTTTCACTGAACAACTACTTCATCAAAATTGAAGGACAGCTGATAGTTCGAGAAATTTCCCATACGAGCAGTCTTCTTCGAATCTACTTCCAAAACAAGGGTTTGCAAAATGTTTGTTCTGATCTACGGCCTGTATATTATGAAAAAAGACAATATATTAACAAAGCTGCTCGTATCAGGGCAAAACCCTGAATGTTCCGACTGCCTTTTAAGGTCTATCGAGCAGTAATAACATCAAAAAATTAAATGTATAAAAAAATAAAAGGAATTTGTTAAAATCATCCTCCCATACGCCATATAAAGTACAAAGTAGTCGATTTCGCTCCCATTAACAAATCAATTTGAAACGATTTCTAAGACGGATTAAATCTCCGCATACGCGTTAATAACGCGAAATATATCGCGCGTCAATTGTCCCTAATCGGCCAAAATGGCAATCTTTAAACCCCTATACCTTTGAAAAAAATGATCGCAGGTGAATTATTTTTTCAATTTTAAGCTCTGGACAACAATACCTTTCGACAAATTCCGTCAAAACGGCAAGTTGAAAAAAATCGTCTGGAGCAAAAAAACCAACCCGAGCACAAATATTCCGTTACTTTTATTACGAAAGTCGGAAAAAAAAGAAATGCTACATATGAAAATCATGAAGAAATTCCAAACACGGCCGATTCACAGACTAGGTAAAGTTTAGTCTTCTTTAACGTTTTGAAGTTTGAATATCTTAAGATGTAAAATTACCCCGCGAATTGGTACAATCGGCGCTGGGATGACACTGAAACAAAAAAGAAGACTTTGTTAACTTAAATTTGTATTTGAGAGACTTTATTTTGCTATAATTAGTAATTGCAAGACTGTGGGTAGTAATGATATTGGAACATACCATTTCAAGCTGGCATTCGTCGATATCTGGACAGGGTTGTTCTGGGCCAAACCCCTCAAAGCATTTGCACTCATACGGAAACACTGAGTTGTTGCACCTGGATAAAAAGTGCGCCCATTCATTTATAAAAACTATTCACTTACACTTTTTTAAAATTAATTAGTTAGACTTTTTTGGCGACAAATGCGAATCAAAAGAAAGAGTTAATTGTAAAAAGCAAAATGAAAAAACAGCAAATTTGTTAGCTATTGACAGCAAGCCCCTAACTCGCGATAATATATTTTCAGTTTCAAAAGTTTCAAAATATTATAAAATACGGAAAACTTTAACAAGTATTTAACTGTTCTTATAAGAAAAAACAGAAGCAACGCCTCCCCCCCCCCTCCCCCCTCCGCACCACCTCACAATCTACCACCGGATTCTTTTGTCGATGTTGCACAAATCTGAATGAAATATAAGTTTCTGGCATACTTGGCTTGTTCGCCACAGGGATTATCCTCCAGTTCGAAGCACTCATCAATGTCCACACAGCCCAGCTTGTTTCCCTTCCACCCCTCGTGACATCTGCACCCGTAGTCCCCCACCAGGTCCAGACAGTCCGAGTTGCGGGGACAGCTGTTCTCGGGGAGGAGACACTCGTTCTGCTCGTCGCAGGACCCCAGGTCGTTCTTGAAGAAACCGGCCATGCATGAGCAGTCGAAGGAACCATCTGTGTTGAGGCAGCTGAAACAAGGCATGATGCGTGCCAAAATATTTGGCTCGTTTGTACTCCCTCCCCCACATTTGAAACTAAGTTCAAAATAGCTTTACATAATGCAATGAAATTTGGCATGGTGAACAAACTAACTATTGTGAACACATTTTTTTATATGTTACATCGTAAAGTCACTGATTTAGCCATAACACGTAAAACCGTAAAACAACTATGCAATTAAAACTTTCGGATGGCGAGGGGGGTGCAAAAGAGCCAAACAATTAATGTATTATTGTGGTAAATAATTATCCCTACTTTTTTGTAAAATTTTGACGGAAAAGAGCGACGGAAAAAGACACTGATATCAGTGAACTTTTAATACCGTTCTTGTAACTTTGGTTCATTCTCATTGAAATTGAATGAAAGAGCGATTTCCGAAGACTATTTTTTTTCATAGAAAAGTACATCGACCAAAAAGTTATTCGATGAAAAATATCTGTATCTAATTTTTATTTTTTGTTGAAAAACTCCTGGTTCTTACCTGACTTAAACGCTAAGTGGCTTTCAACAATTATTGAAATGATAGCGTACAAAGAATTATTGGGGTTGCAGTTATCTTGGCCCAATTCACATTCGTCTAAATCCACACATTGGTCGCCTTCGAACCCTGCGAAACAGGCACAGCTGTGGGTGCCTGGATGGTTGGTGCAGTGGGCCCTCCAGTGACAGGACTCGCTCAGCACACACTCGTCGAAGTCGGAACAGTTGAACCCATTTCCCTGGTAGCCCTGGTTGCAGAAGCACTCGAAGGATCCCACGTTGTTCTCACAATAGCCTAGAGAAGAAGTATTTGTTCAATCAGTGTGAATAAATGCCACTTCTTAGGACGGTTGCATCTCTTTTGCTACATCCCTCCTCGGGTAAATATAGTTAAGGAATATCCCCCCTATAAAGAAATAAAGCAACGATTAAGCATATGAGATTCTTAAACATAATAACGAATGCTAGTAATTGTTTAGATTCTCAAACTTGCAAAAGGGGGATATAATTAAAGCGACCGGACGCTTTTCAGAAACTTGCTCCCCTTTGGTTTCAACAGGGCGGTGATCCATCTCACGTCATCAAACCCTCCATTCAAAACACAATTAGGGCAGTCTCAAATAACAAAATGATTGGCTCTATTTCATTAGATGTTCCCGGTGTCAGCCCATAGCATCCCAAATCATGCTATCCGAAACAATATGAGCAATTTTTGTAACATCTCGAAGATTCGCTGAAAAAGGTTGCGTAATATTTTGTAATGCGCTGAAGACAAAGTTCTTCCGGAGTGAAAAAAAAAATTTTCTAAATCATGTGCGATTGGTATATAACCATTGGTAATGAGTTTGGTATATAACCATTGATGTCGCAAGGGTCCTCAAGACACTCGTCAACGTCTAGACAGTTCTGCTCGGCAAAGTCCGGCTGGAAGCCAGTGACACAGTTGCACCAGTATCCCCCCACGAAGTTCTCACAGGGACCACAGCCCTGCATGAGTTTGGCACACTCGTTCACTTCGCTGTCCTGGATTAGTTTCTCTATCTCTTCGCAACCCCAGATTGAAGTGGCGTACACATTGCACTCCCGCATGTCGCTTTTGGTCACAGAAGCTGAAAGGAAAAGAGTACATCTGGAAAAGAGTACAACAGGGTGTTTATTCGAACTATATTTGGACATTCAGACTTAGTAGAAACAGGAACATTTTTTTTTGGACTCTGAACATAAATCTGAACGTAAAATTACCAACGCGACCCGTGGCCTCATACATTTCAAAGGCGCAGAAACAATTAAACTGGCAGAATAAATAGCATTTGTTGTCGTAAATGTGAGCAGGAACGTAGAGAAAACTTGTGACTTACGGAAACTGTTTAGGAAATTGACGGTTATGTTTGTGCCACAGAAATGGTGGGCGGGACAGTAAACTATGCTTTGGGCGAAGTCACTGAATTTGTACAAGCGGTCGAAACACTCGGTCTTCGTCAAACCCCATTCTTTAAGGGTGGGGATGCTGAAACAAAAGGTGTAAACTCGAATTATTTGGAATCTGTTTTATCTCAAGTTTTTACTTTTAATTAGTTTTCTTATTTTGTTTCAAGAGCTAAAAACAGTTTTCGAGAATAATATTTCCAAGTTTTCGTATTCATGAGTTTAGTTCAATTCAATTCTTTCCTTCTTGAAAATTTTCCAATTTCTTGTCGTTTTTCGTCGTCGCATATATATGCGTGCAACATATACATGCATTGACATTGTTGAAACTGTGCATCAAACAATGCACTGTACAGCCGGCCCGGCCCTATTTTGTAATCGCAAAATAAAATTGAATAATCGGGAGGGGTTGGGGTGGGGTGGAGTGTCCCTTAAGTTAGTCCTAAAACATTTCGAGGTGAGTGTGTTAAGTTCCACCGCTACAATCATTTCGTGGCTGGCTTTGAGTTGGTGAGTGTGGTACCTAATTGTTGGTGCTGCTTCGTTTGAGGTCGTCTCTTCTGTGTGTTGTTGGGTCGGGTCTACTCGACTCACACGGTATACCTATTGCTCGTCAATTCTGTTTCAGAATCTACGTCTTGATGTTGTGACTTAATTTCAATTGTTTGTGTTTGTGACTTTGTCTGTTTTGTGGTCGTTTGTGTAGCTGAGGAATTTTTCCTTTTGGCTTTTTGCGTAGGTCGTATTTGTGTTCTCTCGTCATCTATATCGCTGACCGGGCTGATCGGGTTTTCCAAAAAGACAAATTTTGGGAATTTTTGAGTCTTTACACAATTTTTTGTGTCTCCTGTATCTTGTGTTTTCAGTACAGGTTTTGTCGAGATTGGTTGTGATGACAATTTCTAGTTGTGATGACAATTTCTAGTTGTGATGACAATATGTTGTTGTGATTGTTCGGCAGTGCCATTTTGGGTCTTAAAAACTGTCTTTCCTGTCTGACACTCCTTTTGAAATTATTTCTGGTTTTCTTCCTTCCGCGTGGTGTCTGTGGTTGCTTTTGTTTTCCTCTGCCTCCTGTTCTTGCCGTATTTGGGATGAATCTTCCCTTGAATCCCTTGTTATTCTATTTTTGATTCATATTAATAATTGGGACATTGATAAGTTCATTGTTCCTGCGTTTTTTTCTGTAGATAGCTGATTTTTGAGTCTGAGTTGGGTTAAGTTATCAATTTGTTTCGTTTTTTCTACCCGCATGTGGCATGACTGAATTGTTCGAAATGCGCTTGAAAAAGCAATTGAGTAGTTCGTTTCCTCTATTTTTCCGCCCGCGTTTTGATTAGTCGGTTCGGTGTTCGACTCTGATTGGCTAGTTTGCGTAGAATTGCCCATTAAACCCATTTTTCTCCCCGATAAGTGTTTCCTGTCAAAAATGAATGAGATCAATCGATCGATCCGTGTAGTGAGCCTGCTTTTGCTGGTTTTTGATCTTTCACTGTTGTTTACTGCGCTGATTGAAGCTTGATGATCTGTGATGAGTGTGAAGGTTGTCCCGTATAAGAAGTATTTGAAGTGCTCTACTGCCCATACGACCCCCAGCACTTATAATTCAATTACGGATCATTTTACCTCTAGTGATGTTAAGAATCTCGAAGCGTATGCTAAGTCTACCCAACTTTCTTCTGGAAAATGCTGAAGTGCGGCTCGTAAACCAAATGCCGATGGGTCGTAGACTACGCGGGCATCTAAGTTTTGATTGAAAAGTTCGTTTTCAGTTGTTTCAGATACGAGTTCTAATTTTTAATTGAAAGCGGTTTTAGGATCCGGTTTCCAATCTAGTGTTTTTTGTGTTTGTTGGTGTTTTTTTTGAGAGTGGTTTTAGTGCTTAAGCTCGTTTTGCTGAAATTGGTGTTTATCTTGTGAGATGGTGTATTGAGCCCAAGAAACCTTTCAATTGTTTGAAAGTTTTTGATGGTGAGAGTTTTTACATTTTGTCTGTTTTCTTCTTTCGTGGCTTAATGCCTTCACTATTTGATTTACATACGAACTATTGGATCTTATCGCACCTAAACTTGCATTTATTGCTGAAAGTTTCCTTAAAATTTTATTTAGTTGCTTTTTGTATAGATCTCTGGACCCTTTTTTACAATCTAAGGAAAGATCTAGAATTTTCTTTCACTGATTTTCAAAATTTGTTCATAGATATTTCTTGTTTTTTTCGATCTTTTCTGATAATGATTTTTAGGTTTTATTCTGCTGTCTATGAAAGCCAAATCAAAATGCCGCAGGAAAAAAAACACAACAAAGTTGACGTTATTAGACACTGTGCTTAAAGATTTTGAAAGAAAAGCGCGCAGTCCCCTCCAGATTGGTGCCCAAAAAAGTTTAAGAAAAAATTTAGGTTCGGTCAGCCAAAAAACTTTTGCTGTAAAATATTAAAAAACAGGGTACAGTTTTGAATTCAAGCCTCTGAGAAAAATCCCTTAGATTTATTCGGGTATGATTACAGTTTGGGAAAACATTTTTATATGCTGCTGTGCAAAAATTGATCTCTCAGTTTCGCTGTCGAAAAGAAGTTGCGACTGTGATCACTTTTTGAGTGTGATATTTCTTCGTAATCGATATTGCCGGTGGGCGGAAAACTGTCAAAATGTTTAGCGAGTTCACTTCAAAAAATGGGACAAACTGAAAGTCGATTGAAGCAAACATGCTTGTGTGTTTTCATTTTCGGGGGAAAAAGTAAGAAAGAACCAACTCATCTTGAAATGAATTATCGTTCAATTTTATTAATAACTAAGTTTAAGAATAACAAAGTACTTGGGTTGACCTCCATACACCGAAAATGCTTATCATACAATTCCAAATAACAAAAATTTAATACAATTTTTTGTGTACATAACGTAGTCCTGGATACGATAGTATTGGCTTTTTTTACTTTTCACTCAAAACTTTTTTTTTCAAAAACGCTGAAAATTCCTATTTCTTTTGTGGCGTGTTTATGTATGCCTTGATCAATGTCTGATAATTTGAAAATTCAAAAATTTAAAATAATCATCACTCAAAAATTTTGCCAAAAATTAAAAGCATTTTGTTACTTCTGTTATATCATTTGTGAAAGACATCAGGAAGACCGCTCGAGGACTAAATCCCCCAGGATAAAATCCCCCAGGATAAAATCACACCGGACAATACTGGTAGTTTTTTCTGCAGAGTTAATGTAAGACCGTCCAACCTTTGGTGCTTTGAGTAATCAAGGTCTTTGTAACTTGTGTTCGGATGCAAACACAGCCCAAAAGTTTTTCAGAAAATAATTTATGAACAAAAAACAACTTTTTGGTTTATGGAGAAAACACCTATCATAAAATTTCCATTTCTGGGAAAATGCTTATTATAAAGTTTTCATACAATTTTCTGTACGTATGGAATAGTATGAATTTGTATGAAAAGAAATTTCCCATTTATGAGAATTGTATGATGAGCATTTTTGGTCAACCCGGGTACGGTGTTTTTGTCTTGTTGCGCTTTTAGTAGAAGTAGTGGCAACTTCGATTCATTTTTGAATCGTAAATGAATTGAATAAATCCAAATCGTCTTGAGTTTCGAGTTAATCAACCGGAGTTCGCTTGATTAGAAAAACTGCTTGATCTGAAAAAACTGTTTAGACTTACTTTCCTCATACCATCTATGCTCTCAGAAGTTAGTTTTCTCACAGGCTATAACACGGGGCTTCTACTGGTTTAAATATCTCTGAAATAGAATCTGTCTCTTACCTGTAGGCCAATGTATACGTCAGTCGAACATTGTCGGAGCAGAGGAATGACTGTATGATGCCATCGCAATGGAGGCCAGAAGAAGCAACCACCACCATCCAAAAAGAGAGAAGACGCATGTTACATCTCAGCAGACCAACAGGGCAGCCAGTCATCGCAGCCAATCAGAAAGCAGCTGCCTTCTCCTCACTTCTCAATAAAGCTCAATTTCTATCGAGTAAATTGGTGCAAATAAGTTTTTTTTTAAAAATGCAATCATTCATTCGAAGCTGTTTTTCAAAATCACTAAAAAAGTTTAAACCAAAAATTATTGAGCTGACCAGAAAAATAATGAGCTTGATTGGTACTAAAAACAAGGAAAAGTTAGCATAGCCACAAGTTGACTCAAATAAATTGCAGTATGAAGAATGATTTGTTTGATTGGTACTAAAAACAAGGAAAAGTTAGCATAGCCACAAGTTGACTCAAATAAATTGCAGTATGAAGAATGATTTGTTTGATTGGTACTAAAAACAAGGAAAAGTTAGCATAGCCACAAGTTGACTCAAATAAATTGCTGTATGAAGAATGATTTGTTTGATTTGATTATTTTTTAATGAGCTGTTTCTGATTGGAACCAGATATAGTCAGCCAGGTGTGATTACTCAGCTGGATTTACAGAAGAGATTTGGAAATGAAATTAAAGAAAATCTAGATGTTGATTCCAAACCAAATAACTTAAAATTTTTGACTAAAGATACTTGTGCTTATATATTTATTCATGGAAGAGTAGTGTGAGTCTTTCCTTTTTTGAGTTAGTTTCAAACAACCTTTTTTGGAGTTCCTTTTTTGGAGTTCGTTTCAAAAAACCGTTGAACTTTTTGCAAATTGTTTGACATGTTGAAATAAAAAATAAAAATGAATGTTTTCTCAGCTTCAAAAATTGACGGTAGTCTAATAAAATACAAGTTTTTGGAATGCTCAACATAAAAAAGAAATGATGACAAGGCTTGAATTCAGGCATGGGCGGATCTAGGATTTTCTCGAGGGGGGGGGGCGGATTTTCGAAAAAGTTTCGAAATTTTTGTCGTTTTTTCAGGCCTGATCAGGCTAAAAGTTTCTAATATTTTTTCCTCAATTTGTACATTACTAGGCCAAACTGTGCACTGAATTGGTGCACACTTTTGTTTTTGTTTGCTCATGGATTCCAGAGACAAGTCTTTCAACATGTGAAAGTTTTGTCAAAATGATCAAAGATAAGGAAAGAGAACAAAGGGATCAGAGAATAAAAGAAGAACAAAGGGAGCGTCCTTGTTGCAAAATCAACTACCAACTATCAAAATGCACAGTTTGGCACTCTAATGTTTGTGAACAAAAAATTTATCACGAATGACATATGATAATTCTACTCTTTTAATCATAAATTTACTAATTTTCAAGGATAATAGTCGCAGGAAAAGAAAACGAGACAAAAGCAAAAACTAGCATTCAAAATCTCATTTCATCATAGTTATCAAGTAATGCTTATAAACCAGAAAATGAAATTAAGAGTTAAAAACTGTAGAAAAAAGAATTTTTTTGAATAATAATAAAAATTGAAAACTTCTCCATCAACTAATTATTCTGTTTCCAACTAGACTTAGGCCTTTTTTAAAGTGCGCAAAACAAATGGTTTGATTTTAGAGAGTAATTTAATTATATGTTTAACTAAGCAACCAAGTTTTAGGTGATTTAGAAAACACTGCAATTTCTTTTTTCAATTCGAATACTTTTTGTGTAGAACTAAACTTGTAACTCTCTTCCAATTTCTTTTTTTCTGCAATTCTTTTTTTTTTGATTAGTCGGGCGTACTCAAATACTGACAACAGTCTCATTGCTCCGTCTCAGTGTTCTTTTTTTGAAGATCATTTTCTCGCTTTTTTGCCTCGTGTAAATTTTGAAATAAAAAACACATCTGTTCTAACAAAAGACTTGTCTAACAAAAGACAAGTTTCTGGAAAGCTTAACGGTTAAATTGTTCATAACAAGGCTTTAACTGAATAAAATTTTGTTACTTTTGCTATATAGTTTTCTCTAAACTACCTTCTGACGTCAAAACAGTCATTTTGTGACTATGTTTTTCAAATCAAACAGAAGTTTCCAAGCTGATTCTCCCCACAAGGTGCTGGTCAACAAAAACTTCTAAAAAGGCGGTATTGTAATACTACTCTGACATCTATTTTTTGATTGTTTTCAAGGAAAATTGTCGCAAAAAAAAGACTTTTGGCAAAAGCAAATTTTTTGTGGTGTTTTTTTGTTGAAAAATTTGAATTTTTGACAATTTTTCACAAATGGTTTTGATGCATTTTGAAAATCATTGATGCTATCTGGGTATAATTAATGATTAAAACTCAATTTCGAGCCGCAACGGTCCAACAAAATAAAAATTTTCCTAATGTGTAAAAATTTTCCAACAAAAATGTACTGCTACTAAAAGTATTTTGATCAAAATTTTTTTATTATCATTGAAAAACATACGGTGAACCAATTCTGAATTACATTTTATAATTTGATTTATTTATTACAAGTTAGGCTAACAGCTCATTGTTACAAATTTTGAACAAAAATTATTTGTGGTCGAGTGGTTTTTTTCCTCCAGAAAAACTTCGTCTTTTAAACTGGAATTTTTTGACTGAAGTTTTTTAAAATTCGAGAAGTGATGTTGTCTTGAGCTTAATTTGAAAAACATTTCCTCTCTGAATTTTTTGTAAAATCATGGACGTTTGAAGATTGTTTTTTGATTCTTTTTGAACAAATAATGCGCGATATACTTTATGCTATTAACTAGCAGGCGAAACTTTGCTCTGTTTGAGAAGTCATTCCAGTTTGAATTGAGGCATGCGGTTTGGTCTATTTACTAGTTTGCTACCTGAGATTTACATATTTTTTCCTTTTGTATGGCGTGTGGTGTAAAAAGAGAACTAATAAACTCGTCAAATTTTTTTAAAGCAAGCACTACTCCATAGACCTTAGAGCGCAACCCGGATTCTCAGGGCTTCGCCCTGTCTGATACGAGCAGTCTTGCTTCATTTTGTACCTGTAACTTCCTCAACAGGTCACAGTTTTTGATGTACGTATGTACGTTCAACGGTAGTAATTTTTCTCATCGAACTAACTCAAGTAACGTTAACAAAAAAAACTGTTCAATTTATCTGGATTGCATTTAACTTAAATTTAGGATTTAAAATAATAGACCAAGATCTAATCAGTTTAAACTTTTAATCAGGTTTCAATAAGAGGTGAATTCTATTCTCTGATGTCCAATTTTGATTTGTGACGTATTACTCATAACTCGGTTTATATTTTCAAACTACGGATGTTTTGTAAATAGGTTGCTTATATATCCTCTCTCATTTCATTGGTTACTAAATTAATGAATCACTTTTTTTTGCAATGAGCAGGAAAATTTTTCCGATTCTGATGACAATTTTAACTGAAATGGATCGCTAAAGGTTCGCCAAATTGTTTCTCGCTTATCGAAATTTTACTGCTTTTTGCGCTGACTAAGCTCGTACAGTTCTACCAACTTTTTTCATCCTTAGTTGCCCGAATTTAATCTAATTTCAGAAAAAAAAACATTAGAAATGTTCAATTTTGTTAACATCAATCAGTCATTTTCAACCAGAACTGAAAGAGTATTTTAGGCTTAAAAGGCAATGAAATATGGTTAACGTTTTGAAAAAGAAGAATGTTTTCCCTTTGATTAAAGTTGCATTTTCTCATTCTGAAATCCAAATTATAGCTCTTTCAATAGGAGATTTTTATATTGTAAATAATGAAAAACTGGCCCGACTTATTTTTCAGTATCTCAAAGGGGATCTACCAATTTAATTTGGTTTGATGGAACTAAGTTAATACAACCACCTGTCCCTATACCACCTCATGGTTGCTCTAGGGTTTAAAGAGTTTTTGACTTAATTCCCGGAGTTTTAGTACGACGGACTCTTCGTCAACTTAGATTTTTGATTAAAATTTCGAAGAAATAGTGCATCCATTAATCTTAAAATAAATTATCATTAAAACTTTTTAAAGGAGCACGAAAGGCTCAATGCAGGGAGAATCTACCCC
This sequence comes from Symsagittifera roscoffensis, assembly GCF_963678635.1. Lineage (NCBI taxonomy): Eukaryota > Metazoa > Xenacoelomorpha > Acoela > Convolutidae > Symsagittifera > Symsagittifera roscoffensis. Next base: position 1,069,208 of record NC_087064.1, read on the forward strand.
TTATTTAGAGTTTTTCTAAAATCCACTTAAACTTCTTTGGTTTCCAACTTAGGCTAAATTAAACCGCAAAAAAAAACTTATCCATTTTTCATCTAAAATTTGGTGAAATGTTCTGATGAAACCGAAAATTAATATTTCAAATAAAAATTCACCCGTCAGGATGCTAACTTAAGACTAGGGTAGCAGAGCACAAGATTCTCATGAATCCGACAGCTGTCCTCTGTGTTGCATTATGTATAAATTTTGTTCAAACTTATCCGATGTTAGCATATACCAGAGAAAAATTCTTCTTCTTCCTAATTGCGATAAAAAATACGAACAAAAACGGCAAAACAATTCAACTCAAAAAATGAATCATCAGAATTTGGCCAATTTCTTACTGTTTATTGCAAAAAAAAAATGAATTCTTCAACTCAAGTATCAGCAAACTTGGAGAGGAACTTAAAAAAAAAGGTGTTTCTTTAACACACTGTTTGTCTAAGAATGGATTTTGAATTGCTGGCGGTAAGAAAACTAAAACAAATCCATAATGTAAAATTAAAACTGAAACAAAATGAGTAAGTGTTGGTCAATATATAACAAATTTTTGATAAAAAAAAAAGATTTTGAGCCACTTTCGGTCATTTCAAACAGAAAGCTTTATCTCAAGCGTAGTCAGTTTTGGTTGACATCATTTTCCTAGATCTCGTCGACCTCGCATGCAGTTTTGATTTGATTAGGTTTTGAAAAGTTTTTTCTTAATTTTTTTCATCATTTTCTTATGATTTGATTTTTTTTTCATCAAAATGTTATCACACTGTTTTAGATTAATGCTCCAATCGGATGAGCTAATTATTATCAAAAAATATCCTCAAAAGTTTTTGTTTCTTTGTTAAATTTTTTTGTTTAGATGAAACAGAAAGTGACCAGACATCTCAGCTCTTAGGATTTTTTATTGGCAGCAATTTACAAAACGTGGATTGTTTTGTAAGCTGGTTGTTTGATGTTTCGACCTTGTTTGATCGACAATTTTTGTCGACCTAGATAATTTAGATGGACAAGTGGATATTCAGTTGACCCATACGTTCGATACATAATTCGATCATTTCAACCGGGGTTGCGTTTCATGACTTACAACAAAGTTCCTGTCTTTCAATGTTATCTCTGGACAATCATCCATTGGAAAACTTTCTCATCTCATCTCATTAAGCTAAATTGATGTCAGAATAATAGGCAAATAATTTATCAGGACTGACCAGAGATTATCAAGACTGATAGCAATATGCTTTAAACAACAGACCTATTGCTATCTTTTCATTCAGATTAAATTTGTAAGTTTACAGGTCACTGGTCATTTTTACCTTAATATTAACACAAACTGATCATTTCTTGTCTCACCAATTACGCTTGTGATTGAAGCAACTCTTTAAGATGCCGTAGAAATTCTAAGAGACTTTAAAAATAATTTTCTAAAACGTGGTTTCATTACCCGGTTGTACCCAAAAACCTTGTAAAAAAAAACTTTTGAGCCTACTGAATTGAGCCTTCTGATAGAACTTTTGAGCCTACCCGATGCAAACCTAGCGTTTTTGCGATGAACAAAAATTTTATGTTTGTGGACATCTTTTGGGTTGTTTTGATAATCAAATTACATTTTTCCAGCGATAATTTTTTTGATGGGTGAAGCTTTCGAGTTCTAATGTTTTAAAATGAGGAATAAGCTCCCCCTGTCCGATTCCATCCGCCGAAGAAAAGAAAATCAAAATCATGCAGCAGTATAAATGGCATCTTGAAATTTTGCTCAAACCTGTCTCTAGTTTTCAGTTTTACTTGATAGCACTAAAAACTAACTCTACTTTACATTTTACCCCAACCCCCCCCCCCCCCCCACTGAAACCTAAGCGAATGTGTTCAAACACAAAGTATGAGCATGTAATTCAATAAGGGCCCTGAAATATTTTGAAAATGTAAAGTAGATCAAGCTGAATATTCTGGGCAATCACTCCATAATCATTTTGAGCCAAATATATCAAAAGACCATACATCAGAGAGAGAGTTTGGGCCACTGTTTGAGTGAAAGTGTTGGGTCATACATCCGAAGAGGAGACTGCAGAGCCATACATGACAAAAGAGGTGTAGACAGGGTCATACTTGCTTATAGTGGCCATGGAAGGAGAGACAGTAGTGGATACTGAAGTGAAGGAATGGGCGGAGTCGAAGGAGTGCAGCAAGTCAGTGTGTCTCAAAGTGGCCACACATCTGAACAAATACCAACTGAGGGAACTCAAGGAGTGGTTGAAGGCGGGGGTTCCATCAAAACCAGATCAAAATTAGCTCCAAAAAAGCCACCCGTTTTGATACATTTTTCGAACTAAAAAAAACCTGTTCATCACATGTGTAAAATTAAAAAAAATATATTTCAGTTTTTCAAACTAAAAAAATCAAACCTCAAAGCTATTCAGTAATTGGACAATGTTCATTTAGTTTTCGAAGATCAAATGACAGTTAAAACAAAAACCTGATAAATTTTCTAAAAAACGAGCAAACTTAAACGTCGCAGGGTCTTAAAAAGTGGTAATATAAAAGTATGAAGTGTTATTGCGGCCAAAAATGAATTCAGAGAAATAGTTTAAATGGCGTTTGTGGACGATTAGCTGGCAGGAGGGGTTGGTGGGTGGGGGGTCTTAAATAAACAACAGTTCTTCGGGTGGCCGTTTCACTTGATAGCTTATTTTGGCATATCTATCTCTCGATGTGTGTAACCTCTGCACGAATAAGAGTGACCTCGCTTCATTTGTGGTGTTCAGTCGGCAGCAGGTGGGATTAGAGGGCGTGGAAATACTCGACTTCAGCTCCGCTCTGAGAGACACAGACTGGTGAAAGGATAATCGCACATTTGAAAACAGTTCCTTATACAACAGTTGAATAAAATGTTCTAATAGTCTAACTTCTAATAATAACAAGTTAAAATAAGAAAACTGAATTAATAACGAAAGTCTATTTAAGTTATGGAGGTCAACTGAATGACAAGCTCCAATGGACTTAATGTGATATTTTAGGCAGGTAACAGTTAGAGATTGACCTTCAAATGAATCTAAATACTAAAAATACAATTCACAACACAGTTATAGTTTTATTCCGGGAAGCTTCCTATTTTCCTTTTTTCTGAATTTTTGTTTAGATGGAAAAAAAGAATAGGTGTATTTGAAGATTTCTTTTTACCCGCAGCAGCCTAACAAGACTTGGTAAATGAAAAATTGCTTTGGAAATGCTTTTTTACCACTGTCATGAGGCGACATTCGGTACGTCGGTTCCATTTTGTCCTTTTGCAGCTATGCTGCAGATTTATTATCAGTGCTGTTCAAGGTCACTGATATGGCCTATACTGAGTGCCACGCTGTTCGTGGTCATTCTGTTGTTTTGCTACATCGTTTGCTAGATGTTTATTTATTCTCTTCCTCAACTCTATATTATCTTGGTCAAAGATTGACTAATAAATAATAAATTGGAACTAAGTATCTAAACAACTAATCTATCAATTTACTCTTACAGAACAACTAAGTTTTGACTCGTTAATTCTCGGCAAATGTCACGGCGCAGCTCCTCCCTTTTGGGCGAAACCATCTGTCAGTCCGCCGTTTCTTTGGAAATCTTGGATAGGACAATTCTTCCTAGCAGTGGGTCTAAAGGACAATATCAACCCTCAGGATCTTTTAGTGGAGCCCACGGAAATTATCGATGATCCCCCTCCGAAACCAGAGGCAGTATGTCATGCAGAAGACGCTGGGGAGGCGAATGCTCGAGTCCTCCGAGATCAAGCGGTGGTTCGTAGAGTAACTGGATTGAATGTTGAGCGCAGAAGAAAAGGTCCTAGAGTTAGCCAGAACTGGTTCTATCACGAAGCTGAGGCTCGTTTGAAGTCGCGTTTGTTTTTTGCATTAGGAAACGAAGGAAAGAGACGTTTTGCAGATTCTTATCCTCACACGGATTTTAGTGTTACTCCTTTTCGAGACTTTCATAATTCTTGTGAGACGTTATTCAAGGTGGAACGTGACTATACTGTCGAACGTATTAAGCTCTATAACACTATATTCATGTTGGACAATGATACTTTCTCTTCATTCTACGCTCGACTTAGCGCTCAGATTGCCCTGTGCAATTGGCCCAACGCTCAAGAAAGGGAAACTTTGAAAGACCTTTTCATTGGACGAGTTCGTGATGTGGATGTCCAGCAACAACTAATTAAGGCAAAAGCGGATTTGAATGATACTTTTAAACTCGCACTGGAGTGTGAAAAGGGGCTAGTACGTCCGTTCAGCTCCAAAAAACTACTTCCACTCAATCAGTTTTCCAATACTATAAAGGTTAAACAAGAACCCACTTTCTCAATTCAGTCGTCTCGAGGAAAAGAAAATTATCCTCAAAATCAAACCAATCGACAAAACATGCAGAGCAACAAAGGCAACAAATCGTGCTATTTCTGTGGTAATCCTTTTAGTCCGGATCACAAAAAATCATGTGCAGCTCGCGGAGTTACGTGTAATCTTTGCAAGAAACGTGGTCACTTTGCCATGTGTTGTGTTTCATCAAAACGACGTGTGAATTTGGTTCACGAAAGCGAGGAGGCGTCAGATCCCTCCATCGACTGTAATTTTATAGATGCTGACTATGATAACAAACCGGAGTACGCTGTTCTGCAGTTAGAAAGTGCGGTCAGGATCAATAGTATCGAGCTTCTAAAATCAAACGAAGGGAAACCAAGAAGTATTCAGTTGCGTACTGGTCATAGTTTTTCTATTCAACCGTTGACACGGGGAGTCCAGTCTCGTTCCTTAACAAACGCACTTGTGACTTATTACTTCAACGTAATCCGTCTATCAATTTCCGTGACATCACACGATACTCTATAGATACTTTATTTGTCGATTATAATAAAAAACCGAACTGTCTTCTTGGATCAATTCGCATTCCGATCTCTTCTAGCGGCTGGAAAGTGGAGGAGGCTCATTTCCTCGTCTCCGAGAACAGAACTAATTATTTTGAGAACAGAAATATTTTGGGCTTAGAATTGCAAAATCAACTAGGTGTGGTGACTCCCCAATTGAGCGCGGAGTCCGTCCATCTGCTTGAGTCTAAATCTCAGGACCCGATTTCTGAATATTCTTTGACAGTAAATATGCACGTGTTTAGTCGATTAGGGAGATCCAAGAATCACAAAGTATACACAAACTTTAAATTCCCTTGGTACCGCGTCAAGTTAAAGGACGTAAAGTTCCGATACATATCCAGGACAGAGTTGCTAACGAGATCAAGCTGTTAGTGGAAAAAGGTCACATCGAAAAAGTGGATAAATGTACGACAGATTTCGTCATAGCGCCCATCGTGTTGACAGCCAAGAAGGATGGCTCAATCAAAGTTGCCCTCATTGCCAAGCCGATGAATGCACAGATCTGGAAAAACAAGTATCAGATGCCAAATATTTACGAACTCATCGATTCAGTGGCTCAGATCATCACTAACGATGTATCTGGCAAGGTTTGGCTCACATCATTAGGTTTGAAGTACGCTTTCAGTCAGTTGCCATTATCGTCTTTTACCAGTAGTCATTGTAATTTCAATATCTTGTGCGGGAACGCTACGGGAACGTATAGATTCAAAACTGCGTTTTACGGCTTAACAGATATGCCGACCGAGCTCCAGAAGGCAATGGACTGTACTTTACAAGGATTAGAAGGTGTTATTTGTTACTTGGACAATATCTTAGTAGTTACGAAGGCAGATATTCAGGAACACAACGAAATGGTAGAGAAGGTGATGCAGAGACTCGATGCGGAAGGCTGGCAATAAAGCTTAGTAAGTGTGAAATTTCTGTTAACCAATTAACTTGGTTAGAATATGATATTAATGAGGACGGTTATTCTCCTAAATTTTCAAAAATAGATGCAATCCAATCACTCAAGCCACCAAGAACTTTGAAACAGCTCCGCTCATTTATGGGAACGTTAAATCACCTACAACGGTTTATACCTGATTTGCATACTCAGGTATAAACCTACAAATCACCTACAGTTCATTTTCGGCTATCTTAAATGACTCGTAACAAACAGTCGTTTCTGTGGGGAGAGGAACAAGATAGTGCCTTCATAAGTATAATCAATTTAGTGGCTAAAATTCTAGTTTATTTCATTACGATGCTTGAAAAACTCACGGGTAAAATGTGACGCTAACCATAACGGGCTAGGAGCTTGTCTCGAGCAGGAAATCAAACCGGGAGTTTGGGCCCCACCTGCGTTTGCTTCTTAATACTGCAGAAGCGAAGTATAGTACAAACGAATTGGAATTGTTAGCGATCGTTTGGGCTTGTGAACACTTTCGTACGTATTTGTTGGGTAATCGTTTTCGAGTGTTGACGGATCACAAAGCCATTAGTTCGGCATTGAACGAAAATTATAATAAGAAGTCATACCAATCTCGTCTTTCTCGTTGGGCGGATCGTTTAATATCTTTTGATTTCGAGGTTTTTCACATCCCTCTGGGTATTGTGGACTATTTATCTCGCTACCCAACATTTTCGGCTCCTGCTCCCTCTAATTACGATGAACTTTTTGTCGTTAAGTCCAGTGAGGCTTTTAAATCGGCCTTAACATCCATAAATTCTTTTAGCTTGTATAATTCGAGCAATGGGTTTTGTCCTCCATCGCAGGAGGGAGTTGATCTTTCAACCCGGAAATTTTCCTTGTCTTCATCTAAAATTTCTCCGGTAGGGGGCAACATAAAATTAACTCGGTCTGTCAACCAATCAAATCACGTTATGCAAATACGTGTTTCAAGTTTCTCGCCGATAGAGGGCGTCGAGTTGTGCTCTGGTGCTCTGAGAGTGTTAACCAATCAGAAAAGGGTATGCAAATAAAAAAACGTAGACCAGTTTCTCTCACTAAAAATCATTGTCTCCGACCTGAATCTATTCAAAACAGTCAAACTTCTTTTCTCTCATTATCTCATCTCTTACAATCTTACCATCATCAAAACATGACTCTACCCGACCCGTATCTACCACCTAATACTAACCAACTACTCACTGCCAACGATCTAAAGTCGACTTTAGTTCATCCCATTGACTCACAGACGATACTCAACTCGACGATGGAACAAACTGACCTCCTCACATTTGTGGACAAATTTCCTCTGAACTCACCGAATTTCAGACGACCAAGCCCGCGTCCTCCAATGAGATCTCGACGGTTAGGTCGAATCTCTCGTTTGGATCAAATCCGACAACACAATCGAACCCGTCAACGAGCAGCCAAAACTCGTTTTGTTGCGGCGAGGATCACCTCCAGAAAGGAGGGACATAATCAGCTGTTGGAGGCTATGAGAAGGTGCCGTTTACCTAGACCTGGATAGGTCCACACAGCCGCTTAGATTGGGGTCTTTGCAGTTAATGGCGGTAAGCCGATCCTCTCGAAATTTAAGAAAGACATCGTGGGACTGCCAGGCGTTTTTGATGCTGATCACTTAGCCGAACTTACGGAGGAGGATCGTTTTCTGGACCCTATGAAGCGTGCAATTGTCAACAAGGATGTCACTACCTTCAATAAGCGGGGCGCTTATGTGGCTCAATTCCGGCCCAAGGCAGCGGTAGTCAATAACTGCGTGATCATTGACAACAAGTTGGCAATTCCCGAAGCTTTGAGACAAGCTTTCCTTGCTCGCCTTCACCGCTCCCACCTAGTACAAGAGGCCATGATGTCGGCCTCCGAATAAATTTGGTGGCCGTTCCTAAACCGACAGATTGTCGATACCTGTGAGAAGTGCCGTGAATGCACGTTGTATGGTAAGAATCCTAAGCCTGCTAAGACTTTTCATACCGCACAAACATAAACTAATTTGTCTGGGCCAAATCAGGAGTTACAATTAGATTTCGCCGGTCCTATATTAGATGATAAGGGTTCGAAGATATTCCTCTTGGTACCTATAGATCGTTTTTCTCTAAATCTCCTTCTGTTCTTATTACTAAAACTACTGGGGCTAAGAAGGTTGCAAAATTCCTCGAATCTTACATACGTATTCCTGTTATACCTCAATCTATCAGGACTGATCATGGCTCTGGGTTTAAGAATGATTTAGTACAACAATTTTGTTCTAGTAGGGGTATTAGACATATTTTTCACCTGTTGGAGGTCATAGAGGCACTGGTTTAGCTGAACATTCGATTCAGAGTATAAAGCGAAAACTGGGCACTGCTAAACTTAATCCTAATTTTGGTAATTTTAAGGAGACAATTCAGCAGATAATCGAAGACATTCGCAAGAGTAATCATTCTATTCTTAAAAAATTGCCTTTCGAGTTACAATTTTGGGCGTAAGCCAAATACTGAGTAGTCTCAAGCTTATTATAAGGTTGTTCATTCTGATACTTCAGCACAAAGACTTGAACGAAACCTTCTTACGCCGGACCAGATTGCTAGCCAGGACTACAGCAGGGATCGCGCTAAGGTGGTGCATAGAGGAAGTGCCAGCTCTCCAATTGCTCCACGATTCAATCCGATGTTTTCTCTGGAGGGTAATGTGACTGAGAGTGAGCCTTACAAGGCTTTAGATGAACTCGCTCGGGCGGCCAGTAAGTGGACGCAGTTTAAGCGAAACCTTCCACCGGATGGGGAAAAGCGAGGCCTCAAACAGTTGACGAGTCGTCATTCGGATCTTGCTCATTCTCTAAAGACGGGTCAACTCTACAACCCCGTCGCCCGACTAAAACAAGTAATTTGGAAAACCTTCTCTCATCCGATCCTAGTCGAGTAAGAGTCTTTAGGAAAATTATAGATCGTCAGTCCAGCAAACTTCTTAATAAGACTGCTTATTTCAAGATTACGCAGAATACCTATCACACTTATGTTACTGACAAAGGGAAAGTTTATCGTAAAAACCAAGTTTGCCTTAAGCCTAACTTTCGTTATAACATTTCAGTGGGCCAAAACACACTAGGTGATCGTCTTCAAGCACCAGGATCAACTTCTCGCAGTGCGGGCAAAAGGCCAGCTACTTGCTCTCAACCAACGCTGTTGGAGAGACGTCCGGACGACCCTAGTGTATCCCACAGCGGTAGTGGATCTCACAGCTGATTCATCTAGCGACGGCTCTTCTGGGTCCAATTCTCTACAAGTGGTTAGGGAATCTACCCGAGTGGAGAAACGGCTTCCAAACGTTTTCCAACACGACTTTTACTCTCCAGCAGTCTAACACGAATAGTGTCGTCCTCTCGCCGCCTGCCACCCAATCTTCTAATTCTGGTCTAGCGGATCCTCGGACTGAGTTTCTGTCGCCAGATGGTGTTTCTCCGGAGGGCTTCGCTCCACGCTCACAACACGCGCTTTCCGAACCGCACTCTTCTTATCCTTTGTTATCTCTGCCCGCTCAGCCAGCCAGTAGTGGACCACTCGGAGGCTGTAAGGACCTCAACACGGAGCAAGAAGTCTACGAAATTCTTTGGCGACCCTTTACGTCACTCTGTTAAATTAGTGGAAGAAAAAACATAGTGGAGGAGAAGGTTCAAGATTTACCCTCAGGAAACGCCTTATCGTTCTTGCATTCGCCAAGAAAACCGCTCATTCGTGATCGACCTCAATTGACCTTTTTGGAGGCGTCCTCTTCCTCATTTGTCAACAAAACTCAAGATGGCGATTGACTATTATTTACATATCAAACTATACAAAACTCTATCAAACTCTCTATGCTCTATATTCTTTGCCACCTGGCATTTGTGAGGGATAGGGATGCTATCTATCTAATGCTCATCTGGGTGCAATATATTTCTTATTACAAAAATTTTGGACTGATTTTCAAAATTTTTCTCTGCCGCGGGGAATGTAATGAGTCGACCTTCGGTACCTCGCTTATAACTTGACTTTTGCAGCTATGCTGCAGATTTTTTATCAGTGCTATTCAAGGTCACTGATATGGCCTATACTGAGTGCCACGCTGTGCGTGGTCATTCTGTTGTTTTGCTACATCGTTTGCTAGATGTTTATTTATTCTCTTCCTCAACTCTATATTCTCTTGGTCAAAGATTGAAAAATAAATATTAAATTGGAACTAATTATTTAAACAACTAATCTATCAATTTACTCTTACAGAACAACTAAGTTTTGACTCATTAATTCTCGGCAAATGTCAACCACGTAAATTCTAAAATTGACTTTCTTGAAAAAAAAATTTTTGAGCGTAAATTGTGAACAAGAAAACTGCTCGTATCAGGGCGAAGCCTTAAATGTTCCGACAGCCTCTTAAAGTCTATGAAACAGTAATAACATTGAAAAATTCCGTCAGAAATGGCTAGTTCAAAAGTCGAAATTTGTCTGAAGAAAAAAACTCACCCCGAGCACAAATATTCCGCTACTTTCGTTGCGAAACTCGGAACAAAAACAGTTGAGTGGACAATTCAATTCTAGTTCACAATTTATGCTGAGCGTAGTTTTCAGAAAGTCACAGTTTTAATTAGGAAAAAAATATTTCTGAAATAAATACGAAAGTTTTCTATTTTAGAAACTTCGAAATGAGTTTTACAAAAAAAGAAAAGACTTGTTTAAGAGGAAATTTTTTGGGAAAAGCTTTTTTACCAAGTAATTTCCAATATGATTTGCTCAAAATGCATTTCAAAGTTTCTAAAACAAAAAAAATTCTTATTCATTTCAGAAATATTTTTAATTAAACACAATTGTGACTTTCTGAAAGTTAGGCTTAGTCAAAATTGTGAATCAAAATTAAATTGTCTTCTGAATGTTTTTCACAATTTGCGTTGATCGTTTTTGATTGGTGCAATACCAATATCCATTATGTGCTTTATAGCTGATTTTTACTCAATTTTCACACAAAAAAAAACATATTTTTGAGGTGTGTTTTGAATTCGGTGAACAAATACTGACATCAACTTTCGTCGAACAGCCAAGATCCTGGTATCTATCGCCTGTTATCCCGAAGAAGTTGTTCTTATTGTGGTAGAACAAGTCAGTTCTAATGCGCCGACAAAGTATACCTGCGATACAAACTATACCAGACATAAAAAGGCGTACAAAGAAACGGTCAGTAAAAAATTACAAATATTTCATATTTTCAGAAACTTCAAAGTGTTTTATGAATAGGCCGGTTCAAGCCAATCTCTAACTAACTAGGCAGGCGCGCATCTAGGAATTTCTCGAGTAGGACGCATTTTCAAAAAAGTTTTGAAAAGTTTGTCGACCTTTGATTGGCGCTTTTTTGAAAATTTCGGCAAAATTAGTATAGATTGGCACTGAAGGCGCCTGAAGAACAATTTCAAGGTCAGTCAGCCAAACTGGATATCCCAAAATAGTAGTAAGGGGGGAACCCTTTGGTTCGAAAGGGGGTCGGATTCCTGAGGGGGAAGGCGTCCGCGCCCCCCGCCTCCTAAATCCGCTACTGAAACTGGGGATTCATTAAAGAACATTAGCATTCACAAACAAGGCTAAATTATCAATTGAGAAAAGTCAGGAAAAAGCGAATGGTTTCTAAAGTTCTAGCAATAAAAAAACAGCAATGTTGAGCATCACAGTGAGAAAAGTAATGCGAAGCTCCATTTTTAGCTTTCTTGTGCCAAGAGAGGAAAAAATTCAAAAAAAAGTTAGCGAAGGTTGCTTAAAAAACCAAAAAATCTTTTTTGCTGCAAATGAGTGGACGAAAAGAAAAATGACAGCCGATAGACTGAAAAATTTATTTTGTGCATAAAGGACAGGGTTTGTCCGGAATCGAACCCTTGACTTTTACAGTGTCAAGTGAAGACGGTATCTGTGCAAAGCTTACAAAATATTACCTCCAAATTATTTGATCATTTCAGAAATAAACATAAATTGAGAAGACTGGCTGTGAAGAAGGGAACCAGTATAATTGGTGGCTGTGCTAGTCATTTTATACGCACTGTAGACTGCCTACTATGACCGCATTATAGGCGTCTGATAGCTTGAAACGATCAAAAAAAGAAACTTCAGTATATGCGCTACTGACTGTTTCATTGTATTCGTAACTTTTCTGACGTCCTTGGAGGACTCACGTTCATATCAGAAAATGACATTAATTGTAGAAAAAAAATTGAGAACTAAACTGCTTTGCACAGTTTGAGTTTAAGCAATTTCAATTCAATTCAATTATTCGATACAATGAATAAATACATACGTAATCACTCACTGCATCAGGATAGCTAGAACAGGCTTTTCAAACTAACAAGTAGCTACCCTCCGGGATAACTATCACAATTAAGTAACGACAATGGGTAAACAAATTAGAAAAAATTGTCGACCAGCTGTACATTGTCTAAAATGTAATTTCTTTTGAAAACCTTTAAAAATTTTGACAACTGTTCTTGAGAATACGTTTCGATCTTATCGAGTAGGAGTTTACTTGACATCAAAAAATTGAAACATTTAACAATTTTGCATGAAAGGGAGTTTTCCATATTTTTTGTCCTACAGCGATAAAACAGAATCATTCCGTTAGAAGTAGAACGTGTATTTCGTTTATTACTCTAATTACTGACGTTTAGAAAATCAATAGGTGAACGTTTTAAACATTGAAAAATGGTTTTTTTTTAAAATTGAGTTAAATAAATTTCATGAACTGTATCAATGCCCAGATCATTAAACTTTGTTGTTATGTGTTCGTATTTGCGTTTAAAGAATATAGTACGGAGAATTCTTTTTTGGATTTGTTTTGCTAGTACTCCCATAGAGAAGCACACCATATGAAGTTCTAGGTACCACATATGCCAGGTAGAACTTAAACAGCTTTTTTTGAGAAAAACTACCCTGCCCTTATACATAATTCCGTTAAATCGGCCTAGTTTTCTGCACACAGTTTCAACATGATCTGTAAATTTGAGCTGACCATCAATGATAACACCTAAGTATTTGAAACATTTTGTAAATCCTATGTTTTCACCCGCAAGTGAAAAGTCATTATCCAAACATTGTTTACCAAATGGTAAGAGTTTACATTTTATAGAGCTTATCGACAATTTATTTCGCACACACCAGTCATCTGTTTTCAGCAAATCATTTTGAAAGTAATCATTTACCCTTGCCGATAGAAAAGAAGCAAGAATAGCAGTGTCGTCCGCAAAAAGACTTAATTCAGATTTCGAATCAATTTTATTTATGTCGTTAATGTAAAGTAAGAAGAAAATGGGTCCAAGAACAGAGCCCTGCGGAACTCCGTACGATATTACCTGTTGCCTAGAAGTACCGTTCGAATTAACAACAAATTGTTGTCTGTTTGTCAAATAACTCAATATCAATTTGTTGAATTTGCCTCGAAAGCCGTACGCGCATAATTTTTCCAGATAAATGCAATGGTTAACTGTATCAAATTCCTTTCTTAGGTCAATAAAAAGTGCCAAGCACATATTTTTTGTCTCAATTGTTTTTCGCATGTGTTCAGTAACTCGAATGATAGCATGAATACAAGAATTTTTTTCGCGGAAATTAAAGTGTTCCGTATTAAAATATTGTTTTTGTTAATGAAAACTAGCATTCTTTTATAAATTAGTTTTTCAAAAATTTTACTAAAAACTGTCAAAAGACTAAAAGGTCGATAACTACTGGGATTTTCTCTGTCTCCTTCTTTCAGAAAAGCGACAATTTTTGCAATTTTACAAGCATCTGGAAAGTCTGCACTATCAATACATTTATTTAAAATGTTTGCCAGGAAAACAGATTTGACTGGTGAACATAATTTAATCATTTTAGTTGAAAGACCATAATGACCACTTGAAAATTTAGTTTTTAAGGCCCCTATTATTTTAAAAACTTCATTCATGTTAATCCGTTTTAAAAGTTACAAAATTTGATATTTTTCTGTCTAAATTTTGAGAAGCAGAACCAACAGGTGGCATAGAATTGCTCAGGTGTTTACCAATATTGACGAAGAAATCATTAAGTAAATTTGGTTCAATCTCTTTTTGGGCTGGTTTTTGTTTTCCACAAAAAAGATTAAAAGCTTCAATTCATCTAATACAAGCTACTGCTTCTATAAAAAAAATCTCATTATGTTCTATTTGGCTGATTTTTAGTCAGGTTTCAGACAAAAAACATAAACCCCTATTTTACTGGTGTGTTTTGAATTCAGGTGGCAAAAACTGATATCAACTTTCGTACAGCAGTCAAGATCTTCGCAATCCCATTTCGCACCAACGTTTCAAAAAAAGTTGGACAAAGTCATTCTCTTCAGTATAATTTGGAAATCACTGAAATTGCGGATTTGTTAACAAATTTTTCCTGACAGAAAAAAATTTGAGGAGAAGTTCTATTCCTTGCTTTTCGAGAGAAGAGAAGAGCGAAAAAACAAAAAAAACTTTGAGATTTGCCAGCAGAATAAAATTCCCTACTTTAATAAGCAAACATACAAACAAAGGCTACAAACGCCAGCAAAACAGGTAGAACTAAAACAGGTAGGTTTCTATGATTTCATTCAGAAGCATTTTAAGAACACATCAGAAAACGTTTTTGTTCTTCAAAGAAAATGAAAAATTTGAGTTCAGGGTGATTTTGTCCAGGCCATTTTCGATTTTTCAACAAGCCATTTTGGAACAAAACTTTTTCAATAATTTTTTGGGGTTCGAAAACTGGATATCGCGAAATATTTCGTGCTAAGAAATTTTGCTTATTTTACGCGCGAATTATTTCATGCTGTTAACGCATAAGCAGCTATTTTATCCGCCATAAATCGTTCGATACAGAATTGAGGTAATATTTGGTGTTAATAATACGTTACTAGAATATCAATTTATAAGAACATCAATTTATACTTGTCATTTATACTTGTCATAGTGAAGTTTTCAATAAATCCAAAAAATTTCAATTTTTTTTGTGTTTGCAGTTTTTTATTATTTTTCCTCTTTTATGTTTCAAAGCCGTTGAAGGGCAGTCAAAAAAAGTTCGCCCTGATACGAGCAGTCTAGTTATACTTGGTGGAATAAACGCCCATAACTGGTGAACTCACCGCCTTGACCCAAAAAGAACATACATATATTTTTCCATAAAAACTTTTAATCAGAAGTTCAAAAAATGCACATTTCAATCGAAAAGAGTAGAGCGTTGGCAAGGCAAAAAATAATCTAATTGAAAAATGTATCCGAAACTTTAAAATTGTCAATTTTGTAATTTAAGTTAAGAAATACAGATTATAACAGCCAAAATAACTGTTTCGAAACGCTTGAAAGGACAAACAAGACTGCTCGTATCAGGGCGAGGCCCTGAATGTTCCGACAACTTTTTGAAGATCCATGGAGCAAAAAATAACATGAAAAAAAAATAGCTGTAATAAAATAAAATTAAAAAAGCTTAAAATTTGAGATTTATTTTGAAAATCATCCCCCCACACGTCACAGAAAGTATAAAGAGATTCGTTCCTAGTAACATATCAATTATGGCAAATAAGCTTCCTTCAACCAATTTTGAACGATTTCTAAGACGGATTAAATTGCACGTTAGTGGTCCCAAATTGGCCAAAATAGCAATCTTTAAACCCTCATAACAAAAAAATGATCACGGGTAAAATATATTTTCAAATTTAAGCTCAGGACAACAATACTTTGTATATGATGCAAAAAACTCTCACTCTCCGTCAAAAATGGCTAGTTAAAATGACGAAATTTTTCTGAAGAAAAAACTCACCCCGAGCACAAATATTCCGTTACGGTCGTGAATAATTAGATAAAAGACTGTGCCAATAAACTGCTGAAAATAAAACTTAGTTTACAGATCTCATTTTTCGAAATTCATGCGCCAGAAAAAGAAATCATTCCAAATTAACCGCTAAAACTCACTTATTTAATCATTCGGCATCTTGATACTTTTGTTGAAAGCAAAGGAAGGCACTCATTCTTCAAGTATTTTTCCAAATACACATTCTTCGAAAATGATTAATATACTAAATTTATGCTTGTTCAGCCGTCTTTCGATGTAAAGCGATCGTTTTATAAGGAGGCATTGAAATGCAACATGAATTGAAAAGTATAACTTGAAACCCGGGTTGACCAAAACTTCTTATCATACAATTTCCATATATGAGAAACTTCTTGTCATACAATTTCATACAATTCCATACGCACAGAAAATTGTATGAAAACTCTATGATAAGCATTTTTCCATATATGAAAATTGTATGATAGGTGTTTTCCCATTAACCAAAAATTTTGATTTTTTCTTTCTAAATTTAGTTTCTGAAAAATTTTCGGTTGTAGTTGCAACCGAACACAAGTGACAAAGACCTTGGTTACTCAAAACACCAAAGGTTGGACGGTCTTGCATTTACGATGCATAGCAAACGACCTGAAAGTAGCTGTTTTTCACAATCCATATAACAAAAGTAACAAACTTTTATTTTTTGGCAAAATTTTTTAATGATGATTATTTTAAATTTTTGAATTTTCAAGTTATCAGACATTGATCAAGGCTTACATTGACACCCCATACAAAAGAAATAGGAATTTTCAGCGTTTTTGAAAAAAAAAATTAAGTGAAAAGAAAATAAAAGCCAATTTTATCGTATCCAGGACTACGTTATGCACACAAAATATTAAATTTTGCATGCAACAATTTTTTTTTTCGAAAAATGTTTGTTTGCGTACGAAAATCGATTTGCGGTGAAAAAAAAACCAAAAAAATTTTTTGGCTAAATTTTCAAAATTACTTGAAAAATTTTTTGTGTCGCCACCAAAAAATGCCAGTCATACAATTTCCATATATGGGAATTGTATGATAAGCATTTTTTTCATAAACGAAAACCTCAGTTTTTTATCACCAGATTGTTTTATTAGAATCAAACAGCCACAGAAATGAGTTTATACCAGTTTTCAACCATTTTTAGAAAATGTAAAAAAATTGTATGACAAGCATTTTCCCACACACTTGATGTATGGAATTGTATGATAAGCATTTTCGGTGTATGGAGGTCAACCCGGGAACATAATCATCTTTGAACATTTTTGCCACAATTTAAAAGTTTGATGCTTTCAGTATATGATTTGTGAAGAGAACTCTTACACAATTCAGGTCGCTTTTAATGCATTGTAAATGCCCGACGATCAATTTTTGGTGACTCTAGTTTTGAGTAAACCATGGGTTAAGTCACTTGTGTTCGGTCACGAACGCATCCCAAAAACTTTGAGAAATAAAAATAAAAAAAAAACAACAATTGGTTGTCCTACATTTTCCATATATGAAAAACTGCTTATCGTAGAGTTTTCTTAACATTTTCGGTATCTATGGAATTGTACGAAATTGTATGATAAGCATTTTGCATTTTTGAAAATTGTAGGATAAGCATTTTTGGTCAACCCGGGAAGTCAGTGATAGACCTTTTCGAACCAGTTACCTTAAAATATCGAAAACAAAACGTTTTCGCGGTACTCGATATATGTGCAGTAAAGATTGCTGGACCATTTTTTCAGCGCTAAATCTATACATTCTTTTCCAAAAATAATTTTTTTTAATTTTAAAATATATCTGATATATTCATACAATTATCTTGCAGTGAATAATTTTTACAGAAAGCAACTCAAGCTACGCGTAAACCGCGTTAATTCAAAAAAGGAGAAAGGGTTTAAGTGGAAATGTAGGGCTCCAACTTAAAAGACTGTCCGAAAGCCAGTAATGGTCAAAAAGACAGTTCTGAGTCAGTAATGGTTCAACACTGCGGTTTGTGTCTGGTTATATCTCTGATCAGAGCAAGTTACGCCCAGTGTTTGGTGTTTGAATCCTTAAAAATGTTGCAGAGCTCATTTTTAATCTTATATTATCCAAATATTCTTGAAACCTTGCTTAGATCTTATAAGATTTTAACAAGATAACAATGGCGCCCGGCAAGATCATGGCAAGAAATCCAAGAAGCCTAACATGAGTTGACAATTCATTATTGAGCATTTCACAACTCGAAGATTTTGCCAAGATATTCTTATTGACTTGATTTCGGATCCATGGGTAAAATCATGCTAACTTTTATCAAGATCATGTTATGATGTCCATGATTTTCAAACTCAGAAAATTACTTCAACACTCTCTGAAGCAGATCTGAAACAGAAAAACAAAAACTTTACCAATATCAAAACACTGGATTTTTTTTCTATGTATTTTTGCAGTACTGCTTTTCTTCTGCAGTTGAATAACTGAGCCAAAACTGCTTTTTACTCGCAGATCAAAGCGCGATAGTCTATAGACAGACTTTCACAAAACTGAGAATATATATAGCATAGTTTTCTGCTCAACTAATCGTCACAACCAATATTTATTACCTTCAAATGCTTATCATGAAGCTATGTTAGTTGTATATTAAACGAGACATTGCTAAAGCTTATTCTTTCTGTTCTTATCTCAAATAGTGTTTCAATTATTTGTCAGAACGGTTTTCCTATTTGATGTCCAAAATTATGGCTGATTCCAGAAACCATCTCTGAATAATCCGTTTAAATTGTATAATGTTTTTTATTTAAACTTTTCTAAGCATTCGCAAGCTTATTTTAAACGTTGAAAACTGACAAACAATTTAGCTTTACGGTTTGAAAAATGACTCCCTAAAAGATCTTATCTCACACTGTAAATAAAATTTTTTCTCATTGCTTTTCGTTCATATTTGAGTTATAAATTTGTCTAAACTAGCCCTCTTTGTTTTACCCAAATGCCTAGTCGAAAGAATTTCATGAAATTTCTGACCCGTTCTCGCTCCAGCCCCGACAGCAAAGACTCAGGTTTTCCTAATGTTTTAATCACTAATTATGCAGAATCACTGCAACCAAATGTTTATAAAAACCGTCGGAGACCATGGTAGTGACTGAGCTCCATGTTTTAAAAAGTATTCGTTCACTCGGTCTCTAAATATTCTTAATTTATCAAGAACATGTTTTTCCTGAGACAATTGCGATTAAAAATGGCTATGTTGCTACTCAAAATGGGGATGTTTTGAACACCGGGACTCAAAAAGTGAATGATGCAGCTTTGCGTGATACCCAAGAAATTTTGTGCAACTATGCGAACCGAAGTGTTGGTGCGCAACCTTGCGCGACCCAAAAAAATGTAAGTCGCGCCATTGCGAACCGAAGTGTTTTGCGCGATTTTGCGCCAAAAATTTGCGCCAAAAATTTAAAATTTAAATTTGAGTTTTATGCAGCTTTGTGCGACCCAAAAAAGTTGAGTCGCGACTTTGCGCAACCGAAGTTTTGTTCGACAAATGGCCACAATTAGAATTAGGTTTGACTTGGTTTTGATTGAAAAATAGTTCTTGAGCGTGGCGTTTTGGTACATTATGCATGCTTTTTTTCAGCTGGTTTGGCAAACATTGTAATTTGCCGCAATCCGCTTCTTCCTTATTTGATTATTCGTTTCTGAAGGTTTAGTCAAAAACAGAGCTAATTTGAATTTGGGAACAAAAACCGCTGAGAATTTTTTGAGAGTTTTTTGCGGCAATTTGCTTTGCAAAACTGAGACCCAAAATTTTGCCCCCTTGTTTTTTTTACTATGTTAATCAATAGCAAGTAAGGACAATTGCTTAAAAATATTTCAAAAGTCTTATTTAGCAACAAAAACTTTAGGATGTTTGCCTCAAAAAGTTGCTACATTGTCAATTTTTGGTAAGCTACCAATTGAAGTTTTTTTATTTAAGCAAAACCTAAGACATTATACATTGTTTAACAACCTCTGATGGACTAGTCTGCGACTCATGTTGTTATAGTTGGATTGAAGCATGACGTAATAAGACAAAAATGTGGGTTTGATTAGCGCCATAATAATTGAACCACATTCTGGTAGAAAAAAATCATGAACTTTTGTCAATTATGTTTGCAAAAAACTTGTTTTTCCGACTGTCGATGAAAGTGAAAAAAATGTGTTCGAGTTTTTACCTAGCCCATTTTGGACAAGATTTTCAAAAAGTATTGTTTTCCTGCGCTCAAACTTAAAAGGAATATATCATCTGCGATCCTTTTCTGTAAAATTATGGGGTTGCCATTTTGAATAGTTTGAGATAGTTAACATGCAATAAAATTCGAAAAATTAACGCCGAAGCGGAGGTTTAATCCAACTTAGAAATCAAATAAAATTGAAATGAGGTATGCTACGATGAGTCGTGTTTAATTGTGCACGGTGCAAAAAAAAAAACAAGACTGCTGGTATATCAGGCCGAATCTCTGAATATTTTGACTGCAATTTAAGGCCAATTAAAAACATATCTTAATCTGAAAAAATGACTTAAGAACGTCTTCCCTTGTTTCTTCATTTCATCCCTCCACAAGTTATCTAAAATGAAATGAGATGTATTTAGCGTCGCCTATCCTATTGAAAAAACCAAACTAGTTGCCTCAATTAAATTTCGAACGATTTAACTCACCAATTACGCGTGTTTTAAGAACGCAATATATCGCCTGTTAATTATCCCAATTTGGCCAAACTAGCCATTTCCAAACCCCCCACAAATTTTAAAAATTTGTCACATGTAAAATGAATTCAACACTTGAGTTTCGGAGAACATTAGCTTTCAGATTGTTTCAAACGTTTCTGTCAAAAACGTTGACTGAAAAATTGAAATTTTATTGAATAACAAAACCACCCTAAGCATAAATATTCCGATTACTTCGAAAGACAAAACTGTAATTTATATCAAATTAACCAAAACTTCATCCGGTTGTTGTCCCGATTCTAGAAATAAAAGCTAAAAACTGGACAAAAATTGGGGAGAAAGTTTGTATTCGGGTGAGTCTTAGAGTTTTTTCGACGCAAAACCAAAAACCACAATCAATCGTTGCAATGGGTCGATCAATATATCATATTAAAACCCTTTCAGTAAGTTGTCCCGTTCAGTGCGTTTTTTAGCGCTTCCTGGTAAAACATTTTAAGTCTTGAAACTGATTGAACAAACAAAAAATGTAAAATTTTGGAAATTTCAAAAAAATTTCGTTTGTTATTCATTTTTTGAAATCAATGAATGTCAAAAATGCCCAATTAATTAGCCTTCTTGCATAGTTTTCTTATCACGCTAAGCACAAAAAAACGTTAAATTTCACAAAAAATGTAGCTGATACATGTGTTTGTTATGCCTAGGTCATACATATCTTTGTTATATAATACAATATAAATAAATTTCCCGACTATTCTTGTTATATTTTTGTAAAAATTATGATGAAAAACTTTTCCGATAGAAACTACACTTGATTTGGAAAAAAATAAACTTGTTCGAAGCAACATGGAGTGAAGTCGAATTACACCATGAACAACAGCCGGTTTGTAATCCGTTTTGTCAGTTTTACAATACAGAAGAAAAAAACTAAAGATGAAAATTTTTATTGAGTGATGCAGACCACCTCTCAGGGGCATATGTGATGTTCTTATTCAACCCTTTTAACATTCGACAAAGTCAGTCAAACAAATACAGCCAGGAAAAAATTGTTTCTATAAAAAAGCACAATAAAGAAAGCGGCAAGAAAGCTGAAACACAAATAACTATTTAAAGCTCTTTTCAGTTGCTTTCAACTTTGAAACCTAATTCTCATAATAAAAGCTTGTTATTAAAAATTGAATAAATTCTGATGTTTTTTTGGATCGGAATCTTTGTTAGTTCTGTTAAAAGTTCCACAACTCCCAGATGTTAAAGTTTTTAATTGTCTGTTTTTAGAGGAGCCCCCAAATAAATGTTTTCAAGTTTTTGCCGAGCTATTCTTTGCATTTCTGACGCGCTGAGCGTAAACTCAAAAACCTAATATATTGTCGGGATTTTATATACCAATAAGCTTGACACAATTCAATTTAGAACAATTTTGTCGAGCGGGATAACTTGCCTCGGGTGAATAATGCACGTTACACTTTCCTTTCAGCATCAAAGTTTAAAACGAGCATTTTAGTAATATTCGTTTCACAGTGACCGTAACGTCGTTTAAGTAAAGTGTTCAAGCTGACCCTTCTCTGAACACAAAGATCTAAGTATTGATTCCCGAGAAAAAAATTATTATGAAATTTGGTCTAAAAAAACCACCCTAATCATATATCTTCTTTTCTTTCTTTGAAAGTCTGATTAATTACTAAAACTGGGCGCAGTAATTTAAAAACAATTTTTACTATTATCTATTGACGTACTTTTTTGTTACTGCCTAGTTTTTATAATTAACAATCAGTACAATTATTTCTTGGCAAGTTTTCATATCAAATGAAAATTGCCCGTAAGTATAAATTAATCGACTATTAGAAACTATTAAAAAAAGAAAATTTTTCAAATCCCAATAACTGAATTTTTGAATACCCATAATTTTACAAAAAATGATCACAAGTAGAAAATCATTTATCTCTGAGCTCCGAACAACAACATTTTTTCAGATGGTTATTACAAACTTGGTCAAAACGCACACCTAGAAAATTATAAAAATTGACTTATTGAAAGAACCACGTCAAGCATAACTATTTTGCACTTTTTTTGTAACTTCTTGAGCTAGTGGGTCATCCATGAGTAGCATTTTCTCGGCCAACCTCTCAGCGCAAAATCCAAACAGCCTATACATGAGTTTATTTTTTAAAAATCGAATAATAAGGTTGATACCTTCATTCACTTATTTGAGTTGCAAAATGTAATCTGAACAATGCAACACTTACTATGAGTTGTACGTCGCAAAAAGCAAAAGAAGACTGCTCATTTCCGTGCTACACCCTGAATACTTTGATTGCTCTTTTACGTCTACAGAGTAGTGTTCGAATTAATAACAACTTATGAAAACTTGCAAAAAAAGATCGCATGATTTTAATTTTTGATTTTTTTTCTTCAATTCATCTCCCTACAATGTTCACGAAAACTTTTTAAAAAATTGGTATAATTTTTATTTTTGATTTTTTCTCACAATTCATCTCCCCATATGTTTTTTAAATTACAAAGTGATATAATTAGTGTATGGTAACGTACTAGATCAACTATCGAGTCTCAAATCAATTAGGTAGGAAATTTAACCAGATCAAATCACCGCTTGTGCGTTAGAAAGCACTAAGTATATCGCGCGGTAATTATCCCAAACTGGTCAAGCCCTGATAATTTTACGAAGAAGGGTCACAGATTGTAGTAGTTTTTTTTTAAACTAATTTAAAAACTTGAGAACATCAATTAATTTAAGATGACATTTTAAAAGTTCCCGTCAAACTGGGCAAGTTGAAAAGTCGAAACTTTTCTGGAGAAATAACCATTCATAGCACAAACATTGCGTCACGCTCTTCGAAGGCGAAACACTAAGGAAAGGGTGCGAGTGAAAAAAAAAAGAGTTCAAACTAAAAATTGGCCGAAAGCCGCACTCGTACAGTAGTGAGTCATGGTTCAGCACTGCGATTTGTCTCTGGTTTCTCTCTGATCAGAAGTGGTCACGCTGGCACAGTACTGATACAGTATTTGCTCTTCTAATGCGTTCAATTACTGAAACAAAACTAATTTTGGGTGGCCGATCAGAACGCGCGTTTAGACTTTCAGAAGACTGAAGTTAAACTGAAAATTATTTTTTGCTAACTCACTTTTAACAGTTATTGACTTCGTATACGCTTTTGATGAAGCTGATAGTTGTAGAATAAGCCAGACACTGCTTAAAGCTTATACCTTACGGTTCTTATCTCAAGTAGTATCTTTCAGCTGTTTGTTAGAACGATTTATCTATTTGATGTTGAAATTTGGTTAATTCCAGAAACCACCAGCCTCTGTAAAATCCATTCAAATTTATTGTTTTCCATATATCATTTGTGAAACTTAGCAAGCTTATTTTATTTAAAAAGAAAAAAACAATTTTGTTGTTTAGTTTTGAGAATTACTTTCATAAAAAGGATTTCTTCAACTTCGTAATTAAAATCTATTCTCGTATTTATTAAAGAAATAAGTTGCTTAAGCTTGCCTCACTTATTTTACACAAATGTCAAGTCGAAAGAAAGCCAGAGCGGACAACAATGACTCAGGTTCTACTTATGATTTAAGAACTATTTGAGTTATGACCGAAGTGTAACTCATAGAGTAATTTCGGATAGGGTACACCGTCTGCTCGTCACGCTATCTTATTTTCGGCCGGATAGATTCGTGCAACTTCTTAGTCTAATACCGATCCTAATCTTACTCTTATACTATCTAGTCTCAGGTTGTTTAACTAGTCTCTGCTAGGCTCAATAGATCTAGGGTATACTGGTTTATTGCGGCTGCTGAAGTGCTCGGGAGAGTCCAACTAATTTCTAAGTTAAATTCAAATCTCTCTGGTGCTGAAATTACAAGTAACTTCAGCACTTACAAATAAGTGGGTTGTTAGTTAGATGGATCATGATTGGTTAATATTAAATACTTTACATTGGTAAAACATTTAATTTATCCAATCATAAAATGTAGTTTAGATCAGGTTCCACCCATCCGGGTTTTACAGAGTTTTTTAGAACAGTTCTTCTGTAGTTCAAGGATGGATGATGGACGTTGGTATTTGGCGAACATCATAATTTTCTTCCGCTTCTTTTTGTGACAACGACTGAGTCTCTGCAACAGCATCAATTCTGATTTCAGAATGGTTGGCTATGTCAGGTTTTTCTGTTCTTCGGAGAGAACTTCTTTTGTGTTTGATCTAGCTTGGGAATGGCGTGGAGATTGTGCGTGGAGGGGATGCCTGGTTACTCGGATCTGTACGTATACTTGAACATCGAGGTGGTCATTGGTCTAGTTCAATGAAGTCCTTTTCTGCGAAGTCAAGTCGTACTCTAAATCCTTTGAGTTGTGATTGTGAGCGGCATATCGATTGTAGTTGGTCATTCTCTCTCGAGTGTAGTGAGGTCGTCTTGTCTTTTGATGTTCGTCCTTGGTGTTGTATTCTGATCTATATATTGCATCATGTGATTTTACATTTTATAAAACTTTTATTAGTTTAGTATTTTTTAATTATGATTTTAGTTAGTTGTTTTCACAAAAGCTTTTTGTTTTAGTTCGGTTATTTTGAAGAGTTGGGAGTATAATTTCATGCGATGTTTGTGAGGGGTCCTGTTATGTGACAACGTTTTATGTTGGGTTTGTTGTGGTTTTACTTATGTCTTGTTGGTTATGTACTTTTTCTAAAAAGCAAATTGTTTGTGGTATGGGTTTGTCTTTTGACTTTTTTGTGTTTTATTATTTCTTTCTAAGACTTTGTAATAGTCTTCAAAAGAATAAATTATCCAGTTTTAAACTGGGTTAATCCGGTTTGGGTACCGTTGGTTTCCTTTTCTTAGTCATGCTGTTATTCTATGATTTGTGGTATTTAGTAAGCTGCGTTGGTTAGTTTTGTTTAGTATATGATTCCTTTCCAACCGGGTTAAAGGAAAGTTTGAAACATGTTATTATATGTTAGAGTTGTTGAGTGTGAAAACTTGAAACTGAAATTCATTATTTTAAACAATTCTTCGTGGGCGAGCTGTGCGAGTGTGGATAGAATTTCTGTGCGAATGAATGAAAATATCAAAAGGTTAGTACTGTAATTGCATTTTATTAATTTACTACATAGAATTTAGAAATTTACTGCTAGTTATGGGGGAATTTTAAGATACAAATTTTCATCATATGTAGATTTACTGCTTATTGGGGGGAAATTTTATAAATTAATTTACTGCATTGGTATTATATTTATTTAATTGTTGGTGCAAAAGTTTAATAGGGTCTTAAACAGTTTTGAAGAAGTTTGCTATTTTTTATTTTTCTTTTGTAAATTTTTCAGATGATCTAGGATGAAGGCTAAAAATCTAAAGAAAACATGAATAAAGAATGGTGAGTTTTTAATACTGTAATTAATTAGTAATATTTACTTAATTCATACTTACCTGTTAGTCGTCGGGGAAAAAACCGTGGGGGAAGATGTCGTGAATTAGTTCTGAAGTTGTTAGTAGTTTAGCTAAGATGCGGATGATATTTTTAGTTTGAAGCAGTGGCCAAAGCAATTGAAGTGCCTTAATAGTGGTTAGTTCTTCAGTGCCTACTGCAAACTCATAAGGTGTGTTTTGGATTAAGTTATATAATTTGTGGTTAAATTTAGTGTTGTGGATGAATTCTAAAATTGGGATCTCTATAGGCTGTACAAACTCGTGCGGGATAAGGAAGGGTCGGGATTCTTCGGCGTTGAAGGTCTTGGTGATGGGGCAGAAAATATACATTTGGGTTATGGGGTCATAATTACGAAGAATACCATGGAGGTTAGTGTCTTTAATACAATATGTGAAATTTAGGAAATACGGTGAAGTGTATTTTGAATTGATGAATTGGAAACGATGGTGTGGTTCTCTAGAGGGTGTGTGGAGGTCAAAGTGATTTTGGATGAAACGATAGTAACTGTATGTATGTGTTTGTTTAGTGCGCAACATAATATCGTGTGAGCAGTGTAAATCTCTTTCGTGTGGTGCAAGGAAATGAAAGGTTAGTGAAAAGATTTGGAAGCGTTCTTTAAAACTTTCGTATGCTTGTGTGTTTGTTAGTGCTTCTGAAATAATGTGATCAAACTTTCGGTCGAAAATGTTTAGTGTAAATACATATGGTGTCTTGATGAAAAATTTCTCGGTGATTTGTGGATTAGCGAAGCGATCGTCGTCTAAGAATTGATCTTGGTTAGCTCTGATGATGTTGTGATCGTAGTATTCTAGTGTATATTCATTAGCTCTAGGTGCAGTGTGTATTTTTAGTGATTTTTTATATCCTACGTAAGTAAACTGTCTAGCGGTGAGTGGTGTAGTTAGTCGATATAGCATATCTTTGTTTCGGTCTGTATCGATGGAAGTGTTGGTTAAAGGTAAGCAAAGAGGGTTAGTGAAATGATAGTATGAGGTCCAAGAGAGAGTGGGCATTAAAACGTATTCGTCTACAAAGTTGCGTGTTTCGTTAGCGTCATGAGGGGTGTTTAAGGTGTATTGTGGAAATGAGGGTAAAGTGATAGCTAAAAATTCTTTGGTGTTAGTATGTTGGGGGTGGTTGATGTATTCACGCGCTGTTCCTGGTTTTGCTGGGAAAGGATGGTTGGGGAACTTTCTTTTAAAAGTGCGGTAAGCTCTATTAGTGTTGAGTGAGGATTCAGTTGATGTGGATGATGGTGCTAATGATTCAGTATAATTTGAAGAGGGTGTAGGGGGGTTGGATGAATTTGTAGTGGAGGAGATTTGGTTTATGGTCGGGGTGTTAAGGTGGTAGGGTTGTTGTTGGAGGGTAATAAAATTGTCTAGCTCTGGGGAGATTCGGGGGGTGTCTGGAGATGATTGGTCAGAATGGTATGAGGAATAGGTTGGGGTAACTTGGGAAGCATAAGAGGGTGTGGGAGTGATTGGGTCAGGGTTATTTGACAAAATGGGTTGAAAAGGAGGTTGAGAAAAATGAGAAGGGTTATGAAAATTATTGGATGGAGATGGTTCTGAGTCGGCAAATTCATCGGGGGTTTCAATATTCGGATTATTTAGCTGTGAAATGGAGTATAAAACTGAAATTTGTGAGTTAGTGTCGGAATTCATGCCTGATGTTACATTGCTAGGTGGAAAATCGGGTGGCGGAAAAGCAAAAAGTGGTATTATTGGGATTGAAGAAGGAAGGTTGGTTGGATGGGAATTTGATCGATGGAGTGATCCAAGTTGGCGGCTCATCGTGGGCTAAAAAAATTATTATTTTGAGATTGAAAAGCGGTGGTATGGGGTTGTTCAATAATTTGTTCATAAGTATTATCATCTTGTGATTGATGTGTTATTATATGTTGGACGGGACTTTGCGATGTGGTGAGTCTAAAATTTGGATTGTGTGTGATGGCTAAATTGCGAAAATTTCGTGGGACTAGGGATAGTGGATGGTTATTTGGTAGGGGTGGTAATTGTGGTGCCGTTGGCTGTGTGTCGACATTGTTATGCTCTTCGTCGTATGTATTTTGTCGTGTTGTTATTTTTGTGTTATATTCTTTTATTTGTGCGTCTAAAAGAATTTTGTTTTTAGATGTCGAAAAAATTCCAAAAAATCCTGCAAAGAGTATGCGTGCTACGCTTGCTTGTCTGTTTACTTGTGTGTGTATAGCACATGTATTGTAGATTCCTTTTAAGAGTGAGAAAAGAAATCCAATAAAGTTAAACATTGCGTATAAAATAGTCAATTTTTCTAAGATGTAGTAGGGCCATCCTAGAAAATCGAGGATCTCATTTTTGAGTGTAACAAAGCTAAAAATGTTAATTGGTGATATATCTTGGGGACGGTATTTTTCACCGTTTAGATATATATAATCTTTAATGTCTTTAAAATATCCGCTATAGTCTTGCGTGTAGATATCGGCAAATCCTGCGGTTTCTGCAAGTTTGCGTAAATTTTGGTCTATTGATTGTCTTTGTATTGTGTCCATTTGTGTTAATAATTCCTGGAATTGTTGTGTTCTAATGTGATGTTGAATATCTGATTTTGAATAGATTCCTATTGATTGTAAGTCTATATTTGGGTTTCGAGCAATAGCGCGAATGCTTTCTGGTGAAAATTTTTTGAGTGATTGCATTAATGTGGGATATGGAGTGAGAAGGTAATATTTATTTTCATCAGGGTTTAGTTGTACTACATTGTGGCTATTTTCTGATCCACATGGGACTGCGGTATCCCAGAAATAGGTTC
This sequence comes from Symsagittifera roscoffensis, assembly GCF_963678635.1. Taxonomy (NCBI): domain Eukaryota; kingdom Metazoa; phylum Xenacoelomorpha; order Acoela; family Convolutidae; genus Symsagittifera; species Symsagittifera roscoffensis. The sequence goes on from NC_087064.1 coordinate 1,097,806, forward strand.
TTCGTGAAAGTGTATCCACGAAATGTACTTTATTTTTATAAAAGATAGGGATTCTTTTATAACATCGTTTATCTTCAAAAACGTATAGTGGTGATACTTTTTTAGTACAAGTATAAAACCATAAGATGTTTCCTTCGTAGTCTAAAAAATTTGATCTATTTCCAGATAATAAGTATCCTGCGTAGGGTATTTTTAATACTGCTAGTGCAAGTGATTGTAATATTTGTGTTCGTTCTAATTCGCATAGTTGGTGTAGTGTTTCTAATTCGGAGAGTGACATTTCTTGAAAAATGCGGCTAATTGTATAGTCTAGTTTCATATCCAAATGAATATCATAGTGGATATTACCGAAATATGTAGTATTCATTAGTGATAATTCTTGTAAGCGTGTGCTTCTGGTGTCATAAGGTTTTAGATGTCCACCAGGTTGTCCGTTGCTTTTTTCAAAATTAACTGGTATATAGGATGTTCCTTCGTTTAGAGGATGACCTGTGGCATATGGGTCGATTTTCACTTTTCCAGTGGTCATGTCGAATCCTTTTTCGTATTCAACTAATATTTCAGAGTATTGTGTTCTGTGAAGTGGATTCCTGTATTTACATGCAAGTTCTGTTTCTTGATATATTTGAAAACGTGTCAATTTATTTTCTATATTATCTATGTTTCTAAAATCGGAACTTAGTTTGCGTGATGGATGGACTTGTTCATATGGAATTGATTGTATAAAATATTTTTCGTGAAATTTTATCATACGAGCGTGTATTTTTGCTACTTGAAATGTTGTACATGTATCTTCGGGGAACCAAACAATTGTTGCTTGTGTTCTCGTTGTAGGGTCGCAATATCCTTGATCATTTTTACAAGGTAGTCGGATTCCTTGATAGATCATTGTATTATCAGATAAATCTCGTGTGAGTTGTATTTTTTCGAGTTGTATTTTCCAATCGAAAAACATTATTTCTTGGTATCCTTTATTTTTCGTGTCTGCTTTGCAGTTTGATGGGTTATTTATACCAATGTGTGGTATCCAATGTTTATCATGTAGGTCATAGGTTAATCGTCCGTGTGCGCCGTTATACGGGTATTTTTCGTCTAGTTTTATATGTCCTTGGTGTCTTTCAAGTTGTGATTGATGTACAGAGTCTGAAAAAACTTGAAAATTTACTAACTTTCTTTGGGAGTTTTTATTTCGTGTGATGTTTAGTCTAAGTAATTCATTTTTACAATCGTCGGGATTGAGATGTAAAAGACGTTCTATATTACTTTGATAGAATGATTCATGGTCAAGTCGGTTTTTGTTTCCGTTCGAGACTTGTGAACAATGTACTTTCTTTTCGGAAAATGTTGCTGTGAATTTATAACCTGTAACTGTTGTTGCTCGGGCTTTTGAATAGAGTGTTGCTATTATATCTGTGGTTTCTATAGCTTGTGGTTCTGTTTCACATTGTGATACTTGATTTATTGCATATTTGTGTAGTGTTTTTTGTTCATTTTCTTCGCAATCGTAATGTGTTACTAATAAATCTTGTGGTCCTGTACGAGGGGAAGGGTTTATGTTTTGATTTGAGGTTACTAGAAAAAGGAGTTGGAGAAAAATTAATAATTTTAGAATATACATGTGTATGATAATCCTGAGTATGGGTTATAAAATGTAATGTAACCAATTGTGTTTTTGGTGTATCTGTCGTATTTATATATTACTTCAGTAGTTATAAACGGTGGTGGTAGTGATTGAGCTGTTATGTTAGGTGGATTTAATGGGTAGGGATGTTGGGTAATGTTATTTAACTTAACTGTGATTTCAAATTTTAATTGTAAACTGTTTTGTTGGAGTATTTGAATATTGTGATCACGGATATCGTTGTGAATATCTTGGCGATATTGTAACCTATTAAGTGCCCAGTTATGAAGGCGGTTACTTTCTTGATGTTGTCCAAATAATGGTGGAGGTGCTGTGAATGTATTCCAATCTAATCTTAAAGGAATATTTATTGATGATTGTTCTCGATATCTGGCGTCGAGATTATTTGGAAAGTTTAAGTTAAAGGGTAGTGGTGAAAATTGGCTTATTGATGGTGTTGATGGTAGTGATAATGTTTCTGGTAGTGATGAGGATGTTGTTGTATCCGTAGAAATATCTATGGGGTCATTGACTAAATTTGGTTCACCTTGTGTAAATGAATGTGTAGTCCAATATGGAAATCGTGATGTTTGGTTTGGGGGGTTAAAAGGATTTTCACGTATTTGTTCAGATGTTGGTGTTGAACCTAAGTAGTCTGAGGGGAGACTTGAAGTGCTTCGTTGTGAAAAAAGTGTAGGAGTTTCTGGTGTGATACCAGTGGTGTTTTCTGGAGTGGTTTGTGATGGGGATTGAGGTATATCAAAATGAACTCGGGGAGTTTGAAAATTTCTGTTTCGTCGAGGATGTATAATTTGTCTATCTATTTCTGTTGTGTTTTGGTTTTGACTAAGGTTTCGTATTCTACTTAGTTCTTGTGGTAGTGTTGGGTAAAGATTATATGTTGGTTCACTTAGGGATGCTTGTCGTTGAACTGGTTCTAGTGGTTCAGATAAACGAGCGTGCCGTTCTTCAAAAGTGTATGGATTGTCTTGAAAAGAAATTCGTGTAGATGTTGGAGGATTTTGAGTAGTTGAAGGTGGTGTTTGGTTATCTTGGGATGATGTCGGTGAAGACTGATTCTGTGACTGTTGGGTAGCAATTTTTGATGGATTTTTGAATTGTTACTTTTAGTGGGAAGGTTTATGTTTATTATAATATTCTTCCAAAAAAATAATTAGAAAAATTGGTGCTAGGGCAAATGTGATGATTGCTTTCTTTATACATTTACATATTGTCAAAATGAGGGATGATAGAAATGTTATGAAAATTACAAACAATAAAAAAATATCAGTTCTACTGAAAATTGTTCGTATCATTTAGACAAGTTGTTAAAATCGTACCTGTGGATATATTCAAGGGTTTTGGAAAGTTGGAGGAATAGTTCGAGTATTGTGTAGAAAATTAAAAAAATGTTACAAAAAATGATTAAGATTATTAGAAAAGATTCAAGTAGATCAAAAAGAAATATTATAAAGGCTTCAAGTATTGAAAAAAAATGTTTAAAATTTATAAGTATTTGAGCGACTGTTTGAGAGAAAAGCATTTAAGAAATGATCTCTTGGTCGAATATTTTTTGCTGTTTGAGGCGTTTTTCTAGTGTGGTCGAATTATTTATTAGTTTTTTGACAAGTGGGTTGAGTTTTGTAAAAAATTGTTGGGGGCAATTTTCATGGTGACTGGGAGGTCGTCTTTTTCTTTATTTTTGTTTGTCAAATGATCCGGGGTATGGTGAGATTTTTATACTTTAGGCTAATTAAAATCTTCATTTTGTTACTTTAGGCTAAGTTATCAAATTTGTTTTGGGGGTATTCGTGGTCTGAGTTGGGGAAATATTGTTAATCTTTGGGTTATTAGATAAGGGAGGGGTACGGTATTATGGTGATGTTTATTTTAGCTGTCAAGTTGGAGTGGTTTGCTTATTTTTGACCTGGAGGTTGTAAAGTTATAGTTAGAGATGTGCCTGGAGTTCTAGATTATTCGTCTAATTGGTCTTAGTTTGAGTTAGAGAAAGTGGCGGATTGGATGAATCCTATTGGTCTATTTTGAACTAGAATTATTGCGTACTTGTGAGCATGTTATTTTGAAAAAATGAAATGAAAATTGTTACGGAGGTTTCAAGATTGTGAAGTATAAAATCTTAAAATTACTTTTTAAATTCTACTTTCTTTAATATTTTAGATTGAGGGATGAACATTTTGTAGTTTTTACGTGGTTGATTTCGGAGTCTTGTTGTTTTTCTATGTTCTGATGTGTCTATTTCTTCTTGGGGTATTATTTGTTCGGTCATTTTTCTATTTTTTCTTTGTTTTGGAGATTCTTTATGGTTTTGCGTATTGTTTTTGGTGGCGGTTGGTTTCGTGTTTTGATTTTCGGTGGGGTTATCATTTTGTTCTGTGTTTTTTAGATGTGGTTCATTTTGAATGATTTTTAATCCTGTGAAAGAATATAATTGAGTTAATTCGCGGAGTGCGTATTCTTTTGGGTAATAAGGTAATAGGTTGTTTCGATGTTGAACGATTTCTTTTTTGTCTGAGTCGGTAATTTTATATGTGACATCAGTGGGTTTTGCAATTATTTGGTAGGGTCCTTTTCGGAGGGGTTGTAATTTTTTAGAAATTCCTTTTTGAGTATTAAAATTAGGTATTAAAACAAATGTTCCAATTTTTAAATCGGAAGCTGGTGTAAAACGTGAATTGATTTGGTCATTTATGTTTTGTCTTTGTAATAACTTTTTCGTTATTTTTTGGTAAATTTCATTGTGTTTCTTATCTCTATTTAAAATCCATTCGGTGTGTGTACCGGAGGCTAATTTAAGAATTTGTGGGTGATGAAAATGATCTTCATCGTGCGTATGTAATGGGAGGTTATAACAAATTGAGTCTTTAGTTGGTTGACAATAACCTTGTGCGTTTTTATGGGAATTTGCTGTAAACATTATTGGTTTGCGTGGCTTTTGGTTGAAAACCATTTCATATGGTGACATTCCTAAAGTTGTCGTGATTTGTGAATTATATGCTAAGGGAAATAATTTTACATCTGCTGACCATTCGGTATATTTTGTATCATTTCCGTTGATGATACATCTAAGATATTCTTGTAGTGAACGGTTCATACCTTCGACTAAGCCGTTTGTCCAAGGTGCATGAGATGTACGTGGTTTGTGTTTAATGTTGTATAAATGACATAGTGTTATTATTTCATTATTTATGAATTCTGTACCATTGTCTGTGACTAAAATTTCTGGTAGTCCAAATTTTGCTATCCAGTGTTGATAAAGTGTTGTATATGCGTAATAAGCATTACAATGTGGTACTGGGTTAAGTGCTACATAATGTGTAAATGCGTCAACAATTACCATAATGTAGGAGTTTCCTTCTGATGAGGGTGAAATTGGTCCTTTAGTATCAAATGAGATACGATGATTAAAGTACAAACTTTGTCCTTTAAAATCTTGTTTTTGTGCTATTTGTTTTTGATTTGGGTAAGGTTTATTCAGTTGACATACTATACAATCATTGCATAGTACTTTTATCCAAATCGGTGCATTTGGGAAGTAAAAATTTTGTATAAAATTTGAATATGTTTTTTCTGATCCAGAGTGTCCTTTAATATTTTGTGTATGTGAAATATTAAAAGCTATAAGAATCATACTTATAGGGAGACATGGAACTGTAGATTCATTCAGGTTATACTCTAAAAGGTCTGTATTTTCGTTAATTGTTGTGTTGTTAAATTTGCGAAAGTATCGGAGGAGTGTTTTGTTTCCTAGAATGGTTGAATCTGCTTTGATAGGTTTAGTTTTATATTTGTGCCATGATTTCAGTTGTCTAATTACTGGGTCAAGATTTTGATATTGTTTCAGTGTTGAAATTGTAATTGTTTCTGTTGGGGGGAGGAAAATGTTTTCGATTTCTAATTTAGATAAGGGTATTGTATCAAGTGGGTCATGGAGGTCAAAAACTTGATTTATTGTGTATTTTGAATCATTTGTTTGTGGTCCTGATAAATTTATTTTATCAGTTAAATCTTCTTTTTCGATTAGTGGAAAATGGTCTTTCTTAGGTAGGTGTTGTTTTGTTCGTTTTTGTTGGGTGTTACTTTTTATCCATTGAGAATATGGGATTGGTTTGAAGGTTGATGTTCCAAGTAGATCAACTTCATAATGATTATTTTGACAATCTAAATAAAGTGGGAAATGTTGTAAATTATTTATTTGTGATTGTTCAATATCAGTTTTAACTGCATATTTGCATTCTAATCGAGGTGATGTTTCGTTTTCTGCAAGGTAGAATTTTATATTTTTGGGTATTTCAACTGTTGTTTTTCGTGTAAGTAATTCAGGTGGTGTATTTCGACTTAAGGTGTCTGGTAATGCAAGATTTTTTCCTGCAGTCCAAACTATATGTAAGTTTGGAAACTTCATTAGAATTAATTGAAATCTGTAAACTCGGTGGTTTGGGTTAGATTTTTGTGTAAAAAGAAAAATGATTGGTTTGTGGTCTGTGAATAAAACTGTGGGATGTTTTGATCCAAGTATCAGAAATTCATATTCTGTCAGTGTATATATTATGGCTGTACATTCTCTCATTAGGGTTGAGAGTCGTAGCTCTGCTTGAGTGAATAATCGGGAGTTTGCTGATATAAGGTTCATTTTGTTTGTACCATTATGTGATTGTAATAATGCTGCGCCGATGCCAAAGTTCGAAGCATCGCACATTGCATAAAATGGTTGATCAGGGTCTGGAATTGTATTTGAAATTTGTTCAGTTAAAAGTTTCTTTATTTCTTCGAATCGTGCTTGATGTTCTGTATTCCATTCAAAGTTATTTTGTTGTCTAAGAATGTTATAAAATGGTCGTAGATATAATTGCATTTTATAAACATATTTACTTAAAAAGTTTAACATTCCAAGGAATTCTTGGATTTTCTTTTTATTTGTTGGTGGTTGAAGTTTTTGAATAGCGTCAATGCGTGATTTCAGTGGAGTGATTGTTTTTCTTTCTATATTATGTCCTAAGAATTTAACTCTTGTCAAAAAGAAGTGTGATTTATCGGGGGCGGCCTTCAGATTTTCGTTCTGAAGTATTTGGTGATATTTTTCTAAAACGTTGAACATTTCGTCTTTTGTTTGTGATTGCATAAAAACATCGTCTAGATAGGTGATTGCGTTTTTCTTGAGTATTAGTGGTCTAAAAATTTTGCTCATAAAAGCTGAAAATGCTGCTGGTCCTATGGATATTCCATAGAATAAGCGGTTGAATTCATATTGTTGGTTTCCGATAACAAATTGTGTTAAACGTCGTGATTGTTCATCTAGTGGCATTTGATTGTATGCACTATTCATATCGGCGGTTGTAAAGTATTTGCCATTTATTTTTGTTAAAATAACTTGTATTGGTTCAATGGGCCAATTACATTTTGATTCATCTATGAGTGAATTGAGGTATCTAGCGTCGAGAACGATTTTTAATGATTCTCCTTTAGCTAGAATGATAACGGGGTTGATGAATGTGTTCCCTTTTGGTTGTTCTTCTTTATTAACTGGTGATATAATGTTGTATTGTTCTAAAATATCGAGTAATCTGTTCACTTTATCATGTAAGTGAATTGGTACTTTACTTGCTCTCTGTTTTTTGAAAACTGCGTCTGGTTTTAACGGGAGATGTAGTGATGAACTGATTTTTCCAACATCGAATTTTGATGTTGCATAGACTGATGAATATTTAATTAGCTGTTTGGCTAATTTTTCGAATTCGTCTTGTGTTATTTGTGAATGTTGGAAATTAAACATTGTTAAAAATTTCTGTTGGTCTGCTGTGTAGTTACTTATGTTGAATGTAGGTTTGAAATATGGAGTTTTTGTGAAATAATCCGTATTTCTGTTTTCGTTACTTATTATATTATTTATAGATAATTCTTCATTAAGAATTGTAGATTGGCAAATATCTAGTAATTGGAGTATATTATTTACGCGATAGGCTTTTTCGTGTATTGGTGATATTGTAGCGTTGGTTTCACAATATCCTAAAAGTCCTAAAGGTAATGTTACTTGGTAAGGTGTGTTGTTATAAACATGTAAGGAAATAATATCTGAATTCGAATTTTTCAAATATTTTATTGAAGAGATTGTGATTTTGAAAAATTTATGAATAGGTTTGAATTCAAAATCTGACATATAAAATTTTTGTTTGTTTTGTTCTTTATGATATTGGTGAACTTGTTTGATTGAAAAATTATAGATGTTTCCTGATAGTGGTTTCAGGTGTTTTCTTTGTTGGTTAAATATCGGATAAAATTTTGAAAAGAATGGTGGTTGTTTATTTAATCTTTGAAAAAATGTTAAGGATGTTTCTTTTGTTTTTGTATATTTATCTTTGATTAATATTTTACTATTTAGTATGTTAATTGTTGGTATATACTTCGAAATAAATGGTATTCCAATGATATTATATTTAATATCAGTGATATGAAATATTTGTTTAAATGGCTTATTTAAAATTTTGCTTTGCTCCATTGTTCTGGTAGGGAGGAGAAATAATTGGATTTTTCCGTAGTTTATCAATGTTGATCCTTGTGCTGTTGCTAGTTTGCTGGAGGTTTCAAGAGGTGTTAGCTTTGGGTGTAAAGTTTTTATTTCATTCCATGTGGGAATGTTTATTATGTTTGATTCTGCTCCTGAATCAATTAAAAAATCTATTTCAAGGTCTGGTGGTTGAAATTCTTTATTTCTTGGACTTTCTAAGAGAAATGGTATTGTCCAAATTTTTTCTTTGGGTTGTTCTTTTTGTATATTTTGATAAATGTGGTTTGTATTCAAGCATTTTGTTTTGGTATTTTTATTGGTTTGATTTGTAGTGTTTATCTCATTTGTTTCTTGCGTCGTTGGTGTGGAATTTATGGGTGTAGTGTAATTATTTTGAAGAAATTCTGATTGATTTTCATATATATGTGATGGAAAGGGTTGTTCATATATGACAGATTCATAGTCATTTTCGACTTTTATCATATTGATAGCAAGAGTGTTTTCAGTATCACTTTCTGAATCTGATGATGTACAGTTTATTTGATTGAGTTGTAACGTATCAGTTACTGTGTCATCAATACCTGGAGGGTCTGATGTTGTTTCTGGGTTAGCTTGTACTTGATTGATTTGTCTTTGATGTTTAGGTGTACTGCTTCTGTGACGATTATTAGAATTATTATAGTTAGTATTATTCCTATGTGGTGATTGGGAATAATTTCTATAACGATTATTATAACTTGGGTGTCGATTTTGTGAATTATTTCGCGATCTGTTTTGGTAATTATTGTTTGGTCTGTTATAGTTCGATCTATTATATGAGTTATTCCTTGATCGATTGTTCGGGTAATTCTGATTTCGATTGTTTGAATAACTTCTATTTCTATTATAGGAGTAGTTTCTATTCCTATTGTATGATGAATTTCGTGATTGGTTGTTTGGATAGTAGTTATTTCTTGATTGGGAATTAGATCTAGAAACAAATCGTTGTGTATTTGAATTTGATCTGGAGTAGTTATTTCTACTATTTGGTCTATTGTAGTGATTTTGTGATGAATTATACGTGTTTCTTCGTTCTGGTGATCTTCCTCTATAACTTGAGTTATATGGGGATTGATTTCTTGTATAATTTGTATTGTTCGGGAGTGGTTTTCCTGAACTGTTGTTGCTGTGAACTGTTTTGTTCGGTAGATTTTGATCTTTTTTCATGTATTGATAGAATGATTTATTTGGTTCTTTGTATTTTTGAGGTTTATTTTGACTATCTTGCTGTTTTTGTCTACATTCGGAAATACTATGTCCGTATCGGCGGCAATAATTACACCATTTTTTAAAAGATGGTTTGCCTTTAAAGTTCGGGTTCTTTTCGTAAATATTGAGTATTTCAGTGATTTTTTCGACGAGGTCTGTTTCTGATTCCTGTATATTATTAATATTAGTGGGAGTCGTTTCAATTCTGTTAACGTATTGTAATTTCAGATTTTCCGTTTCTTCTAGTTTCATCGTGATTTCTGCTTGTTCTAATTTGTCTACTAGTTTTCGAAAATCTAAATCGGGTTCTCGAATTGAAGAAGGATGGGATGCTCTCTTTTTTATTGCTATTTTCCTTAATTGTGGTGTTAAGGTCATCATTAAGATTTCTGTCATTTTTGTGTTTTTATAGTCATGTGTATTTAGTGAGTATGCTTTTCGAACTAGTGTTTCGATTCGTACTGCTATTTGCTTGATGGTTTCGTTTGGTAATCTACGAATTTCATTACATAAAACTCTTTGTTTTTGTTTGTTTCTTTCGGAGTCAAACATTTTTGAAAATTCTTGTGTAAATCTTTTCCAGTTTGATTTTATTTCTAGAGGTAGTACTGAAAACCATTTTTGGGCTGCGCCATCTAAGGTTGTTTGTATCAACGCTGTGCGTCGATGTATCCAATTTTGATGTAGTGGCGTGTTAATTGGTTCAGGTCCTATATTTAAAATCAAATTTGCTGTTACTGCATTTAAGTAATCTTCTACAGAGTATTCAGGGTCTGTTCCTGTGAAGACCATTAAAGGTTTATTTGATGTTATTGATGATCCACCCATAAGGTATGGATTCATTGTCATTTGTAATGATTCTGCTGCATTTGGCATTTGAGAAAAATTTGAAAGTTGGTTTCTTGTTATTTCATGTTGTTGAAGATAATATGGGAGTGGTATTTCATTTTACATTTGTGATGGTTGATACGAGTGTGCAGTCATTGGATTTTGTTGTTGAATTGGTTGAAAAGATTGTGTATTGATTGGATTTTGTTGTTGAATTGGTTGTTGATGTTGTGCATCTATCGGTTGTGGAGAAAAATTTCTACGATTTGTACGTGTTTTCTGTATTCCTTGTCTGCGATATTCTTGAGTATTTTGTGCAAATATATCTGGTTGTAAGAAATCATCATCTGAGGATAAATAATCCATTTGATAAGATGTTTGTTTTTTATTTTTATTTTGTTGAAAAAATGGGTAATTTTCACTGTGATCCTGTGGAGGATTTGGTTGAAAATTTTTGGAATTATATTGGGCCGTTGGGTTATCCCAGTTTCGAGGTTTTGTATATTGATTAAAATTCCTTTGTGGTTGATAATTTGTTTTTGATGGATGTGTATAATTATAATTATGGTCTGCAAAGTTGTTTCTAGTGAATGTTTTACGTGTTTTTGATGGTATTGTCATGGGTCTGTATGTTTGGTAATCCATATGTGAATATTTAGGAGCAACCGAAGGTTTAACGGTTGATTGTAAGGTTACCTGTGTTTGTGAAGGATTTGTATTTCTTGGTGTTATTAAATTTGGGCGTATTGGTGAAATACTTTGTTGTGTAGTTGTTGTGTGTACAATTTCTTCATTTATGAAGTGTGATGGTGTCTGGATATCTTGTTGAGTAAGATTCCTAGTTCCATTGAGGTTTTCGTTGTGTATGACTGTAGAGTTTAAACTATTATTTTGTGTATCGGGTAAAAATGTATTATAGTTTAATGGTGTTGCATCAATTGTTAATGGTATTACTCTTACGTAATCTCTTATGTAAGATATTGTACCTATTGCTTGACTTGAGATTGATTGTGGAAAGCTTATAAATGCGGGATGAGACCATTCGGGGTCCCAAACATAATCTGATTGTTCTGTGATAGCGGTATCATCGTTCGAATTTTGGGGTCTAAAATTTTTTCTTGCTTGTGCAATTAAATCAATATTGTGTGTGAAATAATCTATTATGAACCATGCCAAAATTTTTTGTAAATCGTGTTTGGTATGTTGTGAAACGTCGTCTTTCGTGAAATTTTCTTTAATGATGTTTAAATAACTAGAGAGTAGTGTGATTTCATGTCGTACTCTTAAATGTTTAGATGTTTCTGTCGGTGAGACATTTGTTAATGGGATTTCGTTTTCTAATATCGAAATATAACTATATATTATTGCGAAAACTTCATTGGTGAAAATGGAGTTTGCTCTTTGTGAGTTATGGTATTGGATGCTTTTTATATATTCTGAAAAAACTTTTGAAAATTCTAAATCAAGATCGTCTGTTTGAATAGTATATGTTCTATTATTATGGTTTGGGGAAGTGAACTCTATGGAGTAGATTCCATACTGTTGTGTTATGTTGCATATATCTTTTAAGTAGTGGTCTATGATTTGTCTTTTGATTTTTACATCGGGGAACTCTGTTTTACATGGACTGATTCCGGGTTCAAATAAATTTACGAGTAAATTTTGACAAAATATGTGTTGTCCTCTATCAGTATCTGCGTCTACTATAAAAGGAAAGATTTCATCATCATCTGGAGTTTCGTCACCTGGGGTGTGCGTTGAACTCATTTTTCCGTTCGATGACTGTTAATATGTAATTATTAATGTGTCGAATTGGTTGATTCCAATTGTATAAATGTACTGGTTTGTGTTTGTACTGTTTTTTTATTCTTCTTTTTCCTCTTTGTGATGAATTTGAAGTTGTTTCTGAGTCAGAAAAATATAATTGATCGTGAAGTGGGTAATTTTTATCTATTGATTCTTTTAGTTTGTAAAGTTCGTCTAAACTGTTGGTTTCTGATTCTGAAAATGCGTTTCGATTTTTTGAAAATCTTCTTCGTGTTATTTGTCTTTGTTTAGTTATTATTTTTCTCTTTAGTGTTTGTCGTTTTGTTCGAATGTATCCAACTGTTTGTGTATGAGGTGTGATTACAAGGTCGTATTTTTTGTTATCTATTTCACAATTGTGTAAAATGATTGTTTGTTTATTTCCTAGGTTTTTAAATGACATAAGGTTTAGGATGACGGATGCAAAAGGTTGTTAAATGATTTCTATTTTCCTAAACTGTTAGTTTTACGATTTTTTGGTTAGCTTAACCTGGGTCTATTTGTTCAGGGTTGGAGAGAAAAGTATATCGATTCCGAAGAATGATTTTTACTTTCTCGTGACTAGTATAAGCTAAGGTGTTAACTTACTTAATCTTACTTAGGGGTAGTGATTGTGTTCAAGGGTTGGAGAATAGTAAATCGATCCACAAGGTTCAGGTATAATTAGAACGCGAGTAGTTCGTTAGATACTATTTTAAACTTACTAAGTCTAAGATTTATCCTGGGTCTGGTAAGAGGGGGGGTCAAGTGAAGGATGATTAACCGAAGTTCTTCACTGTTTATCCTAATTTGAATGATTAGTTTTGTTTAAAAATTTCTATTAGTCTTGGGTCTTTAGAAAGGGTTGGGTAGTGAATCGACGTTTGAGGTCGTTAGACACTAATTAAGTGGGTGGGGGAGAACAAAGTTGTTCTGTTTGATCCAAGGATAAGCCTTGATGATCAAATTTGAATTTTAATTAAGTAGAAAATGATTTAAGATCCAAGGATAAGCCTTGATGATCTGGTTTTAAAATTAAGTGACTTTAAGTTTTAATAAAATTTTAGATGTGTGTAAAGGAAAGATTTAGTGTTTTGATGATATTAGTGAGTTGATGATTGCTGTTATGTTTTAGGTGATGAAGCTGGAACAACAAGATGATTTATGATTACTAACCATTTATTGTCATGCTACTAATTTTTATTTTTATTTTCCAATAAATATTTTTCAAACATGTTTTGTATAATACTGCAGAGTTTTAGGAAAACGATCTTAGATCTTTTTATCAATCGTTATTGTATAATATTAATTTTGTTTAGCGCCTGAAATGATTTTGAAGATTAACTTCAAGGTTTTATGTTTGCAAATGGAAATCTAAATTCATTGCAAGTAGTATTCGAAATATAAAAGTTTGTTCTGGCTTTTGCCGAACTATCATATAACTATACGGCAAGTTTCTACTTTGTCGTATGTCGTCTTTGGTTCGATGTCTTCTTCCAATTCCGGGTAGTTCTATTATGGTTCGGAATATTGGCTCTGATCTATTGAGTCGGAGAGACATTTCAATTAAATTATTGTCGTATAACATTTTGTAAATGTTTTTGTCTAATTTCTAATCTAATTTTGGTTAATTCTAATCTAGTAAGGTCTTGTTCGAGACTTATGGTCGCACCAGATGAGTTATGACCGAAGTGTAACTCATAGAGTAATTTCGGATAGGGTACACCGTCTGCTCGTCACGCTATCTTATTTTCGGCCGGATAGATTCGTGCAACTTCTTAGTCTAATACCGATCCTAATCTTACTCTTATACTATCTAGTCTCAGGTTGTTTAACTAGTCTCTGCTAGGCTCAATAGATCTAGGGTATACTGGTTTATTGCGGCTGCTGAAGTGCTCGGGAGAGTCCAACTAATTTCTAAGTTAAATTCAAATCTCTCTGGTGCTGAAATTACAAGTAACTTCAGCACTTACAAATAAGTGGGTTGTTAGTTAGATGGATCATGATTGGTTAATATTAAATACTTTACATTGGTAAAACATTTAATTTATCCAATCATAAAATGTAGTTTAGATCAGGTTCCATATTATGGAAAAGAAAACGATCAGGCAATATATTTTTTTGTAACATCATCCACTCGCACATCCGCACTCGTTTGAGCAGTGAACTCTATGTTTTGATTATATCGTTCATTCGGTCTAGCACTTAGAAACTCTCAATTTATCAAGAAAATGCCCTCCCGGGCCGAGGTTGGGAAATTAGTTGCAACCATTAGGACTCAAAATAGGTATGTTGCGACCGTCGCTAACCAAAACAGATATCTTCCCGCACCGGGCGCCCATGGGTCAAAATCTATTATTTTGCCATAATATGGTATGTATCTATAAAATTACAAAATAATCAATTATAATCCATAAAATGGATTTTACTCTTAGTATTTTTAATGTCAATATAATCCCACCGGGTTGAAGTCCCATCGCTAATTATCAGTTTTTCTGTACTATCCCAGTGATTGCTATTTTCCAACGCCGATGCAGGTATAGTTCTTAAATTTTAGCATTGCTAAACCTGCGATTTTTCAGAGCTATTTCAGTAATGACTCCGTAGAAAATCAGCGCTAAAACGTATAAGAAAACTTAAATCATTCTAGTAGCTTTCAAAAGAGAGTGTGAGTTGATAAGCCCTTTAACTTCATTATAGCTAAGGCTTGGTTGCCGAGAGTTAGCATAAATATCTACAAAGTTGATTATTGCGGGATAGAAACTCGGTAGGTCGCTATTTTTGCCCAATGTGAGCTAAACCCAGGCTGTAAAGCAAGCATATTGCTTAAAAAAATTGTTGAGGGTGGCAATTTGGTACATGATAATTGCGTGGTTTAAGCTGGTATGGAGAACATTTTATTTTGCCGCAATCGGCACATTTCTTCATCATATTGATTTTGTCCGGTATATAGAAAAAAGATACTGTTTTGAAATTTCGTGTCTCAAACTCTGGACTTATTCATTGCCAATTAATTTTTTTGAAACAGAAACTGCTGCGAACTTTACGAGAGCAATTATGCTGCAGTTTATTTTGCGAGTTTCGAAACCTAATTTGTTATTAGTTAATTTTTGATTTTTTCACTAGATAACAATTAGAACAATTGTATGAAAAAATTGAAAATAAACTTAAGGAAATTTTTTTTCCAGAAAATTGTAACAATACAGTGTTGACTATCATTGAAAAATTTGTTATTTATACAAAATTTCGGAAATAATCATTTTTAACCTATGTTGGGCTTATTAAGCATTCTGAATCACATTTTGGTAAAAAACGGAGCAACTCTTATTGCCCTGATTTATTTATCATCTATATTTGCCAAAAAATTGTTGTTCCGACTTTGAAAAAGATACAAAAAAGTTGTGGGATGTATTTTTTCTTTTGAACCATTTCGAATTTTTAAATAACCAATTTTTTAATCTTTCAATATTTTTGAGCTAAAATTTAAAAAAGATACTTCAGTTGCTATCTTTTTTCTTAAGTTTTTGGGGTTGAAAGATTGCCATTTTGACCAATTTGAGAAGATAATTAACGCGTGGTAGAATTCAAGTGATTGATGCCTAAGCGGAGGTTTAGTCCGTCTAGGAAATAGTTCTGAATTAGTTACAGGCTTTTTAATTGGTATATTTAAATACTCTGGTATATTTAAAGAAATAATATCTCAAGACAAACTAATTTTTTTTTGGTTTTTCTATCAATATTCTTACACCATACACTTTCTTACACCATACAGTGATAAAGCACTCCAATCATGAAAATTCCGTTTTCTTCGAAAACCGGTTAAAATAATTTATACAATTCAACCAAAATTGTATCCGGTAATTATCCATATTTTAGATATGAAGAACAAAAAAGTGGATACTGAAGTGAAGGAATGGGCGGAGTCGAAGGAGTGCAGCAAGTCGGTTTGTCTCAAAGTGGCCACACATGTGAACAAATACCAACTGAGGGAACTCAAGGAGTGGTTGAAGGCGGGGGTTCCTATGTTACAAAAAAAAATATTAGTACGACCAAATTAAAAATCAAGCAGCAAATCATAAAAATGGCTGAAACAAAACATCAGAGAGCCCAGGGGCGGATGTAGGATTTTCTCGAGGCTGGGGATTTTCAAAAAATTTTTGAAACCTTTGTCGACCTTTTTTAGGTCGACCAAATTGATTTTTGAGCTCTCCCAAAGCACCGTTTGGTCCCTATTTTGACCAATTTTTCTGCGCCGCAAGGCGTTTTTGGGCACTTTTTGGAAAAATTTGACCAAAAAATCGCGTTTTTTTTGGCGCGCTCTCCCTCTCAAAAGCTAGTACATGGGCTCGAATCCCTGAGGGGAAGGAGAGGTTGTCAAGAGTCCCACCTCCCTCCTGAGAGAGCCATTACATGTACGCGGGTTGATAAAAAATGCTTATCAAACTATTTCATATTATGAAAAAAGACTTATCATACTATTTCATAGACCAAAAAATACTATGAAAATAGCATGATAAACATTTTTTCCATGCTATGAAATATTATGACAAGCATTTTTCCATACTATGAACTTGCATAATAAGCTTTTTTCTACAAATGAAAATATTAAAAATATTTGTTTTGAAATTTTGTGTTTCGTCCGAAACACCAACCCTGGACTTTTTGTCATAAAAAAACCCAGAGTGTAACTGGCAGTTACCACGCAGATGAACTTCCATGGTGATATTTGCCTCCTACGTTAATTAGTTAAGTTTTCACATGGAATTATATATCAAAAACGTAACTTTTTAAATATGGCTAGATAGTTTTTGGTTTGAAAATTAATTGAGAAAAAGTCTGTTTTTTTTACAAATCTGAGAAAAAAGGCCTAAATTTTTACAATATTATTTTTATCTTAGCAAATGAAAAAAAAATAATTGTATTTACAAAAAAAACAATTTTTTGTGATTTTTAGACTTTTTGGGTGAAAAAAAAATCAACCTGGACTACGTTATAAACACAAAAAGTCAAATTTTAAATGCAAAATTTTTTTTGCAAAAATTTATATTTGAGCACAAAAGCAAATTTGCAACCAAAAGAGGGATTGGAAACTTTTTTACCTCAAATTGGCCTTTTTGCTTCTGAAAAAATGCATATCATACAATTTTCTTATATGAATATTATATGATAAGCATTTTTTTGACCGAAATTAAAATCATGTTTTTGAGAGTCAATTGCATTCTTTCAACAAATTTTATTTAAACTCATCGTTAAAATAATTTTGAAGATTTTATTTTTTCTATAGCAAATTGCTTATCATACAATTTTCATATATGAAAATAGTATGATAAGCAATTTTTTACCAAAATTAAAATCATTTTTTTATTGAGCAGAAAGATTCAAAAGATGGAGATAGAACAGAAGTATTTCTCTAAAAACGTTTGATACCATTTTTAAATTTTGTATGAAAACTGTATGATACGCATTTTTTCCATAGTCGCCATATATGAAATTGTATGATAAGCATTTTTTTTACGGACGTCAACCCGGATAGAGTTAGTTGACGCATCCGAAGTGGACACGAACTTTCTCTTCGCGTAATAATTTTCTCTTGATTTTTGTTTGCTTATTTCAATGTTTTGGTCCGGTAACTTTTATTCTTTTATAGTTACACTTGAAAACATCGCAGCAAACACTTTATGTGACTGAGAGCTGAGATCGTTAAATATTTTATTACGGTAAAAAAAATGTGTGCAATTTTTTTTCTGTAATCACTGAATAAAAACTAAACATGAGAGAAACAACAAAGAAACATGATCAAATTGAGGTGAAATCTTGATTCTTCAGGCTGCGTTTCAATGTTTCTGCCGTAATTTTTACTCCCATGTGCAAAGGTCATCTATAAAACAATCAACTTTTTTTCAGCTAGTGACAAATTATTGCCACTAGGATGCCTCACTTCATGTTATAATGATGTTCTGTCAGAATGAATTGCAGGCTATGGTATGCATTCAAAGACAACTCCAAACATAGCTAGCAAAAAAAACTTGAATTAGGCAATGGCAAACTTGAACCTCCCAAAAATAATTGAAACTTTGGCAATTCGTTTTAACGCACTCAACTCAAGACATGATTATGATTGCCTTAAAATATATTAAAAAAACATACATTACAAATGATTTTAGTGAGAAAAACTCGTCTGCAAAAAAAATTGCGATAATAAAAACTGTGAAATTAAATAGAAAGACGCGAATCAGGAACCTAAGACAATTGATTCGAAAAAACATGTTTTATTTAAAAAAAAAAAACGATATTCGCAAATTTCTGAAATTGAACCGCCACAATGTTTCGTTTTTATAGATTTTTCATTTCGTTATAAAGGAAAAAACTATTCCGTGATTCTCGTATACGAGGTTTTTTTGGAAAAGTCTTTAGTCCCATTAAATAACTCTGATCGGAAGTGTATCAATTTTATCAGATGCAAACCATCAAAAATAGTTTTATTAGTCGTGAATTAACTGATTCAAATCTTTTTACTTTTAGATTAGAAAAGTTTTTGAAGGGCTTGCAAGTAAACTCAAGTAAAGGGAGAACTCAAGTAAAAAATTCTAAAAAAAAAACTAAATGCTACGCACTTTTTATTCAGGATATTTTTCTGATTTTCCTGACGATCAACAGAAAAAGTTCTGCATTAGCGCCCTTATCGATCAGTTTAAACACTCCATATTGCTTCAAACAGTATTGGATATAAATTAATGGGATTTTTAGCTCACTAATTTGTTCTCAACATTTTTGTGCATTGATCATTGATATCTCTGACACTTTTTGAATTCCCAGCCAAGTCTTTCAATCAATATTTAAGTCCATGAATATACCTATGGCCATGTTTTGACATCTGCAACGCAATAGCCATTGCTTTCACAATAAAAATTGAATGTTTGTAGAATTTATCATAATATTAGTTTGACGTACAATATAGCAAAAGTTTCTTATTAACTTCCAGAGATAATCCACAATTTGCAATTGGTCAAATATAATATGTTCCGTTCAAGTGTAACTGTCTGCTTTGTGGAACCCCTGTCTGAGTCAGAGTGACCTGGCCTCCTTCCTGGACTTCTGTCGTAAGGAGATGGAACTGGAGGGGGCGGAGCTGGTGGACTTCAGTGCCGCTCTCAGAGACACCACGTGGTGAAAAGAAGATGATGAGCACACACATCATACCTGTCAGAGATGCTCTTCAAAACAACATCGCCACAAAATTATACTCACTTCCTCTCTCTTTTATTGCTTTTGTAAATTTTTTGTGGCTATTGTTCCCAAGTGCTTTTAAATATGCATATTATTTGAGATGAAATAAACTATTTGAATTTAATAATTTAAAAATGTATAAAGCTAGTCTATAATTTCTTTTGTTATAAATTTTTGCACGAATAAAAATTTGTAAAAATTTCTCAAGTTTTTTCATTATGCATTTTATTTAAAATCTAGCAAATAATTTGAGAAAGTTCATTTGGAAATTGATAACATTTTCTTAAATCTTTTTTTTGTAAGTTCTTTTTTATGAATAAGCGTTTTCTGAAAAATATTCAATAAACAACGCTTTAAACATACAACGCTTTTGAATGCTTTCTAACAAAGCCATGTAACAACCCGCACCCAGTTTCAAGCGTTAATAATCGATTATTTTACGATTTTAGTACCAGACTTACTAAAATTGAGAAACAATCGATTTTAATCAATTAATAATCGATTATAATCTCTCATTTTAAGATCAAATTATAATTAATTATAATCCATTATAATTGATTATAATCGAAAATTTATTCGTTCATTTTCGATACAATTATAATCAATTATAATTGATTATAATCCATTATTTTCATTCAAATTTCTAATTTATTAGTTTTGCACAAAAATCCATAATAATCGATTATAATTGATTATAATTCCTTTTGTTCGTTCATTTTGTCTTCGAAGTTAGACGTTGGATATTTTATGTTTTTTGTAGATGTTGGCTCCTATGAAAAATGAGAATAAGAATTTTTAAAGTTTTCGAATCAATTCAAATTTATAAAGTTTTTTTTTCATTACTTCCCCATTAGAGTTGTTTTGTGATGCACATTTTTTGCTTTTTAACCACCAAAACATCAGCAAATTGACTTAGTTTCATGATTGATTCGGAAGATTTATTTTTCATCTACCGCGGGAATCTTTCTACTAGTATGAAAGGATCTCTATGAAATTTTTGTTTCGAGGTAAAACTTTGTGTTCAGATGAACCAAAGTGTTCAAGAGATCTCTCTTTTAGAGATTTTTTTATTGACACAAAAAAATAACTCATCAGAAATGATTCGAATATAGTTTTGAATTGACAAATTTTTGGCAAAATAAGAGATTATATCGATTATAATAAATTATAATTGATTCTAAGGGTTTTTTGCAAGAATTATAATCAATTATAATCGATTATGAAAGATTATAGTCTCTTAGAAAATAACACGATTATAATCAATTATAAATCCTTTAAATACCTAATTTTGGTAATTATAATCAATTATAATTGTCAAAAAATCATCATAATAATCCGCTATAACCAATTATTTACGCCTAAACTTGGATGCGGGAACGCATTTGAACACTTTGGTTACTTTTTGTCACAACGCAGTTCAATACGAAGCCAAACTGTGCATTCTGTGCATTGTAAGCGGATTCCGGAACATTGCTACTAATCTTTGATCTTCTTTGCTGTTTTGGAACATGTTTAAAGACTTGTCTCTGAAATCCAGGAACATACAGACACAAATTTGTGCGCCTATCCAGTGCACAGTTTGGCCTCGTAATGTTTGTGATCTGAAATATCAAAAATTAATAAACCTAGCAAGTGGCAGAAAACTCCCCTAAATTTCTAGGGGAATTTTTGGCACTACAGCAACCTTGCCATGCCCATCTCATGTATGTTCAGTGCTTGCTTTTAGAAATGAAGATGAAGCAACAAAACAAATGTATGCCCGACCATACTCATGAGGTGCTTTAGATACTATAGCTCAGGGGCGGATTTAGGGGGACGTCCCCTCCCTCTCAGGGCTTCGACCCCATGTCGACCCAATGGGTCCCCCTTTGCACTATTTTGAGGTATCCTTTTTGTTAGACTGCCCGTACCCAGGGGATTTTCGGTGCAAGAGCTGAAATTCTTTAATTAAGATCTTGATAAGATTTTGAAAAATTCAGATCTGAAATTTGGATCTGAAATAGGAAATTTCATATGTGAATTATCCTAAATAACCTCGAAAAACTAAATTTCAGATCTAAAATTAAAAAATTAAATCTGAGAAACTTTTTGCTGTATTATAATTTATGCATTTTGAGCAAACAAGTGAATTTTTGTTTTTCGATTTTCTGCAGAGCTTAATTATGTTTATATTAACTAGCGATAAAAGAAACTTCCGAATCATTTCACAAAAAATTTTTTCGAAATAAATTTCTTGTTCAACTGTGTTTCAAAAACTGATAGAAGACCTTTCAATTTTTTTTTATTTTCACGCCTTACCCATGCGTTTTAGATCTGAAATAACCCATTCGTAAAGTAGAGTATCCAAGCGTTATTTTAACATTTTACAAGCCATTTCAAATCTGAAATTTAGATCTGAAAAAGACTATTACAGATCTGAATTAGAACATTCACTAGGTACGGTTGACCTTAAAATTTTTCTAAAGGCTCCTTCGGCGCCAATATATACTAATTTTGAAGGAGGAGCGCGCGCCTTTTTTGGCCTTTTTTTTTCAAAAATTTGCGTGCGGCGCAAAAAAATTGGTCAAAATTGCTTCTTTACAGTAATTTGGGAGAGCTCAAAAAATTAATTTTGTCGACCCAAAAAACAATTACTGCGGATACGCTCCCCCGCCCCACGAGAAAATCCTAGACCCGCCCCTGCTATAGCTTATACAATGTTGGTCCGCTAATACACTCATATATCTACAAAAGTAGAAACCATATCAATTCTTTCACCTTCGTTTTTCAAAACGCGCATCGAATGTCGCGGTTTCACAGCAAACATTGGAACATATTACATAGCATCTTTTAAAGGTTTAAATTTGTGTAATTGATATAAAAGATTTCTAATGTAATTCTAACAATTAATTACTTGTTTGAAAACTGACCAATTATAACAACAACAATAAAAAAATTGCAGCGTAAATAGTGCCGAAAGTTTCGAATAGAGTGATTTCAGAAACGACTAAAAACTAAAAGTTTAAAAAAAAAATTTAAAATTAGTAGTATTTTTCACTTTTTTTCTTTTCATTAATTTAAAATTCTGTCTTTTCATAGGAAGAGAGATTGAATATGATAAAAACAGGCAAACGTGATAAAATAACTAAAGAATCAAATTGTATTTAACTTATAAGGAATTAAATTTGATCGTCAGGTCAGCCAGTATCAAACATTTCAAACTTCAACAAAGAAATATCGCAAGCAAAACACGTTTTGCATTTGAACTCAAAAAGTATTCTAAAAAAGACACGAGTGAAACATTTTCCATATAAGGAGCACAGCTCATATTCGTTTTGAAATTTGGAAAACAAAGACGTTCGGATGAAGGCAAAATCGAAATTCAACTGATCTTGAATAAAATTTTGTGAACTAAAATTTTTGAAGATTGTATTTCAACCTTTCTCCCCCAGGAGCCAACGTCAAAATCAAAAATGTTGTAACTTGAGTTATGTACGGTTTTATTATAAATAATTAGCCGATGTATTTTCTCAAAACAAATAATTCTCGTGTAAATTTCAACTTCAAAAATATACTCAAAAAAACCTGCTTAAATTAGGCCAACAATTACTGAAAAAAAACGGAAAGCATCCTTGGAGTGACAATGAAGTACAGAATTCAGCCACAAAATGGAGACGGCTTCGACAAGAATTTTTGAAAGCTAAAGCAACAGATGCCCGGAACAGATATAGTACCCAAAACAAACTTGTCAAAAACCCAATCATCCGTAAAAAAAAAGAAAATAATATCAAAATATTCTAGAACGGAGTTTTTTTAAACTTTCAATAGAATGAGAGTCAAAGAAAAAAACTCCAAGTCAGATAATCTGTCTGAGGAAGACGCTAAGCGCTTAACGGTTGCTTCGAAATCATTGGCGTAAGACTTGCACAAAACAAACCAACTTGCATTAAGAATAAGGTAATTCTTCATCAGCAATCATTGTTTTTGAAAAAAAAATCTGAATCAACTGAAGTCATTGAAGTCATCAGAAACCTAATCAATGAATAGAGTTCAGATTGCTATGATATCAAAACTCGTCCCGTAAAAAAATCAAAAACACACTAGCAAGTTCTTTAGCACAAATTTAAAATGTAGAAAACTTTAAATATCTTGGAAATCATCGCGACAGCTAATTAAAATGTCATCAGCGTATTGATCAGGTGAAAAACAAATTTTGCAGTTCTGTGGAGTTTCTTTCAAGTCAGAAAATTTTTACCACCAGGACAGCAATTGATGGTTGCTTATAAAAACTATGTGCAACAAAACTTTCAGTGTCGACTTTTAGTTGATTCAAATACGGACAAAACCAATGGTTAGAAACAGAAATGGAAGTCAGAAACCTAATTTAAATAAAATTAATGAGCTTAAGATGGATTCAGCCACTGAATTAATGCATGAAAAAAAAGTATATAAGCGAAGAGACTTTTTTGCCTACAAATTTTTGAAATTAACCGGGAAAATTATTCGAGAAAAAAGTACATACCCGAAGAGATTTTTTTTGCGCACAAAAATTTGAAATGAACCAGGAAAAGTGTTCGAGTTCCTTGTTGGTCCGCTGGTGTGTGCCATTAAAAGAACAAGAGTTACAGGTGATCTTATCAAAGAGAAAATCAAATCACAAAATAACTACTATTAGAAAAAACTCAATAGATGGAGGGTCAATTAGATCTTAAATTCGATAAATGTTTAAATTTGTTTTAATTTTTTTCCAAATTCTGTCAGTTTTTTCAAAACTGCTTCTCTGATTCGATTGAAAAAATTTTTTCATAAATTGTTAAATAATTATATTTTCAGAATTGCGATTTTATTTTGCATGCTGTGAGATTTTTTTTTGCTGAATATGGAGATATATACTTTTGTTCTGTTGATTTCTAGTTCATGGGCAGAGAAGACTTCCCGAGAAAACAAAAATCAAATATTTTTTTTTCAAGAAAAGAGTTGAAAGGAGGGAGTGAAGAGGCTTACGTTTAAAAAATGTTTACCAGTCGAACGGTCCATTGGACCAAGGAAGTTAATTTTGTTTTCTTGTTCTCCTCTTGATGAGACACCTGAAAACGGGCCATGTTGGCTTAATTGTGTTCTCCCACACGATTCCAGTTTGTGTTTGTAAATTTTTAGCAAATACTCCGAGATATCATTTTTGTAATAGTTTTTTTAAATACTACTAGATATCGTTTAGAAAATATTTTTATGAGGATTATATTTACACTGATTCATAGGATTATTAAAATTTGGAATAGTATCATTATTAATGGCGGTATTCAAACCTCTTGAAATTGAGCATAACTTTTTGCAGCTAGAAAATTGTTTTGATTTTTACTAAAAAAAAAGCGCCGATAATTTCATCGAGGTGAACATTTTTTAAAAAGCATTAAGCTATTCAATCATAAACTTTCCGTTGCCTTCTATGAAATTTGAAACTCGAAATAGCTTTCCCGTGTGGCGTTTCGATATTCAGTTGTTTTGGATAGTTTTCTGAACGACAACGCTTGCTTCTAAAATTCGAAAACATATCAGGTCTTCTTCGAACAAAAACTTTTTTGAAGTGCTATTTTTGTACCAATTTTAAGCAAACTGAGTTTTTTATCTAGTAATTGTTTCGGAGTTGCTTTAATTAGCGTATCTCAAAAAAAATCCTACAATATTTTCAAAAGAACAAAGTGCATCAAACTAAAGATTAAACTTCTTGCTTCCCCTTAAATAATAAAGCCCTTTCAGTTGTGATTCGAAGGACATCAAAAATTCCAAAAAGTTCTCCCACTGTCGCGAAAAACTGGTTTAAAACTTTTGAATTTTAGTTCAATTTCGAGCGAAAAACGCGATCGAGCAACTTTCGTTATATGGAATTTAATTAGTTTTTTGTATAACTTTAGGCTTACAAAACTTGGTTTTAACAGCAAGAAAACTAGTTTTGGATGTTTTTTTTTTCACGCTTATTTGACGAAAAAAAGGTTTTCGTTTTCTTTCTATTTTTGAAAAAAAATTTTTGTCGATCATGCCTAATTCACTGATTTTCTACGCGATCCTTTAGTTCTCGAATCACACCACCCGCTAAAAACGACACTGGTATGGAATATTTTGGAATATGGTCGGAAAATTCTGTGCTACTTGCACAGCAACCGGCTCTCCTTGTTTTTCTATACAGTTTTAACTTGAAGCCATTTTTGTAAATCTCACATCTGATTTTAATTCTAAATGAATGCTCCGAATAAAAAAAGTGCGATGCATTGTGCAATTCAAGACCCGTGTTCCCGTTTTTAGAATGACATACAAACTTCTGCAGGGTGTAGTGTAATTAAATTTAAAGTGCAGACGCGGGATTAATTCAAAAACAACTTTGTGTATCTTGGGAGAGATAAAACAGGGAAGGTGGGCTAAATTGGACAATAAAGGCGCCTCTTTATAGGCACTCGTCTTAAGGCCGTCTGCTATCTGCGAGGCAAGCTAAAAAGTGTTGCTATAAGTCTTACTTCTCCGTACTAATCAGAGCGAACAATTTATTCAAAGCTTATCTTTACGAATTCACATTTGAAGTGTGCGGTTACCATCTCGGTTCATCAGCGTAAAATTGATCTCCTTAACTATACCCCCTCCCCCTCATCATGGCACCTTGTAACCTTGTAAACAATTGTCAGCACCCCCCCCCCCCCCGAAGAATTAATTCATCGGTTAAGCACTTGAAAATGTTGTACCCGGGATGACCGAAACTCCTTATCATACAATTCCCATATATGAGAAACTTTACAAATTACTTGAAAAGTCGCCATCAAAAAATGCCAGTCATACAATTTCCATATATGGGAATTGTATGATAAGCATTTTTTTCGAAAAACAAAAACCTCAGTTTTTATCACCAGACTGTTTTTATTAGAATCAAACAGCCACAGAAATAAGTTTATATCTTTTTTCAACCATTTTTAGAAATTGTATGAAAATTGTATGACAAGCATTTTTCCACACACTTGATGTATGGAATTGTATGATAAGCATTTTCGGTGTATGGAGGTCAACCCGGGTACCTAGTAACGAACCCCCTTTTTTGCGAAGGGGGAGAGTTAAAGAGATTCCATGAAATATCTGCTGGCTCCTGACTGTGACCCTTTAATGTCAAATTTTGCTCAACATTTTCGTATTACATCAAATTGAACAAAGTTAAAAATAACGGAAAAAAAAATTGTTTTTGGTTGTCATTTTTGCGTTCATGTTCTTTCTCTAAAAATACTAATGGTTCGAAAAAAAGAGACATTTGGCCTGCTGCATTAACTTCTGAATAGACACTGAGCTCTATGTTTCTTTCATCAGTTGCTATGCTCTTTGAACATGTCAGACATGTCAGTTCACAATTGCCTCATTTGTTTTTGTACCTCACACCTGAGACTCAATTTGGAACTGACCCAGATTAGAAGATACTTTTGCACTTTTTCCCACCGTCTCCCATATTCGATCATCTAAGCTGTTGAAAGCATAATAAAAACCAGTTTATTCTCCTTTTCCCCTGCTATAATTCGATACCTGTTCACTTTATTTTGCGTTTGATGTCCACATTTTGAGTGTTGACTTTGGAGCACATATAGCTCGGCTTCTTTTTATATTCACAATAGTTGATTAGCTTTCGATTGAATTTAAATAAGGTTGCAATTGGAAATAGGGACCAAAAATGTTTATAGCTGCTCTGTCTGGCATTCGAGTTGACCTATCACTGTGACGGTGGATTTGTAGCGACAGGATGTACCAATTTTAATCGCATTGGAGGCCAAAGCATAACAGAATCCGAAATGAGCAACTGAATGGTTAAATTATTCCAATTTGCAGTTAGAATTATGTTTCATGTTATTTCGACCGGAGCTCGCGCTAATAAAAACTGTGAGTTTTTTATTGTTCCGACTTTCGATACGAAAGTAACGGAATATTTGTGTTCGGGCAGGGTTTTTTTTTCTTCAGACAAATTTCGACTTTTTAACTAGCCATTTTTGACGGAATTTTTTTTATATCATTCGAAAAGTATTGTTGTCCTGAGCTTCAATTTGAATCAATATTTCACCTGTGATCATTTTTCGTAGAGTTATGAGGGTTTAAAGATTGCCTTTTTGGCCATTTTGACCAATTTGGGACAATTAACGCGCGATATATTTCGCGCGATTAACGCGTAAGCGGAGATTTAATCCGTCTTATAAATCGTTCCAAATTGGTTGAAAGAAGCTTATTTGCCGTA
Organism: Symsagittifera roscoffensis; assembly: GCF_963678635.1. Classification (NCBI taxonomy): domain Eukaryota; kingdom Metazoa; phylum Xenacoelomorpha; order Acoela; family Convolutidae; genus Symsagittifera; species Symsagittifera roscoffensis. The sequence goes on from NC_087064.1 coordinate 1,125,268, forward strand.
ATTGATTTGTTACAAGGAGCTAAATCTATGTTTTTGTACTTTATATGGCGTGTGGGGGGATGATTTTCACAAAAAATTTCAAATTTTAGAAAAAATTTTCATTTTATTTTATTTCATTTAATTTTTTTATGCTTTTACTGCTGCTCCATAAACTTTAAAAGGCAGTCGGAACATTCAGGGCTTCGCCCTGATACGAGCAGTCTTGTTCTTTTTCATCTCTATGTTAAAAGTTAAAACAGTTGTTTGAAACAGTAGAAATACAAATCTGTGAGCTGTTCAGCTGCTACGGAGAGTAGTCGCGGTGCCTCTGATTGAAAACTACTTGCGTTTTCCTGCTTCCTTCGCTTGATTGGGCAAGCTTGCCTATATCGAGTAACGAGCATTGATCTTGATGGCCAAGCGAAAACTTTAGTCGATCACAAATTTGAAACATAATTGAGCACAAATCGAAACATGATCGAAAACTGTATCGAAACCTGCTCGAACACTCTCTAAAATAGCTGAAACAAGTTTGGAGTTCTGACTTTTATCGGGTTTTTTGCTTACAACAGTGTGCGCTCGGGTCGGACAAGTCGAACACATTTTTTCTTTCGTCGAGTCGGTCGAAACAAGGCTAGTTTGAGTTGAGCACAGTCAAAGCGTTCGAATCGGTCATAAAAAAGTCCAACACCTCGACCTGGGTGAGAATACCAAATCTGCAAGATTTCATTAAAGAGACATTAGGTTGCATCATCCGAATGAAAATAAAAGTATATTTGTTACATATGTTCAAAGATAACTTTTCTTGTGTACTCGGAATTACGATATTCAAAGGTTATCGTAATTGGGGCAATCATATATGGCAATCTGTGCAAGCACCTTCTTGTTGTTCCGACTTTCGATACGAAAGTGACGGAATATTTGTGCTCGGGGTGGGTTTTTTTTTCTTCAGACAAATTTCGACTTTTCAACTAGCCGTTTTTGACAGAATTTTTTAAATATCATTCGAAAGCTATTGTTGTCCTGAGCTTGAATTTGAAAAGATATTTCACCTGTGATCTTTTTTCGTAAAGTAATGGGGGTTTAAAGATTGCCATTTTGGCCAATTTGAGACAATTAACGCGCGATATATTTCGCGCTATTAACGCGTAAGCGGAGATTTAATCCGTCTTAAAATCGTTCCAAATTGGTTGCAAGAAGCTTATTTGCCATAATTGATTTGTTATACGGAGCGAAATCTTTCCTTTTATACTTTGTATGGCGTGGGGGGGATGATTTTCACAAAAGAAAAATTCAAATGTTAAAAAAAATTTTCATTTTATTTTTTCTTACATTTAATTTTTTAATGTTATTACTGCTCCATAAAACCTCAAAATGCAGTCGGAACATTCAGGGCTTCGCCCTGATACGAGTAGTCTTGTTCTAATTGTTTTCGAAGAAAGTGAGGAAAAACATGTTTGGGTTGGCTTTTTTACTTAGACCATTTGCAGCTCGATTAGGGAGCAATCTCTGGCGAGCTATTTAGTCTTAATAATTTCAATTACGATTCATATTATCAGTCTAAATGTAGCAAAAGGGAAGTCGGAGCATTCAGGACTGTGCCCTGATACTAGCAGTCTCGATGACTATTAGAAACGCATAATCAAACATTTTGCTTTCTTTTAGTCATGTAGAAATTTTTGACAGCGTAGAACATGCAATGTCGAAGTAGCATACAAAAAAGAGCGTACCAAGTTCTGAAGACTAAGAAGTGAACATACTTGCGAAAGTTTTTCATAAAGTTTGCAAATATTGAAACAAAACTTGAGAATTTTAAAAACACTGAATGAGAAAAGAATCAAATGATAATTCAGCAATTTTTTTGCATTTGTGTTCTGCAATCATTCAGTAAAAATTTTCGTGAGCTGTAGCATAATTAGTTGCTTTCGGAATTTAATTATAGTTTGCTTGATTTAGAATGATTTCAGAACACACATGTATTTTTTTTAGAATTCTAGAGTCTTAAAGTTGAGAAAAGACGCAAAAAACTAAGATTTCTTGAAACACAAAATTAGAGAAACACAAGAAAGTAATGTTCAAAAATTTTATAAATGCCGAAAAGTCACTCTCAACAAACATAACTCTACATCTGAGAGTTTTTGCATTTATTTTATTAATTGCTCAGCCCAGATTTCATTTTATTGGTTGCAATTTTCATATTTCAAAAGCCCATGACTGGCAAAATAAAACATGTTTTAAAAATTTGAGACTGAAATTCAGCCTGAATCTCGGCCAATTTTTGGAATTTTGTATATAAGGCGTATATTTTTGCACGACCACCAATGCAACGCAGACAAGACTGCTGTAACGCAAAGCCCTGAATGTTCCGACTACCTACCATTAACTGGTCTCGAGTAGTTTTGGTTGACGACCAACTAGTGGGTATGGACAAATTCAGATTTTTATGCTAATAATATCCTCTCTGAAATTAATAAACCAATTAGCTTGCCTCAGTTCAATTCGTAACAATTTTTGTTGCCTCTGTTTTCCCCATGAATAAATAACGCGCGTTACACTTTCAGCATCATTTATAAAACGAGCAGTTTAACTAGACTCGTTGTAGAATAATATAGTGGTGTGTGAACACGGCGTGGCACTTGAAGATCCAGGGATAGATCCCTCGAGAGAAAATTTTTTTGAAAATTGGTCTAAATGAAAAAACACCCGAGCTTTTTCCTGACTTTCTTAGACACTTGGAACAAAACATATTTTATTTAGCATACACGCAATTTGTGCTTGTATCTTTAGCAGTGGTGTGCGAAGAAAACTTTTGAAGAGGCTTTTTTGGAAAATCAGCCGAGCTTTTTTATATTCGCAATTTAGTATTTTCTAGCCCGTAACTGTTGGCGCCGCAGGTTTCAGGCTTGTTCCGCCAAAACTAATCATTATACAAAAAAAATTAAAAATTGGTTCTATTGGAAAGCTCTGGAACCAGATATGGAATACACAAAAACGGAATAGACTAAAAAACTTCTGTTAATTGTAAAATATTTTATAATCTTGGTGGGAGCGAGAAGAATGCAGAACCCTGCAAAATTGTTGCAAGAATTATGAAATTTAGCAAGAACTTTCTAGAAAAGGAAAGATAAATCCAAGATAAAATCAAAGAACTAAAGATAAATCCAAAAAAGCCCGGAACTGATACCGCGTTTATGGCAAAGGAAAGAAACATTCTGTATCCACCAGGCTTATCTTAGGAACCTCGCGTCCTTTGAAACATTAATTGCTGTTTGTGGTCGTTTTTCGTGCCATTGATTTGTTGCAAAATCGCCGAAACCAAATTTGTTTTTTTTCTAAAAAAAAAGAAGCCTAGTAAAAACTAGAAAAAATGTATTCAACTGCGAAAAAATGATCATTAACAAGCGTTCATCGAGAAAACTATCGTTACTAAAAACACTGGATTTTAGGTCCGAAGATTATTAAAACTGATAAAATTTTATGTAGTAGTCCAATAGAAAAGTGGGATCTTAATATTGTTAATTGTTTCCTTTGGTACCTAGTAATGAATGTACACCCATCTAAAACACTAATTCAAAATCAATGATTAAGCATATGCAAATTTTGATCCACTTATGAATGATTCTTTTTTTGCAATAGTTGGTTATATTTAAAAGATCCGAAAAATATTGCGTCAGTGATAGCTTTCAAACGGATTGAGCACTTTTCAGGTCGTGGGGGTGGCATAACAGCGGCCGATGCTACGTTAGAGTTCTCGCCTCTCCTGCGCGATCAGTCTGCGGAATCGTGCCAGAGATTCTCCTCGCAGCTCCTTGATCTGGACAGAATCCAAGACCGGATCCGAATCAACATCTGCGGACAGATTTTTGAAACAAGCATGACTAATATTCGGTATAATTAACAACATATTAATAAAATAGTTCAGTCTCAAATTATAAAAATCCCCTATATTTTCAAATTTATTTAATTTAATGCAAAAAGCATGGTGCATATTTCATCATACTTCACCAGAATCAAGATCTGGATTGAAGCCCCAACTTTCGAAAATTAACTTGAATTGAGCAGCGCTTCAGTTCAAATTGGATGCGGCAAATTATTAACAAGGGTCAAATTTTCAAATATATACACTTTTTAAATTGAATAAACCAAAAAATTACCCGAAGACATTATTCAACCAACGCCCCACAAACCGCTGCTGCTCATGACAATACCTGCAATCTAAAATTTTCTCTTATTATTTTATAAGCCTTTTTTATCGAACCTCTATAATTATATAGTTTTCTTTAATCACTGTAGTCGATATCCCAGAACCCTATTGGGAAACTGCTACAGAAACGAGCCTTTCTTTGATCCAATCAGAAACGAACTATTCTTCGACCGGAACCGAGAAGCGTTCGACTGCATCTTCTTTTTCTACCAAAGTGGGGGCAAATTGCTCAAGCCTCAAAACATGTCAGCTGAGGAATTCCTAGAAGAGCTCACTTTCTACGAAATGGGCGATGACGTCATCGATAAGTACATTGACACATATTGCCGACATCTGAAAAAGAGCCGAACGAATGACGAAAACGACTGCTCGGGTCCTAACCAAGCGAGTGTCGCGCCTAGTAACAGAAGAGCCGTCGAGCAGATTAGCTTCAAAAGCAGAATCTGGCAGATTTTCGACAAGCCCGAATCTTCCGTTGCCTCCAGAATTGTAGCAGGTATTTGCACGTAAAAACTCACATGTTTGGTGTGCTAACTCAAACTGGAAGGTTCAAACGAAAGTTCTTTATAAGACAATATTGAATTGTGATGGAAATTGAAAATTCTGAGAATTCTAAGAACGAAAATAAAACATGATTGCTTATGAGACAAAACTGTCCTTTAACCTTTTTGATAAATTTTTAGCAAAAAATTCTCGCCTCACAAGCCAGACGCTGTGTTAGGTACAAAATGGATAGTTTTGCTTCCATCAACGGAAAATTGCGTCATTTAGCTTCGGAAGGGTTTCAATTTATTTCGGAAATCTTCACTACAATTCGGACTGATTTTTCTGCTGTATAATGCTGCCATCTACGCAACGCAGTAATTAGAATTTTTATAACAAATTGGTTAAAACCGCAATTTTTGAACTCGCATGAGGTTCGGGCGGATTAAGGGGGGACGACTTCCTTCCTTTCAGGGGTTCGGCCCCTCTCCGACCAAAAAGTCCACCTTTGGCATTTTATTATCACATCTATTTCCAGCCGACCCACCCCAAAAGTTTTCTAAGGGCATCTTTGGCGCTAATATATTCTAATTTTGAAGGAAAGCGCGCGCCAAAAAAATGCATTTTTTTGTAAGAACTGCAAAAACGGCTTTTTTGGCCTGATTTTTCAAAAAGTGCCTGTGGCGCAGGAAAACTGGCATCAAACGAGCGTCTTTACTTCATAGTGTTTTAGAAGAGCTTGGAATATCTTTCAGGTTGACCTAAAAAAGTCGAGCAAAATTCAAAAAATTTTGAAAATCCCCTTCGAGAAAATCTTAGATCCGCTCCTGCATAAGGTCACAAAAAATTGCCACAATTGAAAGATATCTTTTTAAGCTCAAGAGATCAACGTTTTTCACATTGAAAAAAAAAACAAATTTCTGTCAAAAAAGTTAGTTGAAAATTGAAATTAAGTGTAGAAAAACCACTGCTTGTAATAAGGCAAATTCCGACTGCCTTTGATTGTTTCTAAAGTAATTTCAGAAAAATTTCTAAAGAAGAAATTTTCAATTAAAAGTTAAATTATTGTCTTTTCTGGCCAATTTTTTCCCGCACGCAATGTCGAGTGCTAAGTTATATATTTTCAACCCGTCACAAATCAGTTGGAACAACCAGAAGAACAACCAAAAAATCAATTGATTTTGATGTTTTTTTTTCAGAATTCATTCCGCCAAAGTACAAAATTGTATGTTTCGCATATAGCAAAGTAATAAAAGAACAAATAGTATGACTCAATTCAATTTGGAACGATGTATAAGACAGACTAAAACTCCGCTTACGCGTTAACAGCACGAAATACGTCGACCATTATTTATCCAAAATTGGCCAAATTGGCAATACTTAAACCAACACTACTTTACAACAAATGATTACAAGTAAAACATTTTCTTTAACTTCAACTCAAATATAAAAAAAAACCCATCAAACAAGGCTAGTTAAAACGTCGAAGTTGTTCTGGAGAAAAAAAACCACATCGAGCACAAATATTCCTTCATTTGTAAAAACTGGTCAAATAACAAAACTAAATTGGTTTGATTGAAAAAAAGACCACAGATTTTTCGTCATTTTCTTCAAAAGTCATAACAACAAAACTTATCGTATCAGGGCAAACTTAGTCTGGCTTTAAGTCATTCATAAATGTGTTGAGGCTAGTTGATCTTAAAAAGTATATATTCGCCCTAAGTGAACAAAACTTTGATGAAAGAGATTGCCCCTAGTAGTAGACGGATTGATTGGCCGCCTATGCTAGTTAAATAATAAAACTTGCGATCATTGTTCTTTTTTACAAAACGACGAGTCACTTTTAAAAACCGCATCTTTTTCCAAATGTGATCGTAAATAACTTTGTAAAAATTCAAGACTCTTTCTTCATATGTCTTGAACTATTTTTCTTTACTTGTCAATTGTTATATCATTCAAAAATTGTATCTTTTCACACCAATAAATTATTAATTATGAATGGAATTTACCGCATTTTTCAGTAATTCACGTGAAAAATTATTCACATCATGAATATCCTCGGGGAGGGCATTAGCTACGGAGACCAGAGGGGTTAGGGCTTCGTAATAAAGTTGCTAGTGCGGTCTAAAAATTCGGTTTTGGTTCTACTAAAACTAGTTTCGCCGCGGTCTTAATAAGTGTTTCTAACGCTGTTTGGATAACGCATGAGCATGCAATGCCAACAAGTCCGGTAAACGTTTCAACAAACTTACCCAAGGGCCATATGTCTCGTGGAGTAAAGTCTTCGAGGATTCCTACGAGGTCGTGTTTTTCTATGGCTTCCTCTTTTTGGTTCCACTTGGTTCGTTTGATCAGGGTTGGAGCGTATTCTTTCAGTAGTCGCTTCCAGAAGCTGTTTAGTCGGTCCTTGGTTAGCTTGCAGGATTTGTTGCATAATTTGTTGGTATTTGTTTGGTCGTAGAATGAAGCTGCGGGAGCGTAAATTAATGGTCTCCCAAGTAGGAAGTGGTTGGGTGTGAGTGGTAATGTATTAACTTACATGGGTCAGTGGCCTTGAGTTGATGACGCCTTCGCATTCTACTTTAATAATTGAAAGAAGATCCTTGGATAGTCTATCCAATCCCAATTTTAACAGAAAGACTCGTTTGATGATTGAAACGAGACGTTCCCACATCTCAAAAAAATGAGGAGCAGGTGGTGGGTTAAGGCGCCAGTCAATTGAGTGCAGCTGAAGCTTGGTTGCAATTTCGTCTTTGTTGATATTTATGGGTTGTTTCATGATTTGTGTACGTGCGGCGACAAAGTAGGCTGCGTTATCCGAAAGAATTAGTTTGGGAGAACCAAGTCGTGCCATGAATCTGCGAATTGCTGCAAGCAGTTTTCAGTTGTCAGATTGTCGGTAGTTTCCAGGTGGATTGCACGAGTTGTTAAACACGTAAAGAGACAAATAGAAAAAATTTTCAGTGGTATCTTTTTCAGCAATGTAGATGGACCAATGTAGTCAAGTACAACGTTCTTGAAGTGATATGCATTAGTTTCAGGATCTTCGAAGCGCTGCGCAGGTAGATCAGCCATGAAAAGGTTTAAATTTTTTCCATAAAAGCGGCGGCAGAAGAAACAGTGGTGTCGAATGTGTCTTAAGGCTTTCCAGAGACCCAAAATTATGAAGTTTTGTTGCAAGTAGTGTCGTACAATTTCGGTGCCGAGGTGCATGCATTTATGATGTGCGTTTTTGATCATAAGTTAAATTGAAGTTTTTTTTTCATGCAGATTGATACGGTACTTAGTTGCATCTGGCATTGGTGAATGTCTCAGTTGTCCTCGTGCACGAAGAAGATTACCATCCATAAATGGTGAGTATGGCAGTAAAGCATCTTTCTTGTCCAATGCTTTGTTAGTAGTTAAGCGTTCAACAGTATCAGGGAAAGTAGCGTGTTGTGATTGCTCGTAGAGAAAATTTTAGACATCTCCCGGTCAGCTATTCTTGAATTGCGTTTTCGTTTTTGCTGAAGAATGTCCTTGAGCTGTAAAACACGTGCAGTTGCGCGTAGTAGACGTAACCAATTGAAATATCTCGAAACATCAATGATTGGTTCCCTTTTTGCGCTAATAGAAATGTTTTCTTGTTTCACCATAGCGTTGGTATGTAGAATCGCACTGTCGACTTTTAGTGTAGTAGTTCTCTCCTTATCTGTTGTTGTGAAAACTGGTTGAGTAACTGCGTCGTCCTGTAGTTTTGGTTGAAGCCAATCAGATTCTAAGAAGAGTAGAAATTCTGTTGGTTGCAACAAAAGTTGTTCCACGTCCTGAAGCGGGCTACCTCTTATTGCGTGATTGTCCGGGTTCCATTTACCGGGTATATGATGCCACTGTTGGGCTTCAGAAATAGACAGAATTTCGTTATTTCTGTTCGCACAGTAAGATTTCTGCTTTTTGGGACTGTTAATCCATGCAAGTACCGTCGTACTACCCGTCCAGAAATTAATGGCGTTGAAATTTAGCCGAGACTCTTCGGTTGTAAATTTGCAAAGACGAGCACCAATTACTGCAGCTTGCAATTCCAGCTTGAGTATGCCTTTTGGTTAAGTGGTGCGACCTTGGTTTCTCCAATCATAAATGATGATTGTTTATGGTCTTGGTTCGAAATGCGGATGTATATGCAAGCTGCCATGGCGCACTGAGAAGCATCGGTGGAAACATGTAATTGTATATCGCTATGTCTGTCGATTTGGCCTATAAACCTCGGTAATTTCGCAATATTGTCTTGTCCACACTGTCGCGTCCATTTTTCGATTTTTGGGATATATTCTTGAGGAATTTCTTGATCCCAACTTATACCAGATCGCCAAAGCTTTTGAAGCAGTATTTTGAGTGTAATGACAAATGGTGCTATCAATCCCAGTGGATCAAAGAATCTGGCTACAGTAGACAGAATTTTACGTAGAGACATTTATTTATCCGTTAAATTGCTTTTCAGTACGGGCTGAACGATGCGCGTGTCATTCATAGTGTCCCACTTCACTCCCAAAACCCGATGAGCACGACTCTTGTTTTCAGTTTTGGGTTCGTTGAGGAATTCAAGCGCTTCCGTAGTATTCGATATGAACTTGGTTAAATTGAATTCTCCCTTTTGGAGTGCCATCTTTAAAGCTTTAGTTGATTCTTTGGCTTCCAGTTTATTGTCATAGGAATGAGCGAAGTCATCCATGTAAAATCTGTTATAAATTGGTTGCTGTATGTTGTGTTCTTTGTTGCAGAAGTCGACGGCTTTTTGATCTAGTTTAAAGATGGCTATTGCGGGCGAGCATTTAGCTCAGAAGACTAGACGCGTATACTGATACTGCTTAACTCCTTGATTAGTTGGCCACAAGAATCGTAGTACATTTCGATTGTCTTCTTTTATGCCTATTGCATAAACATGCCTTCTATATCACCAGAAACAGCTACTGGTTTTTTCTAAACATCATTAACAAGACAAACATATTATTCAGTAGATCCGGTCCCGTCTCTAAACAGGAATTGAGACAAATGCCTCTGAATTTTGATGCGGCATTTGTTACACGTCGAGCTTTCTGGGGATTTATAACCGGATTGTGCGGTAAGTACCATATTCGTGGCAGTACCATATCACGTAACCTTTATCAATATCAGTTAATAAAGACTGATCATAGAGTTGCATTGTTGGTTTGTCTTTTTGTAGTCGTCGTTGTAGAGATTCAGGATGGGCTTTAGCAACAGCGTAGTTGTTTGGCATCGTTATGTTGTTCTTCCAAAGCAAATTCATTCGGTAGCGGGTTCCGTCATGTTGACTGCTTTGTTTCATAAACTATAGTTGCTTAGTTTGTTTGCTTGAAAAAAAACCTTTAATTACAATAGAAGTTGCTCTAGATTCTTCGACTTTCCAAAATTTTTTAACAATTTTATTTTAGGAAGCATCCTCGTGTTGCTTTATATCTATGAAAATGGTTAGATGGTAGTTGCACTGCTCACCTAAAAACTTTCGATGAAGCGGGCCGGTAATCGTCTAACCCAACAAGTTACGCACTCCATAGGGACTGCCGAAAGGTCCCTTCAAAATTTGCCTCTCTGCGATATGCCAGAAGGCATCGACGCCAAGTAGAATGTGTACCGAATTTTCGACGAGATTAGGAAACGCAATGTGTCGTAGATGGTCAAACCGGGAACATACGTTGTTCCGTTTTGCGAAATCTATCAAAACGAAGTTGAGGGTTTCCACCGAGTAGACTGATTGTAGGGTAAACGTAGCAGAAGTAGAGTTGAAAGGCCCAATGTGTAGTTGAACCAGATTTGATGAAACAGTGTCCTCACTGAAAGCACCACGAATGCTTAATTCAACTGTTCGACTGGGCTCACACTGTAAGATATCAGCTGTGCTTTTCAGGACATAAGAACAGCTACTGCAATTGTCAAGAATTGCATAGCAAGGAACCGCTTTGTTGTTGTTGAACAAAAGGATGGGCTCAAATTGGAGTTGGTTTTTCAAACCGGATTTTGCATTCATTTGGTTTTCCAAATTGATTTTGTTGGATTTCTGAGTATGCCGCTGCGCACTTTTATCCTGATTCCTGTGTAAGGTAGAGTGGCGTTTCCCCCCGCAGTTGTCTATGATACAGCATCTTGCAGAACTACAGTCAGTTCACCTATGGATACCCAGGCAGTTGAAGCACAACTGCTTATCCTTCACCTATTGAGTTTTTTGTTGCGTAGTTAGTTTTACAAAAGCTGGGCAGTGTCCAATGTAGTGGCCTTTGTTGTAGCGGACATAACCAGTTCGATGTACTTTGTTCATTCTTGAAGTTACTCTTTTTTCGGTATGCTGGCTGTTACGCATGGTTACGAAAGATTTTTGTTGTTGGTTGTTTTTCCGATCTTTGTTTCCCATAAGAGTGCGTGGTGCTTTGGGTAAAACGTCTCGCAAGCTCTAGAGTAGTTGTTGGGCCAGTCCGTGAGTTCTTTGAGTGTAGCAAAGTCCTTCCCAATATGTACGCAGTATTCTTCCCATTTGAACAAGACTGCTGGGGGAAGTTTAGTGCGAGCAAGTCGAGTAAGGTTACTCGAGTTCAAGTCGGACGTGTAGTTGTTTAGTTCGAAGTTGCGCACCAGCTTACGTAGAAAAGCGGCGAACCTAACCAACGTTTGAGGCTCATTAACATGTAGTCGCTCAAAGTTTTCCAGCTACCTAGTAAACGCTGCAACAACAAATTTAGGGTCGCCACATCGGCGAATAAGCTCCTCTATTGCTTGAATATACTGTGAAGAATTCGTGCCGTAGCTCTCCACGACATTTTTGGTTTTATCGACACACATGTACTGTAGGTAAGTTATTTTTCCCACATCAGTTAATTTTGGATTGTTTCCCATAGCAGTTTGGAACAGCTCAAACCAATTATTCCATTCGAACGGATTATCATCGAACTTTGGGAGCTTAATATCAGGAGACTTGAAACCTTTGAGACTGTAATAAAAAGCGTTGTTGCTCGTGCTCTGATCAGTACAACGTAGATCGTGATTGACTGGAGTCACAATTCTTGAGCACGGTCGATCCGTAGAGTGCATATTGAGACCATTAGCACCAGTCTGCGGTTGTTGTAGTGATGGATTCAGTGGATATTGATCATTTCCAGAGAACTCTGGGTTCTCATAGGAACCGGGTTGATTGTAGAAATCGGCACACTTTCGTCGATGTGATGGCCATTGAAACTGTTGAATCGATCTCAAGTTCGCTGTCGTAGTGTATATTCCTTGAGTAGTGTAGTCGTAACGGACTCGCTGGGAAACACAAACGGGTTAGATGGTACCGTTGTCGTGGTAGTATCAAAAGTAATGGCTGCCGTAGAAACGTTGTACGTGTTGTTATAAGTTGTAGTGGAAGTTCGCACGGGAATACTACTGCTCGCAAGAATCGTATGTGAAGATAGTTGAAGAGTAGAGTGACTGGAGGTGTCATTTATCTGTATCCCATCGTAGTGTTTTCGTACCGTCGCATTTGTTTCATTTGCGACATTTTGCGCCTTCTTAGGGAAGAAGCATCATTAAGGAGGTTTGCACGTCTGCTAGAGGGCTCGACGCTATATCATCTGCCAACTCTTCCAATTCTTGCAGGCATTTCAGAAGCTCGTTGGCCGTTATTTTAACATCCTCTAACTCCGTTGATTGTGCAATTTTGCTGCTAAATTGTCGTTCAAGGCTCTCTAGAGAAGTGTAGCGAAACTTCCATTTGTTTATGAGCGCTTCTTGTGTGATTTTTGGAGCCATCGTTGAAGTTGTGAAAAGGTTATAGAAATGGTATTATAACGTTATAGGAGTAGTTATGAATTGGATGAAAGTAAGTTTAGGTATCAATTGTTTTTTTTGTAGACAAAAGATATCAACGGTCCTGTTGGCACTACGAGCGTGCGTATTTCGTATAGGATTATTACAAGCTTTTAAGAAACTATGAAGTACCACGTATTTCGACTATTAAGTATCAAGTACCGTTGAATTTTTTTTTGCGGCAAAACTTAGCTGAGAATACAAGTTAACCTTTTGAATAAGATGAGAATACATCTTAGACCTCACTGATTAAAGTTTTTTTTAATGGCAAGCCCACGCTATAAGCGTTCTTATGTTTTTTTTTCACTAGTTACGAGAAAACTGTTGAAATGGTATGTTACATTGATTTCACGTTTTTTTTTTACTTTTTTTGGTTAAGGAAACTTTGCTATTAGGTTTCGGCTATCAGTGATTTTTTAGCCGGAAAAAATCTACCTTTGCACCTCGAGGATTAGCAATTAGTAAAGCAAGGTACGATGAAAGCTATAAGTTTTGAAATATCACTATATATTTGTTTTCATCTCGCAATTGTAGCACAATTATGGGTTTGGACAGTTCGAAAAGGAATTGCGAATTAATAAGAAAAGTTTTAACTTATTATCTGGCCTTGCCTGGATTTGTCTCCGCAGATGGGGACCGTTCGGCTATGTAGGACGTTCCGCTGGTGGGGGCCCTTCTGCTAGTTGGGAGGTTTCTGCTGTCGGGAAAGCTTCGGCTTTTGATGAATCTGCTAGTTGGGACGAATCCGCTGGTGGGACATTTCTACTAGTTGAACTAGCTGGAACCCTTCTGCTAGTTGGGACTTTTCCGCTGATGGGGACCCCTCAGCTTGTTGTTATGGATCTGCTACTTGGGACGTATCAGCTGGTGGCACCTTTCGCCTAGTTGTACTAGTTGGGACCCTTCTGCTAGTTGTGACTTTTCTGCTGATGGGGACCCTTTTGCTTCTTGGGGGGGTGTTGAATTATTATCAATTTCGAAAAAAAAATTGGTTGCCAATATTCAAGACTCTTTGTTCATATGTCTTGAATTATCTTTGTTTACTTATCAATTGTTATATCATCCAAAACTTGTATCTTTTAACACCAATAATTTATTACTTATGAATGGAATTTAACACATTTTTCAGTAATTCACGTGAAAGATTATTCACATCATGAATAGTAAAAATTTGGTTCGAAATTTTTGTCGACCTTTATTTTGTTTTAGGTCAACCAAACTGATTTCTTGAGCGGCTCTTTTCCACTCCCCTCATATTTCAATTTCAGTACTAATAAAGTCTATTTTACGTTGTCAGAATTTAATGAATTTTGCATGCTGAACAAGCTAACAATTGTGATCAGATTTGTTCTTCATACATTGCATCGTCACATACGCATTCAGCCATAATAACACACAAGACAACTCAGAAAATAGAAAATATGATATGTGGGTAGGGGAGTGGAAAAAGCCTCTTGAGCTCTCACAAATCTTTTTAAGGACTCAATTGTGACCATTTTTTTGCGCCGTAAACAAATCTGTAAAGAAAAAAGCCAAAAAAGGCGTTTTTAGGCACTTTTTGTAAGGTTTTGACCAAAAAATCATGCTTTTTTTTGGCGCGACTTCAAATGTAGTGTATATTGGTGCCAAAGCTGTATAGCAGTCCAAAAATGATGTCTTAGAATAATATCAAATGGGGATCCAATCCCCTAAGAGAGGGGACGACCACCCTTTAATCCGCCCATGTTTTAATGACAAAGAGTGTACTTCGCTAAGGCACAGAAAATCAATGAGACCCTTCTGCCATTTTGAAACGGTCAATAAAACAAGTTTAGCTATTTCTACGTGTGAGTTTATACATGCTTGGATTTGTTTCGCAATGCAGGTCTCCGTCAACAAAATGAGAGGATGTTTTCTTTTTTCTTTTTCAGGAGTCTCAGTGTCTATGATAGTGCTCTCTATCATCGTTTTGTGTGTGGAAAGTGAGTTCTACTTCGTGACAGTGTCTGCAAACTCCTCCTCCCTCTCCCCCTCCTCTGACTCATCTGCCGTGGTCTCTTCTAATGTCTCTTTGGGACACCAGAAGGAGATCATTCCAGTGAAGAGGCGCAGGACACACCGGCACTCCTCCACTCTCTTCCTAGTCGAGAGTCTGGCCATGACTTGGTTCTCAATCGAATTCATCACAAGGTCACTTCAAGTCCCGTATGAAAAAACGATCTTTTTTTAAAACCAAAAATTAGTGCCGAAAAAAAAATGTTCTGCAATTGGAAACTTTCTTTCTAATTAGGGCTTGTCTTGAACTAAAAGAGATAGTTTTGAAAGATTTACGATTAGTTTTGGAAGTTATCGGTCTCCACTTTTTTTTTAAACAAGGAAGTTTTTTTTAGAAAAATTACAAAAAAAACTCCTGCGCCTTTAATTAGAGATTTTTTTTCTAATTTTTTAATAAAAACATTTTTCTTGATGCATCTTAGATTGTTCACGTGTCCGAGCAAAGTACAGTTTATGAGGAGGATTTTGAACGTGTTCGACTTCCTCGCAGTGTTGCCCTTCTACATCACTCTGTTCGTGGAGTGTGACATGTTGGCAGACGAGTTGGACAATGTGAAGGCAAGACCTCTGTCTATGCTGAGGATAACCAGACTGGTCCGCATATTCCCCATTCTCAAACTCACCAGACACTCCAAGGTAGGCCAGACCTCTCTCTGTGTTGAGGATAACCAGACTGGTCCTCATATTCCCCATTCTCGAACACACCAGACACTCCAAGGTAGGCCAGACCTCTGTCTATGTTGAGGAGAACCAGACTGGTCCGCATATTCCCAATTCTCAAATTCACCAGACACTCCAAGGTAGGCCAAATCTCTGTCTATGCTGAGGATAACCAGACTGGTCCGCATATTCCCCATTCTCAATCTCACCAGACACTCCAAAGTAAGCCAGACCTCTGTCTATGTTGAGGATAACCAGACTGGTCCACATATTCCCCATTCTCGAACACACCAAACACTCCAATGCAGGCCAGACCTCTGTCTATGTTGAGGATAGCCAGACTGGCCGCATAGTCCCCTATCTCAAACTCACTGGACACTCCAAGGTAAGCCAGACTTCTGTCTATGTTGAGGAGAACCAGACTGGTCCGCATATTCCCCATTCTCAAACTCACCGTACACTCCACGGTAGGCCAGACCTCTGTCTATGTTGAGGATAGCCAGACTGGTCCGCATATTCCCCATTCTCGAACACACCAGACACACCAAGGTAGGCCAGACCTCTGTCTAGGTTGAGGAGAACCAGACTGGTCCGCATATTCCCCATTCTCAAACCCACCGGACACTCCAAGCTAAGCCAGACCTATGTCTACGTTGAGGAGAACTAGACTGGTCCCCATATTCCCAATTCTCAAACTCACCAGACACTCCAAGGTAGGCCAAATCTCTGTCTATGCTGAGGATAACCAGACTGGTCCGCATATTCCCCATTCTCAAACTCACCAGACACTCCAAGGTAGGCCAGACTTCTGTCTATGTTGAGGATAGCCAGACTGGTCCGAATATTCCCCATTCTCGAACACACCAGACACTCCCTGGTAGGCCAGACTTCTGTCTATGTTGAGGATGGCCAGACTGGTCCGAATATTCCCTATTCTCGAAAACACCAGACACTCCACGGTAGGCCAGACCTCTTTCTATGTTGAGGATAACCATACTGGTCCGCATATTCCCCATTCTCAAATTCACCAGACACTCCAAGGTAGGGCAGACCTCTGTCTATGTTGAGGATAACCAGACTGGTCCGCATATTCCCCATTCTCGAACTCACCAGACACTCCAAGGTAGGCCAGACCTCTGACTATGTTGAGGATAAACAGAATGGTCCACATATTCCCCATTCTCAAACTCACCAGACACTCCAAGGTAGGACAGACCTCTGTCTATGCTGAGGATGACCAGACTGGTCCGCATATTCCCCATACTCAAACTCACCAGACACTCCAAGATAGGCCGGACCTATGTCTATGTTAAGGATAACCAGACTGACCCGCATATAACCCATACTCAAACACACCAGACAATCCAAGGTAGGCCGGACCTCTGTCTATGTTGAAGAGAACCAGACTGGTCCGCATATTCCCCATACTCAAACTCACCACACACTCCAAGGTAGGCCAGACCTCTGTCTATGTTGAGGATAGCCAGACTGGTCCGCATAGTCCCCATTCTCAAACTCACCGGACACTCCAAGCTAAGCCAGACCTCTGTCTATGTTGAGGAGAACCAGACTGGTCCGCATATTCCCCATTCTCAAACTCACCGTACACTCCACGGTAGGCCAGACCTCTGTCTATGTTGAGGATAGCCAGACTGGTCCGCATATTCCCCATTCTCGAACACACCAGACACACCAAGGTAGGCCAGACCTCTGTCTAGGTTGAGGAGAACCAGACTGGTCCGCATATTCCCCATTCTCAAACCCACCGGACACTCCAAGCTAAGCCAGACCTATGTCTACGTTGAGGAGAACTAGACTGGTCCCCATATTCCCAATTCTCAAACTCACCAGACACTCCAAGGTAGGCCAAATCTCTGTCTATGCTGAGGATAACCAGACTGGTCCGCATATTCCCCATTCTCAAACTCACCAGACACTCCAAGGTAGGCCAGACTTCTGTCTATGTTGAGGATAGCCAGACTGGTCCGAATATTCCCCATTCTCGAACACACCAGACACTCCCTGGTAGGCCAGACTTCTGTCTATGTTGAGGATGGCCAGACTGGTCCGAATATTCCCTATTCTCGAAAACACCAGACACTCCACGGTAGGCCAGACCTCTTTCTATGTTGAGGATAACCATACTGGTCCGCATATTCCCCATTCTCAAATTCACCAGACACTCCAAGGTAGGGCAGACCTCTGTCTATGTTGAGGATAACCAGACTGGTCCGCATATTCCCCATTCTCGAACTCACCAGACACTCCAAGGTAGGCCAGACCTCTGACTATGTTGAGGATAAACAGAATGGTCCACATATTCCCCATTCTCAAACTCACCAGACACTCCAAGGTAGGACAGACCTCTGTCTATGCTGAGGATGACCAGACTGGTCCGCATATTCCCCATACTCAAACTCACCAGACACTCCAAGATAGGCCGGACCTATGTCTATGTTAAGGATAACCAGACTGACCCGCATATAACCCATACTCAAACACACCAGACAATCCAAGGTAGGCCGGACCTCTGTCTATGTTGAAGAGAACCAGACTGGTCCGCATATTCCCCATACTCAAACTCACCACACACTCCAAGGTAGGCCAGACCTCTGTCTATGTTGAGGATAGCCAGACTGGTCCGCATAGTCCCCATTCTCAAACTCACCGGACACTCCAAGCTAAGCCAGACCTCTGTCTATGTTGAGGAGAACCAGACTGGTCCGCATATTCCCAATTCTCAAACTCACCAGACACTCCAAGGTAGGCCAAATCTATGTCTATGCTGAGGATAACCAGACTGGTCCGCATATTCCCCATTCTCAATCTCACCAGACACTCCAAAGTAAGCCAGACCTCTGTCTATGTTGAGGATAACCAGACTGGTCCACATATTCCCCATTCTCGAACACACCAAACACTCCACTGCAGGCCAGACCTCTGTCTATGTTGAGGATAGCCAGACTGGCCGCATAGTCCCCTATCTCAAACTCACCGGACACTCCAAGGTATGCCAGACTTCTGTCTATGTTGAGCAGAACCAGACTGGTCAGCATATTCCCCATTCTCAAACTCACCGTACACTCCACGGTAGGCCAGACCTCTGTCTATGTTGAGGATAGCCAGACTGCTCCGCATATTTCCCATTCTCGAACCCACCGGACACTCCAAGCTAAGCCAGACCTCTGTCTATGTTGAGGAGAACCAGACTGGTCCGCATATTCCCAATTCTCAATCTCACCAGACACTCCAAAATAGGCCAGACCTCTGTCTATGTTGAGGATAACCAGACTGGTCCACATATTCCCCATTCTCGAACACATCAAACACTCCAATGCAGGCCAGACCTCTGTCTATGTTAAGGATAGCCAGACTGGCCGCATAGTCCACTATCTCAAACTCACCGGTCACTCCAAGGTAAGCCAGACTTCTGTCTATGTTGAGGAGAACCAGACTGGTCCGCATATTCCCCATTCTCAATCTCACCAGACACTCCAAAGTAGGCCAGACCTCTGTCTATGTTGAGGATAACCAGACTGGTCCACATATTCCCCATTCTCGAACACACCAAACACTCCAATGCAGGCCAGACCTCTGTCTATGTTAAGGATAGCCAGACTGGCCGCATAGTCCACTATCTTAAACTCACCGGACACTCCAAGGTAAGCCAGACTTCTGTCTATGTTGAGGAGAACCAGACTGGTCCGCATATTCACCATTCTCAAACTCACCGTACACTTCAGGTTAGGCCAGACTTCTGTCTGTGTTGAGGATAACCAGACTGGTCCGCATATCCCCATTCTCAAACTCACGAGACACTCAAACTTACCAGACACTCCACGGTAGGCCAGACCTCTGTCTATGTTGAGGATAGCCAGACTGGTCCGCATATTCCCCATTCTCGAACACACCAGACACTCCAAGGTAGGCCAGACCTTTGTCTAGGTTGACGAGAACCAGACTGGTCCGCATATCCCCATTCTCAAACTCACGAGACACTCAAACTTACCAGACACTCCACGGTAGGCCAGACCTCTGTCTATGTTGAGGATAGCCAGACTGGTCCGCATATTCCCCATTCTCGAACACACCAGACACTCCAAGGTAGGCCAGACCTCTGTCTATGTTGAGGATAGCCAGACTGGTCCGCATATTCCCCATTCTCGAACACACCAGACACTCCAAGGTAGGCCAGACTTTTGTCTAGGTTGACGAGAACCAGACTGTTCCGCATATTCCTCATTCTCAAACCCACCAGACACTCCAAGTTAGGCCAAACCTCTGTCTATGTTGAGGAGAACCAGACTGGTCCGCATATTCCCAATTCTCAAACTCACCAGACACTCCACGGTAGGCCAGACCTCTGTCTATGTTGAGGATAGCCAGACTGGTCCGCATATTCCCCATTCTCGAACACACCAGACACTCCAAGGTAGGCCAGACCTTTGTCTAGGTTGACGAGAACCAGACTGTTCCGCATATTCCTCATTCTCAAACCCACCAGACACTCCAAGTTAGGCCAGACCTCTGTCTATGTTGAGGATAACCAGACTGTTCTGCATATTCCCAATACTCAAACTCAAGAGACATTTCAGGGTAGGCCAGACCTCTGTCTTTGATGAGGATAACCAGACTGGTCAGCATATTCCCCATTCTCGAACACACCAGACACTCCAAGGTAGGCCAGACCTCTGTCTAGGTTGAGGAGAACCAGACTGGTCCTCAGATTCCCCATTCTCACCCCACCAGACACTCCAAGTTAGGCCAAACCTCTGTCGATGTTGAGGTTAACCAGACTGGTCCGCATATTCCCCATTCTCGAACACACCAGACACTCCAATGTAGGCTAAACCTCTGTCTATATTGAGGATAGCCGGACTGTCCGCATAGTCCCCATTCTCAAACTCACCGGACACTCCAAGGTAGGCCAGACCTCTGTCTATGTTGAGGAGAACCAGACTGGTCCGCATGTAACCCATACTCAAACTCACCACACAGTCCAAGGTAGGCCAGACTTTTGTCTATCTTGAAGATAACCAGACTGGTCCTGAAATACCCCATACTCAAACTCCACAGACACTCGAAGTTAGACCAGACCTCTTTCTATTTTGTGGATAACCAGACTGGTCCGCGTATTGACAATTATCGAACTCACCAGACACTCCAAGGTGGGCCAGACCTCTGACTATGTTGAGGATAAGCAGACTGGTCCGCTCATTTCCCATAATCAAACTCACCAGACACTCCAAGGTAGGCCAGACCTCACTCTATATTGCGGATAACCACACTGGTCCGCAAATTCCCCATTCTCAAACTAACCAGACACTCCAACGTAGGCCAGACCTATGTCTATGTTAAGGATATCCAGACTGGTCCGCATTTTCCCCATTCTCACACTCACCAGACACTCCAAGGTAGGCCAGACCTCTGTATATTTTGAGGATAACCAGACTGGTCCGCATATTCCCCCTTCTCGAACACACCAGACACTCCAAGGTAGGCCAGACCTCTGTCTAGGTTGAGGTTAACCAGACTGGTCCGCATATTCCCCATTCTCGAACACACCAGACACTCCAATGTAGGCTAAACCTCTGTCTATATTGAGGATAGCCGGACTGTCCGCATAGTCCCCATTCTCAAACTCACCGGACACTCCAAGGTAGTCCAGACCTCTGTCTATGTTGAGGAGAACCAGACTGGTCCGCATGTAACCCATACTCAAACTCACCACACACTCCAAGGTAGGCCAGACTTTTGTCTATCTTGAAGATAACCAGACTGGTCCTGAAATACCCCATACTCAAACTCCACAGACACTCGAAGTTAGACCAGACCTCTTTCTATTTTGTGGATAACCAGACTGGTCCGCGTATTGACAATTATCGAACTCACCAGACACTCCAAGATGGGCCAGACCTCTGACTATGTTGAGGATAAGCAGACTGGTCCGCTCATTTCCCATAATCAAACTCACCAGACACTCCAAGGTAGGCCAGACCTCACTCTATATTGCGGATAACCAGACTGGGCCGCAAATTCCCCATTCTCAAACTAACCAGACACTCCAACGTAGGCCAGACCTATGTCTATGTTAAGGATAACCAGACTGGTCCGCATTTTCCCCATTCTCACACTCACCAGACACTCCAAGGTAGGCCAGACCTCTGTATATTTTGAGGATAACCAGACTGGTCCACATATACCCCATACTTAAACTCACTGGACACTCAAAGATAGGCTAGAACTCTGTCTATGTTGAGGATAAGCAGACTGATCCGCATATTCCCCCTTCTCAAACTCACCAGACACATCAGAGTAGCCAGACCTATGGCTATGTTGAGGATAACCAGACTGGTCCGCATATTCCCCATTCTCAAACTCACCAGAGACTCCAAGGTAGGCCAAATCTCTGTCTATGCTGAGGATAACCAGACTGGTTGGCATATTCCCCATTCTCAATCTCACCAGACACTCCAAAGTAGGCCAGATCTCTGTCTATGTTGCGGATAACCAGACTGGTCCGCATATTCCCCATTCTCAAACTCACCAGACACTCCAAGGTAGGCCAGACCTCTGTCTATGTTGAGGATAGCCAGACTGGTCCGCATAGTCCCCATTCTCAAACTCACCGGACACTCCAAGCTAAGCAAGACCTCTGTCTATGTTGAGGAGAACCAGACTGGTCCGCATATTCCCAATTCTCAAACTCACCAGACACTCCAAGGTAGGCCAAATCTCTGTCTATGCTGAGGATAACCAGACTGGTCCGCATATTCCCCATTCTCAAACTCACCAGACACCCCAAAGTAGGCCAGACCTCTGTCTATGTTGAGGATAAACAGAATGGTCCCCATATTCCCAATTCTCAAACTCACCAGACACTCCAAGGTAGGCCAGACTTTTCTCTACGTTGAGGATAACCAGACTGGTCCGCATATTCCCCATTCTCAAACTCACCAGACACTCCAAGGTAGGACAGACCTCTGTCTATGCTGAGGATAACCAGACTGGTCCGCATATTCCCCATTCTGAAACTCACCAGACACTCCAAGATAGGCCGGACCTATGTCTATGTTGAGGAGAACCAGACTGGTCCGCATATTCCCAATTCTCAAACTCACCAGACACTCCAAGGTAGGCCAAATCTCTGTCTATGCTGAGGATAACCAGACTGGTCCGCATATTCCCCATTCTCAAACTCACCAGACACTCCAAGGTAGGACAGACCTCTGTCTATGCTGAGGATAACCAGACTGGCCCGCATATTCCCCATTCTGAAACTCACCAGACACTCCAAGATAGGCCGGACCTCTGTCTATGTTGAGGATAAACAGAATGGTCCGCATATTCCCCATTCTGAAACTCACCAGACACTCCAAGATAGGCCGGACCTATGTCTATGTTGAGGAGAACCAGACTGGTCCGCATATTCCCAATTCTCAAACTCACCAGACACTCCAAGGTAGGCCAAATCTCTGTCTATGCTGAGGATAACCAGACTGGTCCGCATATTCCCCATTCTCAAACTCACCAGACACTCCAAGGTAGGACAGACCTCTGTCTATGCTGAGGATAACCAGACTGGTCCGCAAATTCCCCATTCTGAAACTCACCAGACACTCCAAGATAGGCCGGACCTCTGTCTATGTTGAGGATAAACAGAATGGTCCGCATATTCCCCATTCTGAAACTCACCAGACACTCCAAGATAGGCCGGACCTATGTCTATGTTGAGGAGAACCAGACTGGTCCGCATATTCCCAATTCTGAAACTCACCAGACACTCCAAGGTAGGCCAAATCTCTGTCTATGCTGAGGATAACCAGACTGGTCCGCATATTCCCCATTCTCAAACTCACCAGACACTCCAAGGTAGGACAGACCTCTGTCTATGCTGAGGATAACCAGACTGGTCCGCATATTCCCCATTCTGAAACTCACCAGACACTCCAAGATAGGCCGGACCTATGTCTTTGTTAAGGATAGCCAGACTGACCCGCATATAACCCATACTCAAACACACCAGAGACTCCAAGGTAGGCCGGACCTCTGTCTAGGTTCAGGATAACCAGAATGGTCCACATATTCCCCATACTCAAACTCACCAGACACTCCAAGGTAGGCCAGACCTCTGTCTATGTTGAGGATAGCCAGACTGGTCCGCATAGTCCCCATTCTCAAACTCACCGGACACTCCAAGCTAAACCAGACCTCTGTCTATGTTGAGGAGAACCAGACTGGTCCGCATATTGCCAATTGTCAAATTCACCAGACACTCCAAGGTAGGCCAAATCTCTGTCTATGCAGAGGATAACCAGACTGGTCCGCATATTCCCCATTCTCAAACTCACCAGACACCCCAAGGTAGGTCAGTACTCTGTCTATGTTGAGGATAAACAGAATGGTCCGCATATTCCCCATTCTCAAACTCACCAGACACTCCAAGGTAGGCCAGACTTCTCTCTACGTTGAGGATAACAAGAGTGGTCCGCATATTCCCCATTCTCAAACTCACCAGACACCCCAGGGTAGGCCAGACCTCTGTCTATGTTGAGAATAAACAGAATGGTCCACATGTTCCACATTCTCAAACTCACCAGACACCACAAGGTAGGACAGACTTCTGTCTATGCTGAGGATAACCAGACTGGTCCGCATATTCCCCATTCTGAAACTCACCAGACACTCCGAGATAGGCCGGACCTATGTCTATGTTAAGGATAACCAGACTGACCCGCATATAACCCATACTCAAACACACCAGAGACTCCAAGGTAGGCCGGACCTCTGTCTAGGTTCAGGATAACCAGAATGGTCCACATATTCCCCATACTCAAACTCACCAGACACTCCAAGGTAGGCCAGACATCTGTCTATGTTGAGGATAGCCAGACTGTTCCGCATCGTCCCATTCTCAAACTCACCTGACACTCCAAGCTAAGCCAGACCTCTGTCTATGTTGAGGAGAACCAGAATGGTCCGCATATTCCCAATTCTCAAACTCACCAGACATTC
This sequence comes from Symsagittifera roscoffensis, assembly GCF_963678635.1. Taxonomy (NCBI): domain Eukaryota; kingdom Metazoa; phylum Xenacoelomorpha; order Acoela; family Convolutidae; genus Symsagittifera; species Symsagittifera roscoffensis. The sequence goes on from NC_087064.1 coordinate 1,149,476, forward strand.
CAAGGTAGGCCAAATCTCTGTCTATGCTGAGGACAACCAGACTGGTCCACATATTCCCCATTCTCGAACACACCAAACACTCCAATGCAGGCCAGACCTCTGTCTATGTTGAGAATAGCCAGACTGGCCGCATAGTCCCCTATCTCAAACTCACCGGACAATCCAAGGTAAGTCAGACTTCTGTCTATGTTGAGGAGAACCAGACTGGTCCGCATATTCCCCATTCTCAAAATCACCGTACACTTCAGGGTAGGCCAGACTTCTGTCTATGTTGAGGATAACCAGACTGGTCCGCATATTCCCTATTCTCGAACACACCAGACACTCCAAGGTAGGCCAGACCTCTGTCTATGTTGAGAATAGCCAGACTGGCCGCATAGTCCCCTATCTCAAACTCACCGGACAATCCAAGGTAAGCCAGACTTCTGTCTATGTTGAGGAGAACCAGACTGGTCCGCATATTCCCCATTCTCAAACTCACCTTACACTTCAGGGTAGACCAGACTTCTGTCTATGTTGAGGATAACCAGACTGGTCCGCGTATTCCCTATTCTCGAACACACCAGACACTCCACGGTAGGCCAGACCTCTCTCTATGTTGAGGATAGCCAGACTGGTCCGCATATTCCCTATTCTCGAACACACCAGACACTCCAAGGTAGGCCAGACCTCTGTCTAGGTTGAGGAGAACCAGACTGGTCCGCATATTCCCCATTCTCAAACCCACCGGACACTCCAAGCTAAGCCAGACCTCTGTCTATGCTGAGGAGAACCAGACTGGTCCGCATAATCCCAATTCTCAAACTCACCAGACACTCCAAGGTAGGCCAAATCTCTGTCAATGCTGAGGATAACCAGACTGGTCCGCATATTGCCCATTCTCAATCTCACCAGACACTCCAAAGTAGGCCAGACCTCTGTCTATGTTGAGGATAGCCAGACTGACCGCATAGTCCCCTATCTCAAACTCACCGGACACTTCAGGGTAGGCCAGACTTCTGTCTGTGTTGAGGATAACCAGACTGGTCCGCATATTCCCCATTCTCGAACACATCAGACACTCCAAGGCAGGCCAGACCTCTGTCTAGGTTGAGGAGAACCAGACTGGTCCGCATATTCCCCATTCTCAAACTCACCAGACACTCAAACTCACAAGACACTCCACGGTAGGCCAGACCTCTGTCTATGTTGAGGATAGCCAGACTGGTCCGCATATTCCCCATTCTCGAACACATCAGACACTCCAAGGTAGGCCAAACCTCTGTCTAGGTTGAGGAGAACCAGACTGGTCCGCATATTCCCCATTCTCAAACCCACCAGACACTCCAAATTAGGCCAAACCTCTGTCGATGTTGAGGTTAACCAGACTGGTCCGCATATTCCCCATTCTCGAACACACCAGACACTCCAATGTAGGCTAGACCTCTGTCTATATTGAGGATAGCCAGACTGTCCGCATAGTCCCCATTCTCAAACTCACCGGACACTCCAAGGTAGGCCAGACCTCTGTCTATGTTGAGGAGAACCAGACTGGTCCGCATGTAACCCATACTCAAACTCATCAGACACTCCAAGGTAGGCCAGATTTTTTTTCTATCTTGAAGATAACCAGACTGGTCCTCAAATACTCCATACTCAAAGTCCACAGACACTCGAAGTTAGACCAGACCTCTTTCTTTTTTGTGGATAACCAGACTGGTCCGCGTATTGACAATTATCGAACTCACCAGACACTCCAAGGTGGACCAGACCTCTGACTATGTTGAGGATAAGCAGACTGGTCCGCTCATTTCCCATAATCAAACTCACCAGACAATCCACGGTAGGCCAGACCAATGTCTACGTTAAGGATAACCAGACTGGTCCGCAATTTCCCATTCTCACACTCACCAGACACTCCAAGGTAGGCCAGACCTCTGTATATGTTGAGGATAACCAGACTGGTCCACATATACCCCATACTTAAACTCACCGGACACTCAAAGATAGGCTAGAACTCTGTCTATGTTGAGGATAACCAGACTGATCTGCATATTCCCCCTTCTCAAACTCACCAGACACATCTGAGTAGCCAGACCTATGGCTATGTTAAGGATAACCAGACAGGGCCGCATATTCTCCAATCTCAAATTCATCGGACACTTAAGGGTAGACCAGACCTCTGTCTATGTTGAGAATAACCAGACTGTCCGCATAATACCCATTCTCAAAATCACCCGACACTCTCCAATGTATGCCAGACCTCGGTATTTGTTTAAGATAAGCAGACTGGTCCGCATATAACCCATATCATATTCAAAATCACCAGACACTCCAAGGCAGGCCAGACCTCTGTCTATAATGCGGATAACCAGATCGGTCCGGATATACCACATACTTAAACTCACCGACACTCCAAGATAGGCTAGACCTCTGTCTATGTTGAGGATAACCAGACTGATCCGCATATTCCCCATTCTCAGACTCACCAGACACACTAAGGTAGCCAGACCTATGTCTATGTAAAGGATAACCAGACTCGGCCGCAAGTTCTCCAATCTCAAACTCATCGGACACTTAAGGGTAGGCAAGACCTCTGTATATGTTGAGGATAACCAGACTGGTCCGCATAATCCCCATTCTCAAAATCACCAGACACTCTCCAATGTATGCCAGACCTCTGTTTGTGTTTAGGACAAGCAGACTGGTCCACATATAAAGAGCAGACTGGTCCATATATAACCCATTCTCAACTCACCAGACACTCCAAGGTAGGCCAGACCTCTGTCTATGTTGAGGATAGCCAGACTGGTCCGCATAGTCCCCATTCTCAAACTCACCAGACACACCAGGGTAGCCAGACCTATGTCTATGTTAAGGACAACCAGACTGGTCCGCAAATTCTCCATTCTCAAACTCATCGGACACTTAAGGGTGGGCCAGACCTCTGTCTATGTTGAGGATAACCAGACTGGTCCGCATATACTCCATATTTAAACTCACCAGACACTCCAACGTAGCCAGACCTATGTCTATGTTGAGGATAACCAGACTGATCCGCATATTCCCCATTTTCAAACTCACCAGACACACCAGGGTAGCCGGACCTATGTCTATGTTAAGGACAACCAGACTGGTCCGCAAGTTCTCCATTCTCAAACTCATCGGACACTTAAGGGTAGGCAAGACCTCTGTATATGTTGAGGATAACCAGACTGGTCCGCATAATACCCATTCTCAAAATCACCAGACACTATCCAATGTATGCCAGACCTCTGTATTTGTTTAGTATAAGCAGACTGGTCCGCATATAACCCATATTCAAAATCACCAGACACTCCAAGGCAGGCCAGACCTCTGTCTATAATGAGGATAACCAGACCGGTCCGCATATATCATATACTTAAACTCACCGGACACTCAAAGATAGGCTAGACCTCTGCCTATGTTGAGGATAACCAGGCTGATCCGCATATTCCCCATTCTCAAACTCACCAGAAACACCAGGGTAGCCAGACCTATGTCTATGTTGAGGATAACCAGACTGGTCCGCAAGTTCTCCATTCTCAAACTCATCGGACACTTAAGGGTAGGCAAGACCTCTGTATATGTTGAGGGTAACCAGACTGGTCCGCTTAATCCCCATTCTCAAAATCACCAGACACTCTCCAATGTATGCCAGACCTCTGTATTTGTTTAGAATAAGCAGACTGGTCCGCATATAACCCATATTCAAAATCACCAGACACTCCAAGGCAGGCCAGACCTCTGTCTATAAAGAGGATAACCAGACCGGTCCGCATATACCCCATACTTAAACTCACCGGACACTCAAAGATAGGCTAGAACTCTGTCTATGTTGAGGATAACCAGACTGATCTGCATATTCCCCCTTCTCAAACTCACCAGACACATCTGAGTAGCCAGACCTATGGCTATGTTAAGGATAACCAGACAGGGCCGCACATTCTCCAATCTCAAATTCATCGGACACTTAAGGGTAGACCAGACCTCTGTCTATGTTGAGGATAACCAGACTGTCCGCATAATACCCATTCTCAAAATCACCCGACACTCTCCAATGTATGCCAGACCTCGGTATTTGTTTAAGATAAGCAGGTTGGTCCGCATATAACCCATATCATATTCAAAATCACCAGACACTCCAAGGCAGGCCAGACCTCTGTCTATAATGCGGATAACCAGATCGGTCCGGATATACCACATACTTAAACTCACCGACACTCCAAGATAGGCTAGACCTCTGTCTATGTTGAGGATAACCAGACTGATCCGCATATTCCCCATTCTCAAACTCACCAGACACACTAAGGTAGCCAGACCTATGTCTATGTAAAGGATAACCAGACTCGGCCGCAAGTTCTCCAATCTCAAACTCATCGGACACTTAAGGGTGGGCAAGACCTCTGTATATGTTGAGGATAACCAGACTGGTCCGCATAATCCCCATTCTCAAAATCACCAGACACTCTCCAATGTATGCCAGACCTCTGTTTGTGTTTAGGACAAGCAGACTGGTCCACATATAACAAGCAGACTGGTCCATATATAACCCATTCTCAACTCACCAGACACTCCAAGGTAGGCCAGACCTCTGTCTATGTTGAGGATAGCCAGACTGGTCCGCATAGTCCCCATTCTCAAACTCACCAGACACACCAGGGTAGCCAGACCTATGTCTATGTTAAGGACAACCAGACTGGTCCGCAAATTCTCCATTCTCAAACTCATCGGACACTTAAGGGTGGGCCAGACCTCTGTCTATGTTGAGGATAACCAGACTGGTCCGCATATACTCCATATTTAAACTCACCAGACACTCCAACGTAGCCAGACCTATGTCTATGTTGAGGATAACCAGACTGATCCGCATATTCCCCATTTTCAAACTCACCAGACACACCAGGGTAGCCGGACCTATGTCTATGTTAAGGACAACCAGACTGGTCCGCAAGTTCTCCATTCTCAAACTCATCGGACACTTAAGGGTAGGCAAGACCTCTGTATATGTTGAGGATAACCAGACTGGTCCGCATAATACCCATTCTCAAAATCACCAGACACTATCCAATGTATGCCAGACCTCTGTATTTGTTTAGGATAAGCAGACTGGTCCGCATATAACCCATATTCAAAATCACCAGACACTCCAAGGCAGGCCAGACCTCTGTCTATAATGAGGATAACCAGACCGGTCCGCATATATCATATACTTAAACTCACCGGACACTCAAAGATAGGCTAGACCTCTGCCTATGTTGAGGATAACCAGGCTGATCCGCATATTCCCCATTCTCAAACTCACCAGACACACCAGGGTAATCAGACCTATGTATATGTTGAGGGTAACCAGACTGGTCCGCTTAATCCCCATTCTCAAAATCACCAGACACTCTCCAATGTATGCCAGACCTCTGTATTTGTTTAGAATAAGCAGACTGGTCCGCATATAACCCATATTCAAAATCACCAGACACTCCAAGGCAGGCCAGACCTCTGTCTATAAAGAGGATAACCAGACCGGTCCGCATATACCACATACTTAAACTCACCGGACACTCCAAGATAGGCTAGACCTCTGTCTATGTTTAGGATAACCAGACTGATCCGCATATTCCCCATTCTCAAACTCACCAGACACACCAGGGTAGCCAGACCTATGTCTATGTTAAGGATAACCAGACTGGTCCGCAAGTTCTCCATTCTCAAACTCACCAGAAACTCCAACGTAGGCCAGACTTGTGTCTATGTTAAGGATAACCAGACTGGTCCGCATATTACCCATTCTCAATTTCACCAGACACTCCAAGACTTGTGGCCAGACCTCTGTCTATGTTGAAGATAACCAGACTTTTCCGCATAATGCCCATTCTCGAAATCAACAGACACTCTCCAATATAATCCAGAGCTCTGTTTTTGTTCAGGATAAGCAGGTTGGTCCGCATATAACCCATGCTCAAAATCACCAGACACTCCAAGGTAGGCCAGACCTCTGTTTTTGTTTAGGACAAGCAGACTGGTCCACATATCTCCACTCTTTCTGTTTTGTGGATGACCAGACTGGTCCGCATATTGACAATTATCAAACTCACCAGACATTCCAAGGTAGGCCAGACCTCTGTCTATGTTGAGGATAATCTGACTGGTCCGCCTAAAACCCATAATCAAATTCAGCAGACCCTTCAAGGTAGGCCAGACCTCAGTCTATGCTGCGGATAACCAGACTGGTCCGCATATTCCCCATTCTCAAACTCACCAGACACTCCAACGTAGGCCAGACTTGTGTCTATGTTAAGGATAACCAGACTGGTCAGCATATTACCCATTCTCAATTTCACCAGACACTCCAAGGTAGGCCAGACCTCTGTCTATGTTGAGGATAACCAGACTGGTCCGCATAATGCCCATTCTCGAAATCAACAGACACTCTCCAATGTAAACCAGACCTCTGTTTTTGTTCAGGATAAGCAGGTTGGTCCGCATATTCCCCATTCTCAAACTCACCAGACACTCCAACGTAGGCCAGACTTATGTCTATGTTAAGGATAACTAGACTGGTCCGCATATTACCCATTTCTCAATTTCACCAGACACTCCAAGGTAGGCCGGACCTCTGTCTATGTTGAGGATAACCAGACTGGTCCGCATAATGCCCATTCTCAAAATCAACAGACACTTCAGGGTAGGCCAGACTTTGTCTATGTTAAGAATAACCAGACAGGTCCGCATAATGCCCATTCTCAAAATCAACAGACACTCTCCAATGTAAACCAGACCTCTGTTTTGTTCAGGATAAGCAGGTTGGTCCGCATATAACCAATGCTCAAAATCACCAGACACTCCAAGGTAGGCCAGACATCTGTCTATGTTTAGGTTAACCAGACTGGTCCGCATATACCCCATACTTAAACTCACCAGACACTCCAAGGTAGGCCAGACCTCTGTCTATGTTGAAGATAACCAGACTAGTCCGCAAATACCCCACACTCAAACTCACCAGACACTCGAAGGTAGGCCAGACCTCTTTCTGTTTTGTGGATAACCAGACTGGTCCGCATAATGACATTTATCAAACTCACCAGACACTCCAAGGTAGGCCAGACCTCTGTCTATGTTGAGGATAAGCAGAATGGTCCGCTTTTTCCCATAATCAAACTCAACAGACATTTCAAGGTAGGCCAGACCTCTGTCTTTGATGAGGAGAACCAGACTGGTCAGCATATTCCCCATTCTCAAACTCACCGTACACTCCAGGGTATGCTAGACCTCTATCTATGTTGGAGATAAGCTGACTGGTCCGCATATTCCCCATTCACGAACTCACCTGACACTCCAAGAAAGGCCAGACCTCTGTTTATGTTTAGGATATCCTGACTGGTCCGCATGTAACCCACACTCAAACTCGACAGACACTCGAAGGTAGGCCAGACCTCTTTCTATTTTGTGGATAACCAGACTGGTCCGCATATTGACAATTATCAAACTCACCAGACACTCCAAGGTAGGCCAGATCTCTGTCTATGTTGAGGATAAGCAGACTGGTCCGCCTATATCCCATAATCAAACTCATTAGAGACTTCAAGGTAGGCCAGACCTCAGTCTGTATTGCGGATAACCAGACTGGTCCGCATTTTCCCCATTCTCAAGCTCACCAGACACTCCAACGTAGGCCAGACTTGTGTCCATGTTAAGGGTAACCAGACTGGTCCGCATATTACCCATTCTCAATTTCACCAGACACTCCAAGGTAGGCCAGATCTCTGTCTATGTTGAGGATAACCAGACTGGTCCGCATAATGCCCATTCTCAAAATCAACAGACACTTCAGGGTAGGCCAGACTTTGACTATGTTGAGAATAACCAGACAGGTCCGCATAATGCCCATTCTCAAAATCAACAGACACTCTCCAATGTAAACCAGACCTCTGTTTTGTTCAGGATAAGCAGGTTGGTCCGCATATAACCCATGCTCAAAATCACCAGACACTCCAAGGTAGGCCAGACCTTTGTCTATGTTTAGGATAACGAGACTGGTCCGCATATACCCCATACTTAAACTCACCAGACACTCCAAGGTAGGCCAGACCTCTGTCTATGTTGAAGATAACCAGACTGGTCCGCAAATACCCCACACTCAAACTCACTAGACACTCGAAGGTAGGCCAGACCTCTTTCTAATTTGTGGATAACCAGACTGGTCCTCATATTGACATTTATCAAACTCACCAGACACTCCAAGGTAGGCCAGACCTCTGTCTTTGTTGAGGAGAACCAGACTGGTCAGCATATTCCCCATTCTCAAACTCACCGTACACTCCAGGGTATGCTAGACCTCTATCTATGTTGGAGATAAGCTGACTGGTCCGCATATTCCCCATTCACGAACTCACCTGGCACTCCAAGAAAGGCCAGACCTCTGTTTATGTTTAGGATATCCTGACTGGTCCGCATGTAACCCACACTCAAACTCGCCAGACACTCGAAGGTAGGCCAGACCTCTTTCTATTTTGTGGATAACCAGACTGGTCCGCATATTGACAATTATCAAACTCACCAGACACTCCAAGGTAGGCCAGATCTCTGTCTATGTTGAGGATAAGCAGACTGGTCCGCCTATATCCCATAATCAAACTCATTAGAGACTTCAAGGTAGGCCAGACCTCAGTCTATATTGCGGATAACCAGACTGGTCCGCATTTTCCCCATTCTCAAGCTCACCAGACACTCCAACGTAGGCCAGACTTGTGTCCATGTTAAGGGTAACCAGACTGGTCCGCATATTACCCATTCTCAATTTCACCAGACACTCCAAGGTAGGCCAGATCTCTGTCTATGTTGAGGATAACCAGACTGGTCCGCATAATGCCCATTCTCAAAATCAACAGACACTTCAGGGTAGGCCAGACTTTGTCTATGTTGAGAATAACCAGACAGGTCCGCATAATGCCCATTCTCAAAATCAACAGACACTCTCCAATGTAAACCAGACCTCTGTTTTGTTCAGGATAAGCAGGTTGGTCCGCATATAACCCATGCTCAAAATCACCAGACACTCCAAGGTAGGCCAGACCTCTGTCTATGTTGAGGATAAGCAGAATGGTCCGCTTTTTCCCATAATTAAACTCAACAGACATTTCAAGGTAGGCCAGACCTCTGTCTTTGATGAGGAGAACCAGACTGGTCAGCATATTCCCCATTCTCAAACTCACCGTACACTCCAGGGTATGCTAGACCTCTATCTATGTTGGAGATAAGCTGACTGGTCCGCAAATACCCCACACTCAAACTCACCAGACACTCGAAGGTAGGCCAGACCTCTTTCTGTTTTGTGGATAACCAGACTGGTCCGCATATTGACATTTATCAAACTCACCAGACACTCCAAGGTAGGCCAGACCTCTGTCTATGTTGAGGATAAGCAGAATGGTCCGCTTTTTCCCATAATCAAACTCAACAGACATTTCAAGGTAGGCCAGACCTCTGTCTTTGATGAGGAGAACCAGACTGGTCAGCATATTCCCCATTCTCAAACTCACCGTACACTCCAGGGTATGCTAGACCTCTATCTATGTTGGAGATAAGCTGACTGGTCCGCATATTCCCCATTCACGAACTCACCTGACACTCCAAGAAAGGCCAGACCTCTGTTTATGTTTAGGATATCCTGACTGGTCCGCATGTAACCCACACTCAAACTCGCCAGACACTCGAAGGTAGGCCAGACCTCTTTCTATTTTGTGGATAACCAGACTGGTCCGCATATTGACAATTATCAAACTCACCAGACACTCCAAGGTAGGCCAGATCTCTGTCTATGTTGAGGATAAGCAGACTGGTCCGCCTATATCCCATAATCAAACTCATTAGAGACTTCAAGGTAGGCCAGACCTCAGTCTATATTGCGGATAACCAGACTGGTCCGCATTTTCCCCATTCTCAAGCTCACCAGACACTCCAACGTAGGCCAGACTTGTGTCCATGTTAAGGGTAACCAGACTGGTCCGCATATTACCCATTCTCAATTTCACCAGACACTCCAAGGTAGGCCAGATCTCTGTCTATGTTGAGGATAACCAGACTGGTCCGCATAATGCCCATTCTCAAAATCAACAGACACTTCAGGGTAGGCCAGACTTTGTCTATGTTGAGAATAACCAGACAGGTACGCATAATGCCCATTCTCAAAATCAACAGACACTCTCCAATGTAAACCAGACCTCTGTTTTGTTCAGGATAAGCAGGTTGGTCCGCATATAACCCATGCTCAAAATCACCAGACACTCCAAGGTAGGCCAGACCTCTGTCTATGTTTAGGATAACGAGACTGGTCCGCATATACCCCATACTTAAACTCACCAGACACTCCAAGGTAGGCCAGACCTCTGTCTATGTTGAAGATAACCAGACTGGTCCGCAAATACCCCACACTCAAACTCACTAGACACTCGAAGGTAGGCCAGACCTCTTTCTAATTTGTGGATAACCAGACTGGTCCTCATATTGACATTTATCAAACTCACCAGACACTCCAAGGTAGGCCAGACCTCTGTCTTTGTTGAGGAGAACCAGACTGGTCAGCATATTCCCCATTCTCAAACTCACCGTACACTCCAGGGTATGCTAGACCTCTATCTATGTTGGAGATAAGCTGACTGGTCCGCATATTCCCCATTCACGAACTCACCTGGCACTCCAAGAAAGGCCAGACCTCTGTTTATGTTTAGGATATCCTGACTGGTCCGCATGTAACCCACACTCAAACTCGCCAGACACTCGAAGGTAGGCCAGACCTCTTTCTATTTTGTGGATAACCAGACTGGTCCGCATATTGACAATTATCAAACTCACCAGACACTCCAAGGTAGGCCAGATCTCTGTCTATGTTGAGGATAAGCAGACTGGTCCGCCTATACCCCATAATCAAACTCATTAGAGACCTCAAGGTAGGCCAGACCTCAGTCTATATTGCGGATAACCAGACTGGTCCGCATTTTCCCCATTCTCAAGCTCACCAGACACTCCAACGTAGGCCAGACTTGTGTCCATGTTAAGGGTAACCAGACTGGTCCGCATATTACCCATTCTCAATTTCACCAGACACTCCAAGGTAGGCCAGATCTCTGTCTATGTTGAGGATAACCAGACTGGTCCGCATAATGCCCATTCTCAAAATCAACAGACACTTCAGGGTAGGCCAGACTTTGTCTATGTTGAGAATAACCAGACAGGTCCGCATAATGCCCATTCTCAAAATCAACAGACACTCTCCAATGTAAACCAGACCTTTGTTTTGTTCAGGATAAGCAGGTTGGTCCGCATATAACCCATGCTCAAAATCACCAGACACTCCAAGGTAGGCCAGACCTCTGTCTATGTTGAGGATAAGCAGAATGGTCCGCTTTTTCCCATAATCAAACTCAACAGACATTTCAAGGTAGGCCAGACCTCTGTCTTTGATGAGGAGAACCAGACTGGTCAGCATATTCCCCATTCTCAAACTCACCGTACACTCCAGGGTATGCTAGACCTCTATCTATGTTGGAGATAAGCTGACTGGTCCGCAAATACCCCACACTCAAACTCACTAGACACTCGAAGGTAGGCCAGACCTCTTTCTAATTTGTGGATAACCAGACTGGTCCTCATATTGACATTTATCAAACTCACCAGACACTCCAAGGTAGGCCAGACCTCTGTCTTTGTTGAGGAGAACCAGACTGGTCAGCATATTCCCCATTCTCAAACTCACCGTACACTCCAGGGTATGCTAGACCTCTATCTATGTTGGAGATAAGCTGACTGGTCCGCATATTCCCCATTCACGAACTCACCTGGCACTCCAAGAAAGGCCAGACCTCTGTTTATGTTTAGGATATCCTGACTGGTCCGCAAATACCCCACACTCAAACTCACCAGACACTCGAAGGTAGGCCAGACCTCTTTCTGTTTTGTGGATAACCAGACTGGTCCGCATATTGACATTTATCAAACTCACCAGACACTCCAACGTAGGCCAGACTTGTGTCCATGTTAAGGGTAACCAGACTGGTCCGCATATTACCCATTCTCAATTTCACCAGACACTCCAAGGTAGGCCAGATCTCTGTCTATGTTGAGGATAACCAGACTGGTCCGCATAATGCCCATTCTCAAAATCAACAGACACTTCAGGGTAGGCCAGACTTTGTCTATGTTGAGAATAACCAGACAGGTCCGCATAATGCCCATTCTCAAAATCAACAGACACTCTCCAATGTAAACCAGACCTCTGTTTTGTTCAGGATAAGCAGGTTGGTCCGCATATAACCCATGCTCAAAATCACCAGACACTCCAAGGTAGGCCAGACCTCTGTCTATGTTGAGCATAAGCAGAATGGTCCGCTTTTTCCCATAATCAAACTCAACAGACATTTCAAGGTACGCCAGACCTCTGTCTTTGATGAGGAGAACCAGACTGGTCAGCATATTCCCCATTCTCAAACTCACCGTACACTCCAGGGTATGCTAGACCTCTATCTATGTTGGAGATAAGCTGACTGGTCCGCAAATACCCCACACTCAAACTCACCAGACACTCGAAGGTAGGCCAGACCTCTTTCTGTTTTGTGGATAACCAGACTGGTCCGCATATTGACATTTATCAAACTCACCAGACACTCCAAGGTAGGCCAGACCTCTGTCTATGTTGAGGATAAGCAGAATGGTCCGCTTTTTCCCATAATCAAACTCAACAGACATTTCAAGGTAGGCCAGACCTCTGTCTTTGATGAGGAGAACCAGACTGGTCAGCATATTCCCCATTCTCAAACTCACCGTACACTCCAGGGTATGCTAGACCTCTATCTATGTTGGAGATAAGCTGACTGGTCCGCATATTCCCCATTCACGAACTCACCTGACACTCCAAGAAAGGCCAGACCTTTGTTTATGTTTAGGATATCCTGACTGGTCCGCATGTAACCCACACTCAAACTCGCCAGACACTCGAAGGTAGGCCAGACCTCTTTCTATTTTGTGGATAACCAGACTGGTCCGCATATTGACAATTATCAAACTCACCAGACACTCCAAGGTAGGCCAGATCTCTGTCTATGTTGAGGATAAGCAGACTGGTCCGCCTATATCCCATAATCGAACTCATTAGAGACTTCAAGGTAGGCCAGACCTCAGTCTATATTGCGGATAACCAGACTGGTCCGCATTTTCCCCATTCTCAAGCTCACCAGACACTCCAACGTAGGCCAGACTTGTGTCCATGTTAAGGGTAACCAGACTGGTCCGCATATTACCCATTCTCAATTTCACCAGACACTCCAAGGTAGGCCAGATCTCTCTCTATGTTGAGGATAACCAGACTGGTCCGCATAATGCCCATTCTCAAAATCAACAGACACTTCAGGGTAGGCCAGACTTTGTCTATGTTGAGAATAACCAGACAGGTCCGCATAATGCCCATTCTCAAAATCAACAGACACTCTCTAATGTAAACCAGACCTCTGTTTTGTTCAGGATAAGCAGGTTGGTCCGCATATAACCCATGCTCAAAATCACCAGACACTCCAAGGTAGGCCAGACCTCTGTCTATGTTGAGGATAAGCAGAATGGTCCGCTTTTTCCCATAATCAAACTCAACAGACATTTCAAGGTAGGCCAGACCTCTGTCTTTGATGAGGAGAACCAGACTGGTCAGCATATTCCCCATTCTCAAACTCACCGTACACTCCAGGGTATGCTAGACCTCTATCTATGTTGGAGATAAGCTGACTGGTCCGCAAATACCCCACACTCAAACTCACCAGACACTCGAAGGTAGGCCAGACCTCTTTCTGTTTTGTGGATAACCAGACTGGTCCGCATATTGACATTTATCAAACTCACCAGACACTCCAAGGTAGGCCAGACCTCTGTCTATGTTGAGGATAAGCAGAATGGTCCGCTTTTTCCCATAATCAAACTCAACAGACATTTCAAGGTAGGCCAGACCTCTGTCTTTGATGAGGAGAACCAGACTGGTCAGCATATTCCCCATTCTCAAACTCACCGTACACTCCAGGGTATGCTAGACCTCTATCTATGTTGGAGATAAGCTGACTGGTCCGCATATTCCCCATTCACGAACTCACCTGACACTCCAAGAAAGGCCAGACCTCTGTTTATGTTTAGGATATCCTGACTGGTCCGCATGTAACCCACACTCAAACTCGCCAGACACTCGAAGGTAGGCCAGACCTCTTTCTATTTTGTGGATAACCAGACTGGTCCGCATATTGACAATTATCAAACTCACCAGACACTCCAAGGTAGGCCAGATCTCTGTCTATGTTGAGGATAAGCAGACTGGTCCTCATTTTCCCCATTCTCAAGCTCACCAGACACTCCAACGTAGGCCAGACTTGTGTCCATGTTAAGGGTAACCAGACTGGTCCGCATATTACCCATTCTCAATTTCACCAGACACTCCAAGGTAGGCCAGATCTCTGTCAATGTTGAGGATAACCAGAATGGTCCGCATAATGCCCATTCTCAAAATCAACAGACACTTCAGGGTAGGCCAGACTTTGTCTATGTTGAGAATAACAAGACAGGTCCGCAAATACCCCACACTCAAACTCACTAGACACTCGAAGGTAGGCCAGACCTCTTTCTAATTTGTGGATAACCAGACTGGTCCTCATATTTACATTTATCAAACTCACCAGACACTCCAAGGTAGGCCAGACCTCTGTCTTTGTTGAGGAGAACCAGACTGGTCAGCATATTCCCCATTCTCAAACTCACCGTACACTCCAGGGTATGCTAGACCTCTATCTATGTTGGAGATAAGCTGACTGGTCCGCATATTCCCCATTCACGAACTCACCTGACACTCCAAGAAAGGCCAGACCTCTGTTTATGTTTAGGATATCCTGACTGGTCCGCATGTAACCCACACTCAAACTCGCCAGACACTCGAAGGTAGGCCAGACCTCTTTCTATTTTGTGGATAACCAGACTGGTCCGCATATTGAAAATTATCAAACTCACCAGACACTCCAAGGTAGGCCAGATCTCTGTCTATGTTGAGGATAAGCAGACTGGTCCGCCTATATCCCATAATCAAACTCATTAGAGACTTCAAGGTAGGCCAGACCTCAGTATATATTGCGGATAACCAGACTGGTCCGCATTTTCCCCATTCTCAAACTCACCAGACACTCCAACGTAGGCCAGACTTGTGTCCATGTTAAGGATAACCAGACTGGTCCGCATATTACCCATTCTCAATTTCACCAGACACTCCAAGGTAGGCCAGATCTCTGTCAATGTTGAGGATAACCAGAATGGTCCGCATAATGCCCATTCTCAAAATCAACAGACACTTCAGGGGGGGGGGGGGGTAGGCCAGACTTTGTCTATGTTGAGAATAACAAGACAGGTCCGCAAATACCCCACACTCAAACTCACTAGACACTCGAAGGTAGGCCAGACCTCTTTCTAATTTGTGGATAACCAGACTGGTCCTCATATTGACATTTATCAAACTCACCAGACACTCCAAGGTAGGCCAGACCTCTGTCTTTGTTGAGGAGAACCAGACTGGTCAGCATATTCCCCATTCTCAAACTCACCGTACACTCCAGGGTATGCTAGACCTCTATCTATGTTGGAGATAAGCTGACTGGTCCGCATATTCCCCATTCACGAACTCACCTGACACTCCAAGAAAGGCCAGACCTCTGTTTATGTTTAGGATATCCTGACTGGTCCGCATGTAACCCACACTCAAACTCGCCAGACACTCGAAGGTAGGCCAGACCTCTTTCTATTTTGTGGATAACCAGACTGGTCCGCATATTGACAATTATCAAACTCACCAGACACTCCAAGGTAGGCCAGATCTCTGTCTATGTTGAGGATAAGCAGACTGGTCCGCCTATATCCCATAATCAAACTATTTAGAGACTTCAAGGTAGGCCAGACCTCAGTATATATTGCGGATAACCAGACTGGTCCGCATTTTCCCCATTCTCAAACTCACCAGACACTCCAACGTAGGCCAGACTTGTGTCCATGTTAAGGATAACCAGACTGGTCCGCATATTACCCATTCTCAATTTCACCAGACACTCCAAGGTAGGCCAGACCTCTGTCTATGCTGAGGATAACCAGACTGGTCCGCATAATGCCCATTCTCAAAATCAACAGACACTTCAGGGTAGGCCAGACTTTGTCTATGTTGAGAATAACGAGACAGGTCCGCATAATGCCCGTTCTCAAAATCAACAGACACTCTCCAATGTAAACCAGACCTCTGTTTTGTTCAGGATAAGCAGGTTGGTCCGCATATAACCCATGCTCAAAATCACCAGACACTCCAAGGTAGGCCAGACCTCTGTCTATGTTTAGGATAACGAGACTGGTCCGCATATACCCCATACTTAAACTCACCAGACACTCCAAGGTAGGCCAGACCTCTGTCTATGTTGAAGATAACCAGACTGGTCCGCAAAAACCCCACACTCAAACTCACTAGACACTCGAAGGTAGGCCAGACCTCTTTCTAATTTGTGGATAACCAGACTGGTCCTCATATTGACATTTATCAAACTCACCAGACACTCCAAGGTAGGCCAGACCTCTGTCTATGTTGAGGATAAGCAGAATGGTCCGCTTTTTTCCCATAATCAAACTCAACAGACATTTCAAGGTAGGCCAGACCTCTGTCTATGTTGAAGATAACCAGACTGGTCCGCATATTCCCCATTCACGAACTCACCTGACACTCCAAGAAAGGCCAGACCTCTGTTTATGTTTAGGATATCCAGACTGGTCCGCATGTAACCCACACTCAAACTCACCAGACACTCGAAGGTAGGTCAGACCTCTTTCTATTTTGTGGATAACCAGACTGGTCCCCATATTGACAATTATCAAACTCACCAGACACTCCAAGGTAGGCCAGACCTCTGTCTATGTTGAGGATAAGCAGACTGGTCCGCCTATATCCCATAATCAAACTGAGCAGAGACTTCAAGGTAGGCCAGACCTCAGTCTATATTGCGGATAACCAGACTGGTCCGCATATTCCCCATTCTCAAACTCACCAGACACTCCAACACAGGCCAGACTTGTGTCTATGTTAAGGATAACAAGACTGGTCAGCATATTATCCATTCTCAAAATCAACAGACACTCTCCAATGTAAACCAGACCTCTGTTTTTATTCAGGATAAGCAGGTTGGTCCGCATTTAACCCATGCTCAAAATCACCAGTCATTCCAAGGTAGGCCAGACCTCTGTCTATGTTTAGGATAACCAGACTGGTCCGCATATACCCCATACGTAAACTCATCAGACACTCCAAGGTAGGCCAGA
The DNA here is from genome assembly GCF_963678635.1 of Symsagittifera roscoffensis. Taxonomy (NCBI): domain Eukaryota; kingdom Metazoa; phylum Xenacoelomorpha; order Acoela; family Convolutidae; genus Symsagittifera; species Symsagittifera roscoffensis. The sequence goes on from NC_087064.1 coordinate 1,166,831, forward strand.
CCTCTGTCTATGTTGAGGATAAGCAGAATGGTCCGCTTTTTTCCCATAATCAAACTCAACAGACATTTCAAGGTAGGCCAGACCTCTGTCTATGTTGAGGATAACCAGACTGGTCCGCATATTCCCCATTCACGAACTCACCTGACACTCCAAGAAAGGCCAGACCTCTGTTTATGTTTAGGATATCCAGACTGGTCCGCATGTAACCCACACTCAAACTCACCAGACACTCGAAGGTAGGTCAGACCTCTTTCTATGTTGTGGATAACCAGACTGGTCCGCATATTGACAATTATCAAACTCACCAGACACTCCAAGGTAGGCCAGACCTCTGTCTATGTTGAGGATAAGCAGACTGGTCCGCCTATATCCCATAATCAAACTGAGCAAAGACTTCAAGGTAGGCCAGACCTCAGTCTATATTGCGGATAACCAGACTGGTCCGCATATTCCCCATTCTCAAACTCACCAGAAACTCCAACGTAGGCCAGACTTGTGTCTATGTTAAGGATAACCAGACTGGTCTGCATATACCCCATACGTAAACTCACCAGACACTCCAAGGTAGGCCAGACCACTGTCTATGTTGAAGATAACCAGACTGGTCTGCAAATAACCCACACTCAAACTCACCAGACACTCGAAGGTAGGCCAGACCTCTTTCTATTTTGTGGATAACCAGACTGGTCCCCATATTGAAAATTATCAAACTCACCAGACACTCCAAGGTAGGCCAGACCTCTGTCTATGATGAGGATAAGCAGACTGGTCCGCTTATTTCCCATAATCAAACTCAACAGATATTTCAAGGTAGGCCAGAACTCAGTCTATGTTGAGGATAACCAGACAGGTCCGCATATTCCCCATTCTCAATTTCACCAGTTACTCCAAGGTAGGCCAGACCTCTGTCTATGTTGAGGATAACCAGACTGGTCCGCATAATGCCCATTCTCAAAATCAACAGACACTCTCCAATGTAAACCAGACCTCTGTTTTTGTTTAGGATAAGCAAACTGGTCCGCAGATAACCCATGCTCAAAATCACCAGACACTCCAAGGTAGGCCAGACCTCAGTATATGTTGAGAATAACCAGACTGGTCCGCATATAACCCATGCTCAAAATCAGCAGACACTCCAAGGTAGGCCAGACCTCTGTCTATGTTGAGGATAACCAGACTGGTCCGCATATACCCCATACTTAAACTCACCGGATACTCCAAGATAGGCTAGAAAGCTGACCATGTTGAGGATAACCAGACTGGTCCGCATTTTCCCCATTCTCAAACTCACCAGACACTCCAACGTAGGCCAGACTTGTGTCTATGTTAAGGATAACCAGACTGGTCTGCATATTATCCCTTCTCAAAATCAACAGACACTCTCCAATGTAAACCAGACCTCTGTTTTTGTTCAGGATAAGCAGGTTGGTCCGCATTTAACCCATGCTCAAAATCACCAGTCATTCCAAGGTAGGCCAGACCTCTGTCTATGTTCAGGATAACCAGACTGGTCCGCATATACCCCATACGTAAACTCACCAGACACTCCAAGGTAGGCCAGACCTCTGTCCATGTCGAAGATAACCAGACTGGTCTGCAAATAACCCACACTCAAACTCACCAGACACTCGAAGGTAGGCCAGACCTCTTTCTATTTTGTGGATAACCAGACTGGTCCCCATATTGACAATTATCAAACTCACCAGACACTCCAAGGTAGGCCAGACCTCTGTCTATGATGAGGATAAGCAGACTGGTCCGCTTATTTCCCATAATCAAACTCCACAGATATTTCAAGGTAGGCCAGACCTCAGTCTATGTTGAGGATAACCAGACAGGTCCGCATATTCCCCATTCTCAATTTCACCAGTTACTCCAAGGTAGGCCAGACCTCTGTCTATGTTGAGGATAACCAGACTGGTCCGCATAATGCCCATTCTCAAAATCAACAGACACTCTCCAATGTAAACCAGACCTCTGTTTTTGTTTAGGATAAGCAAACTGGTCCGCATATAACCCATGCTCAAAATCACCAGACACTCCAAGGTAGGCCAGACATCTGTATATGTTGAGAATAACCAGACTGGTCCGCATTTAACCCATGCTCAAAATCACCAGACACTCCAAGGTAGGCCAGACCTCTGTCTATGTTGAGGATAACCAGACTGGTCCGCATATACCCCATACTTAAACTCACCGGACACTCCAAGATAGGCTAGAAAGCTGACCATGTTGAGGATAACCAGACTGGTCCGCATATTCCCCATTCTCAAACTCACCAGACACTGCAGAGTAGCCAGATCTATGTCTTATTTAAGGATAAGCAGACTGGTCCGCATGTTCTCCATTCTCAATTTCACCGGACACTTAAAAGTAGGCCAGACCTTTGTATGTGTTGAGGATAACCAGACTGGTCCGCATAATCCCCATTCTCAAACTCACCAGACACTCCAGAGTAGCCAGATCTATGTCTATGTTAAGGATAACCAGACTGGTCCGCATATTCTCCAATCTCAATTTCACCGGACACTTAAAAGTAGGCCAGACCTCTGTCTATGTTGAGGATAACCAGACCGGTCCACAAACACCACATACTTAAACTCACCGGACAATCCAAGATAGGCTAGGTCTTCTTTCTATTTTGTGAATAACCAGACTGGTCCGCATATTGACAATTATCAAACTCACCATACACACCAAGTTAGGCCAGACCTCTGTCTATGTTGAGGATAAGCAGACTGGTCCGCCTATATCCCATAATCAAACTCAGCAGACACTTCAAGGTCGGCCAGACCTCAGTCTATGTTGCGGATAACCAGACTGGTCCGCATATTCCCCATTCTCAAACTCGCCAGACACTCCAACGTACGCCAGACTTGTGTCTATGCTAAGGATAACCAGACTGGTCCGCATATTACCCATTCTCAATTTCACCAGACACTCCAAGGTAGGCCAGACCTCTGTCTATGTTGAGGATAGCCAGACTGGTCCGCATAATGTCAATTCTCATAATCAACAGACACTTCAGGGTAGGCCAGACTTTGTCTATGTTGAGGATAACCAGACTGGTCCGCATATTGTCCATTCTCAATTTCACCAGACACTCCAAGGTAGGCCAGACCTCTTTCTATGTTGAGGATAACTAGACTGGTGCGCTTAATGCCCACTCTCAAAATCAACAGACACTCTCCAATGTAAACCAGACCTCTGTTTTTGTTCAGGATAAGCAGGTTGGTCCGCATATAATCTATACTCAAAATCATCAGACACTCCAAGGTAGGCCAGACCTCTGTCTATGTTTAGGATCACCAGACTGGTCCGCAGATACCCCATACTTAAACTCACCAGACACTCCAAAGTAGGCCAGACCTCTGTCTATGTTGAATTTAACCAGACTAGTCCGCAAATACCCCACACTCAAACTCACCAGACACTCGAAGGTAGGCCAGACCTTTTTATATTTTGTGGATAATCAGACTGGTCCGCATATTGACAATTATCAAACTCACCAGACACTCCAAGGTAGGCCAGACCTCTGTCTATGTTGAGGATAAGCAGAATGGTCGGCTTATTTCCCATAATCAAACTCAACAGACATTTCAAGGTAGGCCAGACCTCTGTCTATTTTGAGGAGAACCAGACTGGTCAGCATATTCCCCATTCTCAAACTCACCGTACACTCCAGGGTATGCTAGATCTCTATCCATGTTGAGGATAACCAGACTGGTCCGCATATTCCCCATTCTCGAACTCACCTGACACTCCAAGGTAGGCCATACCTCTGTTTATGTTTAGGATAACCAGACTGGTCCGCAAATACCCCACACTCAAACTCACCAGATACTCGAAGGTAGGCGAGACCTCTTTCTATTTTGTGGATAACCAGACTGGTCCGCATATTGACAATTATCAAACTCACCAGACATTCCAAGGTAGGCAAGACCTCTGCCTATGTTGAGGATAAGCAGACTGGTCCACCTATATCCCATAATCAAACTCAGTAGACACTTCAAGGTAGGCCAGACCTCAGTCTATGTTGCGGATAACCAGACTGGTCCGCATATTCCCCATTCTCAAACTCACAAGACTCTCCAACGTAGGCCAGACTTGTGTCTATGTTAAGGATAACCAGACTGGTCAGCATATTCCCCAATCTCAAACTCACCGTACACTCCAAGGTAGGCCAGACCTCTGTTTATGTTTAGGATAACCATACTGGTCCGCATGTAACCCATACTCAAAGTCACCAGACACTCCAAGGTAGGCCAGACCTCTGTCTATGTTGAAGATAACCAGACTGGTCCGCAAATACCCCACACTCAAACTCACCAGACACTCGAAGGTAGGCCAGACCTCTTTCTAATTTGTGGATAACCATACTGGTCCGCATATTGACAATTATCAAACTCACCAGACACTTCAAGGTAGGCAAGACCTCTGTCTATGTTGAGGATAAGCAGACTGGTCCGCCTATATCCCATTCTCAAACTCACCGTACACTCAAAGGTAGGCCAGACCTCTGTTTATGTTTAAAATAACCAGTCTGGTCCGCATGTAACCCATACTCAAACTCACCAGACACTCCTAGGTAGGCCAGACCTCTGTCTATGTTGAAGATAACCAGACTGGTCCGCAAATACCCCACACTCAAACTCACCAGACACTCGAAGGTAGGCCAGACCTCTTTCTAACTTGTGGATAACCAGACTGGTCCGCATATTGACAATTATCAAACTCACCAGACACTCCAAGGTAGGTAAGACCTCTGTCTATGTTGAGGATAAGCAGACTGGTCCGTCTATATCCCATAATCAAACTCAGCAGACACTTCAAGGTAGGCCAGAACTCGGTCTATGTTGCGGATAACCAGACTGGTCCGCAGATTCCCCATTTTCAAACTCACCAGACACTCCAACGTAGGCCAGACTTGTGTCTATGTTAACAAAAACCAGACTGGTCCGCATATTATCCATTCTCACACTCACCGTACACTCCAGGGTAGGCTAGACCTCTATCCATGTTGAGGATAACCAGACTGGTCCGCATATTCCCCATTCTCGAACTCACCTGACACTACAAGGTAGGCCAGACCTCTGTTTATATTTATGATAACCAGACTGGTCCGCATGTAACCCATACTCAAACTCACCAGACACTCCAAGGTAGGCCAGACCTCTGTCTATGTTGAAGATAACCAGACTGGTCCGCAAATACCCCACACTCAAACTCACCAGACACTCGAAGGTAGGCCAGACCTCTTTCTATTTTGTGGATAACCAGACTGGTCCGCATATTCCCCATTTTCAAACTCACCAGACACTCCAACGTAGGCCAGACTTGTGTCTATGTTAACAAAAACCAGACTGGTCCGCATATTATCCATTCTCACACTCACCGTACACTCCAGGGTATGCTAGACCTCTATCCATGTTGAGGATAACCAGACTGGTCCGCATATTCCCCATTCTCGAACTCACCTGACACTACAAGGTAGGCCAGACCTCTGTTTATGTTTAGGATAACCAGACTGGTCCGCATGTAACCCATACTCAAACTCACCAGACACTCCAAGGTAGGCAAGACCTCTGTCTATGTTGAGGATAAGCAGACTGGTCCGCCTATATACCATAATCAAACTCAGCAGACACTTCAACGTAGGCCAGACATCAGTCTATGTTGCGGATAACCAGACTGGTCCGCATATTCCCTATTCTCAAACTCACCAGACACTCCAACGTAGGCCAGACTTGTGTCTATGTTAAGGATAACCAGACTGGTCAGCATATTCCCCATTCTCAAACTCACCGTACACTCCAGGGTATGCTAGACCTCTATCCATGTTGAGGATAACCAGACTGGTCCGCATATTCCCCATTCTCGAACTCACCTGACACTCCAAGGTAGGCCAGACCTCTGTTTATGTTTAGGATAACCAGACTGGTCCGCATGTAACCCGTACTCAAACTCACCAGACACTCCAAGATAGGCCAGACCTCTGTCTATGTTGAAGATAACCAGACTGGTCCGCAAATACCCCACACTCAAACTCACCAGACACTCGAAAGTAGGCCAGACCTCGGTCTATGTTGCGGATAACCAGACTGGTCCGCATATTCCCCATTCTCAAACTCACCAGACGCTCCAACGTAGGCCAGACTTGTGTCTATGTTAACAATAACCAGACTGGTCCGCATATTATCAATTCTCACACTCACCGGACACTTCAGGGTAGGCCAGACCTTTGTCTATGTTGAGAATAACCAGACAGGTCCGCATATTCCCCATTCTCAATTTCACCAGACACTCCAAGGTAGGCCAGACCTCTGTCTATGTTTAGGATAACGAAACTGGTCCGCATATACCCCATACTTAAACTCACCAGACACTCCAAGGTAGGCGAGACCTCTGTCTATGTTGAAGATAACCAGACTGGTCCGCAAATACCCCACACTCAAACTCACTAGACACTCGAAGGTAGGCCAGACCTCTTTCTAATTTGTGGATAACCAGACTGGTCCTCATATTGACAACTATCAAACTCACCAGACACTCCAAGGTAGGCAAGACCTCTGTCTATGTTGAGGATGAGCAGACTGGTCCGCTTATTTCCCATAATCAAACTCAACAGACATTTTAAGGTAGGCCAGATCTGTGTCTATGATAAGGATAACCAGACTGGTCCGCATATTCCCCATTCTCAAACTCACCAGACACTCCAGAGTAGCCAGATCTATGTCTATGTTTTGGACAACCAGACTGGTCCGCATGTTCTCCATTCTCAATTTCACCGGACACTTAAATGTAGACCAGACCTCTGTCTGTGTTGAGGATAACCAGACTGGTCCGCATAATCCCCATTCTCAAAATCACCAGACACTCCCCAACGTATTCCAGACCTCTATTTTTTTTAGGATAAGCAGATTGGTCCGCATATTTCCCATACTCAAACTCACCAGACACTCCAAGGTGGGCCAGAACTCTGTCTATGTTAGGGCTAACCAGAGTGGTACGCATATACCCCATTCTCAAACTCACGGGACACTCTCCAATGTAGACCAGACCTCTGTTTATGTTTAGGATAACCAGACTGGTCCGCATATAACTCATGCTCAAACTCACCAGACACTCCAGGTAGGCCATACTTCTGTCTATGTTGAGGATAACCAGACCGGTCCGCATATACCACATACTCGAACTCAGCAGACACTCCAAGGTAGGCCAGACCTCTGTCTATGTTGAGGTAACTACACTGGTCCGCATATTCCCCATTCTCAAACTCACTAGACACTCGAAGGTAGGCCAGACCTCTTTCTAGTTTGTGGATAACCAGACTGGTCCTCATATTGACAACTATCAAACTCACCAGACACTCCAAGGTAGGCAAGACCTCTGTCTATGTTGAGGATAAGCAGACTGGTCCGCTTATTTCCCATAATCAAACTCAACAGACATTTCAAGGTAGGCCAGATCTGTGTCTATGATAAGGATAACCAGACTGGTCCGCATATTCCCCATTCTCAAACTCACCAGACACTCCAGAGTAGCCAGATCTATGTCTATGTTAAGGATAACCAGGCTGGTCCGCATGTTCTCCATTCTCAATTTCACCGGACACTTAAATGTAGGCCAGACCTCTGTTTGTGTTGAGGATAACCAGACTGGTCCGCATAATCCCCATTCTCAAACTCACCAGACACTCCAGAGTAGCCAGATCTATGTCTATGTTAAGGATAACCAGGCTGGTCCGCATGTTCTCCATTCTCAATTTCACCGGACACTTAAATGTAGGCCAGACCTCTGTCTGTGTTGAGGATAACCAGACTGGTCCGCATAACCCCCATTCTCAAAATCACCAGACACTCCCCAACGTATTCCGGACCTCTATTTTTTTAGGATAAGCAGATTGGTCCGCATATTTCCCATACTCAAACTCACCAGACACTCCAAGGTGGGCCAGAACTCTGTCTATGTTAGGGCTAACCAGAGTGGTACGCATATACCCCATTCTCAAACTCACCGGACACTCTCCAATGTAGACCAGACCTCTGTTTATGTTTAGGATAACCAGACTGGTCCGCATATAACTCATGCTCAAACTCACCAGACACTCCAAGGTAGGCCAGACTTCTGTCTATGTTGAGGATAACCAGACCGGTCCGCATATACCACATACTCGAACTCACCAGACACTCCAAGGTAGGCCAGACCTCTGTCTATGTTGAGGTAACTACACTGGTCCGCATATTCCCCATTCTCAAACTCACCAGGCACTCCAACGTAGGCCAGACCTCTGTCTATGTTGAGGATAACCAGACTGGTCCGCATATTCCCCATTCTCAAACTCACCGGACACTTCAGGGTAGGCCAGACCTCTGTCTATGTTGACTATAATCAGACTGGTCCGAATAATCAACATTCTCAAACTCACCAGACACTCTCCACGGTGGGCCAGACTTTGTCAATGTTTAGGATAACCAAACTGGTCCGCAAATAACCCATACTCAAACTCACCAGACACTCCAAGGTAGGCAAAACCTCTGTTCATGTTGAGGATAACCAAACCAGTTCGCATATACCCCATAGTCAAACTCACCAGACACTCCAAGGTAGGCCATACCTCACTGGTCTGGTGTAACCGTGGTAAACCATAACTACACTGGTCCCCATATTCCCTAATCTCAAACTCACTAGACAATCCAAGGTAGGCCATACCTCTGTCTATGTTGAGATTAACCAGACCGGTCCGCATATACCACATACTCGAACTCACCAGACACTCCAAGGTAGGCCAGACCTCTGTCTATGTTGAGGATAACCAGACCGGTCCGCATATACCACATACTCGAACTCACCAGACACTCCAAGGTAGGCCAGACCTCTGTCTATGTTGAGGTAACTACACTGGTCCGCATATTCCCCATTCTCAAACTCACCAGACACTCCAAGGTAGGCAAGACCTCTGTCTATGTTGAGGATAAGCAGACTGGTCCGCTTATTTCCCATAATCAAACTCAACAGACATTTCAAGGTAGGCCAGATCTGTGTCTATGATAAGGATAACCAGACTGGTCCGCATATTCCCCATTCTCAAACTCACCAGACACTCCAGAGTAGCCAGATCTATGTCTATGTTAAGGATAACCAGGCTGGTCCGCATGTTCTCCATTCTCAATTTCACCGGACACTTAAATTTAGGCCAGACCTCTGTTTGTGTTGAGGATAACCAGACTGGTCCGCATAATCCCCATTCTCAAACTCACCAGACACTCCAGAGTAGCCAGATCTATGTCTATGTTAAGGATAACCAGGCTGGTCCGCATGTTCTCCATTCTCAATTTCACCGGACACTTAAATGTAGGCCAGACCTCTGTCTGTGTTGAGGATAACCAGACTGGTCCGCATAACCCCCATTCTCAAAATCACCAGACACTCCCCAACGTATTCCGGACCTCTATTTTTTTAGGATAAGCAGATTGGTCCGCATATTTCCCATACTCAAACTCACCAGACACTCCAAGGTGGGCCAGAACTCTGTCTATGTTAGGGCTAACCAGAGTGGTACGCATATACCCCATTCTCAAACTCACCGGACACTCTCCAATGTAGACCAGACCTCTGTTTATGTTTAGGATAACCAGACTGGTCCGCATATAACTCATGCTCAAACTCACCAGACACTCCAAGGTAGGCCAGACTTCTGTCTATGTTGAGGATAACCAGACCGGTCCGCATATACCACATATTCGAACTCACCAGACACTCCAAGGTAGGCCAGACCTCTGTCTATGTTGAGGTAACTACACTGGTCCGCATATTCCCCATTCTCAAAATCACCAGGCACTCCAACGTAGGCCAGACCTCTGTCTATGTTGAGGATAACCAGACTGGTCCGCATATTCCCCATTCTCAAACTCACCGGACACTTCAGGGTAGGCCAGACCTCTGTCTATGTTGACTATAATCAGACTGGTCCGAATAATCAACATTCTCAAACTCACCAGACACTCTCCACGGTGGGCCAGACTTTGTCAATGTTTAGGATAACCAAACTGGTCCGCAAATAACCCATACTCAAACTCACCAGACACTCCAAGGTAGGCAAAACCTCTGTTCATGTTGAGGATAACCAAACCAGTTCGCATATACCCCATAGTCAAACTCACCAGACACTCCAAGGTAGGCCATACCTCACTGGTCTGGTGTAACCGTGGTGAACCATAACTACACTGGTCCCCATATTCCCTAATCTCAAACTCACTAGACAATCCAAGGTAGGCCATACCTCTGTCTAGGTTGAGATTAACCAGACCGGTCCGCATATACCACATACTCGAACTCACCAGACACTCCAAGGTAGGCCAGACCTCTGTCTATGTTGAGGATAACCAGACCGGTCCGCATATACCACATACTCGAACTCACCAGACACTCCAAGGTAGGCCAGACCTCTGTCTATGTTGAGGTAACTACACTGGTCCGCATATTCCCCATTCTCAAACTCACCAGACACTCCAACGTAGGCCAGACATCTGTCTATGTTGAGGATAAGCAGACTGGTCCGCTTATTTCCCATAATCAAACTCAACAGACATTTCAAGGTAGGCCAGATCTGTGTCTATGATAAGGCTAACCAGACTGGTCCGCATATTCCCCATTCTCAAACTCACCAGACACTCCAGAGTAGCCAGATCTATGTCTATGTTAAGGATAACCAGGCTGGTCCGCATGTTCTCCATTCTCAATTTCACCGGACACTTAAATGTAGGCCAGACCTCTGTTTGTGTTGAGGATAACCAGACTGGTCCGCATAATCCCCATTCTCAAACTCACCAGACACTCCAGAGTAGCCAGATCTATGTCTATGTTAAGGATAACCAGGCTGGTCCGCATGTTCTCCATTCTCAATTTCACCGGACACTTAAATGTAGGCCAGACCTCTGTATGTGTTGAGGATAACCAGACTGGTCCGCATAATCCCCATTCTCAAAATCACCAGACACTCCCCAACGTATTCCGGACCTCTATTTTTTTTAGGATAAGCAGATTGGTCCGCATATTTCCCATACTCAAACTCACCAGACACTCCAAGGTGGGCCAGAACTCTGTCTATGTTAGGGCTAACCAGAGTGGTACGCATATACCCCATTCTCAAACTCACCGGACACTCTCCAATGTAGACCAGACCTCTGTTTATGTTTAGGATAACCAGACTGGTCCGCATATAACTCATGCTCAAACTCACCAGACACTCCAAGGTAGGCCAGACTTCTGTCTATGTTGAGGATAACCAGACCGGTCCGCATATACCACATACTCGAACTCACCAGACACTCCAAGGTAGGCCAGACCTCTGTCTATGTTGAGGTAACTACACTGGTCCGCATATTCCCCATTCTCAAACTCACCAGACACTCCAACGTAGGCCAGACCTCTGTCTATGTTGAGGATAACCAGACTGGTCCGCATATTCCCCATTCTCAAACTCACCGGACACTTCAGGGTAGGCCAGACCTCTGTCTATGTTGACTATAATCAGACTGGTCCGAATAATCAACATTCTCAAACTCACCAGACACTCTCCACGGTGGGCCAGACTTTGTCAATGTTTAGGATAACCAAACTGGTCCGCAAATAACCCATACTCAAACTCACCAGACACTCCAAGGTAGGCAAAACCTCTGTTCATGTTGAGGATAACCAAACCAGTTCGCATATACCCCATAGTCAAACTCACCAGACACTCCAAGGTAGGCCATACCTCACTGGTCTGGTGTAACCGTGGTGAACCATAACTACACTGGTCCCCATATTCCCTAATCTCAAACTCACTAGACAATCCAAGGTAGGCCATACCTCTGTCTATGTTGAGATTAACCAGACTGCTCCGCATAAAACCCATACTCAAACTCACCAGACACTACAAGGTAGGCCAGAATTCTGTATATGTTGAGGATAACTACACTGGTCAACATATTCACCATTCTCAAACTCAAGGGACACTTAAGGGTAGGCCAGACCTCTGTCTATGTTGAGGAAAACCAGACAGGTCCGCATATACTCCATACTTAAACTCACCAGACACTCCAACGTAGCCAGACCTTTGTCTATGTTAGGGCTAACCAGAGTGGTACGCATATTCTCCATTCTCAAACTCACCGGACACTTCAGGGTAGGCCAGATATCTGTCTATGTTGACGATAACCAGACTGGTCCGCACATTCCCCATTCTGAAATTCACCAGACACGTCAGGGCATTCCAGACCTCTGTCTATGTTGAGGATAACCATACTGGTCCGCACATAATCTATACTCAAACTCACCAGACATTCCAAGGTAGACCAGACTCTTGTCTATGTTGAAGATAAACAGACCGGTTCGCATTTACCCATACTCAATCTAACACAAAGCCCACGTTAGGCCAGACCTCTGTCTATGTTGAGGATAACCAGACTGGTCCGCATTATCCCCTTTCTCAAACTCACCAGACACTCTCCAAGGTTGGCCAGACCTCTGTTTATGTTTAGGATAACCAGATTGGTCCGCACATTACCCATGCTTAAACTCACCAGATAATCCAAGGTCGGCCAGACCTCTGTCTATTGTGAGGATAACCAGACTGGTCAGCATATAACCCATTCTCAATTTCACCAGACACTCCAAGGTAGGCCAGACCTCTGTCTAGGTTGAGGATCAGCAGACTGGTCTGCATATTCCCCATACTTAAACTCACCAGATACTCCAAGGTCGGCCAGACCTCTGTCTATTGTGAGGATAACCAGACTGGTCAGCATATAACCCATACTCAAGCTCACCAGAAACTCCAAAACTCCAAGTTAGGCCAGACCTCTGTCTATGTTGAGGATAACCAGACTGGTCTGCATATTCCCATCACTCAAACTCAAGAGACATTTCAAGGTAGGCCGACATCTGTCTATGTTGAGGATAACCAAGATGGTCAGCACATATTCTATACTCAAACTCACCAGACATTCCAAGGTAGGCCAGACCTCCGTCTATGCTGAGGATCAGCATACTGGTCCGCATTTTCCCAATTCTCAAATTCAGCAGATACTCCAAGGTCGGCCAGACCTCTGTCTAATCTGAGGATAACCAGACTGGTCAGCATATAACCCATACTCAAGCTCACCAGAAACTCCATGTTAGGCCAGACTTCTGTCTATGCTGAGGATAACCAGACTGTTCTGCATATTCCCAATACTCAAACTCAAGAGACATTTCAAGGTAGGCCAGACCTCTGTCTCTGATGAGGATAACCAGACTGGTTCGCATATTCCCCATTCTCAAACTCACCAGACACTCCAATGTAGGCCAGACCTATGTCTATGTTAAGGATAACCAGACTGACCCGCATATTCCCCATTCTCAAACTCACCGGACACTTCACGGTAGGCCAGACCTCTGTCTATGTTGAGGATCAGCAGACTGGTCCGCATATTCCCTATACTCAAACTCAACAGACACTCCAAGCTAGGCCAAACCACTGTTTATGTTGAGGATAACCAGACTGGTCCGCATATAACCCATACTCAAGCTCACCAGACACTCCAAGTTAGGCCAGACCTCTGTCTATGTTGACGATAACCAAACTGGTCTGCATATTCCCAATACTCAAACTCAAGAGACATTTCAAGGTAGGCCAGACCTCTGTCTTTGATGAGAATAACCAGACTGGTCCGTATATTCCCCATTCTCAAACTCACCAGACACTCCAATGTAGGCCAGACCTATGTCTATGGTAAGGATAACCAAACTGACCCGCATACTCCCCATTCTCAAACTCACCGGCGACTTCAGGGTAGGCCAGACCCCTGTCTAAAGTGAGGATAACCAGACTAGTCCGCATAATCCCCATTCTTAAACTCACCAGACACTCCAAGGTAGGCCAGACCTCTGTCTATGTTGAGGATACCAGACTGGTCCGCATATTCCCCATACTCAAACTCAGCAGATACTCCAAGATCGGCCAGACCTCTGTCTAATCTGAGGATAACCAGACTGGTCAGCATATAACCCATACTCAAGCTCACCAGAAACTCCAATATAGGCCAGACCTATGTCTATGTTAAGGATAACCAGACTGACCCGCGTATTCCCCATTCTCAAACTCACCGGACACTTCACGGTAGGCCAGACCTCTGTCTATGTTGAGGATCAGCAGACTGGTCCGCATATTCCCTATACTCAAACTCAACAGACACTCCAAGCTAGACCAGACCACTGTCTATGTTGAGGATAACCAGAATGGTCCGCATATAAGCCATACTCAAGCTCACCAGAAACTCCAATGTAGGCCAGACCTATGCCTATGTTAAGGATAACCAGACTGACCCGCATATTCCCCATTCTCAAAATCACCGGACACTTCACGGTAGGCCAGACCTCTGTCTATGTTGAGGATCAGCAGATTGGTCCGCATATTCCCTATACTCAAACTCAACAGACACTCCAAGTTAGGTCAGACCTCTGTCTATGTTGAGGATAACCAAACTGGTCTGCATATTCCCAATACTCAAACTCAAGAGACATTTCAAGGTAGGCCAGACCTCTGTCTTTGATGAGGATAACCAGACTGGTTCGCATATTCCCCATTCTCAAACTCACCAGACACTCCAATGTAGGCCAGACCTATGTCTATGTTAAGGATAACCAGACTGACCCGCATATTCCCCATTCTTAAAATCACCGGACACTTCACGGTAGGCCAGACCTCTGTCTATCTTGAGGATCAGCAGACTGGTCCGCATATTCCCTATACTCAAACTCAACAGACACTCCAAGCTAGGCCAGACCACTGTTTATGTTGAGGATAACCAGACTGGTCCGCATATAACCCATACTCAAGCTCACCAGACACTCCAAGTTAGGCCAGACCTCTATCTATGTTGAGGATAACCAAACTGGTCTGCATCTTCCCAATACTCAAACTCAAGAGACATTTCAAGGTAGGCCAGACCTCTGTCTTTGATGAGGATAACCAGACTGGTCCGCATATTCCCCATTCTCAAACTCACCAGACACTCCAATGTAGGCCATACCTATGTCTATGGTAAGGATAATCAAACTGACCCGCATACTCCCCATTGTCAAACTCACCGGACACTTCAGGGTAGGCCAGACCTCTGTCTAAAGTGAGGATAACCAGACTGGTCCGCATAATCCCCATTCTTAAACTCACCAGACAGTCTCCATGGTAGGCCAGACCCCTGTTGATGTTTAAGATAAACAGATTCGTCCGCACATAACCCTTACTCAAACTCACCAGACACTCCAAGGTAGGCCAGACCTCTGTCTATGTTGAGGATAACAGACTGGTCCGCATATTCCCCATACTCAAACTCAGCAGATATTCCAAGGTCGGCCAGACATCTGTCTAATCTGAGGATAACCAGACTGGTCAGCATATAACCCATACTCAAGCTCACCAGAAACTCCAAGTTAGGCCAGACTTCTGTCAATGCTGAGGATAACCAGACTGTTCTGCATATTACCAATACTCAAACTCAACAGACACTCCAAGCTAGGCCAGACCACTGTTTATGTTGAGGATAACCAGACTGGTCCGCATATAACCCACACTCAAGCTCACCAGACACTCCAAGTTAGGCCAGACCTCTGTCTATGTTGAGGATAACCAAACTGGTCTGCATATTCCCAATACTCAAACTCAAGAGACATTTCAAGGTAGGCCAGACCTCTGCCTTTTATGAGGATAACCAGACTGGTCCGCATATTCCCCATTCTTAAACTCACCAGACACTCTCCATGGTAGGCCAGATCCCTGTTGATGTTTAAGATAAACAGACTCATCCGCACATAACCCTTACTCAAACTCACCAGACACTCCAAGGTAGGCCAGACCTCTGTCTATGTTGAGGATAACAGACTGGTCCGCATATTCCCCATACTCAAACTCAGCAGATATTCCAAGGTCGGCCAGACATCTGTCTAATCTGAGGATAACCAGACTGGTCAGCATATAACCCATTCTCAAGCTCACCAGAAACTCCAAGTTAGGCCAGACTTCTGTCTATGCTGAGGATAACCAGACTGTTCTGTATATTCCCAATACTCAAACTCAAGAGACACTTCAAGGTAGGCCAGACCTCTGTCTTTGATGAGGATAACCAGACTGGTCCGCATATTCCCCATTCTCAAACTCACCAGACACTCCAATGTAGGCCAGACCTATGTCTATGGTAAGGATAACCAAACTGACCCGCATACTCCCCATTCTCAAACTCACCGGACACTTCAGGGTAGGCCAGACTTCTGTCTAAAGTGAGGATAACCAGACTGGTCCGCATAATCCCCATTCTTAAACTCACCAGACACTCTCCATGGTAGGCCAGACCCCTCTTGATGTTTAAGATAAACAGACTCGTCCGCACATAACCCTTACTCAAACTCACCAGACACTCCAAGGTAGGCCAGACCTCTGTCTATGATGAGGATAACAGACTGGTCCGCGTATACCCCATACTCAAACTCACCAGATTCTCCAAGGTAGGCCAGACCTCTGTCTATAGTGAGGATAACTAGACTGGTTCGCAAATTCCCTATTCTTAAACTCACCAGACACTCCAAGGTAGGTCAGACCTCTGCCTATGTTGAGGGTAACTAGACTGGTCAGCATACAACCCATAATCAAACTCACCAGACACTCCAAGGTAGGCCAAATCTCTGTCTATGCTGAGGATAACCAGACTGGTCCGCATATTCCCCATTCTCAATCTCACCAGAAACTCCAAGTTAGGCCAGACCTCTGTCTATGTTGAGGATAACCAGACTGTTCTGTATATTCCCAATACTCAAACTCAATAGACATTTCAAGGTAGGCCAGACCTCTGTCTATGTTGAGGATCAGCAGACTGGTCCGCATTTTCCCCATACTCAAACTCAGCAGATACTCCAAGGTCGGCCAGACCTCTGTCTATTCTGAGGATATCCAGACTGGTCAGCATATAACCCATACTCAAGCTCACCAGAAACTCCGAGTTAGGCCAGACCTCTGTCTATGTTGAGGATAACCAGACTGTTCTGCATATTCCCAATACTCAAACTCAAGAGACATTTCAAGGTAGGCCAGACCTCTGTCTATGATGAAGATAACCAGACTGGTCCGCATACTCCCCTTTCTCAAACTCACCAGACACTCCAATGTAGGCCAGACCTATGTCTATATTAAGGATAACCAGACTGACCCGCATATTCCCCATTCTCAAAATCACCGGACACTTCAGGGAGGCCAGACCTCTGTCTATGTTGAGGATCAGCAGACTGGTCCGCATATTCCCCATACTCAAACTCAACAGACACTCAAAGCTAGTCCAGATCACTGTTTATGTTGAGGATAACCAGACTGGTCCGCATATAACCCATACTCAATCTCACCAGACACTCCAAGTTAGGCCAGACCTCTGTCTATGTTGAGGATAACCAGACTGGTCTGCATATTCCCAATACTCAAACTCAAGAGACATTTCAAGGTAGGCCAGACCTCTGTCTTTGATGACGATAACCAGACCGGTCCGCATTTTCCCCATACTCAAACTCAGCAGATACTTCAAGATCGGCCAGACCTCTGTCTATTCTGAGGATAACCAGACTGGTCAGCATATAACCCATACTCAAGCTCACCAGAAACTCCAAGTTAGGCCAGACCTCTGTCTATGTTGAGGATAACTAGACTGATTCGCAATTTCCCATTCTCAATCTCACCAGACACTCCAAAGTAGGCCAGACCTCTGTCTATTTTGAGGATCAGCAGACTGGTCCGCATTTTCCCCATACTCAAACTCAGCAAATACTCCCAGGTAGGCCAGACCTCTGTCTATGTTGAGGATAACTAGACTGGTCAGCATATAACCCATAATCAAACTCACCAGACACTCCAAGGTAGGCCAAATCTCTGTCTATGCTGAGGATAACCAGACTGGTCCGCATTTTCCCCATTCTCAAACTCACCAAACACTCCAAAGTAGGCCAGACCTCTGTCTATGTTGAGGATCAGCAGACTGGTCCGCATTTTCCCCATTCTAAAACTCACCAGACACTCCCAGGTAGGCCAGACCTCTGTCTATGTTGAGGATAACTAGACTGGTCAGCATATAACCCATAATCAAACTCACCAGACACTCCAAGGTAGGCCAAATCTCTTTCTATGCTGAGGATAACCAGACTGGTCCGCATTTTCCCCATTCTCAAACTCACCAAACACTCCAAAGTAGGCCAGTCCTCTGTCTATGTTGAGGATCAGCAGACTGGTCCGCATTTTCCACATACTCAAACTCAGCAAATACTCCAAGGTCGGCCAGACCTCTGTCTATTCTGAGGATAACCAGACTGGTCAGCATATAACCCATATTCAAGCTCACCAGAAACTCCAAGTTAGGCCAGACCTCTGTCTATCTTGAGGATAACCAGACTGTTCTGCATATTCCCAATACTCAAACTCAAGAGACATTTCAAGGTAGGCCAGACCTCTGTCTTTGATGAGGATAACCAGACTGCTCCGCATATTCCCCTTTCTCAAACTCACCAGACACTCCAATGTAGACCAGACCCCTCTTGATGTTTAAGATAAACAGACTCGTCCGCACATAACCCTTACTCAAACTCACCAGACACTCCAAGGTAGGCCAGACCTCTGTCTATGATGAGGATAACAGACTGGTCCGCGTATACCCCATACTCAAACTCACCAGATTCTCCAAGGTAGGCCAGACCTCTGTCTATAGTGAGGATAACTAGACTGGTTCGCAAATTCCCTATTCTTAAACTCACCAGACACTCCAAGGTAGGTCAGACCTCTGCCTATGTTGAGGGTAACTAGACTGGTCAGCATACAACCCATAATCAAACTCACCAGACACTCCAAGGTAGGCCAAATCTCTGTCTATGCTGAGGATAACCAGACTGGTCCGCATATTCCCCATTCTCAATCTCACCAAAAACTCCAAGTTAGGCCAGACCTCTGTCTATGTTGAGGATAACCAGACTGTTCTGTATATTCCCAATACTCAAACTCAATAGACATTTCAAGGTAGGCCAGACCTCTGTCTATGTTGAGGATCAGCAGACTGGTCCGCATTTTCCCCATACTCAAACTCAGCAGATACTCCAAGGTCGGCCAGACCTCTGTCTTTTCTGAGGATATCCAGACTGGTCA
Organism: Symsagittifera roscoffensis; assembly: GCF_963678635.1. Taxonomy (NCBI): domain Eukaryota; kingdom Metazoa; phylum Xenacoelomorpha; order Acoela; family Convolutidae; genus Symsagittifera; species Symsagittifera roscoffensis. Next base: position 1,186,020 of record NC_087064.1, read on the forward strand.
GCATATAACCCATACTCAAGCTCACCAGAAACTCCGAGTTAGGCCAGACCTCTGTCTATGTTGAGGATAACCAGACTGTTCTGCATATTCCCAATACTCAAACTCAAGAGACATTTCAAGGTAGGCCAGACCTCTGTCCATAATGAGGATAACCAGACTGGTCCGCATACTCCCCTTTCTCAAACTCACCAGACACTCCAATGTAGGCCAGACCTATGTCTATGTTAAGGATAACCAGACTGACCCGCATATTCCCCATTCTCAAAATCACCGGACACTTCAGGGAGGCCAGACCTCTGTCTATGTTGAGGATCAGCAGACTGGTCCGCATATTCCCCATACTCAAACTCAACAGACACTCAAAGCTAGTCCAGATCACTGTTTATGTTGAGGATAACCAGACTGGTCCGCATATAACCCATACTCAAGCTCACCAGACACTCCAAGTTAGGCCAGACCTCTGTCTATGTTGAGGATAACCAGACTGGTCTGCATATTCCCAATACTCAAACTCAAGAGACATTTCAAGGTAGGCCAGACCTCTGTCTTTGATGACGATAACCAGACCGGTCCGCATTTTCCCCATACTCAAACTCAGCAGATACTTCAAGATCGGCCAGACCTCTGTCTATTCTGAGGATAACCAGACTGGTCAGCATATAACCCATACTCAAGCTCACCAGAAACTCCAAGTTAGGCCATACCTCTGTCTATGTTGAGGATAACTAGACTGATTCGCAATTTCCCATTCTCAATCTCACCAGACACTCCAAAGTAGGCCAGACCTCTGTCTATTTTGAGGATCAGCAGACTGGTCCGCATTTTCCCCATACTCAAACTCAGCAAATACTCCAAGGTCGGCCAGACCTCTGTCTATTCTGAGGATAACCAGACTGGTCCGCATATTCCCCATTCTCAAACTCACCAGACACTCCCAGGTAGGCCAGACCTCTGTCTATGTTGAGGATAACTAGACTGGTCAGCATATAACCCATAATCAAACTCACCAGACACTCCAAGGTAGGCCAAATCTCTGTCTATGCTGAGGATAACCAGACTGGTCCGCATTTTCCCCATTCTCAATCTCACCAAACACTCCAAAGTAGGCCAGACCTCTGTCTATGTTGAGGATCAGCAGACTGGTCCGCATTTTCCCCATACTCAAACTCAGCAAATACTCCAAGGTCGGCCAGACCTCTGTATATTCTGAGGATAACCAGACTGGTCAGCATATAACCCATATTCAAGCTCACCAGAAACTCCAAGTTAGGCCAGACCTCGCTCTATCTTGAGGATAACCAGACTGTTCTGCATATTCCCAATACTCAAACTCAAGAGACATTTCAAGGTAGGCCAGACCTCTGTCTTTGATGAGGATAACCAGACTGGTCCGCATATTCCCCTTTCTCAAACTCACCAGACACTCCAATGTAGGCCAGACCTATGTCTATATTAAGGATAACCAGACTGACCCGCATATTCCCCATTCTCAAAATCACCGGACACTTCAGGGTAGACCAGACCTCTGTCTATGTTGAGGATCAGCAGACTGGTCCGCATATTCCCCACACTCAAACTCAACAGACTTTTCAAGCTAGTCCAGATCACTGTTTATGTTGAGGATAACCAGACTGGTCCGCATATAACCCATACTCAAGCTCACCAGACACTCCAAGTTAGGCCAGGCCTATGTCTATGTTAAGGATAACCAAACTGACCCGCATATTCCCCATTCTCAAACTCACCGGACACTTCAGGGTAGGCCAGACCTCTGTCTAAAGTGAGGATAACCAGACTGGTCCGCATAATCCCCATTCTAAAACTCACCAGACACTCCAAGGTATGTCAGACCTCTGCCTATGTTGAGGATAACTATACTGGTCAGCATATAACCCATAATCAAACTCAACAGACACTCCAATTTAGGCCAGACCTCTGTATATGTTGAGGATAACCAGACTGGTCCCCATATATCCCATACTCAAACTCACCAGACACTCTCCAAGGTAGGCCAGACCTCTGTCTATGTTGAGGATTACTAGACTGTTCCGCATATTCCCCATTCTCAAACTCACCAGACACTCCAAGGTAGGCCAGACCTCTGTCTATGTTGACGACAACAAGACTGATCCGCATATAACCCATTCTTAAACTCACCAGAAACTCCAAGGTAGGTCAGACCTATGTCTATTTTAAGGATAACCAGACTGACCCGCATATTCTCCATTCTCAAAATCACCGGACACTTCAGGGTAGACCAGACCTCTGTCTATGTTGAGGATCAGCAGACTGGTCCGCATATTCCCCACACTCAAACTCAACAGACTTTTCAAGCTAGTCCAGATCACTGTTTATGTTGAGGATAACCAGACTGGTCCGCATATAACCCAGACTCAAACTCACCAGACACTCCAAGGTAGGCCAGACCTCTGTATATGTTGAGGATAACAGACTGGTCCGCATATACCCCATACTCAAACTCACCAGATTCTCCAAGTTAGGCCAGACCTCTGTCTATGTTGAGGATAACTAGACTGGTTCGCAAATTCCCCATTCTTAAACTCACCAGACACTCCAAGGTATGTCAGACCTCTTCCTATGTTGAGGATAACTATACTGGTCAGCATATAACCCATAATCAAACTCAACAGACACTCTAATTTAGGCCAGACCTCTGTCTATGTTGAGGATAACCAGACTGGTCCCCATATATCCCATACTCAACCTCACCAGACACTCTCCAAGGTAGGCCAGACCTCTGTCTATGTTGAGGATTACTAGACTGTTCCGCATATTCCCCATTCTCAAACTCACCAGACACTCCAAGTAGGCCAGACCTCTGTCTATGTTGACGACAACCAGACTGATCCGCATATAACCCATACTTAAACTCACCAGAAACTCCAAGGTAGGCCAGACCTCTGTCTCTGTTGAGGATAACAGACTGGTCCGCACTTACCCCATACTCAAACTCACCAGATTCTCCGAGGTAAGCCAGACCCTTGTCTATGTTGAGGATAACCAGACTGGGTCGCATATTCCCCATTCTTAAACTCTCCAGACACTCCAAGGAAGGCCAGACCTCTGCCTATGTTGGGGATAACTAGACTGGTCAGCATATAACCCATACTCAAACTCACCAAAAACTCTCCAATGTGGGCCAGACCTCTGTTGATGTTTAAGATTATCAGACTCGTCCGCACATAACCCTTACTCAAACTCATCAGACACTCCAATGTAGGCCAGACCTCTGTCTCTGTTGAGAATAACAGACTGGTCCGCACTTACCCCATACTCAAACTCACCAGATTCTCCGAGGTAAGCCAGACCCTTGTCTATGTTGAGGATAACCAGACTGGGTCGCATATTCCCCATTCTTAAACTCTCCAGACACTCCAAGGAGGGCCAGACCTCTGCCTATGTTGGGGATAACAAGACTGGTCAGCATATAACCCATACTCAAACTCACCAAAAACTCTCCAATGTGGGCCAGACCTCTGTTGATGTTTAAGATTATCAGACTCGTCCGCAAATAACCCTTACTCAAACTCATCAGACACTCCAATGTAGGCCAGACCTCTGTCTCTGTTGAGGATAACAGACTGGTCCGCACTTACCCCATACTCAAACTCACCAGATTCTCCGAGGTAAGCCAGACCCTTGTCTATGTTGAGGATAACCAGACTGGGTCGCATATTCCCCATTCTTAAACTCTCCAGACACTCCAAGGAAGGCCAGACCTCTGCCTATGTTGGGGATAACTAGACTGGTCAGCATATAACCCATACTCAAACTCACCAAAAACTCTCCAATGTGGGCCAGACCTCTGTCTATGTTGCGGATAACCAGACTGGTCCGCATATAACCCATACTTAAACTCACCAGATACTCCAAGTTAGGCCGCGCCTCTGTCTATAGTGAGGATAACTAGACTGGTCCGCATAATCCCCATTCTCAAACTCACCAGACACTCCCCATGGTAGGCCAGACCCCTGCTGATGTTTAAGATAATCAGACTCGTCCGCACATAACCCTTACTCAACCTCACCAGACACTCCAAGGTAGGCCAGACCTCTGTCTATGTTGAGGATAACAGACTGGTCCGCATATACCCCATGCTCAAACTCACCAGACACTCCAAGGTAGGCCAGACCTCTGTCTATGTTGAGGATAACAGACTGGTCCGCACTTACCCCATACTCAAACTCATCAGATTCTCCGAGGTAGGCCAGACCCTGGTCTATGTTGAGGATAACCAGACTGGTTCGCATGTCCCCATTCTTAAACTCACGAGACACTCCAAGGAAGGCCAGACCACTGTTGATGTTTAAGATTATCAGACTCGTCCGCACATAACCTTTACTCAAACTCACCAGACACTCCAAGGTAGGCCAGACCTCTGTCTTTGTTGAGGATAGCAGACTGGTCCGCACTTACCCCATACTCAAACTCACCAGATTCTCGGAGGTATGCCAGACCCTTGTCTATGTTGAGGATAACCAGACTGGTTCGCATAATCCCCATTCTTAAACTCACCAGACACTCCAATGAAGGCCAGACCTCTGCCTTTGTTGAGGATAACTAGACTGGTCAGCATATAACCCATACTGAACCTCATCGGACAATCCAAGTTAGGGCAGACCTCTGTCTATGTTGAGGATTACTCGACTGGTCCGCATGTATCCCATACTCAAACTCACCAGATACTCCAAGGTAGGCCAGGCCTCTGTCTATAGTGAGGATAACTAGACTGGTCCGCATAATCCCCATTCTCAAACTCACCAGACACTCCCCATGGTAGGCCAGACCCCTGTTGATATTTAAGATAATCAGACTCGTCCGCACATAACCCTTACTCAAACTCACCAGACACTCCAAGGTAGGCCAGACCTCTGTCTATGTTGAGGATAACAGACTGGTCCGCATATACCCCATGCTCAAACTCACCAGACACTCCAACGTAGGCCAGACCTATGTCTATGTTAAGGATAACCAAACTGACCAGCATATTTCTCATTCTGAAACTCACCGGACACTTCAGGGTAGAAGAGACCTCTGTCTAAAGTGAGGATAACCAGACTGGTCCGCATAATCCCCATTCTCAAACTCACCAGACACTCTCCATGGTAGGCCAGACCCCTGTTGATGTTTAAGATAATCAGACTCGTCCGCACATAACCCTTTCTCAAACTCACCAGATTCTCCAAGGTAGGCCAGACCACTGTCTATGTTGAGGATAACTAGACTGGATCGCAAATTCCCCATTCTTAAACTCACCAGACACTTCAAGGTAGGTCAGACCTCTGCCTATGTTGAGGATAACCAGACTGGTCAGCATATACCCCATAATCAAACTCACCAGACACGCTCCAAGGTAGGCCAGACCTCTGTCTATGTTGAGGATTACTAGACTGTTCCGCATATTCCCCATTCTCAAACTCACCAGACACTCCAAGGTAGGCCAGACCTCTGTCTATGTTGACGACAACCAGACTGATCCGCATATAACCCATACTTAAACTCACCAGACACTCCAAGGTAGGCCAGACCACTGTTGATGTTTAAGATTATCAGACTCGTCCGCACATAACCCTTACTCAAACTCACCAGACACTCCAAGGTAGGCCAGACCTCTGTCTATGTTGAGGATAACAGACTGGTCCGCATTTGACCCATACTCAAACTCACCAGATTCTCTGAGATAGGCCAGACCCTTGTCTATGTTGAGGATAACCAGACTGGTTCGCATATTACCAACTCTTAAACTCACCAGACACTCCAGGGAAGGCTAGACCTCTGCCTATGTTGAGGATAACTAAACTGGTCAGCATATAATCCCAACTCAACCTCATCAGACACTCCAAGTTAGGCCAGACCTCTGTCTATGCTGAGCATAACCAGACTGGTCCGCATTTAACCCATACTTAAACTCACCAGACACTCCAAGGTAGGCCAGACCTCTGTCTATAGTGAGGATAACTAGACTGGTCCGCATATGCCACATTCTCAAACTCACCAGACACTACAAGGTAGGCCAGAACTCTGTCTATGTTTTGGACAATTAGACTGGTCCGCACATAACCCTTACTCAAACTCACCAGAGACTCCAAGGTAGGCCAGACCTCTGTCTATGTTGAGGATAACAATATGGTCCGCATATACCCCATACTCAAACTCACCAGATTCTCCAAGGTAGGCCAGAACTCTGTCTATGTTGAGGATAACTAGACTGGTTCGCAAATTCCCCATTCTTGAACTCACCAGACACTCCAAGGTAGGTCAGACCGCTGCCTATGCTGAGGATAACTAGACTGGTCAGCATTTAACCCATAATCAAACTCACCAGACACTCCAAGGTAGACCAGACCTCTGTCTATGCTTAGGACAATTAGACTGGTCCGCACATAACCCTTACTCAAACTCACCAGACACTCCAAGGTAGGCCAGACCTCTGTTTATGTTGAGAATAACTAGACTGGTCCGCATATGCCCCATTCTCAAACTCACCAGACAAACCAAGGTAGGCCAGACCTCTGTCTATGCTGAGGATAACTAGACTGGTCAGCATTTAACCCATAATCAAACTCACCAGACACTCCAAGGTAGACCAGACCTCTGTCTATGCTTAGGACAATTAGACTGGTCCGCACATAACCCTTACTCAAACTCACCAGACACTCCAAGGTAGGCCAGACCTCTGTTTATGTTGAGAATAACTAGACTGGTCCGCATATTCCCCATATTCAAACTTACCAGACACTACCCAAGGTAGGCCAGACCTCTGTCTATGTTGAGGATTACTAGACTGGTCCGCATATGCCCCATTCTCAAACTCACCAGACACTCCAAGGTAGGTCAGACCTCTGCCTATGCTGAGGATAACTAGACTGGTCAGCATTTAACCCATAATCAAACTCACCAGACACTCCAAGGTAGACCAGACCTCTGTCTATGCTTAGGACAATTAGACTGGTCCGCACATAACCCTTACTCAAACTCACCAGACACTCCAAGGTAGGCCAGACCTCTGTTTATGTTGAGAATAACTAGACTGGTCCGCATATGCCCCATTCTCAAACTCACCAGACAAACCAAGGTAGGCCAGACCTCTGTCTATGTTGAGGATAAGCAGACTGGTCCGCACATAACCCTTACTCAAACTCACCAGACACTCCAAGGTAGGCCAGACCTCTGTTTATGTTGAGAATAACTAGATGGGTCCGCATATGCCCCATTCTCAAACTCACCAGACAATCCAAGTTAGGCCAGACCTCTGTCTATGTTGAGGATTACTAGACTGGTCCGCATATTCCCGATTCTCAAACTCACCAGACACTCCCAGGTAGGCCAGACCTCTGTCTATGTTGAGGACAACCAGACTAGTCCGCATATAACCCATACTTAAACTCACCAGTCACTCCAAGTAGGCCAGACCTCTGTTTATGTTGAGGATAACTAGTTTGGTCCGCATATGCCCCATTCTCAAACTCACCAGACACTCCAAGGTATGCCAGACCTCTGTCTATGTTGAGGATAAGCAGACTGGTCCGAATATTGCCCATACTGAAACTCTCCAGACACTCCAAGATAGGCCAGACCTCCGTGTTTGCTGAGGAAAACCAAACTGGTCCGCATACAACCATACTCAAGCTCACCAGACACTCCAAGGTAGGCCAGATCTCTGTCTATGTTGAGAATAACCAGACTGGTCCGCATATTCCCCATACTGAAACTCTCCAGACACTCCAAGGTAGGCCAGACCTCTGCTTATGTTGAGGATAACTAGACTGGTCAGCATATAACCCATACTCAAACTCACCAGACAATCCAAGTTAGGTCAGACCTCTGTCTATGTTGAGGATTACTAGACTGGTCCGCATATTCCCCATTCTCAAACTCACCAGACACTCCCAGGTAGGCCAGACCTCTGTCTATGTTGAGGACAACCAGACTGGTCCGCATATAACCCATACTTAAACTCACCAGTCACTCCAAGTAGGCCAGACCTCTGTTTATGTTGAGGATAACTAGTTTGGTCCGCATATGCCTCATTCTCAAACTCACCAGACACTCCAAGGTATGCCAGACCTCTGTCTATGTTGAGGATAAGCAGACTGGTCCGCATATTGCCCATATTGAAACTCTCCAGACACTCCAAGATAGGCCAGACCTCCGTGTTTGCTGAGGATAACCAAACTGGTCCGCATACAACCATACTCAAGCTCACCAGACACTCCAAGATAGGCCAGATCTCTGTCTATGTTGAGAATAACCAGACTGGTCCGCATATTCCCTATACTGAAACTCTCCAGACACTCCAAGGTAGGCCAGACCTCTGATTATGTTGAGGATAACTAGACTGGTCAGCAATATAACCCATACTCAAACTCACCAGACAATCCAAGTTAGGCCAGACCTCTGTCTATGTTGAAGATTACTAGACTGGTCCGCATATTCCCCATTCTCAAAATCACCAGACACTCCCAGGTAGGCAAGACCTCTGTCTATGTTGAGGACAACCAGACTGGTCAGCATATAACCCATACTTAAACTCACCAGTCACTCCAAGTAGGCCAGACCTCTGTTTATGTTGAGGACAACAGACTGGTCCGCATTTGACCCATACTCAAACTCACCAGATTCTCTGAGATAGGCCAGACCCTTGTCTATGTTCAGGATAACCAGACTGGTTCGCATATTACCCATTCTTAAACTCACCAGACACTCCAGGGAAGGCTAGACCTCTGCCTATGTTGAGGATAACTAAACTGGTCAGCATATAATCCCAACTCAACCTCATCAGACACTCTAAGTTAGGCCAGACCTCTGTCTATGTTGAGAATAACCAGACTGGTCCGCATATTCCCTATACTGAAACTCTCCAGACACTCCAAGGTAGGCCAGACCTCTGATTATGTTGAGGACAACCAGACTAGTCCGCATATTCCCCATTCTCAAACTCACCAGACACTCCCAGGTAGGCCAGACCTCTGTCTATGTTGAGGACAACCAGACTAGTCCGCATATAACCCATACTTAAACTCACCAGTCACTCCAAGTAGGCCAGACCTCTGTTTATGTTGAGGATAACTAGTTTGGTCCGCATATGCCCCATTCTCAAACTCACCAGACACTCCAAGGTATGCCAGACCTCTGTCTATGTTGAGGATAAGCAGACTGGTCCGAATATTGCCCATACTGAAACTCTCCAGACACTCCAAGATAGGCCAGACCTCCGTGTTTGCTGAGGAAAACCAAACTGGTCCGCATACAACCATACTCAAGCTCACCAGACACTCCAAGGTAGGCCAGATCTCTGTCTATGTTGAGAATAACCAGACTGGTCGGCATATTCCCCATACTGAAACTCTCCAGACACTCCAAGGTAGGCCAGACCTCTGCTTATGTTGAGGATAACTAGACTGGTCAGCATATAACCCATACTCAAACTCACCAGACAATCCAAGTTAGGTCAGACCTCTGTCTATGTTGAGGATTACTAGACTGGTCCGCATATTCCCCATTCTCAAACTCACCAGACACTCCCAGGTAGGCCAGACCTCTATCTATGTTGAGGACAACCAGACTGGTCCGCATATAACCCATACTTAAACTCACCAGTCACTCCAAGTAGGCCAGACCTCTGTTTATGTTGAGGATAACTAGTTTGGTCCGCATATGCCTCATTCTCAAACTCACCAGACACTCCAAGGTATGCCAGACCTCTGTCTATGTTGAGGATAAGCAGACTGGTCCGCATATTGCCCATATTGAAACTCTCCGGACACTCCAAGATAGGCCAGACCTCCGTGTTTGCTGAGGATAACCAAACTGGTCCGCATACAACCATACTCAAGCTCACCAGACACTCCAAGATAGGCCAGATCTCTGTCTATGTTGAGAATAACCAGACTGGTCCGCATATTCCCTATACTGAAACTCTCCAGACACTCCAAGGTAGGCCAGACCTCTGATTATGTTGAGGATAACTAGACTGGTCAGCAATATAACCCATACTCAAACTCACCAGACAATCCAAGTTAGGCCAGACCTCTGTCTATGTTGAAGATTACTAGACTGGTCCGCATATTCCCCATTCTCAAAATCACCAGACACTCCCAGGTAGGCAAGACCTCTGTCTATGTTGAGGACAACCAGACTGGTCAGCATATAACCCATACTTAAACTCACCAGTCACTCCAAGTAGGCCAGACCTCTGTTTATGTTGAGGATAACAGACTGGTCCGCATTTGACCCATACTCAAACTCACCAGATTCTCTGAGATAGGCCAGACCCTTGTCTATGTTCAGGATAACCAGACTGGTTCGCATATTACCCATTCTTAAACTCACCAGACACTCCAGGGAAGGCTAGACCTCTGCCGATGTTGAGGATAACTAAACTGGTCAGCATATAATCCCAACTCAACCTCATCAGACACTCTAAGTTAGGCCAGACCTCTGTCTATGTTGAGAATAACCAGACTGGTCCGCATATTCCCTATACTGAAACTCTCCAGACACTCCAAGGTAGGCCAGACCTCTGATTATGTTGAGGATAACTAGACTGGTCAGCAATATAACCCATACTCAAACTCACCAGACAATCCAAGTTAGGCCAGACCTCTGTCTATGTTGAAGATTACTAGACTGGTCCGCATATTCCCCATTCTCAAAATCACCAGACACTCCCAGTACGGCAAGACCTCTGTCTATGTTAAGGATAACCAGACTGGTCAGCATATAACCCATACTTAAACTCACCAGTCACTCCAAGTAGGCCAGACCTCTGTTTATGTTGAGGATAACTAGTTTGGTCCGCATATGCCCCATTCTCAAATTCACCAGACACTCCAAGATAGGCCAGATCTCTGTCTATGTTGAGAATAACCAGACTGGTCCGCATATTCCCTATACTGAAACTCTCCAGACACTCCAAGGTAGGCCAGACCTCTGATTATGTTGAGGATAACTAGACTGGTCAGCAATATAACCCATACTCAAACTCACCAGACACTCCAAGGTAGGCCAGACCTCTGTCTATGTTGAGGATAACAGACTGGTCCGCATTTGACCCATACTCAAACTCACCAGATTCTCTGAGATAGGCCAGACCCTTGTCTATGTTGAGGATAACCAGACTGGTTCGCATATTACCCATTCTTAAACTCACCAGACACTCCAGGGAAGGCTAGACCTCTGCCTATGTTGAGGATAACTAAACTGGTCAGCATATAATCCCAACTCAACCTCATCGGACACTCCAAGTTAGGCCAGACCTCTGTCTATGCTGAGCATAACCAGACTGGTCCGCATTTAACCCATACTTAAACTCACCAGACACTCCAAGGTAGGCCAGACCTCTGTCTATAGTGAGGATAACTAGACTGGTCCGCATATGCCACATTCTCAAACTCACCAGACACTACAAGGTAGGCCAGAACTCTGTCTATGTTTTGGACAATTAGACTGGTCCGCACATAACCCTTACTCAAACTCACCAGAGACTCCAAGGTAGGCCAGACCTCTGTCTATGTTGAGGATAACAATATGGTCCGCATATACCCCATACTCAAACTCACCAGATTCTCCAAGGTAGGCCAGAACTCTGTCTATGTTGAGGATAACTAGACTGGTTCGCAAATTCCCCATTCTTGAACTCACCAGACACTCCAAGGTAGGTCAGACCGCTTCCTATGCTGAGGATAACTAGACTGGTCAGCATTTAACCCATAATCAAACTCACCAGACACTCCAAGTTAGGCCAGACCTCTGTTTTGTGAGGATAGCTAGACTGGTCCCTATATACCCCATATTCAAACTTACCAGACACTACCCAAGGTAGGCCAGACCTCTGTCTATGTTGAGGATTACTAGACTGGTCCGCATATGCCCCATTCTCAAACTCACCAGACACTCCAAGGTAGGTCAGACCTCTGCCTATGCTGAGGATAACTAGACTGGTCAGCATTTAACCCATAATGAAACTCACCAGACACTCCAAGGTAGACCAGACCTCTGTCTATGCTTAGAACAATTAGACTGGTCCGCACATAACCCTTACTCAAACTCACCAGACACTCCAAGGTAGGCCAGACCTCTGTTTATGTTGAGAATAACTAGACTGGTCCGCATATGCCCCATTCTCAAACTCACCAGACAAACCAAGGTAGGCCAGACCTCTGTCTATGTTGAGGATAAGCAGACTGGTCCGCACATAACCCTTACTCAAACTCACCAGACACTCCAAGGTAGGCCAGACCTCTGTTTATGTTGAGAATAACTAGACTGATCCGCATATGCCCCATTCTCAAACTCACCAGACAATCCAAGTTAGGCCAGACCTCTGTCTAAGTTGAGGATTACTAGACTGGTCCGCATATTCCCCATTCTCAAACTCACCAGACACTCCCAGGTAGGCCAGACCTCTGTCTATGTTGAGGACAACCAGACTGGTCCGCAGATAACCCATACTTAAACTCACCAGTCACTCCAAGTAGGCCAGACCTCTGTTTATGTTGAGGATAACTAGTTTGGTCCGCATATGCCCCATTCTCAAACTCACCAGACACTCCAAGGTATGCCAGACCTCTGTCTATGTTGAGGATAAGCAGACTGGTCCGCATATTGCCCATACTGAAACTCTCCAGACACTCCAAGATAGGCCAGACCTCCGTGTTTGCTGAGGATAACCAAACTGGTCCGCATACAACCATACTCAAGCTCACCAGACACTCCAAGGTAGGCCAGATCTCTGTCTATGTTGAGAATAACCAGACTGGTCCGCATATTCCCCATACTGAAACTCTCCAGACACTCCAAGGTAGGCCAGACCTCTGCTTATGTTGAGGATAACTAGACTGGTCAGCATATAACCCATACTCAAACTCACCAGACAATCCAAGTTAGGTCAGACCTCTGTCTATGTTGAGGATTACTAGACTGGTCCGCATATTCCCCATTCTCAAACTCACCAGACACTCCCAGGTAGGCCAGACCTCTGTTTATGTTGAGGACAACCAGACTGGTCCGCATATAACCCATACTTAAACTCACCAGTCACTCCAAGTAGGCCAGACCTCTGTTTATGTTGAGGATAACTAGTTTGGTCCGCATATGCCTCATTCTCAAACTCACCAGACACTCCAAGGTATGCCAGACCTCTGTCTATGTTGAGGATAAGCAGACTGGTCCGCATATTGCCCATATTGAAACTCTCCAGACACTCCAAGATAGGCCAGACCTCCGTGTTTGCTGAGGATAACCAAACTGGTCCGCATACAACCATCCTCAAGCTCACCAGACACTCCAAGATAGGCCAGATCTCTGTCTATGTTGAGAATAACCAGACTGGTCCGCATATTCCCTATACTGAAACTCTCCAGACACTCCAAGGTAGGCCAGACCTCTGATTATGTTGAGGATAACTAGACTGGTCAGCAATATAACCCATACTCAAACTCACCAGACAATCCAAGTTAGGCCAGACCTCTGTCTATGTTGAAGATTACTAGACTGGTCCGCATATTCCCCATTCTCAAAATCACCAGACACTCCCAGGTAGGCAAGACCTCTGTCTATGTTGAGGACAACCAGACTGGTCAGCATATAACCCATACTTAAACTCACCAGTCACTCCAAGAAGGCCAGACCTCTGTTTATGTTGAGGATAACTAGTTTGGTCCGCATATGCCCCATTCTCAAATTCACCAGACACTCCAAGGTAGGCCAGACCTCTGTCTATGTTGAGGATAACAGACTGGTCCGCACTTACCCCATACTCAAACTCACCAGATTCTCCGAGGTAGGCCAGACCCTTGTCTATGTTGAGGATAACCAGACTGGTCCGCATTTCCCCATTCTTAAACTCACCAGACACTCCAAGGAAGGCCAGACCTCTGTGTATGTTGAGGATCAGCAGACTGGTCCGCATATTGCCCATACTGAAAATCTCCAGACACTCCAAGATAGGCCAGACCTCCGTGTTTGCTGAGGATAACCAAACTGGTCCGCATACAACCATACTCAAGCTCACCAGACACTCCAAGTTAGGCCAGATCTCTGTCTATGTTGAGAATAACCAGACTGGTCCGCATATTCCCCATTCTCAAAATCACTATTCACTCCAAGGTAGGTCTTACATCTGTTTATGTTGAAGGTAACCAGACTGGTCCGCATTTCCCCATTCTCAAATTCAGCAGACACTCCAAGGTAGGCCAGATTTCTGTCAATGCTGGGGATAACCAGACTGGTCCGCATTTACCCCATTCCCAAATTCACCATACACTCCAAGTTAGGTCAGATCTCTGTCTATATTGAGAATAACCAGACTGGTCCGCATATTATCCATTCTCGAACTCAGCATACACTCCAAGGTAGGTAACACCTCTGTTTATGTTGAAAAAAACCAGACTGGTCCGCATTTTCCCCATTCTCAATCTCACCAAACACTCCAAAGTAGGCCAGACCTCTGTCTATGTTGACGATAACCAGACTGGTCCGCATTTCCCCATTCTCAAATTCAGCAGACACTCCAAGGTAGGCCAGACATCTGTCTATGCTGGTGATAACCAGACATATCCGCATTTACCCCATTCTCAAATTCACCATACACTCCAAGGTAGGTCAGATCTCTGTCTATGTTGAGGATAACTAGACTGCTCCGCATAATTCCCATTCTCAAAATCACTAGACCTTCCAAAGTAGGCCAGACCTCTGTCTAAGTTGAGGATAACCAGACTGGTCCGCATATTCCCCATACTCAACATCAGCAGACAATTCAATACAGGCCAGACCTCTGTCTATCTTGACGGTATTTAGACTGGTACGCAGATTCTCCAATGTCTCTGGGCAATACGTTACCATTCTTCTAAGACTTCCCAAGCGCTGGACTGGAAGTAGTTACATTCGGCTGATTTGCTGGTGAGATCAATGTGCTTCCTTTCTTGATATGATAACTCTTGTCTCCGTCCTGAAACTGAGTGTTCCCTGATTTAAATCGTTGCTCAGGCTGGCTGCAAGAAGTGGTACTCGCTCAGTTAACCTCCTCGAAGTCTCTGAGCTTTCTAAATGCGATAGTTTCCGTTTCAAAACTCTCCGGTCTTTAGCCGCTTTGCCCATCCCCCTATCTTAGGGTATTGTTTTTCCGAACTTGAGTAATCCATGTGGCTCACCTTTTTCGGTATCGCGTTGAGTCTGTTTCTGGAATCTGATTGCTCTCTCAATTTCTCCGGAGTTAGCATGTCTCTTGCTAAATTTTCTCGGTCATAGAATGAACACCATCGACAGTTCTGGCACTGAATGATTATCGTTTGGTGCAATCTTGGCAACAACAAATAAGTTGCCGTGTCTATCTAGGGTTCCTGTCCCGGATGAGTTTGATCTCGTCTGCTTATGACCGCCTTCCTACGACACATCGGAAAGGATACTTGGTTGTCAATAGTGGCACAGTCATTGATTACTTTCGCATCGTCTCAAAATCCAGATAAAAAATTGCCCAAGCGAAGTAACCTCTCGCTATCTTTGGCTAGGATGTACTTTCTACGTGGTGCCAATTGACTCTCTTCTAATGTTAGTTTTTCCAACAGATCGGCATATAGAAGATCTGCTCATCCTGTTGTGAAAATTTTTAGGTCCTTGGAAACTGTTGGTACGTTTCCTGCCGTAATCTTTTTGACTCTAGTGATCATCGAGTTAAGTTTGGCCGCCTTCTGCAATCTGTTCATTCTGAAATTCGCGAGAGATTTGGCATAGTTGTTTCTCAACTTCAGCTTCCTTCTTGGTGATTCTTTTAATGGTATCTTCCTGTTCTTCCGCTCTTCCCCTGACATTAGATGTATTTGCTGAAAAGTCAACCCTTTCCGAAGGTAGATTAAATTTGTTATCTGAGATTGTCTGAAAACTAAAGTTGTCGGTGGAATTATTTGTGAAATTTGATTAAAATGTGATGAATTGAAATTGGAACTAATTGATAGAATTGGACTGAATTGTGATGAGATTGAATAAGAATTGACATGAAAAAACTGATTTGATAAGAAAATATGATGGTTTTGTGAACATGCATTTGACTGTAAGTTCGGAGAAAATGATTTTTCCAATTTTCGGGGCAATATGGCCAACTGCTTCTGATTGGCTGGCATTTGTGCATAAATATGCATAATTAAACAATCTCTTCCCTGATTGGTCAGAGTTTGCAATCTCATGAGTGCCGCCCACTTAAAGAAATTTGCAAACTGGGTGGAACGTTTTTGATTGGTTGAAGATAATTTCTACATATCCGACGACTTCTTCCGGTTTTGATCTGATTGAACAATTTTGACATCTTCGATTTCTGAGCCTTCTAGCGGCTTCTTGACTTTATCCAACTGGGTATTTCTCTAAGCTATATAAAAAAAATTAATTGATTTGCTTACAAATTGTTCATCGAATTGTAATGTTAATGGTGCCGGTAACTTCGTGTCACGTAGATAACCCGCCATATTAATTTTCTCCCCGCGATTTGTGATCTGATGTAGTCAAATAGTAGCATCCTATCTGCGCACCTTGTTAGTCTCGATTGGTTTGTTCGATTCCCTCGGTTTTCTGTTATCCCGGGAATGTTTGCTTTATGGTCAGTCAGAAGATGGTTTGGTTTCCCATTATAATAACGGAAAAATTCACATGACCATACTACTGCTAGTTGTTCACGCTCGTTTGTGCTGTATTTCTGTTCTGCGAATTTGAGGAATCTAGAAGTGAATGCGAAAGGTGCCCAATTTCCACGTTCAACTTCCTGTTCTTTGGCGGCACCCAGGTTTTTGAGGCTAGCGTGACAATTTATCCGCGAATTTATTGACTGCTTGTAATGAAATGTTTTGGTTATGTCTGCTATTAACAGCAATAATGACTTGAATGCTAGTTCTTGAGGTTCTCCCAAAAAAAATTTAATTTGTTGCTTAATTTCAGTGATAGTCTAAAATTTTTTGTGGTCATCTGAATATTTGGGATGAATCTAGAAAAATGGTTCAAAACTCCAATAAATGATCTTAATTTCTTTAGCGTTTTTGAAGGCGAGAGGTTCATGACTGCTTTTACTTTCTAATGCTTTGGTCTAATGCCTATTGAGTCAATCTCGAATCCTAACCATGTAATAGATTCCTTGGACAAATTGCACTTAATAAGTTTCAACACGAAATCTTCTGCATCTGTCTTCCTCATGACTTCCTCAAAAAAAATTTTATCCAAGATTTCTCCTTGCAAAACGATTCAAAAATCATCTGAAAACAGAATACTCCAGGAATACCGCCGAATGTTTTATCCCTTGCATTTTGAAATTATTTAGGCATGTCCGTCAATCCGTAGAAGTCTGTTTTGAATCTAATTGTGTCTCCGTGTGTTCTCCACATACAATACTAAAGTCACAGTGTTTGCTTATCGATTCATCATGGCTTAATTGACTGAATGCACAGTTTAGATCTAGAGATGTAAGCCAATCTTTTCCTCTTTGTTTTTGAGGTTATGATTTGGGCTGCTGAATCTAAGAGCTCTTGTAGCTTTGGCATCTGGAATTTGTTTTTTAAAATTTGATCATTCATTAGCTCGGAGTCCATCGCCAGTTTTACTGCACGGTCCTTCTTCGCCGTTAATGGTCACTCGTGCTTTTGTCTAATTTTATAATGTGTCCCTCCTTAATTAGTTTATGAATTTCGTTGCCAACCTTATGTTGTCTGTGAATCGGGACTTGTGTACCTTTTTCTTGTATAAGTATTAACGGCGATTTGAAAAGTTTAAAAGGTTTATGGTTTTTTTACCTGCCTAATCTGGTAAAAACATATTCATATATTTTGACGAAATGCTTTTTCCACTTTTTTGGTGTTGTCGACTCGATTTTTTCTTCTGATTCTGCGATCGCGGTTACTGTGTTTAACATTTACTGTTGCCTCGTTACAATACCCAGATCTTGCTGTAAATCTAAACCTAGTAGGCACCTTGTTCTATTTCCAGAGACTGAAAAGTTTGCGTTTTTCTTCACCCAACCGTTTGAGTTGATATCTACTAATAGTTTTCCGAATAGTTAAAATATCTGTGGTTGTAATCCACATATGACGTGGTAATTGGTCTTTCTTGAACTATTGTTGTTGCTCGTGATTCCTTGGATAATAAAATATCGGCCGTCATTTTGTTGACAAAGGATGCCGGACTTCCCGTATCATTAGTCGCGCTGAAAAGTGCTCCTTTTGCGCTAACTTTGGCTCTCAAACAATTCGTTTTCTCAGTTGCAGCAAGGATAATTTCTAAACTTTTGATCGAGTATCCGATGTTATCTACCTTCTTGATTTTTAAAATTGAATTTTCTGGATCACTGTCGGAGTCGATAAAATTCGTCATTTCTTCAGCTTCTTCATCTGATATGACGTTGTCTACTTGTGGTTTGGCTGAGTTGCAGTACTTCGCTAAATGAACTTTTTTCCCACATAATTTACCATTGACATTTTGGGCTGCACACTTGTCTTTATGTTCAAGTGTAAGTTTGTTGCCGCAAAAATAACAAGATTTCCCGATTAGACATTCGACAAGAGTGACTTAGAATGCTCGTCAGAAAAAAAACGATTTTTTATTCGGAACAGGAGCTCTGATTTCCCGATGTGACATTCGACAAGAGTGACTTAGAATGCTCGTCAGAAAAAAAACGATTTTTTATTCGGAACAATTTAGTGAGAGGATTCGATGTGTTTTGAACCAAGAGTGGTGCAAATCGTCCAACTGAACGAATTGGGAGAGGTTAATTTGGAGTGACGAAATAATTTTTAAAAGTCGTTCAAAAATAAAGACACGTCGGGACCTTGAAATTTCGCGACAACTGAAAAACTACGAAATTCAGATGACGACTATCGATAGTCAAGAAACACACAGAACGCAGAACTCAACAGATGGAAAATTAGAAAACCGAGTGTGAAGATCCCAGATTAATCCGGAAAGTAACCATTGGTCTGACACAATGGTTACTGTTCAGACTTTATCAATCGGGAAGGCCGAGAGACAAGATTGCAACACTTCCCAAAACTAGAGAGAGGGCTTATTTGGCGAAGACCACAAAACCGGAAGGGTCTTGGGGAAAGACTGGAAACTGGTTCTTAAACAACTTTTAGCTTCCCGAAATGTCTTGAATTGAAATTAATAAACTTCTTGTTCATTTTTCAGAACATGAGAAGCTAGGAGTTGAGGGAAAAGGTTCATCCATCTCCGATGGATATGATGACTTTTATCTACTGAACAAAAAAATCGTAATATGATAATAATTATTAGCCCTGTTTTTAGGAGTGACATCGTGGTCTGGGTATTTTGAGACCCAGCCATGAGCTCACTATTTTTGAATTTAACTAAGTTAGCTTGCGCGGTTTGACCGATATCTTTAAATAGTAACGACTTTGAACTGGCTTTGGTAGAGACGGTTAAAAGCATGTGAAGCTGGGTTTAGACGCTAGCCAGTCGTTTTAGGACCTAGCTTTACTTTCCGTCGGTATGTACCTCCGGACGAATGTTACACGACTTCTGATTTTGGCTTGAGTTAAAGTTTCTACGGTTCTGGTTTCTATTGTTGCCCAGAGCTCAGTTCATCATGCTTTGAAAACTTAACTTTGAGTGGATCGACCTTGTGGGCTTACGTTTCACCTTGAAAAGATCTCGAGCTACCGCGTCCGAATGTGTTTTGCTTTCGTAATACGTTAGCCGTCGCGTATCCCTTTTCATGAAAAAGGGCTGCTTTATCAAAGTGTCGTTTACGGTATTACCCGGCCTAATGCAAATCTCTCCTTGAATGTCGGAAAATTTCCTTTTGGCAATGAAAATATCACGTATTACTTCCTTTAAATGACTTGTGTGCAACCGCATTGTGACGCTTGTCCGGATAATCGAAGATAAAAAAACTTCAAACCTTTTTTACACCTTTGTGCGCGTTGTATAATTGCATTTTTTCTACAAAACAGTTTTTCTCGTTCCTGAAGAGTATCTCGCACAAGTTATGAAGATCTTTCAAAATTATTGTAACTAATTTCGTGTGTGGATTTTGTTGGAGAAATGTTTTCTTCCTTTTGTTTCCGAGATTTTAAAAAGTCTGAGTTTCACCCGGCTATTTGCTTTGTGGTAATACGTGTTTGGGCCGATCTTGGGTCCTTATCTTCGTCCTTCCGAATCGCTTTCCCTGACTTTCCGGATAGCTGCCGCGACTCGTGCTGTTCTATTTTTCGTTTCATCCGGTGTTACTGAAGTTGGTATTGCTTCTGGTTTTGGCGGTGGTTCGTCAAATACAGGATCTGGACCTGGTTGTACATTAGGTTCACAGCTTTCATTGAGTGGTATTTCCAGAAATAATTGTCTTACCTATGTTTCCCACGGAGACGGGGGTTCTGCAGATACTTTTCCCCAGAATACTCTTACTCCTAATAGTCCTGTCATCCGATTGTACGACTGCTGGACTGCTGGCTGCGCCATGAGATAACCCTAGAAGTACTGAACTAAACTAAGTTAAGATTTCCATAACAGTATGATTAAGATTTCTAGTCAATTGTAGACAAACTGGATATCGAAGTGGTTACAATTTGGTTTTGAATAAATATAAATATCAACCGTAATCTTTGAACGTTTAAAGCAAAACGAGAGAATTGGAGCGTCAAACCAATTCGTGAAGCATTCACTTTAATTGGTAGGTGTCAATTAGCAGTGGTTACTTAGACTGCAAGTATCTCTAGCACCGTAACCTTTACCACGGACATAACGCCGTATGTATGACAAAACCCCCAAACCAAACTATATTGCAAAAATAGATTTTTAAAAGCAAGTGTATGTTTATTGGAATATGATTATTATAAAGGTTGATCAAAAGACGAACAAGGAAAGGAGATATGGTCTAAATAGCAGAGCTAAAGCGAGCTCTTTTCCATTCAAAAATGTCAGAAAAACATTAAGACGTCCGCACGAGAAATCCCCCATGCTACTTTTTTGCTCTCCACGCTATTTAATTACTTTAATCAATTGCGCAGGTTGTTAATATTGAGTTTTTTTATTCGCAGAGGATCTATGAAAAGCTATCAAGCCCGTCTAAGCACAGCCCGTTTGTCTTATTACGCCACATACCAGACTGATTTATTTTGTTGAAGGAAGCTCTTTTTTGCGACTCAAGGTCGTTTTTTGCGTCTAAAATTTTAATGTGGTGCCACTATCGCGACCGAAATTGCTGAGGCTGTGGTAGATCTTAAGCTAAGTAAGTAATCTTGGCCATGTCAGGGGGTTGATTACACGATCTGAAGATCTCAAGGTGAACGCCTTACCACTGTGTTTAGCGCCTCAACTAGTATCACATTTAATCCTTTTCAATTGGGATTCGCTCAACAAAAAAAAACTAAGTCTGGAATGTGGGAAATTAAGAGAAACCGACTATGCTTAGACAAGCTAGCAATATACTTTGATAGATTCTCTGCGAATCACAAAAGATACAAGTTCCACAGAAATAAACTTCTCATTTTCAAATTCTAGAAAATTTCTGTTGTTACATCTGAATGGTTAAAATAAATACTAAAAAGTGTTTTTATCTCTGAAGCGTCTGAAAAAAAAACTGAAAAGCTTAAAAATTGAAGAAAAAAAACTAACTAAAAAGTTAAAGAAAAAAATTCCCTTTCAATTTAATTTTGTACTGATGACCGTCATATTGAAAGAGTGAGGATAAAACTGGTTTGATTTAAGCGTCTTCTTCTGTTTGCAGAACCTGCAGATTTTGGGCCACACATTCCGCTCCAGTCTGAATGAGTTGGGGCTGCTCATCTTCTTCTTCTCCATGTCAGTCGTCATCTTCTCGAGTGGCGTCTACATAGCCGAACAGGGCTACGAGCCGAAGGTATGTCGGTGAGTCACAAGGTGAATGGCAAGGGCTTGATCTATACAGTGAACTTAATAAAGGGCATAACAAACAAAAGGAAAGTTTCTTGGCGGGTAGTCAATAAAACTAGGCGGTAAACGAATAGTTAATTCTCAACTTGCTGGCTCTCAAATCGAACAAAAAGAATCTAACTGCTGTAAAAAAAATTGGATTCAATATTCGAGTAAAAATTTGAGTGCCTTACCGTATCCAAGTTTGGGCTTAAGTAATCGACTCTAATGGTTTATTTTGTTGATTTGTTTTGAAAATTGACAATTATACATGATAAACTTTACCAAAATTAGGTGTTAAAAGGATCTTCAATCGATTATCATTGCGATACTTTTCAAGAAAATGAAATCTTTTATAGTCCATTATAATCTCTTATTTTAAAAAATTTTTGTGACACTAAAAGTTTTTCTAATTACATCCTAAGGGTTTATTAATTTTCTGCCACAAACAGAATCTCTGAAAATGAGATGTCTTGTCACACTTTGGTTCATCTGAACACAAAATTTTACTACGAAACAAAACTTTTATAGAGATACCTTCATTTCAATTAACAGGTTCCGCCGTAGGTGAATATGACTCGTGCAAAAATCATGAAATTAGAACAATGTGCTGATTTATCGGTGGTTAAAAAAAGTGTGCATCATGAAATACCTCTAATCGAGAAGAGAAGAAAAAACGTTATAAACTTAAAATGATTAGAAAACTGCTAAATAGTTTTCCCATTTTTCATAACCCAACGTCTACGAAAAGCATAAAACATGAGCAATTCAGATGCCAGGTCGAAGACAAAATAGGCAAACAAAAACAAAATGAACAATTTTTATCAATTAAAATGGATTTTTTGTGCATGACAAACAAATTGGAAATCTGGCGAGAAATAATGATTTAAAATCAATTAGAAATGTATCGAAAAAAATTGGCAGTATTTCACTATAATTGAATAAAATGAATTATATTGGAGTTTGTTTTACAGGGTTGAAGTAACAGAGAAAATCAGTATTTCTCCAGTAAAATATCAGTTCTGCGTGAGATTCTGGCAAGCGACAATTTATCTCTGATCAAAGATAAATAAGAAAAAAATCGCAGTACTGTAACAGTACTGGATCAGTACTGTTACAGTTTTGTTTTTTCTTCTGCTAGTTCCCTGATCAAAATAAAATCAGAAGTTTTGTTCCGCAATTTCCCTGATTGAAATGACATCAAAAGTTTAGTTCTGTTATTTCTACAATAAAAAAAGATATTGTTTTGTTATTTTTATGATCAGAAATGGAATTTAAAAAACCTGAAGTAACCAGAACAGCATTTTTTTCAAATAAATCTTTGAAAAAGTCTCAAAAGCACAAAACTTGTGACTTGGCAAAATCGTGACTTCAAGGAAATAATGTGGCTGGGTTGATATTACTGTTTACACCTGCGAGAACAAGTTTCTTGTAAGCGGCAAATTCTGCAGGATAAGCCCTGTTACTCCCAATACTAACCCATTTCTAATTTTCTTGCTAAACTAAACAAAACTAAACGCTAGGCAAAACGTGGTTTGTAGCATAGTTTTTTACTTTAAGGCATTTTTAATGATTTTTTTGTATGTAACGGCACGCAAAAAAAGCTTAAATGTGGATGCTACTTTGTATGTGGTTGCTCCTACTTTGCTTGCAGTATACTTACTGCCTCTCATACTTGTCTATTAAGTTCACTGTCTAGATCAGACCCGTCTACTTGTCATTCACCGCTATGTCTCAACCCGTCTACTTGCATCTTTCTTTTTCTATTCAAAATTCTAATAAAGCCAACTAAACTGTACATACTGATGCGCACGCAAATCAGCCAAACGATCACAGAACTTGAACATATGGCAACGGTTGTTAGTGTGCTGATTCAGTGTCATAGCCATTGTAGGCCGTGCCATGGACATGGCCTTAATTGAAACTGAAGAATTTTATATTCCAGTTTTATTGGTGGCTACCAATTATTACCACATGATAGTTTCAGGATGCTTCTTTGAATGAGTTCAGCAGCATCCCCGCCGGGTTCTGGTGGGCAGTGATTACCATGTCCACTGTTGGCTATGGAGACATGATCCCCCAGACGCCCCTGGGAAAACTAGGCATGCATGCATCTCAATCGTGCAAACATTTAAGAAGACATCCCAAGTGAACTATTTAAACTCTACTTAGAACCAATTTGGAAGGGAGATCACTATACTTACACATGAGAGTTTCCTGCATAGTTTTTTGTGGAAAAAAATCACCTGGGTTTTTTTTGGGAAAGGGCTGTATGAAAAATATATTTTAGACTTGTGCTAATCACTCGTTATTTCGGCTGAACAGTTTTCTGTCGTTTGTCATAAAGAAACCCCATCAAAAACAGCTTTTTGTCCTAAAAACATTCATACTCCTTTCAACTAACTATTAACAGCAGATTTAGAAAATCTGCGACTTGCGACTGCTCTTTAATTTGTCGCGAATTTTTTAAATCCCAAATCGAATCAGTGGGTTAAAAGACTCAGATAGAGTATCCATTGCTTATAACTGATGTATGTAGAATGTACCGATATACTTAAATCTTAGTTCTTACCCGCACCGAAGTTTTTCGGATAAAAATAGATAATATTGAGAAAATGTTGCCGAGAATGTTGCCATTATAATCCATTATGTGTAACTAGTTTAGGCAACATTTTCTATTATAACAGAAAGAAAATAGATTATTTTCATGAAGATTATATTGCACAAGAGTTCCACTAAAATATATTTTTATCTCCACATAATCTCGACAAAATCTTTTTTTTTCGTTCTGAAATCGCCATGAAATTGCAATAAAATTGATTTGCATTTTGCCGTAAAATTGCAATAAAATCTATTGTTTTTGCGATAAAATTGCAACAAAAACTATTGCTACCGCCACTAAATTTCAATAAAGTCTAGGACACAAAAATTCGATTATGTTGTCAAAAAATGGATTAGATTACCTAAAAAATTGATTTCTATCTTCTTAAAAGCATGCTATTTGAAAACTCAAAACAAAAGTTGAATTCAAACCAAACGACACAAATCATGAAAATCATCAGTATAAACAAGACTTTGGGCACAAAAATCTGCAATAAAAATATTGAAAAACATCATTGTAAATCAGTTTTTGGGCACAAACATATGTAACAAATGAAGAAAAAAGTCAATATAAATCAGATTTTGAGCTCAATAAAATGCAATAAATTTTTTGAAAAACTATCAATGTAAACCAGATCTCTAGCAAAAATCAATGCAATAAATAGAGAAAAAGGTAGCTAAAAATCATTTTTTGAGCTCAAAAGTATGCAACAAAAATTTGGAAAAACATCATTGTAAATCAGATTCTGAGCAAAAACTTGAAAATATAAAATAAAATAAATCAACAAAAAAGACTTCGCAAACTTATTCTAAGATACATTATTCGGCTCTTTTTCATTCCCCCCCCACCTGCATATTTTTATGATTAAAAAATTTGTTTACATTTTTCGGTTGTCATGAAAACTGACATACAGACTGATTAGGCCATGACAAACATATTTGGTCTTCATAATTAACCTTGTAAAATCACTCGTTAAACCATAAAATTGATGCTCATGTGAGGTGGGCGGAAAAGGAAAAAGAGCCCATTCTTCAACTCCCCCATTAAAGTACGATGCAAAATAAACAAATTTACGAAGTCTTCTTTGTTGTGTTAAGTAATTTTTCATACCTGCCACTCATCCCGCCTTTTCAAATCCAATTGATTATTTCGAGTTCCGCCGGGATAGAGGTTGCGGTCTGTAGAGAATGCGGTCTGTTATTAGCCACGTAAAACAAGACACGTGACAAAACTTGAAACTCTATTCGAAAATTAATTGAAAGCTTATATTTTTTTGCTAATAATCTTATAATTTCATGCTCACTCAGGCAGCTGAGTATTTAAAAAAGTTGAAGGCGCACATTATTGTGTTTCAATCAAATTTTTTTGTCTATTTTGTTTATATTAAAATCTATTACAATCTATTTTTATGTCATTATAATCAACATAAAAATAAAATTTTTAATAGATTTTTTTCACCATACAATCGATTATTTTACGACCACAAAATCAAAATCAACAGATAATCGATTATTAAAAGAAAATAATTTTTTGTTCGACCGTAAAATCGCCAGATAATAGATAATAACCGGAGAAAATTCGGTGTGGGTATGTTTAAGTCCTCGTCTCGTCGCTGCATAAAAAAAATTAGGCCGATTAGCATTCCTAGCCCTTGAAAAGTTGTCCGAAATATTTCATTAACCAAAGACTATTCGAGACCATTCAAAGGGCAGTCGGAACGTTGAAGGTTTTGCCCTGATACAAACAGTCTTGTTGTTTCATTTTTTGAAGAAAGAAAGGAAAGTTTCTGCTCGGGTGGTTTTTTATTGACCAATTTTACAAAACTTTTGTCCTTTGAGGATCGATCTCATGATCTTCATATGTACAGACGCATCTGCACACCTCTATGATAAACTGCCACAAGTCTGTCCAAAATGTTCGTTGTATGGTTTACAAGCGTGGCAAATTATCGCGCTCTATAAAAGCGCTCCAAATTGAATTGAGACAACTTAATTGGTCTAATTAACTTCATATACAATTCCTCAAGTTTAACATTTAAATTTTAACATGATCAGCTTAAAGTTAATATTTTTGTCAATGCTTAATTTACCAAAAACTTTTTGAGTTCAATTAAATGGCAGTCGGATATTCAGGGTTTTGCCCTGATACGAGCACCGTTGTTATCTTATAGAATTGGAAACTTGAGCGAAAAATGGTCTTTCGATGTTTCGAGAAAGCTGTAAAATTATAGTCTGGTAACAAAAAAGGATAAAAGGTCAAGAAACATTTGCATTGCCAAGTTCGGGTTTTGAGGTAGAATTGATTTAGAATCCGATTCTTAGTTTCCAAATACCTTCAAAGTGAAAATCTGCTGAAATTGAGAAATGAATTAAACACTAGCATTGTAGCTAGCCAAAAACTATGTCGATTTCAGACAATTTATTAGCAATTTTTGTTTTGCGTGCGGCCGAGGTTGTTTTGGTCATTGAGGCAAAATCCACTAATTTTTGCTGGATTATTCAATTTACCAGGTGGTAGAGTAATCATTTTGTTATTTTTTGACGTTGGAAGTCACAATTTGACGGTGGATTTCATGATTTGGCAAAACGCTTCAAAAACCTACCAATGATTGATTGTTTCAACAATTTTGTCCATTACAATTAAGCCCCGTATTTCTATCCCCTTGCTTTTTTGTTCATAAATAGTATGTTGTCTGTGAAGTAGCCGCGTCAGATTTCCTGTCATAGATGCTTCGGTACAACCTTTTTACCCTCTTGCGACAAAGTTTTACCTCAATTTTGCTCAACCTATGTCACTTTGTCGACGTAAATTGAAGCGCCATCAAAATTGAAGCGGATCTAACACTTAGTTAATCACCTATCAAAAATGCAGGAGCCGGAGGAATGTGAAGGCTCCTGATTTGGCTTTCAGTAAATAACTTACCCAACAAAAAATATTTTGCGTGTGAAAAGCAAGTAAAATTAACCTGACCAGAGTATCATTATTTGGTTGGAAGGGGCAGTCGTCGCAATTTTCAAGCCTTTGTTCAGGGGCATGAGCATGAATTTGTGAGCTTATATAAGTGTGGCGGGGGGGTTAGCTGACTGAATTCTTGGACATTTGTCGGTTGCAATTTTTAATGAGTTTTAATGAGACTCAGTGGCCTCATAAGTCGAAGTCTGCACAAATCACTTTTCTCATTTGCGATCCCTATACCAAAGAATTGGGTGGGTGGATGCCGGCTCTTTTTCCTTTACCCCCTCCCCCCCCCACCTGCAAAATTTTATAAATGAAAAATTTGTTCACCTTATTCGAATGTTATGAAAATTGGCATACGGAATAATAAGGCCATGGTAAAACCTTGTAAAACCACTCGTTACACCGTAAAATTGATGCTCGTGTGAGGTGAGGTGAGGGGGGAAGGGGGGAATGAAAAAGAGCCTGTATGCAATTTAATTAAGTGGGTGGATGCCATTTGATTCCCCTTCACAAATCGCTTGTTCTTTTTTTTTCATGAGTTAAGACTTGAGAACTATCATTGAATTTTGCGAGCAATGTCAATTTTCCCTCAACTTTGCATCGATAATTTAAGCAGCTCAAATGTCTTTTAATTTGAATTCAAATCAATGAAACTCGGCTACAAAGTTACCCACTTGAGGAAGAAAGTTGCGGAAACCAGTGATAAATTTTGAAAACCTGCATTATTAATAGAAACTCGTTTTAACGGCCAAAACACGTTTGTATTTTCATTTAGGTTCCATATAAAAACAAGACTGCTCGTATCAGGGCGAAGCCCTGAATGTACGACTGCCTTTCAAGGTTTATGGAGCAGTGATAACATAAAAAAATTAAATGAAATAAAATAAAATGAACATTTTTTTTCTAAAATTTGAAAATTTTTAAAAATAAATCATCCCCCCACACGCCATATAAGGTACAAAAGGAGATTTCGTTCCTTGTAACAAATCAATTATGGCAAATAAGCTTCGTTCAACCAATTTGGAAAGATTTCTAACACGGATTAGGTCTCCGCTTACGCGATAATAGCGCGAAGTATATCGCGCGTTAATTGTCCCAAATTGGTCAAAATTGCCAAAACGGCAATCTTTAAACCCCCATCACCTTACAAAAAATGAGGCCAGGTGAAATATCTTTTCAAATTTAAGCTCAGAACAACAATACCTTTGGAATGATAAAAAAAATTTCGTCAAAAATGGCTAGTTAAAAAGTCGAATTTTGTCTGAAGAAAAAAAACCCACCCCGAGCACAAATATTCCGTTACTTTCGTATCGCAAGTCGGAACAACAATACTGATCGTATCAAGGCAATGCCCTGAAATTTCCGACTGCCTTTTAAGGTTTAAGGAGCAGTAATAACATAAATGTCATTAACAAAATGAATGATATAAAAAAATCTAAAATTTGAAAATTTTTCTAGGAAAATCATGCCTCCACACGCCATATAAACTACAAAAGAATAGATTTCGCTCCTTGTAACAAATCATTTATGGCAAATAAGCTTCTTTCAACCAATTTTGAACAATTTCTAAGACGGATTAATTCTCCGCTCACGCGTTAATAGCGCGAAATACATCGCGCGTCATTTGTCTCAAATTGGCCAAAATGGCAACATTTAAACCCCCATAACTTTACAAAAAATAATCACAGGTAAATTATTTTTTCAAATTTAAGCTCAAGACAACAATTCATTTTGAATGATATAAAAAATTCCGTCAAAAAAGGCTAGGTAAAAAAGTCAAAATTTGTCTGAAGAAAAAAACCCAGCCCGAGCACAAATATTCCGTTAATTTCGTATCGAAAGTCGGAAAAACTGGCCTGCTCGTAACAAGACAAAGCCTTGAATGTTCCCACTGCCTTTTAAGGTTTATGGAGCAGTAATAACATAAATATCATTAACAAATTGAATCATATAAGAAAAATCTAAAATTTGAAATTTTTTCTTGGAAAAACAACCCCCCACACGCCATATAAACTACAAAAGAATAGATTTCGCTCCATGTAACAAATCATTTTTGGCGAATAGGCTTCTTTCAACTAATTTGGAACGATTTCTAAGTCAGATTAATTCTCCGCTTACGCGTTAATAGCGCGAAATATATCGCGCGTTAATTGTCTCATATTGGCCAAAATGGCACCCTTTAAACACCCATAATTTTACAAAAAATGATCACAGGTAAAATATCTTTTCAAATTTAAGCTCAGGACAACAATACCTTTTGAATGATATTTAAAAAATTCTGTCGAAAAAGGCTAGGTAAAAAGTCGAAATTTGTCTGAAAAAAACCCAGCCCGAGCACAAATAATCCGTTACTTTCTTATCGAAAGACGGAACAACTAGACTGTTCGTATCAAGACGAAGCCTTGAAAGTTCCCACTGCCTTTTGAGGCCTATCGAGCAGTAGTAACAAGAAAAATTAAAATGTAACAAGACTGCTCGTATCAGGGTGATGCACTGAAAGTTCCGACTGCCTTCTAAGGCTTATGGAGCAGTAATAACATAAACATTATTAACAAAGTGAATCATAAAAAAAACTCTAAAACTTGAAACTTTTTCTAGGAAAATCAACCCCCACGCCATAAAAATTACCAAGAAAATTGATTTTTCTCCTTGTAAGAAATCAATTATGGCACATAGGCTTCTTTCAACCAACTTGGAACGATTTCTAAAACGGATTAAATCTCCGTTTACGCGTTAGTAGCGCGAAATAAATCGCGCGTTAATTTCTTAAATTGGCCGTAATGGCAACCTTTAACCCCATAATTTTACAAAAAATGAGCGCAGGTGAAACATCTTTTCAAATGTAAGCTCAGGACAGCAATACTTTTTGAATGATATAAAAAAAGTCTGTCAAAAATGGCTAGAAAAAAAGTCGATGTTTGTCTGAAAAAAAAAAACCTACCCCGAGCACAAATATTCCGTTACTTTCGTATCGAAAGTCGGAACAATAAATTAAAACTATTATGATTTTTCCTTTGAAATTTTATTGAGAAAACATTACCTCACACGCCATATTTAAGTACAAAATGATAGATTTTGCTCCTATTAACAAATCAGTTGTGGCATATCAAATTCCTTGAACCATTTTTGAACGATTTCTACGACGGATTAAATTTCCGCTTACGCGTTAATAGCACGATATAAATTGCGCGTTAATTGTTCCAAATTGAAAACATAGGCTATCTTTAAGCTATTCAAAGGGTATTGTTGTCTTGAGCTTTAATTTGACAAGTTATTTTACCTGTGATCATTTTTTGTAAAGTTATGGGCGTTTAAAGATTGCCATTTCTATCACTTTGTACTTATATGGCATCTGCGTGGATGTTTTTCACAAAAAAAATGATTTGTTTTTATTTTCATTTAATACATCTTATTTTTTCATGTTATTACTGCTCCAGGGCTTCGCCCTGATACCCTCAGTTTTTTCTCGCTTCAGTTAAGCTTAAGTTTACACTTGAGTAATTTAAGTCACCATTTAAGCATCCTTGTGTACCATGAAAATAACAGATATAACAGATAAAGCACCCTTTTTTATGATTTATATGGGGTTCACTTTTCTAATGTATTTGTACGATTGATGATTCCGATTTGACAGTGGGTTCTGCGTGTGCCCTGGTGGGAATCCTGACCCTGTCGCTCCCTGTCCCGATCATAGTTTCAAACTTCACCTACTACTACAAAGAAGGCGATCACGCCGACAGTTCAGACTCCACTAAGAAAGGTAAACGCTAGAAAACATTATCAGGCTCCCGATTTCTTACCGTCTCTAACTAATATAAATATCTAACTTTTTGGCGTTGACATTGAAAAATTTTGTGCTTGTAGTTCGAATGCATTGAAGTTTGGCATATTTTTACTGAATATTAATTACTAAACAATTAATGCTCAAACAACTCACGTACTTCTGAAAAATTGATAGAACATGACAATTTCAAGTTTCAGAATTTCAACTTAATGTTTTTCATGAGTTAGTTGGGGCTATCATCAAAAACTGTTGTGTTAAAGGTTCAAATTGTTGATGCTGATATTTTGTGATCTATGTTGATAGGTGACGCTGACTTTGGAAATATCGCCGACACAATTCAGAGATACTCCATGATGAGTCCAGCAGCAGTGACTAGGAGCAAGAAGAGTTCATCTGTGAGCATGAAATCAATCTGATTGTGATACTGAAATGACTTATATCTTCAAAAATTTTAGAATCAAAGCAATCAGCGTATTTAAGAAACAAAAGAAACTGTAAAAGTGAAAATAGGGAAAAGTACCGCATTTTATCTCAGCATGTCCTCCGCAAATTTTCTAAAAAGCTGCTAAAACGCTTTTTCGGCCAGTTTTTTTTTTTCAATAATTTGCTTGTTGCGCAGAAAATTTGGTTAATATAGGGTCTTTATAGTAATTGGGAGAGCGCGAAAAATCAATCTGATCGATCTTTAAAAATCTTAAATCCATCCCCATCCACAAGGATTCAATGGCTACCTTGAGAATCCACCCTTTGGTAACAACATCAAACACCGATTTTCTTAGTGGTACAAAATGCCATTCTGCATCAGATATTTTTTGTCGAAATAGTGTCTTTTTAGCGTTTAGAGAGAAACTAAAAGACTTGACTCCAAAATATTTGCAACAATCCTAGAACCGCCTTGCATTTTTTCACATAAGAGAGTTGACTTATTTAAAGTAGATTTTTGAAGGCCATTATTTTTTAAAACAAACTGGGAAAAGCCAATTATAAAGGTAGATTTTTAACCAGCTGTTGTTTTGATTAAATCTATAATGTCAGATTTAGCAGGGTATTTATCAAGAAAAGTCCAAAAATTGGCCAGGAAATCAAACATTTCACATTTCCGAGAATCATAGATTTTCAGTGGAAAATTTGGAACGTTTATGCAGAAAAAATTCACGCAGCCTGAATATTTGAGTGAAACAAAAAACTCAGATTTGGGAGTGTAGTTCTCCGGAAACGTCATTAGATGTCAAAAAACGGTCAAAAATCAAAACTTGAAACTTCTGAGGGCCATGGCTTTGAAATTTTAGGTTCAATACAAAAATGGGTTGCGGGAAGCTCCTTTGCATACGCGACAACGCCCAGGCTTTTTAGACAAACTTATGGCCCTCAGAAAAGTCAAGTTTTAATTTTTTGACAGTTTTTTGACATTTCCGGAGAACTACAATCCCAAATCTGAATTTTTGTTTCACTCGAACATTCAGGCTGCGTGAATTTTTTCTGCATAAGCGCTCAAAATTTTTTACTGAAAAGCTATGATTCTCGGAAAAGTCAAATGTTTGATTTCCTGGCCAATTTTTGGATTTTTCTAGACAAATACCCTGCTAAATCTGATATCATAGATTTAATCAAAACAACAGCTGGTTGAAAGTCTTCTATTGTGATTGGCTATTCCCAATTTTTTAAAAAAAATAATGACCTTCAAAAATCTACCTTAAATAAGTCAACTCTCTTTTGTGGAAACATGCAGGGCGGTTCTAGGCTTGTTCGAAAATTTTTGAGTCAAGTTTTTTAGTTTCTTTGTAAACGCTAAGAAGCTACTAATTCGACAAAAATGTCTGATGCTGAATGACACTTTTAACACCTCAGAAGAGGTTTTTTGGGACGGTCTGCCGAAAATCTGTGTTTGATGTTACCAAAGGGCGGATTCTTTAGGTAGTCCTTGAATCCTTGCGGACGGGGAAGGATTCAAGATTTTTAAAGAGCAATTAGATTTTTTTCTGCGCTCTCCCCAGTACTGCATGGGGTTCCGCATGGGGTCGAATCCCTGAAAAGGAAAAGAATATTACCCACAAAGATTTTTTGAAAGCTGTAGACAGAGGGATAAACTAAAAAGAGACTAGGGAAGTATGCAGACACACAGGGCAGGCAGTAGCTCCATTGATACTACTTTTTCGAAAATCATTAGAATAATTTTTGATAAAAACTAAAATTTTTTGCAAAAAGTTTAAAAAATTTCAAAGCGTCTCAAAAAAAATGAAATTAAAACTCCAAACCCCTAAAATTTCATAATATTCGTTTTCAACAAAAAGAACTTGTAGGCAAACAAACAAAGCAAGACATCTGAATTTTAAATTAGCAACGCAACAATAATTTCGAAGCGGAAACAAAACCAACCATTCCATGTTTGAGCAGACATCAGTTAAGCCGGAAAAATTATTTGATGAAAAACTTTGTGAAAGTCTCCCTGAAACTATAATGAGCATGATACCATGATACTTGTTTTCACCGAAAAAAAATTTGTGATGTGGCAAAAAAGCTTGAGGAGAATAAAGGTTGAGGAGATAAACAAATGTCCCACGAAACAATTTTCACCTAAAAAATTTTTCAATTGCTTACATACTGAAAAAAAACATGGTCCGACCGGGATTCGAACGCCGGAGCTCAAGATGCCAAGGCGACGGAACCTCTATACTTCTATACCAAGTGCGAAGGAACCTTGACGTTGTTAGGATTTAATAAGCAAGCAAGTTGATCATTTGTAAAAGTTGTTTATGGGGAAAAAAGTCTAGTTCCCGATGACAAGGCACTTGCTTTTGCAGGTGTAATGACAACTATCCAAGGTTTTTAAGTTCAAACAATCCAGTATAAGATTGACGGAGACAACTGATGGGCATTTGTAAAAAACGAATATTATGGCGTCAGATACTTTTGTAACAAATAAACATGATGACCAGATGTTTCAATCCATGAATAGTGTCCTTGTGAATCGGTAGACACAGTGTTATATATATTCCAGCAAACGATTGGCGAAAGAAAATTTATAGAAGGAACCTTTTTAGAAAAAATGTTTTTTTTAAGTGTCCTCATAGCTAAGCAACGAAGCACAAATTGATAATTTTCTTTTGTTAAGATGAACTGTGAGCGATATATTTCTCAAGTTCAAGTATGTCATTGACAGCAGCTTCATCTAGGACACACGCAATTCCTTCCGCCGTCAATAGGAGTCAAACTTCCGGTGATGAAGCTGGCTCGCCTACTGACTAGGAATGCGATCACATTAGCCACTTCTTCTGTTTCGCCCACTCTTCCAAGTGGGTGTGTCTGTTTCGATCGATCCAGGAACTCTCTATACTGACTATCATCCATGCCTCCTCTTGTGTGGATGTTAGTGAGAATGACGCCCGGATTCACTGCATTTACTCGCACACCATCCGGAGCTAGTTCTAGTGCCAGACATTTAGTGAACATATCCACCGCTGCTTTGCTCATACAATAATACCCGTCATTTACAAACGGGCGAAATCCGTTTACCGAAGAGACATTAACAATGCTTCCTTTCGTCTTTTTCAAATGCGAGATGCACAACTGAGTTAGAACAACCATAGAGCGCACGTTAGTGTCCATAATTTCATCAAAAATCGCTACCGGTGCCCACTCGAAACCACCCGATTTGAAGATTCCCGCGTTGTTAATCAAGATATCGATTCGGCCAAATGTTTCCAGCGTTTTGTCCACTATGCTTTTCAAGACTAACTCGTCCGTAATGTCACCTACATTTTCAAAACGTCTCAAAATTTTCAAAACGTCTCAAAACGTTCAAGACACCCATAGAGGCAAAGCTGAATTTCGCACCACTTCCGATACAGCATAAAAATAGCAGTGCAAGCTAACAGGAAAACAAAGCCACTCAGCCCAAAAAAATAGATATCAAAATTCAAAAAAAAATAACAAGCGGCAACTGAGCCGACGAAACTTTCCCGTAGAACGGCAAATATAGTTGTTGTCAAGAAACACTCTTATAAATTTTATTCTAAGAGTTTTAGCATTTAGTGCGATCCGGAATAAAGCATAATACTCATGCTACTTTTGAAATGACCCCAATTTAGGTCACTAAGCCAATGAAATATAAAAATATGAGCCCAAATCATTTAAGCCGAATAAAGTTTTTAAGCGAATAAAACAGCAAAATATACCAAGCCAAGGCTAGAAAGTTTCAAATACGCTGGAGTAATAAAAAAACTGAGAGCAATTACTTTGAAAATTGCGTTAAAAATCAATTTTATGATGTGGCAAATAACCCGACAAAACATAAGCAGACAAACTATAGACCGACATTTTTTGCAAAGGAATGATTCCAAATTGAAAAAAAACTGTTCTTGCTCAGACTCGAACCCACGGTCTTTGCCATCCCAGGTGTTTTCTTTGCCTCCAGGCTAAGTGCCGGATACCCAACGACGTTTGAAATCATTATGAACCAAGATACAACTGATTCTGTTAATCAAGTGGTTAGCATGAAAAAGTCTATATTCCGGTTCGATAACGCTTGTTCATTGCAGGCGTTATCATCAGTAAGTTTAATTGAAAACTGTTTATTGTTTCAGAAACATTTGATTTTTTTTTGCTGACAGCAAGATGCGGACACTTCCAGAATTTTTAAGCTGGGAATATATCATTCGCGAGAGTCATGTTACTTGCATTACATTTTCGGAAAGCGCAATTTGAGTCCTCTATTCGAAAAATGTCTTTTTAGAGCTCACGGCATTCACAAATGAATGTCGTCTTTTGAGCACAGAGCATCCAGAAACTTTTAGATTGTATAAAGCAAATTCTCTCAAAAAACCTAAACAAAACAGTCGAAATTTGACAGAAGAAAAAAAACGGTGCGTGCATAATTTTTTGTGATTTTCTTCAAACCTCGAAACAATTACATCTTATTTTCAACACAAAACAAGTTTTTACTTGTTAGAATGAAATCCTGATTGTGCTTTGAAATGTCGAACTGAATAATTGGTCAGCAATGTCGACAAGTTTTTCAAAAAACTGAAAAGAAAATAACAAATTCACAGACGAATTTTTAAAGCCAGATAATTTTGGAAATGCACGCTAAATGGAAATGCTGCACACTTTACTCGTCGAAAAATTTCAACTTCTAAACCCACCAACGCTTCACGGTGTAAAAGTTAGAATCAAGTTGTTTATATTTTTTTATATTTTTCAGATTTCTAAAATTTTTGTTCAAAAACACTGAAAATCTAGTCTGAACGAAAAACAACACATGCATAAATATTGCGCGCAACTTGATTTAAAAATTGGCAGCACGACCAAACAACAACAACCTCAAACAACAACAACGTTTAAATTATAAGAAACTCGTTTTATTTGAATTTTTCGAAGCAGCTCCAATCAGTCGAAGCCGATAACTTTCATTTTGTTCTCAAAACCATGTTTTTTTGTTTAAAGTCAACTTTTAATGAGATTATGAAATATTTCGAAAAAAAAATCAAATACTTGTTAGTCAGCTTAAACAAAAGAGAAGTTCAAAATGTTATCTAATGAAAAAAGATTTAGAAAAAATGCAAAACCTTAAAGTCCTAAGTTCGGGGGAATTATCAGACGTGTAGCCAGATGATTTTTTATTTGTAGCTTTCAAATTAGATGATTTTTTAGTCAGTTGAAGCTGTGTAGATTTATTTGTTATTTAGCTTCGCATTCAGACAATTCGGTCAGAGACAATTCAGCCAAGGTCAAATTCAGACTATTTAGTCAAATTAAGTGAGACAACTGGGTCAAAAACTATTGAGACGGTTTTAAAAGTTTAAAACGTGCACGCTAAATTTTTTCACAGGCGGCAAAACATCAAAACTTTGATTAGACGATTTATAATTAATTCCCTTCAATTAAACAAAAACAAATAAAAATAAGAGAACCAAAATTAATTAAGCATAAAATTTTATAAATCATTTTGTTTCCAATAAAAATCAAACTCAACACAAAACTGCTATATACTTGAAAGTTGACCATTTTACACAAAAAGCAGACCAGAAATTGAAAATTTTACTGGCTGGTTGAAACTAATTTGAAACTTTAACTTCTTTGAAAGATAAACTAATTGCAATTTAAGTACTGTCCAACCAGAAACCAGTATCGAGTTTAAAGCCTACTTTTTGCAATTAGCTGGTCCATTGACACAAGTAACATTGATCAATTTTCTTTAGTAACTAGCTTGAAAAAATGATTGATTAGTACCTGAATCACTCTCATTCACTCATTTTAAGCAAAATTTGACGTATAAGATTGTATTCGTGTTATCTGAACGCGGAAAAACAACTTTGTCTTGATGGTTATAGATACCGTGAAAAAAAAACCAACTTAAGAACGGCCTCAATAAATGGCTATGTACTTTCGGAATTAGTAGAGCAGTGAGTTATTTGGACGAACAGCAAAAGTTCACCTTAAAATACGATCACGCTCAATTATCGAGCCCCTCGAAAACTCCAAGCTAGAAAGTTTGCTGATGAAATTCGAGAAAGAGCCACAAACACTGGAAACGCTCCCTGACAGATTGCCTTCAACGCCCAAACGGACTTGCCTCTATGTAGGGCCGACAATACCGAGTTACTCAACGTCTCTTCGAAATTATATTGGCGCCTGTCGAGGAAATAGACGCGTCAAACCAAAGTTTGACTTTGCCGATTGGAACGTTTTTAATCGGATGCTCAGCGGAGAACCTCGTACGAACAATGCATTGGGATACGTACGAACAAGGCAAGAATGCAATGAAAAACTCGTTCAAAACGCAAAAAAACTAGAATAGAGACCATATACAGAAATATTTAAAATTTTGTACCTTTAATGTACATATATCCTGAAAATTATGCATAGCAACTTTGTTTTGATCTTTGAAATTAGTTTTTGGATGTTTCACATTTTATTAGTGTTGAAAGCCTTCTGATTCTAATCTAATTAGAAGTTTTAATTTTTCTTTTATCTAGTCTTTTAATCTAAATTGGCCGAATTGTCTGTGGCTGAATGGTCTCTGCTCCATTTAGCTCGGGTATACGAAGTAAATCAGTTTCATCGCTTAAGACTATCCTAATTAACAAACGTAACTACTCTTTTTGATTGGAAAAAATTACTTTGAGAACGCACCAGTTACAATAAGTAGATCCTCTTCCTTCAATTTCTCGTTTGACCTCTCAATACACAACCTTTGCGTCTCTCTTAGGGCTTCCAAGTCTCGGCCGGTCAAACACAATTTGTCAACTCCCAGTTCGCAAAACTTAACGGCTGCTTGAGCCCCAAAACCTGAGCTAGCTCCAGTGATAATTGCCACCTCTCCATTAGTAAAGTCAGTCATTCTGATAAATCTCAAGCTATGAACAAGGGTGTTTAACAGTTTGTTTTAACAATCAGTAGGACAAAATTTTCAAATCAACATCCTCGTCAAATAAAGAAATAAGATGAAAGAAATAAATAGACTCAAATAGCTGAAACTAAATAGCTGAAACTATACTTCGAGGCACAAATTGAACAGCTATATCTAATGAAATATATCCAACAGATGCAAACTTTGTCAATTTTTTCGTGACGCTATTATTAGCTATTTTAGGATCTACGCGCAATGCAAGCGGGTGACCAAAATTCTCAGCCCACAAAATTAACCAAAAAAGTTACATGTCAAGTGAAAAGCTCGTTTGTTGTCCCTTTCTTTCATAGATAAATGGCTTCATTTTTTAAAGCTTCAGCGGCATAAAGCGCATTTTTTGGTCAAGATTTTCCAAAAAGTGGCTTGTTTTTTATTCAAATTCTTGCATGCGACGCAGAAAATTTGGCCAATACAGGTTCTGTTTAGTGCTCGGAGAATCACTTCGGTCGTTCTAAAAAAAAGTCGACAGAATTTTTTAAAAATCCAACCCACCCTCGAGACAACTCTGGATCCACACCTGTTCGAAGTCGTGTGTCAGATTACTAAGCCAGAAAAGGTTTTCTCGTCGATTTTCTGTCTATATTTTAACACCATCAAGAATTCAAAAGAAGAAAAACTTGATTTTATTCTTTAATTAAATACTAATTAATTCACCAGGCCTTATAAAAAATCCTCTTACCAGAGACAAAAACAGAACAAGAAAAATCATGAGCAGAAAAAGACACCTGAAAGTCGGAAATTTCAACAAACTAAAAGACACCAAAAAATGACACTTCTTGGAACATTTTCAAGATGTAGAATCAAAAACATATTTGACCTAGAAAAAACTTTTAAACTTTAAATAAATTAACACTTCTTAGGTAAAACTAACCCAAGTGGATAAAACCGGATCAATGAGTGATTTAATCATTCCGTTTGCAGGTTTACAAATGAAGCCACTTTCAAAGCTGAAAGTAGTTCACGTTCTTCGTGTCAAATGCACTTTGACTACCGGAGAGCTCTGTGCTGTACCTCTTGGCACATGGATTTCAAGTGAACCTGGAGAAGCAATGAGCCAAACTGCGGACTAATGTTCTTCCAATTTTGAAGCGTCAACCACTAATCCTTTTACCTGATAAGAAAGCTAGAAAAAAACTTAAATAAGGGTTTCATTCGTTCATTAACAGTTATTGTTTCAATGCTTCCAACTCATGTTCTTCCAATTTTGAACTGAATACGTTACACAGAGGCTTAGCTTAATATGGAAAAAGGCTAACTTCATGACTTAAAGGAAAAGATTTTCACGATTAAAACCAACCCCCCCCCCCCCCCCCCCCCAATTGCTGGTTCATCTCCCCCAGCTTCGGAAAAAATATAGCTAACAGACAGTTGCTCAAGAGTCAATGCACTCAAGGACAGTGAAAAAAACTCTGAATTTCAAAAAAAAACAATTCCTGACTGACCCCCTTTTTTAAATAGAAGTAATCAACATCAAGATAACTAAATTTTTATTGCGCAGGTAAATTAAAGTCCAATTTTGAGACTGGAACTTAATCACGCTTTTCGCATCATTTGCAGTTTTGTATTCCTTTCAGCAAATGATTTTAAATCGAACATTAAAAAAATGAAAGTCAAACTGCGGTAAATCAAACCTAAGCGTGCTTTTATCCTTTTAAAAACAAAAAAAAAACACAAGACCTAAAAAGTCTACAAATTGTGAAAGTCTACAAATTGTGTCCTCTCAAACTTTAAAAACCTTCGAGAGGACAGGATTTGAACCCAGACGGTCAGAATAATAGTCCCGGCTTGTTACTACCTAGCCAAGGTGTCTATACTGATTTCATACTTTATTCTTTTATATCAGACAGCAAAGATGCACTTTGAGAGACTTTGCACTAAAATGAGCTGGAATGTAGTTGGAAAAAATGTCAAATCGTAAAACACTACACTCGCACGCTTATGCGTCTGATAAAACTTCTTTTAAATTTAAAAAAGTGGATTTGATTTCATAAACAAAACACGTTTGGTTGAAGCTAATATCAAAATCTTTGTCATTATTTACTGGACTTAATCATTGTTTCGAAACTAACTAAACAAATTTCTTTAATATCACCCTGTACAATTTCTGAACAGCATGCAATTCTAATTCAGTTTTAAGTTTCGGTTACACTTTCCATTTGAATTGGTACTGTCGACGATGCTGTGTCCCCGTGCAGTCCTGGGATTTCTTGCTCCGCGATTCTCTTCTGTTTGGCCGCCGCGTACTCCAAGTCCACCCCACTTGCTCCCAGCTCCTTCCAGATATGCGCCACCAATCTGTCACTTTTATTGGCTAGCAGAGGGTATTTCTCAGCCAGATGCTGCGCGCATATATTGGAGTAGTTGAACAGATGCGAATGAAGCCTGAGTTTGTCGATGTTCTCGATGCTTTGACGCGGTCGAGTCACGTGTATGTTGTTTGACAGTCTTTTGAACGTTACTGAGTGAGCTTCGAGGGGGTCTGCGATTTCAGTGCTGATCACTCCCTCCAGATAACTGGAAAGGGTCAACTCCTCCACTTTCAGTTTGAACGCACAGTTCACATCTGTTTCCTCCAGGGGCACCATAAACGGATCCGAGTAGACTTCGGTCAACACGTGCCGAGCCAACGAGACCCAGTCGTCTTTTTTGATTTCACGCGACTTCCAGAACCCATTCAGAGACTTCTTGTCGTCGAGGAAAGGAAAGAGGCTTTCAGTGATTACGTTCGACAGGTACTGAGTTGTCATCATGATTAGCTTATCTAGGTCTTGTGCACGAAGTCTTATGAGGTTCTTGTTAGGAATATGGATGTGCAGATTGTTAATCGCACTTCCGTACACCTTATTCAGTCGGTCAGTATGCTCGGATTCCTCTTTGAGCAGCTGTGAGTAGAACTGATGTCTTTTCTGTCCATTGCCCCCACCACCACTCACTATCGCTGAGAATGGTTCGAACAATTGATCGAAAAACCTAAAACATGATACACATAGCTGCATACCGTTTTCAGAAAACTGTAACAGCGAAAACATTCGTTCCATCAAATAACGGAAGTTTTTCCTCTTCAACTTTCAAACATTATCGCACATACGTGAAACTGCTGCTCCAAAATTCAGGTCTAAATGTCTCCCAAGTAAGCTTCAAGACATTCAGATAACTCTCTAGCCAACTATTGCTCCTATTCTACCGAAAGTTCCTGGGGCTTCTTTTGCTCCACATTACCAACTGTAGAACTTAGAAAAGTTCATGTTGTTTAACTGTAGTGTAATTAAGCATTTTTCAAATCACGTAATTAATAATGTCTTTAGAGGAACTGCTATATAACTATTAGACGAAAAATAGCGGCGCTTACTTGTTGTAAATCTGCTTCGGTTCTCCAATCTGCCGTTTGTGTAGCTGCCGCCACGTGTCCAGAATTAGTGTGTCAACCCAGTAGAATACTGGGACCAGAGCATGTTCTGGGTCCATCTGGAGGAAGAAGTCGGACGCCATGCCCGGTCCAGCGATCTTCTTGGCAGCAAAACTGTTAGTTGCCGGAACACGTGCAATCCTCTGAAATGCAACACTAAGCCTTCCAAGTCATTCCATTTCCAACTTCACACACGCTAGTTAAAAGCTTACATTCTCTGGCTGCTCTTAGAAAAATTATTCCTTACTGGGTTTCGAACCCTCCACTTGAGAAAAAATTGTGTGCCAGCTGGAAATCAATATGTGGCTGAAGGAAGAGCAGCTGGACCAATCACTATAGCCAAACGTCATCTATTTTCAATCGTATTCGTTGATATTCACGTGACAGACATTGTACTCAATTACCAGGCATTCATGTGATTAAGGACTCTTACCTTCAAGAAGAGATGATAGATGACGAAATCATAGGAGCTCCTGATGCAGATCTGCAGAGATCCAAGCACGCAGAGAACCAACGCAGTGAGAGGGTAGCCTACAAATGTAAGAAACACACACGAAACAGGCTGACAAAATCCCAAAATGAAGAACTTGTAGATGAAGATGTGAAACAGATAGAAGAATCGGAAGCCCTCTGAGTATCCGGGTCTTTTGAAGTCGGCGATCAGAATTTGGATGAGGTAGTAGACTATCATGGCAAAGGGGAGCCAAAGGGGAGTTGTGATTCCCACCAGGATAGAGAGAGTGGATAGAAGTGTGTTCACAAAAGGATAGAAGAGGATGAACATCGTAGTTCCCACGAGGCCTGAAAAACAGAAGATTTACAATGACGGGCAGATTCTCTTCAAAATATACCTCTTTTCAGACATCAATCAGACTAAAGAGAACATAGAAGCTCAAAAAATTTAAATAATGCAGTGATTTAAAACGCTAACTCAAAATTGAGTGATTAAAAACTAGAATGCTTGTCGAAAGGATCTGTTTAATTGGCGTGATAAACGTAATAAATAGTTTCAAACTTGTAATGACACAAACTCATCCAGACACACAGTCCAACCTTCCTGATGGCGCATATTACACTGAGGATATTCAGGGCACCCACTCCATTGTCAAATGGGGGAAGAATGGCAAAAGAAACACTATGAACTACAAAGACTCATATGTCAATCACTGGAGCGCCACCTGGCTGAAAAATGGTCGCCCTGACAGAAGATGAATCGATAAAATTCAGGCTTGGACATACAGAGCCTATGAAGAGGATCCAAATGAAACTGTGACAACAGAACCCTCGGGCTTAACGCAAGTGTTGGCCCAAATGACAATTTCGGCTTCCCCAGTTATCACAGTTGCACAAATACCGGAACGCACGACAACCAAAGGTCAACTTTATGTTCATACTTTATGTTCATCAAATGGACAAAGATCAATGGTCACCTTTATTGATAAAATGAATCTCATTAATGAGACAGCAGTACACATGAGAAAGAACATCTTCGAACTCCCTCATGGTAAGGTACGCAACAATATCCTAGAAGAAGCCGATCGCTGTGCGCACTCAACCTCCGTAAGATGAATTTGAAGTCGAAAAAAATCAAGAATAAATTCGTATTATCGGGAATTTTGATAATTTTCATCCAAAACATAAGATCATATAACACCAATAATCAGCTCCGATTATAATTTATTGTCCTTGAGTCCTTGAGACAAATTGCTCTTTTTGACGGTCAGCCTTAATCAAGGCTGAACCGAATTAGAACCAAAAAAACAGTAAAAAACGGTCAAATGCCGCTATAGCCCCTCGGGTCTTTTGCGTTGCAACAATCGCACTCTCCAGTTTTTCACGAAAAGTTCGTTACTTCAGGATCACGCTATCAAAATGTTCCACGCCTTCATAATGCTAATGATGCAGAAACCTCATAAAAGGTCCAAAGCAAGAGACCATGGGAAATACTTGGAGAAATGCCAAGCCTGGTGGAAGAAAAAGAGAAATCGACTTGATGTTCAAAGAAGCCCTAGCAAACAGCAGCAAAACAGTCACCAAGCTTGTTTTCGAAGGCAGACTCACAAATGCAATGAAATTTCTTGAACAAAACCCATCTACAGGCAACCTCGATCCGAATGAGACTGTTGGATGAAAACTTTAAGAGCTCTATCCCAACAGCAGAGAAGCACACTTGGCGGAAAATGCTAGGCATACCACAGGTTAACAGTGGAGTCGAAGCTGCTATTCACGCCGCAATCAAAACTTCTGAACTAGAATCAACCGAGTGCATGCTGCAAACGGATGCAACGAACCTCTTCAAAAAGATAGCGCTTCACTTGCCCGAAAATAGCTGACAGAACTATTTGATCAATACCTATCGAGAACCAGCTCGATTGTTTTTGGGAAGCGGAGCCAAAATACTCTCAGGAGAAGGCACAACGCAGGGAGACAATATGGCAACAGCCTTCTATGCTATCGGCATGAATCCTATGATGATAAACTCGAAATGAATAACCTAATCCAAGAATGATTCGCCGTAGATGCAGCAGCACTAGAAGAACTCATCAGTGTTAAGAACTGGTGGGATCAGCTAAACCACATAGTCCCCAAATGTGTATATTTTTCAAAAGCGTCAAAGTGTTGGCTCACTGCAAAAACAGAAGTTGCCATCAAAGCCTAAGCTGTCTACGCGAGCTCGAACATCAACTTTACATGAGCGGGACAAATACATCTCGGGACTGCAATTGGAAATATCCAAGCACGCAAAGAATTCAACCAAGACAAAATGGATGTTTGGATGGAAC
Source organism: Symsagittifera roscoffensis (assembly GCF_963678635.1). NCBI lineage: Eukaryota > Metazoa > Xenacoelomorpha > Acoela > Convolutidae > Symsagittifera > Symsagittifera roscoffensis. The sequence continues at coordinate 1,230,861 of NC_087064.1, forward strand.
AGATCCGCATGCTATCGAAAATGACCAAATCTGAGCCACACCTGAGTTACGTAGTTTATAGCCGTATTCTCCAGAACAGATAGAACTATTTGATGAGAACCTTGGTCAACCTAGATGCGACATTGGAACCTCTCGAACAACAAATCCGAGAATTCCTGCAAACTGTTGAAGTAAACCATCTCAGATGACGTGCGAAATATAATTGCCCTCCTCGTCAGATTTCTCCAAATACTTGGAGAAACTTCAAGCCTCGTGGAAGAAAAGAGAAATCGACTTGATGTTCAATGAAGCCCTAGCAAACAGCAGCAAAACATTCACCAAGCTTGTTCTAGAAGACAGACTCATAAATGCAATGAAGTTACTTGAACAAAACCCATCTGCATGCAACCCGATCCGAATAACACTATTGTGCAAAAACTTTATGAGCTCGATCCCAACAGCAGAGAAGCACACCTGGCGGAGAAAATGCAAGGCATACCACCGGTCAACACGGCGGAGTCAAAGCTGCTATTCACACGCGCCGCAATCAAAACTTCTGAACTAGAATCAACCGAGTGCAAGCTACAAATGGATGCAACGAACACCTTCAAAACATGAAGCGTTATCTATCAATACACAACTAGCGCTTCACTTGCCCGAAAATAGCTGACACAACTATTTGATCAATACCTATCGAGAACCAGCTCGATTGTTTTTGGGAAGAGGAACGGAAATGCTCGCACGAGAAGGCACAACACAGGGAGACAATATGGCAACAGCCTTCTATGCTATCGGCATGAATCCTTTGATGGACAAACTCGAAAGGAACAACCTAATCCAAGAATGGTTCGCGGACGCTGCAGCAGCACTAGAAGAACTCATCAGTGTTCAGAACTGGTGGGATCAGCTGAACCACCTCGGCCGAAATTTAAAATTTTTTCCAAAAGCTTCAAACTTTCGGCTCATTGCAGAAACCGAAGAACTTGCCATCAAAGCCAACGTTGTCTTTGCGACGTCGAACATCAACAATTTTTGGAGGAAAAGAACATCTCGGGACTGTAATTGGAAATATCCAAGCACGTAAATAATTCATTCAAGACAAAATGGATGTTTTGATGGAACAGATCCGCATGCTATCGAAAATGTCCAAATCTGAACCACACTTGAGTTACGTAGTTTATAGCTGTGTTCTCTCTCCTGAGCGGATGGAACTATTTGATGAGAACCGTCGCAGCCTGGATGAGATATTGGAACCTGTGGCACAACAAATCCGGGAATTCCTGCTGTAGAATCGTCTAAGATGATATGGGAAATATAATTGCCCTCCCAGTCAGATTTGGAGGCTTGAACATTTATAACCAGACTAATATGTCAACAACAGACAACACATCTGACAAATGGCCTTCAAATCGCTATAATCTTGGGGGAACCATACATAGAAAACATGGTAAACAGTGTTGGTCAATTTATGTCAGTTTTGGAAAAAGGACGTTTAAAACGTTTTAAACGTTTATAACGTCATTAATGTTTAAAATGTCAAAATTAAAAACTGAGCAAAAACGTTCATTAATGAAATTCAATCATTAAGAGCACGCATACAAAATGGAAGTTTTGCAGTTTTTGCACTGTGCAAGTTGTTTCTTTTTTCGTCTTCAACCATTCCCATCGTCGAGAAAACTATTTCGAGGCCGGCCGAGGTGGGAACAAGTGCAAGTAATCTCAAGCACATATCGGAGGCCGGTTTGTTATGACGTCATTTATGACACGAGAAAATAACACGCTATTTCTGACCGACGTTTTAAACAGTGTTTAAAACATGTTTAAAACGTAGTGTTATTAAAGGACCAACACTGATGGTAAATAGACCTGAAATTAGAAAACGAAACACTCTCCAATCTGAAGATGACCATGATGATATCCTGGGAAAAATAGACAAAAGAAGTAAACGCCAGCTCGAATTCCTCCAAACAAAAGGCACATCTACACGGCTAACCACACTATCATCGAAAGATCACGATATGTATTTCAACAAAGAGAAGTTCCGCGATGCCATAATTTTAAGATATAACTGGCCAATCAAAGGTCTACCACGCTTTTGTGAATAAGGCAAAGAAAATAGCAATGACCAGCTAGGAGGCTTCCTTATCATGAGGCACAAGGCTGTGCAGGATGTGGAGGCAGAGCTGCTTACAAATGTTTGTAAAGACATTGTGATAGAGCCAATGCTTCAGCCAACATCAGGCGCAGACACTCTCCCACACTCGAACTCCGAAGAAAATGGCGCCCGTTGCAAAGGCCTTTCTTCGACATACAGATAACACACCCGAATTGCAGCACTAGCCTCAAAAAGCCTCTGAAAACGGTACTCAGACTCACGAAACCTGCAAGAAAACTGAGTAAAACTAGCGCGCGCGTGAAACAGAGAACGGTAGCTTCAACCCTTTAGTCTTGAGCACGAACGGTGCCACTGGTGAAGAAGCTTCGCATTTCCATAAAGTTCTTGCAGACAAGCTCAGTGCCAAAACCCACAACTCGTACGCTAATACTATCACCATCATACGAACTCTCTTTTACCATCATCAGAACAGCATCTTATCGCCTAAGGAGGAAAAAGAAGAAACGCACAGAAAGCAAATAAGACTTACTAGCGTGTAACGCACCTCCAGTACTCCGAATTAACAACCCATAAAAACCGAATATATTGGAAATAAGATTTGCATTCTTTGAGTGTACTCTGACAACACCCAATTACAGGGTTCGTAAATACAAGTTATTTATACAAATTTTGAAGAACCATAAAACTTTGTAAGTTTTATATACGTTTTTTGAAAAAAATTATAACGAACTAGGAAACGTCACATCTTGGAAACTACAAGAATTTGAGCAGTCGCATTTGAACGCTAGACTTGCAACTCCTGGGAGTACTCTTATAGTACCCAACTACATCGTTGGGAAACTCAAATTTTGAATTTTGAGAAACTTCAACCTTAAGTTTTCTATAAAACAATTTTTTTTTGAAAACCAGAAAAAATGTCACATCTCTAAAACTACCAAGTTTTGAGCAGTCTTATTTGAAGGTAATTTTCGCAATCTTTGACAGTACTCTGACAGCACACAACTAAATGGTTGGGAATTTCACTTTTGTAAATTATTGTAATTTGAGTTTTCTGAAAATTTGCGAAAAAATCACGAAAATACTCGTATCTCTTAAGCTAAAAAAAATTGGGCAACCTTAATTGGAGGCCGAAGTCGCAACCCCTGAGATTACTCTGAAATCCCCCAACTACAGGTTAGGAAATTCAAATTTTGAAGAAAAAAAAATCAAATTTATTCGAATCTCGAAAACTACAAGGATTTGAGCAGCTATATTTGGAGGCAAGATTCGCAACCCCTGAGAGTACCCTCACACTATCCAACAACAGGAATGAGATCCTCAAAGTTCTGGAAGGAAAAAGCAGATGAAAAAGCAGGACTTAATTTGACCTCGAAAATTGCTGAAAAATTAATGACCTTGCGGAAAGTTCATCGAAAAAATTTCTTAAACAGCAATATATGATATAGCTTAAACTTGAAAAAAATCTTTCGTTAAAATGCAGAAGTATTGTGCTTAAACATGGGAAATAGCTGTCGCGCGTATTTAAATATAGTATAGATAGATTGCAAACATCTTATAACTTCCTACATGTCCTCACTTGCCCCGTGTTATTTTGTGTCTTAGACTGTTTGATCCTCTTTATTCCCGTCTTTACTTTCCCTTTCTTTCCTGCTGCTATAACTCAACTTTATTTTTGGATGCGGTTTCCTATTCTGTTTCTGTAAGCGTGCCACGCCACCCACCCACCTTTTGTCCGAATTAATTAATTTTTCATTTTCATCTTTTCCTCAATTTGACACTCTTTTCGCGAGATTAAGAAGACTTTAAAAAGCGACTCACCCTTGCAGATGTAGTTCCAGAACAAATTGAACGGCCTCGTTATGTTCTTTCCCAGCAATCCGCGGTCGGGTGTGGCTTCGAACTTGGCCCTGGACTTGGATATATTCCTGTGAAGCGAGTGGATCCTCGAGATCATACTGTGGACCTTCTTGCCGGCGTAGAGCAACCCGTCTGACACTCCCATTTTGTAGCCCATGCTGAACTTGTTTGGATACACAATGGCCTTGAAGCTGACTTGAGAGACAAAAGGAATCACCAGACAGAAGACGTACAGTGAGTTCCAGAATAGACAGCGTCCGAACTGGAACATGTCTCTCCACCTCCAAAACCACCCAGAGCTCACGTTGTGGTACTTCGCTTTCGCTAAACAAATGCAAACAACTATTTATTCAGAGATTTTGTTTTTCACTAAAAAATCATGCTATTCTATTTTTCGGAGGAAAAAGTTAGATTGTAGCTCAAATTCATCGATACAGAGTTTACCTAACTAGATTCATTAAGCTGATGCCGCCGTCTTTAAGTGAAAAAGTGCCAATGATTTTTCTATTTGGATATCAAATCATGATTTGGAACCATCAAAACCAGTAATGGATGTAGCAAGTTAGGAGTGGAAACAAAAACCTGGTAGACTTTAAAAGAAAACTAAGGTAAGCTGATGACTGACCACAGGTGTAACTGAACTGAGCATGGGCTGAGCGAGTAAAGGTGGAGTTGGTGGCCTCCGTTTCAGCAAACAGTGTGGGCACTCTGGTCCAGGGAACTTCTTCTCCTCTGAGGTAGAAGAGATTCTCCCTTCGTTCTATTTTGTAGTTCTTTGGATTCCAAATCATAATCTTGTGCTTGATTTCAAACAGGGGCTCTTTGATTACATCACACTTTGCCTTCAGCTCCTCCAACTTAGCTTCGAATGTGGCTGCAATGTCGTAGAGAGGTCGCACCCACGGCTCCAATCGTTCATTACGCATTTCTTCCATTTCCTTCTTCATTTCATCCTGCAATTGTTGCCGATGATTCCTAGCCATCGGTCTTCTCCAGTGCTTCGTCCGGCCCTTCACTGGGTTAGTTTTCTTCAGCTCTCCCTCGTACTTTGACATGATTTCTTCAATTTCACTCTGCTTTTCAGCCTCGTGACAGTCCAGCCTGTCGTTGCAATTGAAGTTGTTCACCAGCAGTTCTGGCAGTCGTTTGTCAATGGCTTGTAGAGATTCCGACTGAAAACGCAACTGCTATCCAACACGCTCTTAAAGGCGAAAAACTCCGTCTACGTATCTTTTAAATAGCACCAGCTCTCTTTCTCTTCCAGGCGTAGAATTTGAGTTTTTTGAAGGCAATTTCAAAAACAGATTTTATCTTTTTCCGATCAATTTGCCGGTCTTCTTCAACTCATAGCCACTTTTAGAACACTTAAAAACATATAAAAAGAGAAGGTTAGGAAAGGCCAACTTACATTTGCGATCAACTGCAAAAACTTCTCCACATATGCTTCCCTGATCTTCTCATTGACTACTTTCTGCAGGGCACTGGGTTCGACCTTATCAGCTACGAACGAAGAAGTAGTGCTCCTGTCATCTCCGTCTCCCGCCCCAGTGATGACGTCATTCAGATTCGACCTTGACCCGGAGTGCTTCAGAACTAGGTCGTACTTCATGTCAATCGTGAACAAATGCTCGATTTTGTCCATTTCCAACAACAAATCCTCTGTTATATCTTGAATTTGCTTCCACATCTTTTGATTGAAAATGAACCAGGGAAAATCTGAATCATTTGGTCCTAAATTTTGCATTGCCAGTTCGATGTCAAAAATACTAGCAGAACTCGGCAGTTTCGGGTATTTGCTATCGTTTCGTTCCGAATTGGCTTCATAATACTTTTCAACCACTGCTATAATTTCAGCCACTTTTGAATAGTCTCGAGGAGCAATGTATTGTGCTAGTTCCGCATCCCACGATGGCAACCCGACTACGTTCAAGGACTTGCGAATGTAGGGTAAGCCTACGAGTGCATCTGCAAGCTTCCAAAGACCCGCTTTGATTGATCGATAGGAGCGGTGCAGACAAAATTTTCCCTTGCCTAGTATTCGATGTTTTGACTGTATAACAATCAGGCTGAAACACATCATGTACACATTTTCATCATCTTTTACATGCAAAAAGCTCCGCGGCGAAGCAGAGAAAAAAGGGACAATCGCCAAACTACGAAAAAAAACTATATTTTGAACAAATTAAATGAAAAAAAAACGTATCTATTTTCAACACCTCAAATTTTCAGAAAATGCTCATGGACTTGCAGAAAACATTTGGGAAAAAATCGTCATTTGCTTCCAAAATCATTTTTTTTTATAAAACTTGAAAAAAAACAGCAACAATAGAGAACATTTATTTAAGCAAATGATTATTGTTTCAGATCATTTACCATTTACACGACGCTCATTATGAGCTATTTGCAAGGAAGGTTTTTTGCCCAATTTCGAGTACACCAAAAAAAGCTCGTAGAGGGTGAAGTGTTACAGTATCATATTAAATCCCTATTGTTCGTTATTCGGATTCAAAATTTTTCACTAAAAAACTTCGAGAAATACAGGTCTAAATATTTTCTGGCTTTGAGACAAAATTAGACAATTTTATCCATGCTTTTAACCAAACTTTGTTCAAATACAAATTAATCGTTTGTCTAGCTATTTTAAAATCGCTCATAATTGACTTTTTTATCCAATTATTGCGCTTTGTAGAAAAAATGCAAAAAAAAGATAATTCTATTTCAACTAGGTATGAAAATTCAGATCTCAAAACTCATTTGAATTTTTGAATATCACTCCATGACAATCCATCATACAATCCATCATGACATCTCAATGACGTCTACGGCCATGTACGCTGCTACAAATAGAATCTACAAGAAAAAACTTAAAACAAGGCGTTATATCGAAATATCATCAACCAAAAAGGACTTCAAAGGACGAGACGCAAAAACTACCAGAAAAGGTTTTATTATGATTATTATTATTATGAATTTACAGTAAAACAATACTGAAGGGTGTATAAGACCCCGAAACGAAAATCAAACGCTAAAAGTTAGTTTGGCGACAATTTGCACAAAGGCAAAGAACGCGCCAAGTACAAGAAGAAGAAGAGTTGTAGACATCATTGAAATAGCACCAGTAAGTTTTCAACAGTCTTGCTTTGAGGCCGTTAGAATTGAGGAAATCTATTCTGTTGTTCAATAGGTTTGCGAGTCTCTGTGTGCGATACCAGAAATTTCCTTTCAGCTGTTCTTTGCTGACGTAAGGCAGGTCAAAAAGGTTGTTTCTCCGGGAAGAAAAGTTCACAAAGGGATGCCAGTTGAAGTCGAAACGATTGTTTATGACTTTGGATAACGTCAAAATGTCGTTCAGCTCGATGTACAAAGAAAGAGGCAAGAGATTCAACGTAGACAATTTGTCAGTATAGCAATTCTCCGAATAATTTGTTGCCCAGTTCGCAGCTTTCTTCTGAATGTTTTCGAGTTTTGTGAGGTCCGTTTTCGAAGAATACCAAACTGAGCTCCCGTAGCATATGATAGGTAAAACCATCGACTTGTAGAGATTAACTTTTGTTGATGCTTGAAGTTGCTTCGCCGAGGATCGCTTTAAAAGGAATAGGACTTTGATCGCTTTGGCAGATGCGAACTTTATGTGTTCGCTCCACTTTAGAGAACTTGAAACCTTCACTCCGAGATCTTTTTCACAACTTGATGTTTTCAATTCGTTGCACCCAAGGTAGAAAGGTCCACAGTTTTTAGTTTTGAAGTGCATAACGCAACACTTATCTATGTTGAAAGACATTTGATGTGAGGTACACCAATTCCATAGCCGGTCGAGGTCGAACTGTAGATCGCAGGGCTCATTGTGCTTGTGTAGTGATAGGAGTTTAAAATCGTCGGCAAAGCTGAAAACCTCTGATGATAGATCGTTGGAAAGATCAATCAAATATATTAGAAAAAGCAGTGGTCCCAGAATTGATCCCTGGGGGACGCCACTTGAGACCGATAGGTATTCTGAGGCGCGTCCTTCGATGTCCACAAATTGTTGCCTGTTTTTCAGATAACTTTGCAGAACTTTGAGCATGTTTCCTCGGACACCAATTTTGGAGAGTTTTGACAGGAGAATATTGTGGTCAATTTTGTCGAAGGCTTTCGAGAAGTCTAAGTACACTGCGTCTACTACTTGTTCACTGATATCAACGTTGGAGTAGATTTCGCCTAAATACACAAGAAGTTGGGTTATTGTAGACTTTTTCTTTTGGAAACCGAATTGAGTTGTAGGAATAAGATTTGCAACATGTTCGTAAAGTGGGTCGAAAATGCACTTCTCGTAGACTTTAGAAATTAAACTCAACAGCGTGATTGGTCGATAGTTCTCTACGTTTGCTTTGTTGTCTTTCTTGTGCAGTGGTTTCACCATTCCAACTTTCCAGTCAGATGGAAAAATTGATGTGTGTTTGATTGACTTGAAAAGACTTGCGATAGACTTGTTCAACGCTTTGCAGTTCCTAAACAAAGCCGCTGGGAGTCTGTCGGGCCCAGTTGATTTGCTTACGTCAAGAGACGAAGTCACTTTGGTTATTTTGGAAAGTGAAACATCGTAGTCGCTTATCTGAATCTGAGTATCGGATGGTTGGAAAATAGATGATGGAGTCGTGAATACCGACCGAAAGAATCTGTTGAATAACGTCGCTTTATCGAGATTTGATGTCGCTCGAGAGTGTTTTCAAAATACAGATGGAGGAAGAACTTGGGGATTTTTGATTGACTTGTAGTATTTGAACAGAGCGCGTGTGTCACGAGCATTCGCAAGTAAAGATTCGTAGTTTGATTGGTCTACTTCGAGCTCATGCTCACATATCCGCAGTTGTGCGTTCACTTTGTCTTCCATTGCGGGACTTGTTTTCTGGTTCCTCGGAGTGTTCAGACGCTTGAGCTTGTCTGAGGTAGCAGACGAAACCCACGGGGCGAGACTGCTTCTGTGTTTTGTGCGAACGGGAACAGCGCTTGACCGAATATCCAATAGCCAGCTGTGCCATTGGCTCAGAAGTGCGTTTGGGTTTGTCCAGCAAATTCCTTTGAATGGTTTGTTCAGAATGATACTGTCCAGTTGATCGTAGTCTGCACTGCAGAAGCTCAAACGTTTAACAGGTTTGGGTTGAGTTTTCGTGTACTGTAGTGGAATGTTAATCTTGAATGCTTTATGGTTGGAGGCTGCACGATTCGAGAGCCAGTAGTGCTCGTTCAGCTCACGGTCTAAATTAATGGATATGATAAAATCAGAGTTGCACAGGGCAACACTAGGCCAAAAACAGTTTCAGCCTAGTGTAACTGTTTTTGGACAAGTGAATATTCGATCGCAGCCTGCTACCGATAGTCGATCGGAATTTGATGTCCCAGATGTTATTTCAGGTTGGGCTGCCATAAAAAATACGAATAAATTGTGCCAGTTGCCGATAATCACAACCACACAGGGACGTATTTAGACGGGGAACGGGGCCGACGCGCCCTTTCAGGGACTCGACTTCCTGCTGACCCAAAAGGTCCCCCTTTGCACTATTTTGAGATATCCATTTTGTCTAACGGACCCTTAAAATCTCTACAGGCGCCCATAATTAATAATTTGAGAGGAAAGCGCGCGCTGAAAAAAGCGATTTCTTGGTCAACATTTTCCAAAAAAATTGGCAGAAACAGGTGTCTTTTTAGAGCTTCGGAAGAGCTCTAAAAATCAATTTGATCGACAAAACTTTCGAAAATGTTTTGAAAATCCGCCCCCCCCCCCCCCGTCGAGAAAACCCTAGATCCGCTCTTGCAACCAGAGACACTTAACTTTGTTGGACTCGGTATAAAAATCCATGTACAACTATGATCCCGAACAACAGTGCCGTCAATAATTTTTGCAGAAAAAAAAACAAATAGGTTGGTCTGTTTGCTGGCTTTGAGACGGTTTCAAACAGCATCATAAAAACATTTTCATATAAGGTGCACAGCTAAAGCTGGAGGTACCTGTTTGATATTTTTTGAATTTGTTGTACTGATGTGGGATGAAATGGGTTATTTCAAAATCTAAAATTAGTCTTAACCCAAAACCTTACTTGTTTCTCCAGTAAAATAAGCAGGAGTGAATTTTGTTTGATAATTTGGTGTTTGTAAAAAGAACATAACAATTTTCTTTGAAACAAAACTTAGGGCTTGGCCGCTTTTGCACAGAGGCTTCGGATCAAACCCTTGATATTAGATTCGGCTAGGTAGTTTTCGAGAAAAATCTAAAATTTTCAAAAAACTGACAATAAATCAAAACATTGCCTTTTCTGAGGGCTATAACTTTCTTTGATAGAAAATTATGGAGGTAACCTCTTACAAAGTGAAGTTCTTATAACCCTTTTTCTGCATTTGACCCAAAACCGCCCATTTGAGTGAGCAATCTTCGAGAAAAGTCAAAGTTTCAAAAAAAGGTCAAAATCAAATTTTCCGAAAGCCACAATTTTTTGTAACAGTGGAGCTTCCCATTTTTTTAATGAAGACCAAAATCTCACGGTAGTTTTCGAGGTAATTCAAAAAGCTTGAAAGACGGTCAAATAATCTAATATTTGAATTTTCCGCGGAACCTAAATTTTGCGGAAAAAAATGAGCGCAGCCGCTTACAAAGGGGAGCTTCACAATCCTGATCTTTCGATTGAACTCAAAAATTCAACTCTGGGAGGGTAATTTTCTTTTTAAAAAAATCAAGAAGTTTCAAAAAACGTTCAAAAATCACAAATATGATTTTTCCTAGGACGATAACTTTTTAGTTTAAAAACTGCCCGTGGCCACTTATGCAGGGGAAATTCCCACAACCCTCTCTTTCCATTGAACCCAAAATTTCAGATTTGTGAAAGTACTTTTCGAGAAAAGTCAACAAGATGTTAAAAAGTCTATTATTTGACTATTTCGAGGTTCATAACTTATCGCGTAAAAAGTTTGGGCGTAGCCACTTCTGCAGGGGAGCTTATCACAATTTGTCCTTTCGATTGAAACCATAAATCTCAGATTCAGGAGCAAAGTTTTCGAGAAAAGTCAGAAAGATTTTAAAACGGTCAAAAAATTGAATATTTGACTTTTCTGAGGGCCGTAACTTTTTGTGCGAAAAATTTGAGCGCAGCCTCTAATGAAGGGGGATTCACACAAGCCGGTCTTTCGATGTAAAACAAAACCTTTGATGTGTGACGGTAGTTTTCGAGAAAATGAAAAACATTTGGTTAAAATTTTCCCCCCACACAGGTCGTACTTTTCATTGGCACCACGTTTTTCGAAAAAAAAATGTTTCCATAGCGTCTAAAATAAAATTTAAAAAACGATCTTATACATTTTCATCATACATGTTTTTATCAAATAGGAATTTGAATTCTACATAATACACCTTTTTCATCCCTGACAGTCCATCCTGTCCATGGCCAAAATGTAACCCTGTTACACTTGGATTCTAATGCCTATTCATCGAAGAGTCTCCGCAAAAACTTTGTTAACATAAAATTACAAAAAGTTTTTTAAAGCCTGTTTAGTTATAGCAATTGAAAAAAAATTACTCAACAAAACTTTGGTAGCCACCCGTTAAAAAGCATACAAAACTGTTGCCATAAAAAATGAGCTACAAAACTTTTACGATCCGAGACTATTTGAACCAAAAAAAAAACCTTTCAAGCGAAACAATGGTTTTGCGATACCTGCAGATTAACCGACATATTGAAAAAAAAACTTCAAAATATTGTTTTTTTTTCTTCAGAAAAATAATAATTTTCCAAACAAATCTTGGAACTCAATTACTTGCAAACTTCAACAGAAAAAATTTAAAAACTTGATCTGCCTAAAACATTTATCTTCGTTTTGTCTTGAACTTTTTTCAGAACAAAATGCCAAGAAAAAACCTGTAAGTTAAAGAAGCATCAAAACAGAACTAACAAAGCGAAAACAAAGCCAAAAACTCTTGGACAGACACACGTTGCATTGAAAAAGAAATGTTTTTATTAGAAAAACTAAATTACAAAATTTTTTTAAAACATTAACTCTACACTCAAAACAATAAGGGAAAACTTTTTTTGCTCCTGAAATGACTCAAAAAGAGGCATCTAAGTCAATAAAGGTAAGAGAAATCTTTTAAGCTCATTCAAGACAAAGATGAAACAAATAACACGACTAGCTGAAATCGATCGTGGTAAATTTACTACCAGAAAGAAAGCTAAACATCGAAGTATTTCGAAAACAGGCGATCGAATCATTGGTAAACTGCATGGATGAAATAACCAAAAACCACTCTTTCTGTTTTACTTTTTAAATAACTAAATGAAAGAAACCGAAAAATATTATTCAATTTTTCCCGAGCCCAAGAAAAATTAGATTAGAAACACAAAAAATATAATTCGCAAAAGCATAAAACGATTCTTAAAAAAGACAACAACAGTGACAACGAGAAATTTTGCAAAACCTTGGAAAAATCAATTCCAAAACAATTCAAAAACTTATGTTTTATGAGTTCAACGAAAAACAAATAGAAAAAACGAAACAAAGAAAAAACTAGAAAAAATTTACGAAAAAAAAATGATTTTGAACAACTATGAAGCCAAAAAACACCAATTTCAATTTCCAGATTAAAAACCCAATCAGACAAGACCAACAAGTTAACAGAAAAACGGTTTGCCAAACAATCAAACAGAAAAAAAAACAAATATTAAAGAAAAACATATGCCATTGAACTACTTTTAGAAAGATGTAGCCCGAAAACAGATTAAAATTAACTTAACGTGAAAACATTAATTTTAATTTTTAATAAATGAACGAAAAACTGAAAAATCCTAAATTCGTCTGGCAATTGTGATTTGATAGCCCTTCAAGCTTGCTTGGTTCTCATTTTTACCATTTCAAGGCAAGGAAACTACACAAAACTGGAGGAACAAAAAATTAGCAGACAGCAACTCAAATTGATTTTGCAAAACGATGAGCTCGACTAGAAAATTTAATTTAAATTATAAAAAGTACTGATTTAATTATTTCTGATTTTTAGGCAATTCAGGCTTGCTTTGTTTTCATTTCAAGTGAAAGCTTTACTTCTCAAAACAATATGGGCAAAAAAGCAATGAAAACGTATTTTTAATTTTAGTAGAAAAACTTAGCAGAAAAGTAAACCAAGAAGTTGCGAAAACTCAAAAACTCAATTATTTACACGAGGAAAATAATAAGAAAAAAGCTGATTTAACAATAAAAAGCATAATAGGTCAAAACCAAGTATATTGTGCCAACTAAAAATAGGAACGTAAAAAAAAAGATTTAATTTTTTTTTTTCATTTTTAAAATTTTCAATTTGAATAGGGGGTAGGAAAGGTGATTAAAACTTGTCCAAAAAATTTTGTGAGACTTCAACCATTCTTCTAAACACCAACAAAAGGCAATTGAAATAAATCATTCGCAAAATGAGCCGATAGAATTAAAGTGAAGCTCATGTGTCGAAAAAATAACAAAATTTTTTGGCACAAAATACCACTAAAGGAACTCATAATAGGCACACAAGGCACATACCTAACATGCACTCTACATTTACCTCTACAGTAAAACACGTTCAAATTTACATGCAAGTACGATATCTGTAGAAAAAGTTGTTTACGCTAAAAAAAAAGTCTAGTACCTATTATGAGCGGTTGCAATACCCTTGCCTATCGCAAGGGTAAAAATAACACAGAGGCGACGCTTCGCTTTGCAAACACTAGCGAGAAAATGACAAAAAGCAGCTCTATAAAGTTCAATAAAAATTAGAAATAAGCCTCGAATTAGCAAAAATTCGGTTACTTCCAACCTCCGTCCTAGAGATTAAGAGTCTCACACACTAACCACTCAGCCACGGAAGCTTAACGTACAAACACTTTTTGTTTGCGAATAAGGTGAGAAAAATGAAGGTTCGTAATAACGCGCTAAGCTGATCGCAAGTGTAATAATAATAATAATAATAATAATAATAATAATCATCATCATCATAACGATCATAATCATAATAAAAATAATAATCATAATAATTATAATAAAAATAATAATAACCATAGCCAACAAAAGGTAGGAAAACTGTAAAAAAAAATTACCATTTTTTAAACTTTCGAAGAAAAAAATATATCAGGTTAAAGCTCTTTGAAGTTTAATAAACGTCTATGATTGAACTTTTTCTTAGTTAAACTGTATCAATTGGTGAGTTTTTATATTCCACCGGGAAATCTGAAAAAAAAGAAAATCCAATACCGAAACTAGAAATTAGTCGTTTTTTTGCACCATTTCTGCTTTCATCATGGGAGAGCGGAGTTTGCCTATTTTCCAGCGAGTGAATTTCAACTCATTAAGCGGATATATAACTGTTTTGTTTTTTCTTGAGTGCATTAATTCGTAGGATCAGGGGCGGATCTAGGATTTTCTCGGGGGGGGGGGGGATTTTCAAAAAAGTTTCGAAAATTTTGTCGACCTTTTTTTCTATGTCGACCAAGTTGATTTTCCGAGCTCTCCTAAAGCACTAAAAAGACCCTGTTTTTGCCAAAATTTCTGCACTGCAGGCAAAATTTTGAAAAAACAGGCCAAAAAAGGCGTTTATGGGCACTTTCTGGAAAAAGTTTACCAAAAAATCGCGTTTTTTTTTTGCGCGCGCTTCCACCTTCAAAATTAGTATATATTGGCGCCAAAGGCGCATTAAGAAAAACTTTAGGGTCGGTCGGCCAAAAGCGGATTTCTTAAAAAGTACCAAAGGGAGGACCCTTTGGTTCGGCAGTGGGTCGAATCCGCCCCTGTGTAGGATGCCTTGCTGTAGTAATAGGAGCATTTTTAGAATTTTTCCTGGAAAAAATCATCAAGACCTATTATATAAATCAAAATCACTTCGTTCTTTTACACTCAAAAATAGATGATCGATAAATGATAAGTCAATAATATATCACAATGAATAGATCTAGGATATGAAGCCGACTTCTAATCGACGATACATTAGGCCTCAAATGCGTGAAACAATAGCTAATATAATTCCAATTTACTATTTTCCGCAACTTTCATTACATGTTTGTCATTAGGCCATATGGAGTGACCTTCGAACTTTTCTACTAACCGGTTTTTGAAAAGAAAACTTTGAATTGAATAAATTATATTTCATACAGTTTGTGAAATGGATAAATTACCAATCGCAAATATTGATAAAATGGTTAACAAAACTTAAAAAAAAACTGAATTGTATATCAAAAATGAGCAGAAAACCCTTAATTTTGCCGAATTCAGGCGCAAACTAAACTTTCTATCCTTATTGAGCAAAGTAATAACGAAACTAATCCAAAAATAAATCGAACTTACTTGTAAGCATTGGCGATCCACACGTAGAAGGTGGCCCTTGTCTTTTGTTTGCCCTTCTGAAAAATTTCACTGACTCTCCAAACATGATCGTTTCCAGGGAACAGTACACTTGGCACTCCAAACTGACCATAATTTCTCAACGAGCTCTTCTGAGAATCATCCAGGCGTTTTAACGCTCGACCTCCTTCTTCGTAACTAACAAGTGCAGTTTCATCCAAATCGGGCGAAACAAACAGTGTGTTATTCAAATTGTGCTTTAAATACTGTGATCGTAGATTCGGAGTCTGAATGTTATATGTTGGGTAGTGAAACAACACCTCGTTGGCGTTTTCAACGATGCTTTCCTGGATTTTGAGTTGGGATCCTGAGGTTTTCAGCTTGAAATCTGGAGCCGCCTTTGTTTGAACCTCCATTTTGGAACGATTACTTGAAAGTTAACTCATTCTTTTTTCTAATAAGAAAGAACTGAAACGTGCTAAGTTAGCAGATCAACTTTTTGAACGGTGAATCGGTTACAAACTCTTTCGTTATTCATTCAAAAGTAGAACTGAAACGTGGCAATTTAGCTGACCGAGTTCATATTTGTACAAATTTGAACACAAGCAGTGATATTGAAATGGCGAAATGAATGCAAATTTGCTCTGAATAAACCAGTGGCTCTGCCCCTCAGAACACAGGGAGTCCTCTGTTTCAATTATGAACATTCACGAGTAGTCACGTTTGAGTGGTAAAGAAAGAAAGAAAAAGTTGAACATTATATTTAACATTAATACAGATAAGAGCAGCGAGTTAGCACAGAAATCGATCAAAAATCTTAAATAAGTCTTCCAATTTTTGTACTTCTCTCATTTTTTAGTAGATTAAACTTTCTGCTTGAAGTACTTAGTTGGTTATGAAATCTGTGACAAGGTGAAGGCAATTATAATTTCCAACATACTAAGAAAGAAACACTAACAACACAGCGAGTTGGCTCAAAGGCTAGATACCCTCGGTTTCCATTTTGAGCCATCAATAGCAGGGACTCGCAAATGTAGGTTTTTGCAAATTTTTCAAATATACATTATCAAATATACATTTTGTTAATGGTTTTCAATTTTACGAACAATAGTGCCTCAAAACACTCCAAAACTCAAGTAGCCGCAAGTTCGCCGCCGCAACGATCGTCAGACTTCAGGTGATACGGGAATTGAAGAAGCAAGGAAACATCTCAAAATTAACGGACTAGAGGCAGGACCTTTTGATAAGGGCATTGGGTTTTGCGTCATGAAAAAATAAACCTACAAACCTGGCCTAATTACTCAATTACGCAATCAGGACAGTTTAAAGACAAGACAACATGAGTGATTCAGTTGTTCTAAAAGTTGAGAAAAATCTGAACTACTGACCATGAATAAAAGGGATGAGATTAAAGATATACGCAAGGTTGAGGTCAGCGAAATGTCAGCCGGCACGACTATATGGATTGGCACATAAACAAGGTACATAAACAAGATACACCCGCGCGGCCTGTCCCTCTAACTGCTCGCTTTACGAGAAAATGAATAAAACACTAGCAAGATATTTTTACGCAGAGGCAAAGCTTAGCTTCGCACCACTTGCTATAAAACACGAACATAAAAAATAAGAAGTCGAAAAAAAAGGAAAATTGTCAAAAAAAAACAAGGTTAACCATAATAATCGTAAACCTCGAAATAAGATAATTAGAATCCCAGCTAAAGCTAGAGGTAACTGTCTGATATTTTAAGAATTTAATACATTGATGCGGAACAAAATGTCTATATTCAAAAATTGGACTTTGCCCAATAGCAACTCTCTCTACTAAAATAATTGAGAAGACTGAAAATTTTTGAGAAATAAGAATCTTTCCTGAGATATCATATTTTTCTTACAAAAAATGAAGAGTAGCCACTTCTGTAGGGAACAAGTATCGCAAGCGATTCCTTTGATTGAACCCTCCATCTCAAACTTCATAGGGTAGTTTATAAAAACTATTTAAAAAAACGATCAAATGTTCAAAAACTTGACCTTCGAAATCCATAACAATTTGTTGCAAAAGAAAGAAGTGACACCGCTTCAGCAGAAAATAGTTCCAAAATCGCGTTTCTCGATTGAACACTAAGCCTAAGATTTAGCGGAGTAGTTTTCGAGAAGGAACGTGAAATCAGGGATCCTAAAACATCCGTAGACGAAACTAAGACACATAGAGAAGAGTAATAAAATGTTACGAATCAGGCAGGAGACCAGTGACTGCACTGGTAACTTGCCTTTAAACAAAAATTGAAAAGACCATAAAGAAATAAAAACAGGTCTAAACTCGGAGAATCGCGACTCTAGGTCTTATTGAAAACAGAATTCGGCACTGATTTATTTAGATTAAATCTAAATTTTTTTTTGGAAGAGTGTTTGCCTTGAGAATCTTAGTAGGTCTAGCTCGGACAACCCAAAAAAATCCAAAAAACGGTACAAAAACCAAGTATTAACTTTTTCGAGTATCATATCTTTTGTTTAATTTTTTTTGGAAAAAGCAACTTATGCAGAAAAGATTCATCCAACATGTTGTTTCGATTGATCGCAAGAACTCAAGATATAGGATGGTAGTTTTCGAGGTAGTAGCCAGAATTAGCCACCGTCAAGAAGTACGTCATAAAACACCTTCCGAACATGGCTTTTAGTAATAATCAATCTAAGGACAACGACACATGGTTTCAACAGAAGGATGGATAGTCCATGGTAAAGTTGCAACCCCGCTACACTTGGATTCGAATGTCTGTTAATCAGATAGTCTCCACAAAAAAAAACTACGAAACCAACAGACAAACAAAAAATGCTTAATTCAATATATAATAATATTAATAATAATAAAACAGAATTTAGGGTTGTAACAGTCGCCTACTTCAGTCACATATGAGGCTTAAGAAAAATAGGCCCTATAACCATTGGCTCAAGATTCAGGGACACTATCTCTTGTGTTTTTCTACCTCAAGAACGGTCGGAGCCAATTCGGTTCGCTTGCGACATGAGACTAGAACCCGTTACAGCTTAAAGGCTACTACCAAAATATCCCCTCACTCTAGAAAATAGAACGTTCCCATACTTAGGTCTCGAAATACCCAAAATACACAAACGCCGTTAAAAACAGGGTCGGAACAATCCGTTAAGTTACTTTTTATTGGACAGTGGAACTTTGATCCATTTCAAATGGATCAACCTAAAACTCGCCTTATTGTAACATTCGTCTACTGCAGTCACACATGAGGCTTAAGAAAAATAGGCCCTATAACCACTGGCTCAAGGGTCAGGGACACTATCTCTTGTGTTTTTCTACCTCAAGAACGGTCGGAGCCAGTTCGGTTCGCTTGTGACATGAGACTACGACCCGTTACAGCTTAAAGGCTACTACTAAAATATCCCCCCACTCTAGAATTAGAAACGTCCCCATACTTAGGTCTCTAGATACCCAAAATACATGAACGCCGTTAAAAACCGGGTTGGAACAATCCGTTAAGTTGCTTTTTTATTAGACAGTGGAACTTTGATCCATTTCAGATGGATCAACCTAAAACTCGCCTTACCTCAACATAACAATCATAAAACACACTCTAGGAATTTAAATTTGTACTCACATAGTAGCACGCTCAAGAAGTGGGAAATAATCCAGTCGGTAGTTAACTCAAGAATTAAATAACGTAACTAAATGAGTCTAATGTTTTATAGTTTTAACAATGAGAACGAGTTTATACTCTAGACAATAGTTTTCTTGTGAACCATTAGGACACTCAAGCTGTCCACCTTTCCACCGAAGGTTCACTCTAGTCCAGTTCCGAATAATACTCCAGTCGTTATAATCCAATTCGAGGGAATGCTCTCGTCTCTGTCACAGATGGGACAGCTCTACTCTCGATTATGATAGTGATGGAAATTGCGAATAGCAATTTCCTACTGCTTTTTCTTACAACTTTCCCGCGTGTGCGACTCAATTGTTCTGAAATTGTTCTGATCTCTTTTTCTGATTTTCAGTTCTCGCGAGAAAATCGTGCATGACAGGTTCCATTCGAAATTTTGAAAAATTAAATTTCACTCCAAAATCAAGTGTTTTTTGCTTCTCTCAAGGTCAAACTTCCAAATATGACCGACTGGCACATACTCCCCGGACTCGAGATCGATGTCCTCATCGCGCGCTGTCTTCTGCCAGTGAGTCCCAGAAAAACCGAGTGTTGCTCAAGATACAGTGCCAGTGGTCATTTACAGAAGTTTGCAGCAGATTTAAGCTTATCTACACCCCAAAATTCACAGCCATTTAAAATTTTCACGCTATTGCTAAACAGCAACCAAAATCTGCATACACCTGCACCCTTGAATTTTCGCTTTTCAAGCCAATCATTTTAAAATCTCTTTTGTCCTATTCAATCAGGAAATTGTCATGCAGCATTTCGATTTATATAATAAATATAGTATATTAGTAACAATATTTGCTTTGTTAAAATTTCTTTT
The DNA here is from genome assembly GCF_963678635.1 of Symsagittifera roscoffensis. Taxonomy (NCBI): domain Eukaryota; kingdom Metazoa; phylum Xenacoelomorpha; order Acoela; family Convolutidae; genus Symsagittifera; species Symsagittifera roscoffensis. Next base: position 1,250,626 of record NC_087064.1, read on the forward strand.
TCGTGAATCCAAGTTTCACTCGGATCCACGCTCAAGCCCCCCTTCCCTCTCAAGACTCAAGATCCATCCGATTTGCCCATTCATCTCGTACTCTTCGCCTTGGAGGTACTGCATCCTGAAGTGCTAGATGCGGCAAACTGTCTCAACAGTTCCTCTTCATCATCGGAACTAATCACAATCTCCTCCCAAGCCTTCAGCTGTTCATAGGATCGCATCCATTCTCTCTGCTCCTGCAATCTCTTTGCTTGGTTGGGTAGTGCCTTCACCCTAGCTTCTCGGTTCAAGCAAAAGGAGTTGTGCAGGCTCAAGCTCACGTTCTTCGCCAGGTCTTCCTCTAGTATCGACTCCCTCGCTTTGGTATTGTCTCTAGACATCTTCCCCACTCTTTTCCATCCCGTCGTGATCGCATTACGATGGGTTAGCAGGGGTCTCTTGAAAGCTTCCGGCCCAATCTCGGCCTGGAACTGTCGATACTCTTTTTGATGTTTTCTCATGTGATCTTTCGTTGTCATGTACAACCAAGACGTCAGTGTCGCCCGAAACCATGGAAAGTACCTCAAGCGACTCCATACGTGCCTGACTTCCGTCGGTATGGCGAATACTTTGCACGCAGTCTCAAACAACTCGAGTCTCCTGCTGTAGTCTATCGCGTATATTGACTCAGCCGTTGGCTTCGTCGCCTCCCGATACTTCGTTATATTCTCTTCTATCCATCTCAGAGCTAACATCGTACTCACTACTAAGAGCGTCACCTTCTGCCGGTGATCCGGTAGTCCGATCGACCGAATCTCTTCCACATCCCACACCAGGCAAAGGTTCTTGTGATCTGGATACCACACCGTTTGTGCCAAACAGTGGCATGGGCATTCCCCATGAGAGATCTCAATGCTCCTGAGATTACGCTCCCCTGAGGCTTCCAAGAGAGGCTCAAGCTCCATCATTTTCTCGTGCATCGTGTCGTTGTCTTCCAGGTTCGGAGTACTTCCCACAGGTTCCCCGATCACGTTTTGTCTCTCGTGATCGCTCGTGTTTTCTCTTTCCAACTTCAGAAGATCTTCTCCCCAGATTTCGCTTAAGTCATCTCTCAATTCTTTTGGTACTGTCCCTTTGATTTTTCTCAACAACTTGTGCGAGTGATGCGACATCCGAGCCAACCTCACGCACTTGGGCACTGAGAAGGCCTTGTCCACCAGTATTCTCTGGCTGGACACTTCCACCATCGCCATGTGTAGCGGGTAGTGACTTCCGCACAAGTTGGCCATCATTGACCCTATCAGCGATTTCGCGTTCAATGGCAAGCCATAAGCTTCGCTCATGGGAAATCCCATTTCCGCCTCAAGACCAACCTTCCAGCTCAGGATGTGTTTTTGAGTCACCTGCAACACCCCGGTCCTCCAACTGGAGGATGGCATTCAGCATCACCGCCATTCTCTCGTCTATTTGGGTATAGTCCAAGTCCCTCAGGCGCCTGTACAGCTCATCAAGAGTGGGCTTCCTCAGGACCGCGGGCACGGAGTTCCAGAATCGGTCTGCCATTCTTTGTAACTTCGGGATGTATGTAGGTAGATGTTAACCAGCTCAAGAATTACCTTACCAGCTCAAGAATTACCTTACCAACTCAAGAATTACCTTACCAACTCAAGTATTACCCAATTCAAGAATTCTCTAGAAATGCTCTCTTGCAAGTACTTGCTGTAGATTCGGATTATCGCGTGTTCAATCAAGATTCTCTCTTTCTGTTACTCGCTTGAGTGTAGTTGGATTTTCAACTTTGTTTTTCAAACTTGATCTGAAAACAGAAAGCTCATTAAAACTTAGCATATCACGTCCCTAACCTAGAGACCCCCCTTCTACCCATGTGGTTAAAATCTTATCATTCTCATATCACTTAAAGCAATTCGATTGGATTTTCCCTTAAGAACATGCAGATTCATTTTATGTTTTAGCACCATCAATTCTTTCTTTTAAAATTCAATTGTCATGCCAATCACATCTTAAGATCCCTTTACCTGCGCCGCACCCCAGTACCTAACTCAAGACTCCTCCCTCACACCCGACCTGATACCTCCATGTACCCGACTCAGGTGATGCTCAAGTAGTACTTCTTGTGAAGATGCACCATTATCTCTGTTTCTGCAAAGACCACATGTAGGATAGCGTACAATTCCCTCGAGCTCAGTTTGCCCCTGTTTGGGTCGTACACCGGCATCGAGACCTCCACTATTCCTCTTTCAATCATGAAGTCACGTAGTCTTGTCAGTGCCAATATCACGTGTTCGGGATCAATTGTGTTTCTGTCGTTGACTCTCGTTACTAGAAAGCAGAGGTATTTGCCCGGGACTTGTGCAACTGACGGTGGAAGCGCTGCTATGCCTCCCAGTCCTGGCCTCTGTCTGAACAGAAACTCTACGTTCTGGTACTCTCTTTTGAAGTCAGCCTCCAATCTTGATTTGAAACTCATGTCCGCCGTGATGCAGATCGCGCTGGTCCTGTTTGACAGGATGAAGTCGCTATCCGTTATCATGATGTTCTCTGAGTATTCATTGGGTATTTCGAATTTCGTTTTGAAATTCCTTCCTATGGTAGGCTCTGGTTCTTCTTCCTCCAGTTCCAATCCGCTTGTTTCCCTCACTTCCTTGAGCTTCTTTATCATCAAATTTTCGGTGTGGGTAAGTCCTACCCCCACTCCCCGGACAAAAATATTTATCGACGTCCCCGTCGATGTAGTCGGGTCTGAATTGTCCTTGGGGATGTCCAGTGGCCTGTCTGTTGCTGTCCATCCGAAAAGAGGGTCCTCTGTCTTCATGTAATTTGCTGCTGATACATCGATTTGCTGAATGCTTTGTCCTTCGCGGCTCTCGTCTTTGACATCACGCATCCACTCTAGAATCCTCAAGTTCGTGTTCTCCCTCCTTTCTATTTCACTCTGCTCGAGATCCGTCTCCAATTCTGGCGTCGAGTAATCATCCTGCGGATAATGTCCACCATCGTCAATGACCTGCCATTCCTCTTCGGCTTCCAGTTCGCCTGCGCTTAGTAGTTCATCGCCCAACTTGTCTGGCTGTATCTTATCGATCAAGAAGTCATCCCCGTACCTATTGTACCTCATACCTGTTCGTTTACGATTGCCAGTCCTGGTTTCCGGTGGTGTTGGTCGATCCGGCTCCATCCACTTCGGTACCTCGTTTTGCTCTGGGTCGTTCCAGTCTTCTTCTACAAATGAACCTGCATCCGACTCCACTTCTATCTTTTCGTTGTCGTCCAAACTCAAGTTCTCATTACCATCATTTTTCTCTCTAGTGCCTTTCTCATTCACCTCGCACGCTGGTTCCACCACCAGGTACTCAAGACCTTCCATGTCTTTTGGTAGGCACCAGTCCTCCGGGGACGGGACATGAGGCTTCAGATTTTCGTAATGTGCTGCTCGCCCTGTACTCAAGCGATAGAACCGTCCTTGTTGATGTACTTCCCTAATCATGAACGGTCCTCTCCATTTCTTGAGTAGTTTCTTTGTTCCCTTGGGCGGTATGACATTTTGGAAGACCCACACGTATTGGCCCACTTCGTATGGCTTTGCTCTTAGTATCTTTTCGTCATATTTCTTGCGTTGCCTCATTTGCGCTTGCGCCGTGTTTCTCCGACATAGCTCGTTTAGCTCTTGTTGTCTTTTGATCGCTTCCTTCACGTATGCTTGAGGTGACGTCCTCTTCCCCTCGTACTCCGGGTAGAAGAATGTTATAGGCATTGCCCTTTCCCTGCCTGTCAACATCATAAAAGGACTGATACCCGTCGTTGAGTGCTGAGTACTATTATAGGCTCCTACTACCTGTGGCAGGTATTTGTCCCAGTCCGTCATGTATCTCGAGCAGTACACCCTGAGCATGTTGACCAGTGTCCTGTTCTGTCTCTCTACCAACCCATTGGTCTGTGGATGATAGGTCGTCGAGTGCGCTTGAGCAATGTGTGATCTCTTCATCAATTCTTTTGTCAAGTCCCCCACAAAAGCCTTGCCGTTGTCCGACTGGAAAGTCATTGGACAACCATACCGCGATATCCAATGCGTTATCAGGTGATCACATGTCTCCTCTGCCGAGGCTGTCTGGCACGGAACCGCTTCCGCCAACTTGGTGAAGTGATCTATTATAACTAGTATTTGGTTATAACCCGACTCCGTCATGCAGATTTTCTGATGGTCTATCTGCACCACTTCATTGAATTCCGAACTTTCGACAGACTTGAGGGGAAACTTCATCTTCCTTGGGTCTTTTACTTGAAGGCATGCTAGGCAGGCATTCACCCATCTCTCGCAAGCTTTTCTCATTCCCGGCCAGTCGAACCTGTGAAGTATCCTTTGTTGTACTTTATCTATCCCCTGGTGGCCCATCTGGTCGTGTGATCTGAAAAGCACCTCCGTTTGGTACAATTGTGGTAGTATGATGAGGTTGTGTTTGTGTAATATTTTTTCCTCATCCCTTCTCTTGCACGCTACCACCCCTTCAGCTGTGTGATAAAGTAAGTCTCTCTTTTCTTTGTAGAACTGGCTCAAGATCTTGTAGCTGTCTTCCTCAAGTTCCCCCTTCTCCTTGACTCCCGAATGGATCCATTTGGAGAGGTTACTTGTCATTTTGTCATTCTTCTGGGCCCTTATTAGGTCAGACAGCCTGTATCTCGCCTTAACGTGCTCCTTTAGCGCCATGATCTGTCCATTCATCTCACCAGGGTTGTGGATGTCATCGCTCAGCTTCACACATATCATCCTTTTCACGATTTTCATGTCGTCTTCTGGTACCAGATTCGTTCTGACGTTTGAGTTGCACGATAGTTCCCTTAGTGGTTTTCTTGAAACTGCTATTTTCTCGAGCTCTTCACCACCTCGTACCTCTTGTATTTCCAGATTGTACGTCCCTGAAGATGGATCCGTCTGTAATTCCCTGTCGTGCTGTCTTATCTTCTCTTCCGCCAGTATCATGCATAGACTGTCTTGGTCTTCGCTGCTCTCATCCGAGTCTTCATCCCATTCTTCACGCTCCCCGGACAATTTCCCTTCTCCGGTTTCGTCTTTTTCCATGAATCTGGACCACTCCCCGGACTCTTGATCTAGTCCCAGGTGTTCAACTTCTTCTCTGAATGTTACTTTCTTATCCTTAACTTTTGTCTGTTCCAGAATTTTTTCGGGGATTTTTTCAACTAGTGATCGCACAACTTCCCTGCTATCAGTGATGCTTCCTTTTGAGACGTCAGTATTGTTCACTGTTTCTTCTCTCCGAAGTATGGTTAGTTCCGGTGCCTCCTGACCTTTCCCTTGGATCACGGGCTTGTCATCTGATAGTTTCTCAAGCAACCTCGTTAAGTCTTCATCTATTCGGACCGTTCCCTCCTCTACCTGGATGAGATCATAACCTTTTGCCTTGAGTGTTTCCCTCACGATCTTGGACTTGAGCATTATTCCTATCGGAATCCCTCTGATTTTCTTCAAGATGGTCTTTTCAAGAGGCTCTTTCGGCAATTCGGGATGATCTTCAATCGGTTTGCCTGATTTGTCCAGCCATCTCGTGAGTGGAAGACTGTCGTACGTTTCTTTGTCCATGAAGGAGAAGCCGTCTTTGATCTCAGGTCTGTCCGCCTCTCTTTGTTCTTGCCTCTCGTAGAACTCCGTCTTCTTACTCAAGCTGTCAGCATTTTGATGTTTATCTCGTGTTCTGTGCTCAATTATCATGTTGTATCCATCCAAGCGAACTATCCACCTCCCAATATAGCTCTGGTCCATTGAGTACGTTTTCAGCCAGCTTAGTGCTCGGTTGTCGACTCGCAGCTTGAAGGGCTCACTGCCTAAGTATGCTCTGTATTTTTCGACAAAGGTGACCACCGCAAACATCTCTGCTTTCGGTGCTCCGTACTTCATTTCTGTGTCACTTAGGACCTTGCTCCCGTATGCTATTGGTCTCAAGACTGTCTTCCCATTCCATTCTTGTTCTTGATGGAGAATCCCAGAAATAGCGACTACTGACGCATCCGTGTCTAGCACGTACATCCCCTTCTCAGTCGGCATACCCAGTACTGGTGCCTCACACAGCTCTTTCTTTATTCTCTGGAATGACTCTTCTGCCGCGTTGTTCCACGTGAACTTCTTGCCCTTGTGTCTCATTAATTGTTGCATCGGGTATACCTTGTCCGCATAGCCCTTGATGAATTCTCTATAATAGTTGGCGAAACCCAGGAAGCTCATCAACTGGTGCTCCGTCTTCGGTGATTTCCAGGTTAGGACTGCTTCCACGGCGTCTGGGTCAGGTCTGATACCGTGTTTATCTACCATCCTGCCCAAGTATTTAATCGAGTCCTTGAGTATCTCGCACTTTGATGGTTTACACTTCAGCCCCGATCTTTTCATGCACGCGAACACCTCGTCAAGCCTCTCGATGTGGTCTTCTAGTGTTGGCGTTGCTATTACCACGTCGTCCACATAGCACATTACCAGGTTGCCGTACTTCTTCGTCACGCCTATCAACGCGTGTGCCATCAGCCGCTGAAACGTGGCTGTTGCATTGCAGAGTCCAAACGGCATCCGTTTCCATTGAAACAGACCCAACTCGCAGGCGAACCCTGTCTTGTCCCTGTCTTGCTTCCTTAATGGTACCTGCCAAAAGGCCGAGCCTAAATCAAGAGTCGTAAAAAATTTCGCATCACCTAACTTCGAGAGGCTCTCATCAATTCTAGGTATGGGATAGGCATCCTTCACCGTGACGGAGTTCAGGTATCGAAAGTCACAACAAAACCTTAACTGGTCGCCTTTCTTTTTGGCCATCACTACTCCACACGCCCACGGTGACTTGGATGGTTCTATCATGTCATACTCTAGTAACGTCTCGATCTCTTTTCTACACGCGTCCGATTTGTGTGGGGTCATGCGCCTCGCCCCCTCCCTGTGTGGCACCGCGTTTTCCTCAAGTTCTATTTCATGTTCAACAAAATTACAACACCCGATATCCGCCTTATGCCTTGAAAAAACCTCCTCGTTCCGCTCTAGTACGTCCTTGATAGCTTCGAGCTGTTCATCTTTCAGTTTGCCCCTTAAATGTTCAATCTCCGGCAGAACCGGTTTATCAGTTTGCATTTCATCTAGCGTGGGTCGCTCTGGAAAGTTCGAACAGCTCGAAAGCCCATCGTCCGTTTCTGACTTAAGTGATTTGATAAGACTTGAAGAATCTTTTATTCTCTGCAATCGTCTCAGGATACAAATTTTGTCCCTGTGATTAGGACAATCAACAACTTCATTTTGTTTTGAGTTTTCAATTGTTTCGTATCGAGTTTTAACTGGTAAAGCATATCCCAGCTTCCTCCCTCTCTGTATCGTGATCGGTATATCAAGGGTATTCAACAAGACACTGACGCAGAGGCCGCTCTTCGTTATCGAAAATGATCTTCCTAAAACAGCAGCGCTTTGACTATTGGGATTCGGAACTATACACACTTGCTTGTTGTCACTTAGTTCATTATAATTTTTCATCCTCAAGCTTACGATTGCCGCTTCATTAGCTTTTAACCTCACTCTCCTACTCAAGAATACCGGTGCTTTGTTTTCATTCGCCATTATTAAATTTACCGGTTTGATTGCGTACCTCCTATCCGGGTTCCGTATCCTGAACATTGCATTATTTAGATCAATCGTTACGTCGAAATTCCTGATGAAGTCTCTGCCCAAAATGAATTGGTCAGATTCATCTAGGTTTTCTACCACGATGAAGCTCATCCACAGGTTACGTTCCCCCAAATTGAGGGCTATTATCGGCGTCCTGCCCAACACCCGAAGGGCCCCTTTGTTTGCAGCTGACAGCCGTATTCTCGAGTCTATCAAATCACCTTTGTCAAAGCCCATCTTTTCCCATGTTTCGATTGGTATGACGCTCAAGACTGCTCCCGTGTCGAGTAATCCACGTAACTGAGTCTTTTTGCCATTTATGTCTAGCACGTGCCCTGTCACGTCTGCTTCCGTCCCGATGTGCATTGCATCTTCTTCGAGCATAGCACAGTGTCCAATCGATCTTACTTTCAATTCTTCTTTCCCTACATAGATTTGTCCAATTAGGTCTTCGTCGCATGTTATCATCGTCTTGGTATAGATGTTGATTCCATCTATATTTAGCATGACCTCGTGTGGACCATAAGCTTCAGTGTACCTATTATCAACACGTACCGATTTGCTGCCCCCTCTCGTGAGTAGTGCCCTGAGCGCTCTAGAAGTCGTTTGTGGACTTATTCCACTCAAGTAGTCTGCATACACGTCAATGTGCATTATCGTCTGGTCGCTCGGCTCGCTCAAGTTTCTGGTTACCTCGTGTCCGCCCACTGTGATTATCGACATTATTCTTGCTCCGATTTTCGATATTCCAAAAGGTTTACCTGTCACCATTTTCACGGTGTTACAATTCCCGGTCTTCATTGAGCCCGTTCTAGCCTCTGGTATTGAGTTCGATCCGGTTAATGCTTCGTTAAAATTCTGTCTTTCGATCTCCAACTTTAGTCGTTGCTCTATTTCTTTCGCAGCCAGATCTTGTTTCACTTTGGCAATTGCTTCCGTCGCCGCTTTCTCATAATTTATCTCTAGAGAGCTTCCGGCCGCGGACTCTAACGCACCGCTAACATGTGTAACAGCTTTCACTGTCTTCGTCGGCAATTCGGTGTTTGGTGCCCCCAAGTTCCTAGATTCAAACTCGTTTTGCCTGTTCCGCTGATTCTGCACCGCCGCTAATGCCAACTTATGTTTGGGGTGATTCTGGTCCTTGACCGCTTCCCAGAACAAGGGACAATCCATTCTGAAGTGCCCCTCCTGGTTACAGAAGAAGCATCTGGCGCCTATCTTGATGATTAGGCCATTATAGTACTCGTGTTCCTCCATCTGGCTCATATCCTCTTCATCCGGTGCATAACCTAGGCTCTTCATGCCTTGTTTGTACGTTGTGCAGTCAGCCACATGATGATCCGCTGACCCGCAGTTCGCGCATGATCTGCGCTTGTCCATATCATCTCTAGGTTTGTACCATGATGACCTCTGGGGTTGGCTTCCCCCTTGCGTGTTCCTGTTTTCGGAATATGAGTACTTCTTAGGTTTCATCAGCATGTATTCTCTTGATTTCTGTCTCATTTCTTCTGGGGTGGGTGCGCTGTCCTTCGACAATGTGTAGTATGTTGCTAACATTGTCCTTAAGTCATCACTTTTCACCCCATCGATGAACTTCGAGGCAATGCTAAAGTTCCGTCTATTTGTCGACTCCTCTGGGTCACTCCTCCTTCTCAAGCTCTCGAGGTCATCTAGGAACCGATCTATTGACTCGTCGTCCCTCTGCCTTCTCTTTTCAAATCGCATCATCGCTTGGTGACCCTTCATGCCTGACCCGAATCGATTCAGCAATATCTCGAAGATCTTGTCCGCGGTGTCGCGTTCTTCCTCCTTCTTTGCGACCACGCATTTTAATGCCGTTCCTTCCAAGTTGCTCAGTATGGCTGTACATGCTTGTCTTTCGTCACTCAAGTTGTCTTGTTCTAGATGTAATCTCATCACTTCCACCCAAGTGTCAATGCATCCATCGGAGTCGTCCTTGAATTCTTTTGGCTTCTTGAATGTCTTTCTTGATTTTCCCTCTCTCCTGTCGCTCGAGTCAGTGTTCCTCGTGGCGAAGGCCTCTAGAGTCCTGTTCATCATCTCCCAAGTGCTGGCCCATGTCATAGCATCCGGTCCTGTGTTGCTGTTAGCTGTTGAATCTCCCGGAGCAGTCGTTGTATTCGACGTTCCATTCTTCATTATTGTTTTCGCAGCTGTTGGTGCTATGCTTATCGCATCCCTGGTTAAGGGCAACGGTGTCGATTGTCGTTTGTTCCTTTGTGGTTCTACAAAGTCAACTCTGGTGCTTTGCGTACGATCCGCTGCCGGTCTTTCTTGTGGAGTGGAACCTCTCAAGATTGCATCCAACTTCGCCTGTATTGCACACGAACTCTCGGCTTGACTCTTGCTCATTGTGTCCATTCTCCTTTCCAGGCTCCCTAATTGGCTGTTGACATCATCATATCGGTTCTTCAACTGTTGCATGTCTGTTTTGATGTTCTTTTCTCGTTCTTCATTGGTGGCTTCTACCTTATCTGACATTTCCTTGAGTCTCTCATCTGTTGCCTTAGCTAGGTTAAAATAACTGTCTAGATACTCGTGCTTGTTGTATCTTATCTCCTTTTTTATCACCTCTCTGTCTTCTTCACTGTGCTTAAGTCTTTTGTCAATCTGATTTAATTTCGCCAACAAGTCACCCAGCTCAATGGTAGTCTCTTCATGGTCAGCTGTCGGTCTCTCTTCGGCCGTAGCCTCTGCTTTAGCTTGTTCCTCTCTTGGATTGGCTTCTGACGTCTTCGTGCTCACTGTCCCAAATGTTCGTGCTCTTTCTGCTTTTGGTTCTTCAGTCACGTTTTCTTTTGTTTTTATTCCGAACATTATTCCCAATTTTTCCGTAAAAGATGTCCTCTTTACTTGAGAGTCTTCTTTCACCGTTTCTTCGGTGTTGCCTATTGCATCTTCCGCGTCATCTATCGGTGAGAACTCTATGGGTTTCTGGTTCGGTTCCTCTGCATTGGGCATTGGAGTTGACTCTGTCGCCATCTTCCTTGTTTCATCCACACTTTGATCGGGTGTCTCTAGATCAATCTCGATGGTGGGTTCTACTCGCTCCCCTTCCGTGCCCTCTTTCGCCCTGTTCTCCGCTGTACTCCTTGTGCTGACCATGTTAACTGAAAAGTTCGTCTTCGTTATCTTTGGGCCCGTTGATGTCGTTCCGCGCAGCGATGAATTATATTTCGTGTTTGATCCACTTGACCTTTTTTCGAGCACCGGTACCCTACTCCGCCTCATTATTTCTATTTACAACTGCTCCTATTTACAATTTTATTATATACACGATTCTATTCTAAGGGTAAAAAAAATATTTTTTGTGGTAACAAATTCTGTACAACGTGTTAAAAACTTTATCCAATTCTCTTTCTAAAACCTCCGAAAAACTTTCCTTAATTTGGTCTTAACCGTACCTATTTCGATTTGTCTTATTCTGTCTTAAGACACACTTGTTGTGATTCTACTTCAATTTTTATACCGTCCCAAGACTATTCGTCACTATCACAGTACTCTCCGCTAGTGTCCTAAGACCCTTGTACCAAGACTACTGTCCCAAGACTAGTGTCCCAAGGCTAGTGTCCCAAGACTACTGTCCCAAGACTACTGTCCCAAGACTAGTGTCCCAAGGGCAGTGTCCCAAGACCAGTGTCCCAAGGCTAGTGTCCCAAGGCTAGTGTCCCAAGGCTAGTGTCCCAAGACTACTGTCCCAAGACTAGTGTCCCAAGGGTAGTGTCCCAAGACCAGTGTCCCAAGGCTGGTGTCCCAAGACTACTGTCCCAAGGCTAGTGTCCCAAGACTACTGTCCCAAGACCAGTGTCCCAAGACCAGTGTCCCAAGGCTAGTGTCCCAAGACTAGTGTCCCAAGACCCTTGTCCCAAGACCACTGTCCCAAGACCACTGTCCCAAGACCCTGTCCCAAGACCACTGTCCCAAGACCCTGTCCCAAGACCACTGTCCCAAGACCCCTGTCCCAAGACCCTGTCCCAAGACCACTGTCCCAAGACCCTGTCCCAAGACCCTTGTCCCAAGACCACTGTCCCAAGACCCCGTCCCAAGACCACTGTCCCAAGACCCTGTCCCAAGACCACTGTCCCAAGACCACTGTCCCAAGACCACTGTCCCAAGACCCTGTCCCAAGACCACTGTCCCAAGACCCTGTCCCAAGACCACTGTCCCAAGACCCTGTCCCAAGACCACTGTCCCAAGACTGCTCTGTCCCAAGACTTCTTCGGTACTGTCCCAAGACTCGTCACGGAGTGTCTTCCTCGTTGTCGGGTCTTCTTGAATCACCGTACCTTGTACCACCACTCAAGCTCTAGTAAAATTTTCCCAAAAACCCTCTCTTAAAAGCCAAATGCTGACCCCCCTCTTCTTTTTGGTTGTTTCTATTTCAATGTAGGTGCGCAGGTATCTTGTGATCACCTGTTCGTATAAAACCAAACACAAATCCTCACTAAAATGCAACAAAAATCTAAGTAAGAAAAATAATAAAAACAGAAAAATGAGCCCACCTGAAATTCAAAGGTGACCAATGTCTACCTTTCGTCGAAAAAAATGTCTGGTACCTAATTGCCACGCGTTTTCCTCCCCCCACTAGTGATCTTATGGGGTTTCACAAAAGCTGTTTATATCCGGTCCCCCCTACCAAACCAGCCAGCGTACCAGTCTTAACTCGAGTTGAATTTTGGATCTCCACCTAATATTACCAACGCGTGTTAATTTCTAATGTAACTAAGTCAACGATGTCGACTAATTAGTTACTCTAATTTCCCCCTTTTTACAATTTACAACCGCCAACCTCTAACTTAACCAGTCCCCCTTCTAACCTCCCCCCTTTCTAGCCCCCCTTCTTAAGCCTAAAAATTACTTTAAGCGCCGGGTGCTAAACCTCTCAAGAGAAAACCGTAGACCTGTTTCCAGGCCTGCTCAAGTAAAAACGTTCTCAAAACTGGGGGATTTCGCTTATCCAATTTTACACTTATCTCCTATAATGTAATGTGGATTCTAACGATACCCGTTCTGCCCAACTTGAGAACTCGAGAATTGCCAAATCCTTCTTGGCTGCTTTCCCACTCGACTGGTCACCTGTTCCAGTCCAGTCTCCTATTGGTTCAGCTCAAGTGTCCCTGAACCACTTTCCCACTCGGCTGGTCACCTCTTCCAGTCAAGTCTCCTATTGGTTCAGCTCAAGTGTCCCTGAACCACTTTCCCACTCGGCTGGTCACCTCTTCCAGTCAAGTCTCCTATTGGTCCAGCTAAGTTCCAAGCTATCTGAAAACCCTTGACGACGCCCCACTTCGGGCACTTTATTCAGTTTACTGGTTTAAATTGCTAGGTTGATCGAAACGATCGAACTTGTAAAACAGTATGGGTATACTATTTAATTAATATAAAGGTTTGATCCAACTAATCTGGTGTCAAAGTCACTGTCTTTTTTCGTTTTATGGTTTTTGTTCCTTTTTCTATTCTTTTTTGGTTTTTGTTTTGCTTTTTGTCTTTTTGCTCGTGTTTTTGTCTCCCTAATTGCCCCCCTTTACTCGGTTAGCTAAGCCTCGTTCGGAGAGCGTACCAGGAAATTTTCTCGAGTTTTCTTAAAAAGCTATCACGGTACAACCGGAAGTTTTGCACGTTCCTGTCGAACCGTACCGCCGGTACTCTAGAATGGGCATTCAGCCCGAAGCTGTCTCAAGTGGGTTCGACTCCGTAGTCTTGATGTCGTAAACACCCAGGAGCGCCATGAAAACACTATGTAACATTCGTCTACTGCAGTCACACATGAGGCTTAAGAAAAATAGGCCCTATAACCACTGGCTCAAGGGTCAGGGACACTATCTCTTGTGTTTTTTTACCTCAAGAACGGTCGGAGCCAGTTCGGTTCGCTTGTGACATGAGACTACGACCCGTTACAGCTTAAAGGCTACTACTAAAATATCCCCCCACTCTAGAATTAGAAACGTCCCCATACTTAGGTCTCTAGATACCCAAAATACATGAACGCCGTTAAAAACCGGGTTGGAACAATCCGTTAAGTTGCTTTTTTATTAGACAGTGGAACTTTGATCCATTTCAGATGGATCAACCTAAAACTCGCCTTACCTCAACATAACAATCATAAAACACACTCTAGAAATTTAAATTTGTACTCACATAGTAGCACGCTCAAGAAGTGGGAAATAATCCAGTCGGTAGTTAACTCAAGAATTAAATAACGTAACTAAATGAGTCTAATGTTTTATAGTTTTAACAATGAGAACGAGTTTATACTCTAGACAATAGTTTTCTTGTGAACCATTAGGACACTCAAGCTGTCCACCTTTCCACCGAAGGTTCACTCTAGTCCAGTTCCGAATAATACTCCAGTCGTTATAATCCAATTCGAGGGAATGCTCTCGTCTCTGTCACAGATGGGACAGCTCTACTCTCGATTATGATAGTGATGGAAATTGCGAATAGCAATTTCCTACTGCTTTTTCTTACAACTTTCCCGCGTGTGCGACTCAATTGTTCTGAAATTGTTCTGATCTCTTTTTCTGATTTTCAGTTCTCGCGAGAAAATCGTGCATGACAGGTTCCATTCGAAATTTTGAAAAATTAAATTTCACTCCAAAATCAAGTGTTTTTTGCTTCTCTCAAGGTCAAACTTCCAAATATGACCGACTGGCACATATCTCAACATTGTAACATTCGTCTACTGTAGTCACACAAGAGGCTTAAGAAAAATAGGCCCTATAACCATTGGCTCAAGAGTCAGGGACACTATCTCTTGTGTTTTTCTACCTCAAATCAGTCGGAGCCAATTCGGTTCGCTTGTGACATGAGACTACGACCCGTTACAGCTTAAAGGCTACTACCAAAATATCCCCCCACTCTAGAAATAAGAACGTCCCCATACTCAGGTCTCTAGATACCCAAAATACTTGAACGCCGTTAAAAACCGGGTCGGAACAATCCGTTAAGTTACTTTTTATTAGACAGTGGAACTTTGATCCATTTCAGATGGATCAACCTAAAACTCGCCTTACCTCAACATAAAAATCATAAAACACACTCTAGAAATTTAAATTGGGTACTCACATCGTAGCACGCTCAAGAACTGGGAGTAATTAAGTAAGTAAACAACTCGAGAATTAAATAATGTAACTAAATGAGTTTAATGTTTATCAGTTTCAATAACAGGACCAAGTTTGAACTCTAGAGTATGGTTTCTCGTGAACCATTGGGACACTCAAGCTGTCCACCTTTCCATCGAAGGTTCACTCTAGACCAGTTTGAATAATAGTCCAGTCGAGCAATAGTGGTCCAGTTCTCGGGAATACGCTTCCTTCTGTTTCAGATAAGACAGCTCTACTCTAGTTTTATTGTGACGGAAATTGCGAATGGCAATTTCTTACTGCTTTATCTGGCAACTTTCTCGCGATTGTTACTCGATCGTTCTGATTTCTCTTTTTCGGTTTTCAGTTATCGCGAGAAAATCGTGCATGACAGGCTCCATTCGAATTTTTGAAAAATCAAATTTCACTCCAAAATTAAGCGTTCTTGTTTTTCTCAAGGTCAAACTTCCAAATATGACCGACTGGCACATACTCCCCGGACTCAAGATCGATGTCCTCATTGCGTGCTGTCGTCTGCCAGTGAGTCCCAGAAAACCGAGTGTTGCTCAAGGTACAGTGCCAGTGGTCATTTACAGAAGTTTGCAGCAGACTTAAGCTTATCTACACCCCAAAAATCACGGCCATGTAAAATTTTCACACTATCGCTAAACAGCAATCAAAATCTGCACACACCTGCACCCTTGAATTCTCGCTTTTCAAGCCAATTATTTAAAATTTCTTTTGTCCCATTCAATCAGGAAATTGTCATGCAGCATTTCGATTTATATAGTAAATATAACATATTAATAACAATATCTGATTCGTTAAAATTTCTTTTTCGTGAACCCAGGTTTCATCCGGATTCACACTCAAGCCCCCCTTCCCTCTCAAGACTCAAGATCTCTTTGAACCATCCGCTCATTTCGCACTCTTCGCCTTGGAGGTGCCGTACCCTGAGGTACTAGATACGGCAAACTGTTTTAACAGTTCTTCTTCATCATCGGAGCTAATCACGATCTCCTCCCAAGCCTTCAGCTGTTCATAGGATCGCATCCATTCCCTTTGCTCCTGCAACCTCTTTGCCTGGTTGGGTAGTGCCTTCACCCTAGATTCCCGGTTCAAACAAAAGGAGTTGTGCAGGCTCAGGCTCACGTTCTTCGCCAAGTCCTCCTCTAGTATCGATTCCCTCGCTTTGGTATTGTCTCTAGACATTTTACCCACTCTTTTCCATCCTGTCGTGATCGCATTTCGATGGGTTAAGAGGGGTCTCTTGAAAGCTTCCGGCCCAATCTCGGCCTGGAACTGTCGATACTCCTTTTGATGCTTTCTCATGTGATCTTTCGTTGTCATGTATAACCAAGACGTCAGTGTCGCTCGAAACCATGGAAAGTACCTCAAGCGGCTCCATACGTGTCTGACTTCCATTGGTATGGCGAATACTTTGCATGCAGTCTCAAACAACTCGAGTCTCCTGCTGTAGTCTATCGCATATATTGACTCAGCCGTTGGCGTCTTCGCTTCCCGATACTTCGTTATATTCTCTTCTATCCATCTCAGAGCCAGCATCGTACTCACTACTAAGAGCGTCACCTTCTGCCGGTGATTCGGTAATCCGATCGACCAAATTTCTTCCATATCCCACACCAGGCAGAGGTTCTTGTGATCTGGATACCACACCGTTTGTGCCAAACAGTTGCATGGGCATTCTCCATGGGTGATCTCAATGCTTCTGAGGTTACGCTCCCCCGAGGCTTCCAACAGAGGCTCAAGCTCCATCATTTTCTCATGCATCGTGTAGTTCTCTCCCATGTTTGGAGCACCCCCCCACAGGTTTTCCGATCACGTTTTGTCTCTCGTGATCGCTTGTGTTCTCACTTTCCAATTTCAAAAGCTCTTCTCCCCAGATTTCACTCAAGTCATCTCTCAACTCTTTCGGTACTGTCCCTCTGATTTTCCTCAACAACTTGTGCGAGTGATGCGATACCCGAGCCAACCTCACGCACTTGGGCACTGAGAAGGCCTTGTCCACCAATTTTCTCTGGCTGGATGCTTCCACCATCGCCATGTGCAGTGGGTAGTGGCTTCCGCACAAATTGGCCATCATTGACCCTATCAGGGATTTTGCGTTCAATGGCAGGCCATGAGCTTCGCTCATGGGAAACCCCATTTCCGCCTCGAGACCAACCTTCCAGTTCCGGATATGTTTTTGAGTCACCTGCAACACCCCAGGCCATGATTCCACGCTCAACGCCGTCACTAAATGGTGTTCAAACTCTAGCCTCTCCAGTGACTGCAGACTACACATTCTCGAGAAGAATCCGAGAGCTGTCGCTATGTTCACCGTAGTTCTCGCGTAACACTCCGCCACTATTTGTACTTCACTTTTCTCCCTTTCCGTGATGTCTTCAAACCAAGTAACCAGATCTTCTTTTTGAAAGGACAGTATCCTGACACATGATCGTCCATCGCAGGTGTGCTCTCCACTCCCACACGTAGAATCCAGACAGCTACCCGGCTCCATCTTCTTTGCCGACTCGAGATTGTTCGTCTTTTCGCCTGACTCCTTCATCTGAGGTAAGATCAGTTTGTGCACCACACTCAATTTTGCCAAATCTTCATCTTCCGTTGGTGCTAACCTCACCCGCTCGGTGGTCTCCTCGATCAGACTCGCGTGGGGATGTGGGCACCAAGAGGGTCTTAGTAACTTCCATACCACTCCCAAGTTCGTGATCAACAAGCCATTGCCATCACCCATGTTCACTTCAACTCTCTTGTTCGAGCGCGGTATGCTCACCACCTCCGGTGTTTTCTCAAGAATCAGGCCCAGGCTCGGCCTCTCTTTCTCCACCGCGTCTATTTCCACTATTTTTTCTGTCCAAAACTTCAGCAGCTCCGCTACCTCGTGGTTCCTGTGAGCGCCTCCAGTTTCTGAGTCTAAGAAGGGGTTGTAGGCTATCCCCATCACTCCAGACACGTATTGGTATCCCCCTTCTCACTGAGTCTCGATTACTGCTCTGGCGAGGCCAGGTTACGGTGAACATCATGTTCTTCTTCGAACTTCTTATTGTAAAACCTCCGTACCTCGTCCAGCTTTCTGTGGTTCTCTAGGGATAGTCTGGAACCATCTTCCTTCTCTATTCCAGTACTCTGATATACGTTTAATATGATCGTTGAGACTCTCTTTTCCACGGTTTTACTTCCGCTTGCTCTTTGATAGCACGCCAAGATGGTGCTATCAGACATCATTGACATTATCCATCTCAAGAATTACCTTACCGACTCAAGAATTACCCAACTCAAGAATTCTCTAGAAATGTTCCCTTGCAAATACTTGCTGCAGGTGTCGATTATCGCGAGTTCAATCAAGATTTCCCTTTCTGTCTCTCGCTTGAGTATAGTTGGATTTTCAACTTTGTTTATCAAACTTGATCTGAAAACAGAAACCATATTAAGACTTAATATGTCATGTTCCTAACCTAGAAACCCCCCTTTTACCAGTATGGTTAAAATCTTATCATTTTCATTCCACTTAAAACAATTCAATTGGAATTTCCTTAAAAGCATGCAGATTCATTTTATGTTTTAGCACCGTTAATCCTTCTAAAATCAATTGTCATGCCAATCGCGTCTTAAGATCCCTTTACCTGTGCCGCACCCCAGTACCTAACTCAAGACTCCTCCCTCACGCCCAACTCGAGACCCCCGTGTGCCCAACTCAGGCGATGCTCAAGTAGTATTTCTTGTGAAGATACACCATTATCTCAGTTTCCGCGAAGACTACGTGTAGGATAGCGTACAATTCCCTTGAGCTCAGTTTGCCCCTGTTTGGGTCATAGACCGGCATTGAGACCTCCGTTATTCCTCTTTCAATCATGAAGTCTCGTAGTCTTGTTATTGCCAACATCACGTGTTCGGGATCAATTGTGTTCCTGTCATTGACCCTCGTCACTAGGAAGCACAGATATTTGCCGGGGACTTGTGCTACTGATGGTGGAAGCGCTGCCATCCCTCCCAGTCCTGGTCTCTGTCTGAACAGAAACTCCACATTCTGGTACTCTCTTTTGAAGTCAGCTTCCAATCTTGATTTGAAACTCATGTCCGCCGTGACGCAGATCGCGCTAGTCCTGTTTGACAGGATGAAGTCGCTATCCGATATCATGATGTTTTCCGAGTACTCATTGGGTATTTCAAACTTCGTTTTGAAATTCCGACCTATGGTAGGCTCTGGCTCTTCTTCTTCCAGTTCCAATTCGCTTGTTTCTCTCACTTCCTTGAGCTTCTTTATCATCAAATTTTTGGTGTGGGTAAGTCCTACCCCCACTCCCCGGACAAAAATATTTATCGACGTCCCCGTCAATGTTGTCGGGTCTGAATTGTCCGGAGGAATGTCCAGTGGCCTGTCTGTTGCCGTCCATCCGAAAAGAGGGTCCTCTGTCTTCATATAATTTGCCGATGACACGTCGACTTGTTGAATGCTTTGTCCTTCGTGGCTCTCGTCTTTGACATCGCGCATCCACTCTAGTATCCTCAAGTTCGTGTTCTCCCTCCTCTCTATCTAACTCTGTTCGAGATCCGTCTCCAATTCTGGTGTCGAGTAGTCTTCCTGCGGATAGTGTCCACCATCGTTAATGACCTGCCATTCCTCTTCGGCTTCCAGTTCGCCTGCACTCAGTAGTTCCTCGCCCAATTTGTCTGGCTGTATCTTATCGATCAAGAAGTCATCCCCGTATCTGTTGTACCTCATGCTGGTCCGTTTACGATTGCCAGTCCTGGTCCCCGGTGGTATTGGTCGATCTGGCTCCATCCACTTCGGCACCTCATCTTGCTCCGGGTCGTTCCAGTCTTCTTCTACAAACGATCCTGCTTCAGACTCCATCTCTATCTTTTCATTGTCGTCCAAACTCAAGTTCTCATTACCATCATTTTTCTCTCTGGTGCCTTTTTCATTCACTTCACACGCTGGCTCTACGACCAGGTACTCGAGACCCTCCATGTCCTTCGGTATGCACCAGTCCTCCGGGGACGGAACGTGAGGCTTCAGATTTTCATAATGTGCTGCTCGCCCAGTACTCAAGCGGTAGAACCGTCCTTGTTGATGAACTTCCGTTATCATGAATGGTCCGCTCCCTTTCTTGAGTAGTTTCTTTGTTCCCTTGGGCGGTATGACATTTTGAAAGACCCACACGTATTGGCCCACCTCATATGGCTTTGCTTGTAATATTTTTTCGTCATATTTTCTGCGTTGCCTCATTTGCGCTTGCGCCGTGTTCTTCCTGCATAGCTCGTTTAGCTCCTGTTGTCTTTTGATCGCTTCTTTCACGTATGCCTGAGGCGACGTCCTTTTCCCCTCGTATTCCGGGTAAAAGAATGTCAGAGGTATTGCTCTTTCCCTGCCCGTCAACATCATGAAGGGACTGATGCCCGTCGTTGAGTGCTGTGTACTGTTGTAGGCCCCTACTACCTGTGGCAGGTATTTATCCCAGTCCGTCATGTATCTTGAGCAGTACACCCTTAACATGTTGACCAGTGTCCTGTTCTGTCTCTCTACCAACCCGTTGGTCTGTGGATGGTAGGTTGTCGAGTGTGCTTGAGCAATGTGCGATCTCCTCATCAATTCTTTTGTCAAGTCCCCCACAAAAGCTTTGCCGTTGTCCGACTGGAAAGTAATTGGACAACCATACCGCGATATCCAATGCGTTATCAGATGAACACATGTCTCCTCGGCCGAGGCTGTCTGGCACGGAACCGCTTCCGCCAACTTTGTGAAGTGATCTATTATAACCAGTATCTGGTTATATCCCGACTCCGTCATGCAGATTTTTTGATGGTCTATCTGCACCACTTCATTGAACTCTGAGCTCTCGACGGACTTGAGGGGAAACTTCATCTTCCTTGGGTCTTTTACCTGGAGGCATGCCAAGCAGGCATTCACCCATCTCTCGCAAGCTTTTCTCATTCCTGGCCAATCAAACCTGTGAAGTATCCTTTGTTGTACTTTATCTATCCCCTGGTGCCCCATCTGGTCAAGCGATCTGAAAAGCACCTCCGTTTGATACAATTGTGGCAGTATGATGAGGTTGTGTTTGTGTAATATCTTCTCCTCATCTTTCCTCTTGCATGCTACCACCCCATCAGCTGTGTGGTAGAGTAAGTCTTTCTTCTCTTTGTAGAACTGGCTCAAGATCTTGTAGCTGTCTTCCTCGAGTTCCCCCTTCTCCTTGACCCCCGACTGGATCCATTTGGAGAGGTTACTTGTCATTTTGTCATTCTTTTGGGCTCTTATTATGTCTGACAGCCTATATCTTGCCTTGACTTGCTCCTTTAGCGCCATGATCTGTCCATTCATCTCACCAGGGTTGTGGATTTCATCACTCAGCTTCACGCATATTATCCTTTTCACGATTTTCATATCATCTTCTGGCACCAGATTCGTTCTGACGTTTGAGTTGCATGATAATTCCCTGAATGGCTTCCTTGAAACCGCAATTTTCTCAAGTTCTTCACCACCTCGTATCTCCTGTACGTCCAGATTGTACGTTCCTGAAGATGGATCCGTCTGTAACTCCCTGTCTTGGTGCCTTGTCTTCTCTTCCGCCAATATCATGCACAGACTGTCTTGGTTTTCGCTGCTCTCATCCGAGTCTTCATCCCATTCTTCACGCTCCCCGGACAATTTTCCTTCTCCGGTTTCTTCTTCCGTGAACATGGAACACTCCCCGGACTCTTGACCTAGTCCCAGGTGTTCAGTATCTTCTTTTCCCTAACCTTGGTCTGCTCCAGAATGTTTTCGGGGATTTTGTCAACTAGTGACCGCACGACATCTTTGCTGTCAGTGACGCTTCCTCTTGAGGAGTCAGTATTGTTCACGGTTTCTTTTCTCCGAAGTATAGTGACTTCCGGTTCCTCTTGACCCTTCTCTTGGATCACGGGCTTCTCATCTGATAGTTTCTCGAGCAACCTCATTAAGTCATCATCTATCTGTGCAGTTCCTGCTTCTACATGGTTAAGATCATAGCCTTTTGCCTTGAGCGTCTCCCTCACGATCTTCGACTTTAGTATTATTTCTATCGGAATCTTTCTGCTCTTCTTCAAAATGGTCTTTTCTGGAGGTTCTTTAGGTAATTCAGGATGATCTTCAATCGGTTTGCCTGATTTGTCCAGCCATCTCGTGCGTGGAAGACTGTCGTACGTTTCCTTGTCCATGAAGGAGAAGCCATCTTTGATTTCAGGTCTGTCTGCCTCTCTTTGCTCTTGTCTCTCATAGAACTCCGTCTTTTTACTCAAGCTGTCGGCATTCTGATGTTTATCTCGTGTTCTATGCTCAATTATCATGTTGTATCCGTCCAGGCGAACTATCCACCTCCCAATGTAACTTTGGTCCATTGAGTACGTTTTCAGCCAGCTCAGTGCCCTGTTGTCGACTTGCAGCTTGAATGGCTCGCTGCCTAGGTATGCCCTATATTTCTCGACAAAGGTAACCACCGCGAACATCTCTGCTTTCGGTGCTCCGTACTTCATTTCCGTGTCACTCAGGACTTTGCTCCCGTACGCTATTGGTCTCAAGACTGTCTTCCCATTCCGTTCTTGTTCTTGATGGAGAATTCCAGAAATCGCGACTACCGACGCATCCGTGTCCAGCACGTACATCCCTTTCTCAGTCGGCATACCCAGTACTGGTGCCTCACATAGCTCTTTCTTTATTCTCTGGAATGACTCTTCTGCTGCGTTGTTCCACAAGAACTTCTTGCCCTTGTGTCTCATTAATTGTTGCATCGGGTATACCTTGTCCGCATAGCCTTTGATGAACTCTCTATAATAGTTAGCGAAACCCAGGAAGCTCATCAACTGGTGTTCTGTCTTCGGTGATTTCCAGGTTAGGACTGCTTCCACGGCGTCCGGATCAGGTCTGATGCCGTGCTTGTCCACCATCCTGCCCAAGTATTTTATTGAGTCCTTGAGTATCTCGCACTTCGATGGTTTACACTTTAGCCCCGACCTTTTCATGCATGCGAGCATTTCGTCAAGTCTCTCAATGTGGTCTTCCAATGTGCGTGTCGCTATTACCACGTCATCCACGTAGCACATTACCAGATTGCCATACTTCTTCGTCACGCCTATCAGCGCGTGTGCCATCAACCGCTGAAACGTGGCTGTGGCGTTGCAAAGTCCAAACGGCATCCGTTTCCATTGAAACAGACCCAACTCGCAGGCGAACCCTGTCTTGTCCCTGTCCTGCTTCTTAGTGGTACCTGCCAAAAGGCCGAGCCTAAATCAAGAGTCGTAAAAAATTTTGCATCACCTAACTTCGAGAGGCTCTCATCAATCCTAGGTATGGGATAGGCATCCTTCACCGTGACGGAGTTCAGGTATCGAAAGTCACAACAAAACCTCAACTGGTCGCCTTTCTTTTTGGCCATCACTACTCCACACGCCCACGGTGACTTGGATGGTTCTATCATGTCATACTCTAGTAACGTCTCGATTTCTTTTCTACACGCCTCCGATTTGTGTGGGGTCATGCGCCTCGCCCCCTCCCTGTGCGGTACCGCGTTCTCCTCAAGTTCTATTTCATGCTCAACAAAATTACAACACCCGATATCCGCTTTATGCCTCGAAAAAACTTCTTCGTTCCGCTCTAGTACGTCCTTGATGGCTTCGAGCTGTTCATCTTTCAGTTTGCCCCTCAAATGTTCAATCTCCGGCAGAACCGGTTTATCAGTTTGCATTTCATCTAGTTTGGGCCGCTCTGGAAAGTTCGAACAGCTCGACAGATCATCGTCTGTCTCTGACTTAAGTGATTTAACAAGACCTGAAGAATCTTTTATTTTCTGCAATCGTCTCAAGATACAAATTTTGTCCCTATGATTGGGACAATCAACAACTTCATTTTGTTTTGAGTTCTCCGTTGTTTCATATCGGGTTTTAACCGGTAAAGCATATCCCAGTTTCCTCCCTCTCTGTATCGTGATCGGTATATCAAGAGTATTCAACAAGACACTGACGCAGAGGCCGCTCTTCGTTATCGAGAAGGATCTTCCTAAAACAGCAGCACTTTGACTATTAGGATTCGGAACTATACACACTTGCTTGTTGTCACTTAGTTCATTGTAATTTTTCATCCTCAAGCCTACGATTGCCGCCTCATTCGCCTTTAGCCTCACCCTCCTACTCAAGAATACCGGTGCTTTGGTTTCATTTGCCCTTATTAAATTTACCGGTTTGATTGCGTACCTCCTATCCGGGTTCCGTATCCTGAACATTGCGTTATTTAGATCAATCGTTACGTCGAAATTCCTGATGAAGTCTCTGCCCAAAATGAATTGGTCAGATCGCTCAAGACTGCTCCCGTATCAAGTAACCCACGTAACTGAATCTTTCTGCCACTTATGTCTAGCACGTGCCCTGTCACATCTGCCTCTGTCCCGATGTGCATCGCATCTTCTTCAAGCATAGCGCAGAGTCCTATCGATCTCACTTTCAACTCTTCTTTCCCTGCGTAGATTTGCCCAATTAGGTCTTCGTCACATGTTATCATTGTCTTGGTATAGATGTTTATTCCATCTATATTCAGCATCACCTCGTGTGGGCCATAAGCTTCAGTATATCTGTTGTCAACACGTACCGACTTGCTGCCCCCTCTCGTGAGTAGTGCTCTCAGCGTTCTAGAAGTCGTTTGTGAGCTTATACAACTCAAGTAATCTGCGTACACGTCAATGTGCATTATTGTCTGGTCGCTCAGTTCGCTCAAGTTTCTGGTTACCTCGTGGCCGCCCACTGTGATTATCGACATTATTCTAGCCCCAATTTTCGATATGCCGAATGGCTTTCCCGTCACCATTTTTACAGTGTTACAATTCCCGGTCTTTGTTGAGCCTGATACAGCCTCTGGTGTTGGTTTTGATCCAGCTAATGCTTCGTTGAAATTCTGTCTTTCGATCTCCAGCTTTAGTCGTTGCTCTATTTTTTTCGCAGCCAGATCCTGTTTCACTTTGGTAATTGCTTCCGTCGCCGCTTTCTCATAATTTATCTCTAGAGAGTTCCCGGCTGCGGATTCTATCGCACCATTAACATGTGTTACAGCTTTCACTGTTTTCGTCGGCAATTCCGCTCCGCCGCTAATGCCAACTTATGTTTGGGGTGACTCTGGTCATTGACCGCTTCCCAGAACAAGGGACAATCCATTCTGAAGTGCCCTTCTTGGTTACAGAAGAAGCATCTCGCTCCTATCTTGATGATTAAGCCACTATAGTACTCGTGTTCCTCCATCTGGCTCATGTCCTCCTCATCCTGTGCGTATCCTAGACTCTTCATGCCTTGTTTGTATGTTGTGCAGTCAGCCACGTGGTGATCCGCCGACCCGCAGTTCGCGCATGATCTGCGCTTGTCCATGTCATCTCTAGGCTTGTACCATGACGACCTCTGAGGTTGGCTTCCCCCTTGCGTGTTTCTGTTTTCTGAATATGAGTATTTCTTGGGCTTCATCAGCATGTATTCCCGTGATTTCTGTCTCTTTTCTTCTGGGGTCGGTGCGCTGTCTTTCGACAATGTATAGTATGTTGCTAACATTGTTCTTAAGTCATCACTTTTTACCCCATCAATGAACTTTGAGGCAATGCTAAAGTTTCTTCTGTTTGTCGACTCCTCTGGGTCACTCCTTCTTCTCAAGCTCTCAAGGTCATCTAGGAACCGATCAATTGACTCATCGTCCCTGTGCCTTCTCTTTTCAAATCGCACCATCGCTTGGTGATCCTTCATGCCTGACCCGAATCGATTCAGCAATGTTTCGAAGATTTTGTCCGCGGTATCGCGTTCTTCTTCTTTCTTTGCAACCACGCATTTTAATGCCGTGCCTTCCAAGTTGCTGAGTATGGCTGTGCATGCTTGTCTTTCATCATTTAATTTATCTTGCTCTAGGTGTAATCTCATCACTTCCACCCAAGCTTCTTGAAAGTTTTTCTTGATTTTCCGTCTCTCCTATCGCTCGAGTCAGTGTTCCTCGTGGCGAAGGCCTCTAGAGTCCTGTTCATCATCTCCCAAGTGCTTGCCCACGTCATGGCATCCCGACCTGCGTTGCTGTTAGCTGTTGAGTCCCCCGGACCACTCATTGTGTTTGATGTTCCATTTTTCATGATTGTTTTTGCAGCCGTTGGTGCTGTGCTTACCGCATCCCGGGTTAAAGGCAACGGTGTCGATTGCCGTTTGTTCCTTTGTGGTTCTACAAAGTCAACTCTGGTGCCTTGCGTGCGATCCGCTGCCGGTCTTTCTTGTGAGGTAGAATTTCTCAAGATTGCATCCAATTTCGCCTGTATTGCACACGAACTTTCGGCCTGATTCCTGTTCATTGTGTCTATTCTCTTTCCCAGGCTACTTAATTGGCTGTTGACATCATCATATCGGTTTTTCAACTGTTGCATATCTTTTTTGATGTTCTTGTCTCGTTCTTCATTGGTGGCATCTACCTTGTCCGACATCTGCTGGAGTCTCTCGTCTGTCGCCTTAGCCAGGTTAAAATAACTATCCAGATACTCGTGTTTGTTGTATTTCAACTCTTTCCTTATTAAGTCTCTATCTTCCTCACTGTACTTTAGTTTCTTGTCGATCTGATTTAGTTTTGTCATCAGGTCGCCAAGCTCAAGAGTAGCTGTTTCATGATCAGCCGTTGTCTTGTTTTCGGCTGTCGCTTCCTTTCTGACTTGTTCTTCCTTTAGGTCGGCTTCTGTCGCGTTCGTGCTCACTGTCCCAAATGTTCGTGCTCTTTCAGTTTTTGATTCTTCGGCCGTGTTGTCTTTCGATTTCATTCCGACCATCATCGCCAACTTTTCTGTAAAAGATGTCTTCTTTACTTGAGAGTCGTCTTTCACCGTTTCTCGGGTATTGCCTGTTGTGTCTTCCAACGCGTCTATCGGCGAAAACTCCACGGTTTTTGGATTCTGATCTTCCATATGGGGCATCGGTGTGGATTCCGTTGTCTTCTTCTCCACTTCATCTACACTCTGGTCTGGTGTCTCTAGATCGATTTCAATTGTGGGCTCCACCTGTTTGTCTTTAGCACCTTCTCTCGTCTTGTTCTCGGTACTACTCCTCGTGCTGACCATGCTAACTGAAAAGTTATCTTTTGTTTTCCTTGGGCCCATTGATGTCGTTCCGCGCAGCGACGAGTTATATTTCGTGTTTGATCCACTTGACCTTTTTTCGAGCACCGGTACCCTACTCTATCTCATTATTTCTATTTACAATTGCTCTTATTTACAATATTATTATATACACAATTCTATTCTAAGAATAAAATCTATTATGAAACTTTTTTTTTTTTAAAGAAATATACAACGTGATAAAAACCTTGTTCCCAGTTCTCTTTCAAAACCTTTCGAGAAACTTTCTTTATTTGTGGTCTCAACCGTACCGGGTTCCGACTAGTATTGTTCTGTTCTAATTCTGTCTTAAAACACTTATTGTAATTTTACTTCAATTTTTATACCGTCCCAAGACTTCCAGTTACCGTCCCTAC
Organism: Symsagittifera roscoffensis; assembly: GCF_963678635.1. Classification (NCBI taxonomy): domain Eukaryota; kingdom Metazoa; phylum Xenacoelomorpha; order Acoela; family Convolutidae; genus Symsagittifera; species Symsagittifera roscoffensis. Next base: position 1,277,873 of record NC_087064.1, read on the forward strand.
TCTTCTTTGTACCGTCCCAGGCTTCTTTCTACTGTCCCAAGACTGTTCGGTACTGTCCCAGTACTTTCCGTCAGTGTCCCAAGACCCCTGTCCTGAGAGTACTATCCCAGGACCACTGTCCCAGGACTGTCCCAAGAGTACTGCCCCAAGGTTAGTGTCCCAAGACTACTGTCCCAAGACTAGTGTCCCAAGGCTAGTGTACCAAGACTGCTGTCCCAAGACTACTGTCCCAAGGCTAGTGTCCCAAGACGACTGTCCCAAGCTACTGTCCCAAGGCTAGTGTCCCAAGACCACTGTCCCAAGACTACTGTCCCAAGGCTAGTGTCCCAAGACTACTGTCCCAAGGCTAGTGTCCCAAGACCACTGTCCCAAGACCACTATCCCAAGACCACTGTCCCAAGGCTAGTGTCCCAAGAGCACTGTCCCAAGACCACTGTCCCAAGACCACTGTCCCAAGACCCCTGTCCCAAGACCACTGTCCCAAGACCACTGTCCCAAGACCACTGTCCCAAGGCTAGTGTCCCAAGACCACTGTCCCAAGACCACTGTCCCAAGACCACTGTCCCTAGACCACTGTCCCAAGACCGTACCGTCCCAAGACTGTACTGTTCAAGGCTGTACTGTCCCAAGACTGTACCAAGACTGCTCTGGTCCAAGACTGTCCCAGGACTGCACTGTCCCAAGACTGTCCCCAGACTGGACTGTCCCAAGACTTCTTTGGCGCTGTCCCAAGACTTCTTTGGCACTGTCCCAAGACTTCCTTGGCACTGTCCCAAGACTTCTCTGGTACTGTCCCAAGACTGCTGACAAGTGTCTGAGCGGTGGGACCTCTTTCCTCTCGGTTATGGGGACTTCTTGATTCACTGTACCTTGTACCACCACTCAAGCTCTAGTAAAATTTTCCCAAAAACCCTCTCTTAAAGGCCAAATGCTGACCCCTTTTTTTTTTTTAGTTACCTCTTTTTCAATGTTCCAAGCAACTTGAAACCAAAACCTGTGCGCAGGTATCTTGTGATCACCTGTTTGTGTAAAAACTAAACACAAATCCTCACCAAAATGCAACAAAAATTCTAAGCCAGAAAAAGTAATAAAAACAGATAGATGAACCCACCTAAAATTCAAAGGTGACAAATGTCTACCTTTTGTCGAAAAGAAAATTGCCTGGTACCTAATTGCCACGCGTTTTCCTCCCCCAACTAATAATCTTATTGGGTATCACCAGAATTGTCTATGTCCGTTCCCCCCTACCAATCCGACCAGGGTACCTGCCTTAACTCGAGTTTAAATTTCGAAATCCACCTATTATTACCAACGCGTGTTAATTAATGACTAATGTAACTAAATCAACGATGTCGATTAATTAGTTACTCTAGTTTCCCTCCTTTTTACAATTTGCATCCGCCAACCTCTAACCTAACCAGCCCCCCTTCTAACCTCCCCCCTTTTTAGCCCCCTTCTTAAGCCTAAAATTACCTTATGCGCCGGGTGCTAAACCTCTCAAGAGAAAACCGTAGACCTGTCTCCAGCCCTGCTTAAGTAAAAACGTTCCTCAAAACCGGTGGATTTCGCTTATCCAATTTTACACTTATCTCCTATAATGTAATGTGGATTTTAACGATACCCGTTCTGCCTAACTTGAGAACTCGAGAACTGCCAAATCCTTCTTGGCTACTTTCCCACTCGACTGGTCACCTCTTCCAGTCCAGTCTCCTATTGGTTCAGCTCAAGTGCTCCTGAACCACTTTCCCACTCGGCTGGTCACCTCTTCCAGTCAAGTCTCCTTGTTGTCCAGCTAAGTTCCAAGCTATCTGAAAGCCCTTGACAACGCCCCACACTCGGGCACTTTATTGAGGTTACTGGGTTAAATTGCTAGGTTGATCGAAACGATCGAACTTGTAAAACAGTATGGGTATACTATTTATTAATATAAAGGTTTGATCCAACTAATCTGGTGTCAAAGTCACTGTCTTTTTTCGTTTTATGGTTTTCGTTCCTTTTTCTATTCTTTTTTGGTTTTTGTTTCGCTTTTTGTCTTTTTGCTCGTGTTTTTGTCCCCCTAGTTGCCCCCCTTTACTCGGTTAGCTAAGCCTCGTTCGGAGAGCGTGAAGGTTAGCACGTTCCTGCCGAACCGTACCACCGGTACTCTAGAATGGGCATGCAGCCCGAAGCTGTCTCAAGTGGGTTCGACTCCGTAGTCTTGATGTCGTAAACACCCAGGAGCGCCATAAAAACACTATGTAACATTCGTCTACTGTAGTCACACATGAGGCTTAAGAAAAATAGGCCCTATAACCATTGGCTCAAGAGTCAGGGACACTATCTCTTGTGTTTTTCTACCTCAAATCAGTCGGAGCCAATTCGGTTCGCTTGTGACATGAGACTACGACCCGTTACAGCTTTAGGCTACTACCAAAATATCCCCCACTCTAGAAATAAGAACGTCCCCATACTCAGGTCTCTAGATACCCAAAATACATGAACGCCGTTAAAAGCCGGGTCGGAACAATCCGTTAAGTTACTTTTTATTAGACAGTGGAACTTTGATCCATTTCAGATGGATCAACCTAAAACTCGCCTTACCTCAACATAACAATCATAAAACACACTCTAGAAATTTAAATTGGGTACTCACATCGTAGCACGCTCAAGAACTGAGAGTAATTAAGTTAGTAAACAACTCGAGAATTAAATAATGTAACTAAATGAGTTTAATGTTTATCAGTTTCAATAACAGGACCAAGTTTGAACTCTAGAGTATGGTTTCTCGTGAACCATTGGGACACTCAAGCTGTCCACCTTTCCATCGAAGGTTCACTCTAGTCCAGTTTGAATAATAGTCCAGTCGAGCAATAATAGTCCAGTTCTCGGGAATACGCTTCCTTCTGTTTCAGATAGGACAGCTCTACTCTAGTTTTATTGTGACGGAAATTGCGAATGGCAATTTCCTACTGCTTTATCTGGCAACTTTCCCGCGATTGTTACTCGATCGTTCTGATTTCTCTTTTTCGGTTTTCAGTTATCGCGAGAAAATTGTGCATGACAGGCTCCATTCGAATTTTTGAAAAATCAAATTTCACTCCAAAATTAAGCGTTCTTGTTTTTCTCAAGGTCAAACTTCCAAATATGACCGACTGGCACATACTCCCCGGCATCAAGATCGATGTCCTCATCGCGTGCTGTCGACTGTCAGTGAGTCCCAGAAGCCCGAGTGTTACTCAAGGTACAGTGCCAGTGGTCATTTACAGAAGTTTGCAGCAGACTTAAGTTTATCTACCTTCCAAAATTCACAACCATAAAAAAATTTCACACTATCGCTAAACAGCAATCAAAATCTGCACACACCTGCACCTATGAATTCTCGCTTTTTAAGCTGGTAATTTAAAATTTCTTTTGTCCTATTCAATCAGGAAATTGTCATGCAGCATTTTGATTTTTATAATAGATCTAGCATATTAATAACAATATCTCATTTGTTAAAATTTCTTTTTCGTGAACCCAGATTTCATCAAGACTCTAGAATTTTCCTTTTGAGCCAACGGCCCACCTCGTGTTCTTCGCCCTCGAGGTACCCGACCCAGATATTTTTGACACTGTGATCTGTTTCAATTGTGCCTCTTCGTCATCGTAGCTGATCACAATCTCCTCCCAAGCCTTCAGCTGTTCATAGGATCGCATCCATTCCCTTTGCTCTTGCAATCTCTTCGGTTGATTCGGTAAGCTCTTCACCTTCGACTCCCGGTTCAAACAGAAGGAATTATGAAGACTCAGGCTTACATTCTTCGCCAGGTTCTCCTCCAGTATCGACTCCCTCGCTCTAGTGTTGTCTCTGGATACTCTACCCACTCTTTTCCACCCCGTCGTGATCGCATTTCGATGGGTCAGCAGAGGTCTCTTGAAGGCATCTGGTCCTATCTCGGCCTGGAATTGTCGATATTCCTTTTGATGTTTCCTCATGTGATCCTTCGTCACCACATATAACCAGGATGTTAACGTCGCGGGAAACCAAGGAAAGAATCTCAAGCGGCTTCACATGTGTCTGACTTCCATTGGTATGGCGAATACCTTGCATGCGGTCTCGAACAACTCAAGTCTCCTGCAGTAATCTATCGCGTGAATCGACTCTGCTATTGGCGTCTTCGATTCTCGATACTTTGCTTTGTTTTCTTCCATCAATCGTAGAGCCAGCATTGTGCTCACCACCAAGATGGTCACTTTTTGTTGATGCTCGGGTAGTCCCAACGACCTAATTTCTTCTACATCCCAGATCAAGCAGAGATTGGCGTGGTCTGGGTACCACACTGTCTGCGCCAGACAGTGGCATGGACAATCCCCGTGTGTGAGGTCGATGCTCCTAAGATTGCGTTCTCCCGAGGCTTCTAGGAGAGGCTCAAGTTCCATCATCTTCTCGTGTATCACGTCGACTTCTTCCAAGTTTGGAGCACCTACAATGGGTTTCCCAATCACGTTTTGTCTCTCGTGGTCACTTGTATTTTCGCTCTCCAAGCCTAGAAGTTCTTCACCCCAGATTTCACTCAAGTCGTCCTTTTGTTCTTTCGGCACTGTTCCTCGGATCTTCCTCAACAGCTTGTGTGAATGATGTGACATCCGAGCCAGTCTTACACATTTGGGCACTGAGAAGGCTTTGTCTATCAATACCCTCTGGCTGGACACTTCTACCATCGCCATGTGTAATGGGTAGTGGCTGCCACATAGGTTGGCCATCACTGACCCCACTAGGGACTTCGCATTTAGAGGCAGACCAAAGGCTTCGCTCATGGGAAATCCCATCTCCGCTTCGAGTCCAACCTTCCAACTCTTGATGTCTTTCTGGGTCACTTGCAACAGTCCGGGCCATGACTCCACGCTCAACGCGGTCACCAAGTGGTGTTCTGACTCTAGCCTCTCCAGTGACTGGAGAATGCACATTCTTGAGAAGAATCCCAGAGCTGTTGCTAGGTTCACCGTGGTACTCGCGTAACACTCAGCCACTATCTGTATCTCACTTTTCTCCCTTTCGGTAATGTCTTCAAACCAGGTGACTAGGTCTTCTTTCTGGAAAGACTGTATCCTGACGCATGATCGTCCATCGCAGGTATGCTCGCTACTCCCACACGTCGAGTCAATACAACTGCCCGGCTCCATCTTCTTTACCGACCCTGTTCCACTCGTCATCTCGCTTGACTCCTTCACATGAGGCAGGATCAGTCTATGTACTATACTCAAGGTCGCCAAATCTTCATCCTCTGTCGGCGCTAATCTCACTCGCTCAGTGACTTCCTCGATCAGGCTCGCATGGGGATGTGGACACCAGGAGGGCCTGAGCAATTTCCACACCACTACCAGATTCGTGGTCAACATGCCGTTCCCGTTACCCATTTTTAGTTCTACTCTTTTACTTGAGCGTGGCACACTTAATACTTCCGGTGTTCTCTCGAGAATCAAACCTAGGCTAGGTCTCTCTCTCTCCACAGTGTCTATCTCCATTATCTTCTCTGTCCAGAACTTCAGCAGCTCCGCCACCTCATAGTTTCTGTGGGCACCTCCAGCTTCTAAGTCCAAGAAAGGGTTGTATGCCATCCCCATCACTCCAGACACATACTGGTACTCTCCCTTTTTGTTGGGTTTCAAGTACTCTTCTGACGAAGCCAAGTTATGGTGAACGTCGTGTTTCTCCTCAAACTTCTTGTTGTAGAATCTCCGTATCTCATCTAACTTCCTGTGGCTCTCTAGAGATTGCCTAGAACCATCCTCCTTTTCTATCCCAGTACTCTGGTACACATTCAAGATGACTGTGGAGACTCTCCTTTCCAGCGTCTTGCTTCCAATTGCTCTCTGGTGACATGCTAGGATGGTACTGTCAGTCATCATCGACATTGTCCACCTCAAGAAACAGGTAGCATCTTTCCTCCTTGCCAGACTCAAGCCTGAGTTATCCCTAGCAACGTGCTGCATCAGCATTCGATATACCTCTAGATTCTTGCCTCCCAACTTCAACTTGTCGTATGAAGTCAGTGTCTCTAACTCTATCCTCAACAGGCTCCACGCAAACATCAGTTGTCCTGCGGTTCTAATGAAGGGATTCGCCATCAACGGCCATGCCGATGAGGATGTTCTCATCGCTTCTTCAAAATGATCTTTTAACAAGTTCTGCCAAGTTCTCTTCAGTTGGCTCCCCAATTCCAACTTGTTGATATCAGCCTTCTGCAGGGTAGCCCAGATGCGTCGTTTGCGTGACACTGTCGAGCTTCTTCAGGCAATCTTCCGATTCCTGCAATGTTTCCAGGGCCACCCACACGTTCGGGAGGTGTTCCTCGTTTTATTTTTCTCAAGAGGATCGCTAGTCACTTGCTTCCCGGTAGCCTGGTGTTCATTTGAGACCCATTCTTTGCCGACGTCCACTTCCCAGGTCTGCCCGCTCGTCAAACTTCGCTTCATCTTTATGCTCTGAGGCTTGAAGTCTTCTTCCGTTGTTGAGCTGGTGGGGATCTTCATCTCTTTTTCTACGTCGAGCAGTTTCCTCGGCTCGTAGCTACTCTTGTAGGCTGCTGTCTTCCATCGTGCGAGAACCATGGGGGCTGTCTCTCTCTCAAGTTCCTCTCCGAAACCGCATCCGCTGAAGGACTGCCCAATCCCTTCACGTTAATCTTCCTCTTGCGAGACCTCACGTCTTTACTCGGGGGCGTTGTCGTTATCATCACTGATTCGACTTCCTTGTCTCCATCCAACCCTTCCAACTCTTGCCTCCCCCCTGCTCGAGCCTTAAGAATATTAGTACTTTTACTTATATTACTAGTTCCGACCTTATCCCCCCTTACATGTTCAATTATTTTATTGTCAGTTTTTTGTTTCAGAGTAGAGCTGTCTTTACATTTGTCTTCCTTGGTCTTTCGTGATGCCTTCCTCAACTCGACCATCTTGTTCAGCAGCTCTCCTCTAGCTTTCTCCTCCAGGCCTGTCCCCATCAGGACAGGCTCTCCGAATTTCACCACCGTGTCCCACAGCTCCTCCTTAAGTCGTCCAATGTGGTGTCGTCGTCCACTTCTTGATTAAAATTGCTCAAGAATTTTCGCCAAGCATCCTCATCCAGAGTGCCTAGGAAGGCATCCCTGTTTCCCTCGAAGGTGTTCTTCCCCCTTCTCTCCATACTCAGGAAGATCATTCCCATGTTCGGATTCTCGCTCGTTAGTGGCAACTCTAGATTCTTGCGGGGAGATGAGGTCAGAGGTGGCGTGGGGGTGTCTGTCCAATTTTCTCCACTCAGATCTTTCAACAGTTCTTGCGTGGTAAACTCTTCCTCCGATGGCTTCTGCTCCGGTGTGTTTCCCACCTCTATATCCTCTCCTGCCTCACTGAGAGTCTCATCTATGCTCTCCTCTCCCGATTCTGCTTCTCTTCTCTCAAGAATCCTCCTGAATCGATCTTCTACGGGACCACTCCTTTTATCCCCAGGGGTGTCCACTGATAGGGGTGATGGTGTCGCTGGACCCATTTTCTTATACTCTTTCAGAGCCACATACAATGGGCCTGCTGCATCCAGCTCCTTTCACTCCTGTCTCATTTCCACCTGCTCTAGTCCGTAAGGTGCCCGGTATCTCCTTGTGGCAAACACCATCTCGTCTCCTTTCAGTGCGATATGTCCTTCATTCACGATCATCCTGCCATCGTCCCACACCGGCAACTTGTTCTCTAGACCTGCCCGCTCAAGTGTTCTCAAGGCATCTCGTACCTCGAATTTCGGGGGCATCGACCCTCTCATTTTCTTGGCTTGAGTTGTCCATGAATTTATTTTCGCATCGCTGGTATGAAAATAAATCGCTGCAGAGTAGCCGATGAAGAGAGGATCCCAGCCGTCGATGAACTCCTTCTGCTGTTCTTCGGTTGCTGCTCTCGCGAAAAGGGACGGGACCACCAGGGAGCTGTTCATCCCCAGGGTCATTCTCCTCACTGTTGGAAATTCTGGAATGCTTACTGGCAGGACTTTTTTTTTCCAATATCGCCTCTAGCTCCCTTTTCACCGGCTCGAAGTTTTTCTTCCATGCGGGAATTCTCAAGATCTCTTGTCCATTTGCTGTCAGGGGATTTAGGTTCCAGAACTTGGGATAGGTTTCGATGGGGCCTTCGCGCTTGCCTCCCATCCTGCACTGCAGTTGTCCTCGGAAACTGTATGTCACCAACTCCGGATCCTTCACCTTCCCGAAGAGCACCGTGTTGCTCATCTGTGCCCTTAGCATCTCCTGCTGACACGAATTGAGTGTCGTCCCATCAAATATGCTTATGAGGCTCACGTGGGTCACTGACTATCGATAAGCTGTCACCAGAGAATCTGGAAACGCGAACGTGACGGCCGGTCCATAGATACAGGTTACGACCTCCTCTAGCCCCCGGATCATCCCCATGGGGTCCTATCTCATGGCCAGGCATAAGTCCGTCAACAGAGGCATGCCTCCATTCACTTTCCTCCACTCATCTTTTGTCTTCGGGCTCTTTTCTTCACCAGTCAGGTGCCGGTTTTGCATCAGTAGGTACTGCACCAGCAGCGTCTTTAGTCCGGCAGCACACTTATACGAATAGGTGTCAATACTCGAGTGTGTTCTTCCCATCGACAGAGGCTCTCCGTATTTCATCAGTCGGTGAAATGACACCAGTTCCCTGTGGGTTAGAAGCACCAATGCCAAGTACCCGTCAACCCGGAGTGTGTCCACGCCCCGACTGAACATGTATGCTGGGCCCATATTGAACAGGTACCTTGGGTAAACCAGGTACAGTGCCAGCAACAGACTGATGGGCATATTCAATATTTCCTGTATGAAGGCTCCAAAGATGGTCTCTTTCGCGCTGTTCACTCCAGTCAGGAACTCCTTTCCCCAACAAGGACTCAAGAACTCAAGAATCTCGTGATCCCTCCTCGTCCTCAGCTCACCCCTTGCGTGCTCCCTCCAGAATCCTCCAATCGTGACTTCGTTGGCTGCTGTGACGAACCTGCCAACCTTCATTTTCCTCTTCTCGGCCACTTCCAGCTGCTCCTCAAGAAAATCCCAGATCTGCTTCACCAGAAGTGGTGCACCTTCTCTTGTCTTCTCCGTGGCGTTCTCCAGCCTTGGTGTCAGGAAGTGCCACCTGCCTCTCTCTTGTGTCAGTCGATACACCATCGACTCCAGCTGCTTCTCCGCTTCTTCCTCTCGTTGCTCGGCCCTCTAGATTTACTGGTGGAGCTTGTGATGGTCAACTCCATGCTTCGAAACCACAGACTGGCCGTCAGGTGAGTCACCACTGGATGATCATCCCCTATAATCGGACTGAGCTTGAGTTGCCTAGCGAAGTTGGATATCTCTAGCAAGAGGACCTCGTCCAATACGATGAGGATGTCAGCCAACTCGTAGAAGCCCCTCAACGCGTGGGACACATCCGCCCACGCCGCCGCCAGTTCTGATCTGCGAAGTCTCAAGTTCGTAGGTTCCAGCTCCCGAGTGGGAGCTGCCATCAGAATACGCCACCCATTCCCTTCTGCTATCAAGATCAAGATCGCATACATAAATTGCAGAGCGGGAGGCATGCTCGCGTACCCGGGGGACGTCGTGAACGCTACTTTTGTCTTGGAGCCAAATCGTGAGGCAACGTTCTCTTGTACTTCATTCATGGCTGCAAATAATGTCTGGATGGCTTCCCAGATCTTCTTCGGTGCCGGTTCATCACCCTTGAGCTGCTCAAGAAACCCCGTCGCATGCAAGTGATCGTTCATCCCTGCAAACAGCAGTAGCTCAGGCTCGCAAGGCATCTCCGATTTTATTGCCACCACCAGGGTTAACATCTGGTTTAGCTCCGCTCCCGGCAGTCAATATATCAGAGTTTCCGGCCAAAATAACTTGGGAGACGTTCCCTCAGAGTCCGATCCCGCCACGATGACAACCCTTGCAGCGGCTGGGTCTGCCCTGTCATAAACTGCCAAGGTTTTGGCCAGCTGCATATTCCCGCAGGGTTTCCCGTATCTGGGGTTGTTGGCTAATCTCGTACCTTCATACGCGGCGTCTGGTAATTCCATTTCTCTCGGATCCATCAGTTTGTCCACCACCCTCAACTGTGCTGGAGTGGCCACCCTAATCCTGGCAATGCTGGTTCGGTGCTTGGGAGGCTCCACCACGAGTCCCGGACTCCCCAATGACTTGAGAGGTCTGTAGTTGATAGGTCCCATCACCGATTTTGTGGGAATCCCAGTCAGATCCACCGTCTCCATCATTTTCGCTCTCGAGAAATGTGTCTCGTGAGCCTTCAGCCAGTCCACGCACTGGTGTCTACCCAAGTCTTCGTGCGACACCCGCTCAAGACCCAAAGCTTTCGCTAACTCCAGCCTGCATTCCAGGTCTTCCAAGTCCAGCTCCTTCACCTTCTCCACATATCTCGACCTGCTGGTCTCCGCTGGCCTCTCCGGTTTCTTCTTCTCCGCCACCACCACCGAGGATATTACTGATCCCTGAGGAGTTGATGACGTTGCCTCCTCAGCCTCCATGGGCGCGGCGCCCGGTAACTTGGTCCGGCTGTTCCTCGAACTGTCTCTAGAATCGGCCATCGCACCCAAGCGACTGGATAAAGTCCTCGGGTTGAAGAAGGGTGGATTTGGGGGTGGTCCGAATGTGACCTGTGCCGTCTCTAGCAACTCTGCCTCCAATACGCTTATGTGCCTTTGGAAGACGCCATTTAACCACTCCACCCCTCTGGGCCCATCAAAGTGAAACCCATCCGAAGATGCATCGTCAGGGAAAGCAGATAGCTCCATTTGCTCGGCCACATCCAACATCCCAACGGGGAGGACGCTTCTTTGGTGTATCTGCCTGATTATTTCGTTCAGGTTTCGCACTTTTGTGTTCATCTCCATTGCATGTTGGTCCGCTTTCATGTTGCAAGGGATGGTGCACACCGTAAGAATGGCCGGATCCATTTGAATCCGCAATTCCTCAAGAATGCAGCTTATCTTGTCGTGCAGCCTCGTCACCTTCCTTGCTTCCCCCTGGACACGTCATTCGTCCCGACCATCAGAGTCACCGTGTATACTCTTGCCATCCCTAGCATCTCAAGTGTTGCTAACATCTGCGGCGTCGCAGCTCCAGCGAAGCTCAAGATCCCCGTTTGCCAATGGGACTGGATCCGGGTCAGCACCCGCAACAAGCTGTCCCCTATGATCAGGTGGACCGCCCCCTCGGGCACACGTGGCTGCGTGAGGTATTCCACCCAAGCCGCGTCATGGAAGCAATCTCTTCTGTCTCTCTGCGCCGTGCTCCAGTCCATCCGATTGTGCCTGTGGTCCAATACTTCCAACCCTTCGTTCATATGTTCTTCAGCCGCGCGATCGAGGTTAAATCGTCCCTTCGGCCTAGGAGCTTCATCCACCTCCATACGTGACTCTGGTCTTGAGCCGGTCACCACCCGCTCTTTGGGCCTAGCCCCTTTCTGCATGTCGAGCTCGCGTTGTCGTTGCTGGATCCTTTCAAGCTCCGGCTTCAGCTGCTCGCAATTCGCGGCATTCTCTCGCACCCTTTCTGCCTGTAGCTGTTCAGCTCTCAACATGTCCAGTTCCCTCCGCGCTTGATCCCTCTCAAGTTTCGCCTGATCTCTCTCGAGCTTCGCTTGATCCCGGTCGAGGTTCGCCTTGTTCCTCTCCCGCTGAGTCCTCTCAAGCTCTCTCTTCATGATACTGACGTCCGGATACGCTTCCCCCGTTTGCTGCGCCCGTGTCATCAATGGTGTCTTACTCGTGCTCTGGCCCGTGGATCTGACTGATGGTCTGACCGGCAGTGGGAACTCCCCTGCACCATACTCAGTATTGTTACTCAAGCCAGGATTCCTTGCCAAATCGAACCCCCTTATTGCTCCATCCACGTTCCAGGACAGCCACCTGGTTTGCTCTTGATTGGATATTCCATCGGTGGTGTAGCCTACCATCAAAACCACTTCTGTCGCAGACTCCCGGCACTCGCCCAGTTCCTCCAACTGGAGGATGGCATTCAACATCACTGCCATTCTCTCATCCACTTGAGTATAATCCAGGTCCCTCAGACGTCTGTACAACTCGTCAAGTGTGGGTTTTTTCAAAGCCGATGGCTTGGACTTCCAGAATCGATCTGCCATTTCCGTAACTTCCAAGTGATCTTGAGTATTAGAAACCTGAGCAACTTGAGTATTACCTGAGCAACTTGAGTTTACTTTAGAAACTTGAGTTTACTTTAGCAACTTGAGTTTACTTCTTGAGGTGTCGTTCAATTTGCGTTCTCTTTCTTCAATTGAATACAGATGGGTAGTCAATTTGACTTTACCAAATCAATCTGAAAATAACACCCGATTTTTAGACTAACAGGCAGTGTTCCTAACCTAAAAACCCCCTTCACTACTATATATAAAAGCCTTTCCTTTTTGTCCTACTAAAGTAGTTCAATTGGAATTTTTCTAAAAACATGCAGATTCATTGTATGTTTTAGCACCATCAATCATTTAAAATATTAATTGTCATGCCAATCACCTCTAAGATTCTTTACCTGTTTTGTACCCCCACACCTAACTCGAGATTCTTCCCTCATGCTCAACTCGAGACCCCCGCGTACCCGACTCAGGCGATGCTCAAGTAGTTTTTCTTGTGAAGATGCACCATTATCTCAGTTTCTGCAAAGACCACGTGTAGGATAGCGTACAATTCCCGTGGGCTCAATTTGCCCCTGTTTGGGTCATACACCGGCATTGAGACCTCCGTTATCCCTCTTTCTATCATGAAGTCTCGTAGTCTTGTTAGTGCCAACATCACGTGTTCCGGATCGATCGTGCTCCTGTCATTGACCCTCCTCACTAGGAAGCACAGGTATTTGCCCGGGACTTGTGCTACTGATGGTGGAAGCGCTGCCATTCCTCCCAGTCCTGGTCTCTGTCTAAACGGAAACTCCACGTTCTGATACTCTCTCTTGAAGTCAGCTTCCAGTCTTGATTTGAAACTCATGTCCGCCGTGATAGATTGCGCTAGTCCTGTCTGACAGAATGAAGTCACTATCCGTTATCAGGATATTTTCTGAGTATTCGTTTGGTATTTCAAACTTCGTTTTGAAATTCCGTTTTATGGTAGGCTCGGCCTCCTCCCCTTCCAGTTCCAGTCCGCAATTTTCTCTCACTTCTCTGAGTTTCCTTATCATCAAATTTTCGGTGTGGGTAAGTCCTACCCCCACTCTCCGGACAAAAATATTTATCGACGTCCCCGTCGATGATGCTGGGACTGAATTATCTGGCGGAATGTCGTGCGGGCTGTCTGTTGCCGTCCAGCCGAAAAGAGAATCCTCCGTTTTCATGTACTTCCCCGCTGATATGTCAACGTGCTGTATGATCTGTCCTTCCTCGCTTCCGTTCTTGACATCGCGCATCCATTCTAATATCTTCAGGTTCGTATTCTCCCTCCTCTCTATCTCACTCTGTTCTAAATCCGTCTCCCGCTCCGGCGTCGAGTAGTCTTCCTGTGGGTAGTGTTCATTATCATTGATGATCTGCCATTCACCATCTGCCGTCAGCTCGCCCACACTTATAAGTTCTTTGCCTAGGTCATCGGGTTGTATCTTGTCGATCAGGAAGTCGTCCACATACCTGCTGTACCTCATGCCTGTGCGTTTGCGATTGCCACTCCTTGTCCCGCTGGTATTGACAAGTCTGGTTCAGTCCACCTCGGCACCTCACCTTGCTCCGGATCGTTCCAATCTTCTTCCAAAAAAGATTCCGCTTCAGAGTCCGCGTCTATTTTTTCATTGTCATCCAAACTCAAGTTCTCACTGCCATCATTCTTATCTCTGGTACCTTTTTCGTTCACTTCACATGCTGGTTCTACCAGTAGGTACTCTAGTCCCTCCATGTCCTTTGGTATACACCAGTCCTCTGGGGATGGGACATGAGGCTTCAGGTTCTCATAATGTGCTGCTCGCCCAGTACTCAAGCGGTAGAACCGTCCTTGTTGATGTACTTCAGTTATCATGAATGGTCCTCTCCATTTCTTGAGTAGTTTCTTTGTCCCTTTGGGCGGTATCACATTCTGGAAAACCCACACATACTGGCCCACTTCATATGGCTTCGCCTGTAATATCTTTTCATCATATTTCTTGCTCTGTCTCAATTGTGCCTGCGCAGTGTTCCTCCTACATAGCTCGTTTATTTCCTGCTGTCTCCTGATCGCTTCTTTCACGTAAGCTTGAGGCGACGTCCTCTTCCCTTCATACTCCGGGTAAAAGAACGTCAGGGGCATCGCTCTCTCTTTGCCTGTCAACATCATGAATGGACTGATTGCTGTCGTTGAGTGTTGAGTACTGTTGTATGCCCCTACGACTTGCGGCAGATACTTATCCCAGTCTGTCATGTATCTAGAGCAGTATACCCTCAGCATGTTCACCAACGTTCTATTCTGTCTCTCTACCAGCCCGGGGGTCTGAGGATGGTAATTCGTTGAGTGTGCTTGAGCAATGTGTGACCTCTTCATTAATTCCTTAGTCAAGTCCCCCACAAAGGCCTTGCCGTTGTCTGACTGAAAAGTCATTGGACAACCATACCTTGATATCCAATGGGTTATCAAGTGGTCACAAGTCTCCTCTGCCGAAGCTGTTTGACACGGCACCGCTTCTGCCAGCTTTGTGAAGTGACCAATTATAACCAGTATCTGGTTATACCCCGACTCCGTCATACAGATCTTCTGATGGTCTATTTGCACCACTTCATTAAATTCCGAGCTTTTCACCGACTTGAGTGGGAATTTCATCTTCCTTGGGTCTTTCACTTGCAAGCATGCCAGGCATGCATTCACCCACCTCTCACAGGCTTTCCTCAATCCTGGCCAATCGAACCTGTGAAGTATTCTTTGTTGCACCTTGTTTATCCTCTGGTGCCCCATTTGGTCATGTGATCTGAACAGCACATCTGTCTGGTACAATTGTGGTAATATGATGAGGTTGTGCTTGTGTAGTATCTTGTCCTCGTCTTTTCTCTTGCATGCTACCACCCCGTCAGCCGTATGATAGAGTAACTCTTTCCTCTCTTTGTAGAACTGGCTCAGGATCTTGTAGCTGTCTTCCTCAAGTTCCCCTTTCTCCTTGGACCCCGTTCGGATCCATTTGGAGAGATTGCTTGTCATCTTGTCATTCTTCTGGGCTCTTATCAGATCCGACAGCCTATATCTCGCCTTGACATGTTCCTTCAGCGCAATGATCTGCCCATTCATCTCCCCAGGGATGTGGACGTCGTCATTCAGCTTCACGCATACTATCATCCTTACTACCTTCATGTCATCTTCTGGCACCAAATTTGTTCTCACATTTGAATTGCATGATAGTTCCCTGAATGGCTGCCTCAAAACTGCAATCCTTTCAAGTTCTTCACCACCTCGTATTTCCTGCACGTCCAAGTTGAAGGTTCCTGAGGACGGATCTGTTTGTAATTCCCTGTCGTGGTGTCTAATCTTTTCTTCTGCCAATATCATGCAGAGACTATCTTGATTGTCACTGCTCGCTTCTGAGTCCTCATCCCACATTTCACACTCCCCGGACAAACTTTCTCCTTCAGTGTTTTCTTCTTCCGTGGACGTGGACCGCTCCCCGGACTCTTGACCTAGTCCCAGGTATTCAGCTTCTTCCTTGAACTCCACTCTCTTTCTCCTAACTCTAGTCTGTTCAAGTAATTCGGCTGGAATCTTTTCAACCAATGACTGCACCACTTCCTTCCCATCAAGGTTAGTCACCTTCGAGGTATTTCTATGACTAGCTGTCCCGCTCTTTCGCAGTATTGTGACCTCAGGTTCCTTCTTACAGTTTTCTTGAATCACGGGCTTATCATCTGCTAGTTTCTCGAGTAACCCCCTTAAGTCTTCGTCTATTTGTGCTTCCCCCGTCTCTACCTGGTTGAGATCGTAGCCTTTTGCTTTGAGCGTCCCCCTCACGATCTTTGACTTGAGCATTATTCCTATCGGCGTCCCTCGGTTCTTTTTCAAGATTGTTTCTTTCGTAGTATCTTTTGGTAACTCGGGGTGATCTTCTATTGGTTTGCCTGATTTGTCCAACCATCTCGTGAGAGGAAGACTGTCATACGTTTCCTTGTCCATGAAGGAGAAGCCATCCTTGATCTCAGGTCTATCTGCCTCCCTCTGTTCTTGTCTCTCGTAGAACTCCGTCTTCTTGCTCAAGGTTTATGCATTTTGATGTTTGTCTCGTGTTCTATGCTCAATTATCATATCGTATCCGTTCAGGCGAACTATCCACCTCCCAATGTAACTTTGGTCCATTGAGTACGTCTTCAGCCAGCTTAGTGCCCTGTTGTCGACTCGCAGCTTGAATGCCTCGCTGCCTAGGTATGCCCTATATTTCTCGACAAAGGTAACTACCGCGAACATCTCTGCTTTCGGTGCTCCGTACTTCATTTCCGTGTCACTTAGGACTTTGCTCCCGTACGCTTTTGGTCTCAAGACTGTCTTCCCGTTCCACTCTTGTTCCTGGTTGAGTATTCCCGATATCGCTACTACCGACGCGTCCGTATCCAGCACGTACATCCCTTTCTCTGTTGGCATCCCTAGTACTGGTGCCTCGCACAACTCTTTCTTTATTCTCTGGAATGACTCTTCCGCTGCGTTGTTCCACGTGAACTTCTTGCCCTTGTGCCTCATTAACTGTTGCATCGGATAAACCTTGTCTGCATAGCCTTTGACGAATTCTCTGTAGTAATTTGCAAAACCCAGGAAGCTCATCAATTGGTGTTCCGTTTTCGGCGATTTCCAAGTTAGAACTGCTTCTACTGCGTCTGGATCTGGTCTGATGCCGTGTTTGTCTACCATCCTGCCCAAGTATTTTATCGTGTCCTTGAGTATCTCACACTTTGATGGTTTGCACTTCAATCCCGACCTCTTCATGCACGCAAATACTTCGTCAAGTCTCTTAATGTGGTCCTCCAGTGTGGGTGTCGCTATTACCACGTCATCCACGTAGCACATTACCAGATTGCCGTACTTTTTCGTCACCTCTACTGCGCGTGTGCCATCAGCCGCTGAAACGTGGCAGTGGCATTGCATAGTCCAAACGGCATCCGTTTCCATTGAAACAGACCCAACTCGCAGGCAAACCCTGTCTTGTCCCTGTCCTGTTTCCTGAGTGGTACCTGCTAAAAGGCCGAGCCTAAATCAAGAGTCGTAAAAAATTTTGCATCACCTAACTTCGAGAGACTCTCATCAATCCTAGGTATGAGATAGGCATCCTTCACAGTGACGGAGTTCAGGTATCGAAAGTCACAACAAAACCTCAACTGGTCGCCTTTCTTTTTGGCCATCACTACTCCACACGCCCATGGTGATTTGGATGGTTCTATCATGTCATACTCTAGTAGCGTCTCAATCTCCTTTCTACACGCATCCGATTTGTGTGTGGTCATGCGCCTCGCCCCCTCCCTGTGCGGTATTGCGTTTGCCTCAAGTTCTATTTCATGCTCAATAAAATTACAACACCCGATGTCTGCCTTATGTCTTGAAAAAACTTCCTCGTTCCGTTCTAGTACGTCCTTGATGGCTTCGAGCTGTTCGTCCGTTAACTTGCCTCTTAAGTGTTCAATTTCCGGTAAGACCGGTTTATCACTCTGTTTTTTATCTAGTGTGGGCCGTTCCGGGAAATTCGAACAGCTCGATAGTCCATCGTCTATCTCTGACTTAAGTGACTTCACAAGACCTGATGAATCTTTTATTTTCGTCAATCGTCTCAAGGTACAAATTTTGTCCCTATGATTGGGACAATCAACAACTTCATTTTGTTTATGGTTTTCAGTCATTTCATATCGAGTTTTTACAGGTAAAGCATATCCCAGTTTCCTCCACCTCTGTATCGTGATTGGCATGTCAAGGGTGTTCAACAAGACACTCACGCAGAGACCGCTCTTCGTAATCGAGAAGGATCTTCCTAAAACAGCAGCAGTTTGACTATTTGGATTTGGGACTATGCATACCTGCTTGTTGTCACTTAGTTCATTGTAATTTTTCATTCGTAAGCTTACAATCGCCGCCTCGTTCGCCTTTAGCCTCACCCTCCTACTCAAAAATACCGGTGCTTTGGTCTCATTTGCCATTATTAAATTTACCGGTTTGATTGCGTACCTCCTATCCGGGTTCCGTATCCTGAACATTGCGTTGTTTAGATCAATCGCTACATCAAAGTTCCTGATGAAGTCTCTGCCTAAAATAAATTGGTCAGACTCATCTGGGTTTTCTACTACAAGAAAGTTCATCCACAGGTTACGTTCCCCCAGATTGAGGGCTATTATCGGCGTTCTGCCCAACACCCGCAGGGCCCCTTTGTTTGCAGCTGACAACCGTATTCTCGAATCTATCAAATCATCTTTGCTGAAGCCCATTCGTTCCCAAGTTTCGATTGGTATGACACTCAAGACTGCTCCCGTTTCAAGTAACCCACGTAACTGAGTCTTTTTACCTTTTATGTCTAGCACATGTGCTGTCACATCTGCCTCTGTCCCGATGTGCATTGCATCTTCTTCAAGCATGGCGCAGTGTCCAATCGATCTCACTTTCAACTCTTCTTTTCCCACGTAGATTTGCCCAATTAGGTCTTCATCACATGTTATCATTGTTTTCGTATAGATGTTGATTCCATCTATATTTAGCATCACCTCATGTGGACCATAAGCTTCTGTGTACCTGTTACCAACACGTACCGACTTGCTACCCCCTCTCGTGAGTAGTGCCCTCAATGCTCTAGAAGTCAATTGGGGCTTATACAACTCAAGTAATCTGCGTACACATCAATGTGCATTATTGTCTAGTCACTTGGTTCGCTCAAGTTTCTCGTTACTTCGTGGCCGCCCACAGTGATTATTGACATTATTCTTGCCCCAATCTTTGTTATGCCAAATGGCTTTCCTGTAACCATTTTTACAGTGTTGCAGTTTCCATTTTTTGTCGACCCCTCAGCAGCTTCTGGTATTGTTTGTGAGCAACTTAATGCTTCGTTCATTTTCTGTCTTTCGATTTCTTGCTTCAGCCGTTGTTCTATTTCTTTCGCTGCCAGGTCGTGTTTCACTTTGTTGATAGCCTCCGCTGCCGGGCTTTCTTCTAGGGCGTTCTTTGCCGTGGCCTCTATTGCACTATTACATTGTGTTACAGCTTTCACTGTTTTCGTCGGTAGCTCCGCACTTGGCCTTTCTAGGTTTTTCGTCTCAAATTCACCTTGCCTGTTTCTCTGGTTCTGTACCGCTGCTAGCGCCAACTTGTGTTTTGGATGACTCTGATTTTTAACCGCTTCCCAAAAAACGGACAGTCCATCCTGAAGTGCCCCTCTTGGTTGCAGAAGAAGCATCTTGCACCGATTTTGATGATCAAGCCACTATAGAACTCGTGTTCTTCCATCTGGCTCACATCTTCCTCATCGGGTGCATATCCCAAACTCTTCATGCCCTGTTTGTATGTCGTGCAATCCGCCACATGATGATCAACTGACCCGCAGTTAGCGCATGATCTGCGTTTGTCAATGTCATCTCTGGGCTTGCACCATGATGACCTTTGTGGCTGACTCCCCCCCTGTGTATTCCTGTTGTCTGAGTACGAGTATTTCTTGGGTTTCATCAGCATGTACTCTCTTGACTTCTGCCTCATCTCTTCTGGAGTTGGTGCACTGTCTTTCGACAATGTATAGTATGTTGCTAACATCGTTCTCAAGTCATCACTCTTTACCCCATCAATGAACTTTTAGGCGATGCTGAAGTTCCTTCGATTGGTAGATTCTTCCGGGTCACTCCTTCTTCTCAAGCTCTCAAGATCATCTAGGAACCTGTCTATCGATTCATCGTCCCTTTGTCTTCTCTTTTCAAATCGCATCATCGCTTGATGACCCTTCATGCCTGAGCCGAATCGATTTAACAATATTTCAAAGATTTTGTCCACTGTATCGCGTTCCTCTTCTTTCTTCGCAACCACGCATTTCAATGCTGTGCCTTCCAGATTGCTCAGTATCGCTGTGCATGCTTGCCTCTCATCGTTCAAGTTGTCTTGTTCCAAGTGCAACCTCATGACTTCTACCGAAGTGTCAATGCATCCATCTGAATCGTCTTTGAATTCTTTTGGTTTCTTGAAAGTTTTTCTGGATTTTTTGCTTCCTCTGTCACTCGAATCGGTGTTCCTTGTAGCGAAGGCCTCTAGTGTCCTGTTCATCAATTCCCAGGTGCTTGCCCATGTCATCGCATCCGGTCCCACGTTGTTCTGAGTCGTGGAGTCTCCTGGACCACTAGTTGTGTTCGCTGTTCCATTTTTTATAAGAGCCCTGGCCCCCACCGGTGCCGTAATCGCGGCCTCCCGGGTTGCTGGTAACGGTGTTGACTGTCGTTTGTTCCTTTGTGGTTCCACGAAGTCAACTCTATTACCTTGTGTCCGCTCTGCCGCTGGCCTGTCTTGTGGTGTTGAATTCCTCAAGATTGCATCTAACTTTGTCTGTATAGCACTTGAGCTCTCAGCCTGGTCCCTACTCATCGTATCCATTCTCGTTTCCAAACTTCCCAACTGGCTATTCACTGCGTCATATCGCTGCTTCATTTCTAGCATGTCTTTTCTGATGTTCTTGTCTCGCTCTCCATCAGTGGTTTCTACTTTGTCAGACATCTGCTGAAGCTTTTCCTCCGTTGCTCTTGCTAGAGGGAAATAGTTGTCCAGGTACTCATGTTTGTTGTTTCTCATTTCCTTCCTTATCAAATTTCTATCGTCTTTAATGTGCTTCAGTTTCTCATCTATCTGATCTAGCTTCGCCATCAAGTCGCTTAGCTCAAGAGTCGTCGTTCCATGGTCCGTTGTTGTCCTGTAGTCGGTCGCTGGTCCCGGTTTTTTCTGATCCTCGGTCTGATCGGTCTCTGTCGTTCTCGTGGATACTGTTCCGAATGTTTTGCTTTTCTCAACTTTCGTCTCCTCCACTGCTGCGTCCTTCGATCTCATTCCGACCATCATCGCTAATCTTTCAGTAAAAGACGTTCTCTTTTGAGACTCATCCTTCTCTGTTTCTGGCGTGTTGCCTGTTGTGTCTTCCACGTTGTCTATCGGTGAGAACTCTATGGGTTTCGGGTTAGGTTCTTCCGCATTGGGCATTGGAGTTGACTCTGTCGTTTTCTTTCCTACTTCATCCACACTTTGATCCGGTGTCTCTAGATCAATCTCGATGGTGGGTTCTACTCGTTCCCCTTCCGTCCACTCTTTTGCTCTGTTCTCCGTTGTACTCCTCGTGCTGACCATACTAACTGAAAAGTTCTTCGTTGTTACCTTCGGACCCATTGATGTTGTTTTACGTAGCGACGAGTTATACTTTGTCTTCGCCTCGGTAGACCTTTTTTCAGCTACCGGTACCCTGCTCCGCCACATTATTTACAATGGTTACTATGTACAGTGTTACTATCTACAAAATTCTACTCTAAGGTTCAAAACCTCTTTTGATAAAACTTTATAAGAAGAAATATTCAATTTGCTAAAAACAACTTTCACTGAACTTATGAAATTTCTATGTGTTATGATTGAATAGAAAGTTTGATTTTGCAATTGGTTACTTCAACCTGACTTAGTATTCTTTTAGTACCCCCCTTGCTTATGCTGTTCCAAGACTTTCTCCCTACTGTCCCAAGACTACTCAGAGTTGTCCCAGTACTTCTTGTTAGTGTCCCAAGACCACTGTCCCAAGACCCTTGCCCTAAGACTACTGTCCCAAGACTACTGTCCCAAGACTAATGTCCCAAGGCTACTGTCCCAAGACTACTGTCCCAAGACTAGTGTCTCAAGACTACTGTCCCAAGACTAGTGTCTCAAGACAACTGTCCCAAGACTAGTGTCCCAAGATCAATGTCCCAAGACCACTGTCCCAAGACCAATGTCCCAAGACCAATGTCCCAAGACCAATGTCCCAAGACCACTGTCCCAAGACCAATGTCCCAAGACCACTGTCCCAAGACCAATGTCCCAAGACCAATGTCCCAAGACCACTGTCCCAAGACAAATGTCCCAAGACTACTGTCCCAAGACAAATGTCCCAAGACTACTGTCCCAAGACCAATGTCCCAAGACCACTGTCCCAAGACCAATGTCCCAAGACCACTGTCCCAAGACCAATGTCCCAAGACCAATGTCCCAAGACCAATGTCCCAAGACCAATGTCCCAAGACTGCTGTCCCAAGACTGTTTCGTACCAACACTGCTCTGGTCCAAGACTGTCCCAAGGCTGCACTGTCCCAAGACTGTCCCAAGACTGCTCTGTCCCGAGACTGTCCCAAGACCGTGTTGCTCCAAGACTGTCCCCAGACTGCAATGTCCCAAGACTTCTTCGGTACTGTCCCAAGACTTTTCACTGAGTGTCTGGATATCGGATCTCTTCTTCTTCGTTGTAGGGACTATTGAACCACCGTACCTTTTTACCACCACTTGAGCTCTAGCAAAAATTTTCCCAAAATCCCTATCTTAATGGTCAAAACCCAAATACTAATCCCCCTGTATTTGTCTCCCTCTGTATGTTTCAGGCTATTTGAAACTCTAAATTCCCCGCAGGTATCTTGTGATCACCTGTTCGTTAAAATACCAACAACAAATTTTCACCAAAACGCTTTAGCCCCCCTCTTAAGCCTAAAATTACCTTAAGCGCCGGGTGCTAAACCTCTCAAGAGAAAACCGTAGACCTGTCTCCAGCCCTGCTTAAGTAAAAACGTTCCTCAAAACCGGGGGATTTCGCTTATCCAATTTTACACTTATCTCCTATAATGTAATGTGGATTTTAACGATACCCGTTCTGCCTAACTTGAGAACTCGAGAACTGCCAAATCGTTCTTGGCTACTTTCCCACTCGACTGGTCACCTCTTCCAGTCCAGTCTCCTATTGGTTCAGCTCAAGTGCTCCTGAACCACTTTCCCACTCGGCTGGTCACCTCTTCCAGTCAAGTCTCCTCGTTGTCCAGCTAAGTTCCAATCTATCTGAAAACCCTTAACAACGCCCCCCACTCGGGCACCTTATTGAAGTCACTGGTTTAAATTGCTAGATTGATCGAAACAGTATGGGTATACTATTTAATTAATATAAAGGTTTGATCCAAATGATCCGGTATCAAAGTCACTGTCTTTTCGTTTTATGGTTTTTGTTCCTTTTTCTATACTTTTTTCTTGTTTTTGTCCCCCTAGTTGCCCCCCTTACTCGGTTAGCTAGGCCTCAATGGGAGAGCTTACCAGGAAGTTTTCTCAAGTTTTCTTAAAAAGCTATCACGGTACAACCGGAAGGCTTACACGTTCCCGCTGAACCGTACCACCGGTACTCTAGAATGGGCATGCAGCCCGGAGCTGTGTCAAGTGGGTTCGACTCCGTAGTCATGATGTCGTAAAAACACCCAGGAGAGCCATAAAAACACTATGTAACAGTCGCCTACTTCAGTCACATATGAGGCTTAAGAAAAATAGGCCCTATAACCATTCCAGATATTACCGACTGGCACAGGTAGCACCCAGGGGAGATATTCTTGAGTTCCAGTTTTCCAAAGTTCATTTGAGTTTGTGTTGATTTCTGCAGTTCTGACAATTACATGTCAGTCTCCAGGAGCATATATCTTCGAGATTATATTTATTGACAAATTAGTTTTTGTAAACTTCCGCGATTTTATTATACTTGAACAAAAGATTCCCACTCAATATTATACCTGCCTTTCATTATGTCGACAAACGTCAAAAGAACGTGCATTTTGTGATACAAGGGTAGTGGTAGAATCGAAAGTCGTTTAAATCTAACTTTATAGTCTAATCTATTGGTACCAAGGATCCACTTCGAAGCTTTTTCCTGAAGGTTTTCTATCATTCTCAATTCTGATTTATTTGGTTTCCAAAGAATTGCACCGTATGAAATGATTGATTGGGAAAATGTAGCTCCGGTAAAGATTCTTTTTTGCAATCCAACTTGCACCATTAGCGATGTATCGTTTTATAGTGAAAAATACTCTGATTGCTTTCTCACATCTTCTTTCGGCGTTTGCAGTCCATGTCAAGTCGTTCGATACAATTATTCCAAGTTCTTTTTCCTTCTGTGTTTGTTCAAGTGTCTTTCCATTCATTGAAAAACTTCCGTTTCCTTTTAAGTTTACCGTTTTACATTTGCTGATGTTTAATGTCATCTAATTCTGGCTACACCATTTCCATATTCTGGTCGCGTCAATTTGTAGAGTGATCGTGTTGGTAGCAATAACTTTATAATCATCCGCGTATCCGAAACAACTTGACATGATACACTCTGGGAGATCATTTATAAAAATTATGAAGAACAAAGAACCCAGTACTGAGCCTTGTGGAACTCCACTTTTGACTTCGAGTTCTGAAGAGATCGAGTTTCCAACTTCTGTTCGGTGCTTTCGACCTTTCAGGTAGCTTCCAAGCAGCTCCAAAGCTCCTCCAGTGATGCCATTGTTTTGCAATTTTTCTATTAATGTTTCATGTCTGACCTTGTCGAACGGCTTTTCGAAGTCGAGGTATAGAGCAGTCAGTGTTGGAGATTCGAAGTGGTCAAATATTTCACTGAGATATCAGATCATTTGAGTCATTGTGGATTTACATTTGGTGAATCCATGTTGTTCTTTGCAGATATTAAGTCCAATGGCTACGTATAGTTTTTCGAAAATTAATGTTTCAAGAACTTTTGAGAGGCACGCCAAGACGCAATGAGACGATAATTTGAAATGTCTTGTTTGTCTCCGTCTTTAAATATTGGTATAAGGATACTCAATTTCCATAAGGAAGGGTAGACATGTTTATTACCAATTATGTTGAAGACGAGTGTCAGTGAAGGAGCCAAGTAATTAGCTAAACTTTTAAGAGGTAGCATTCCTAGGCCGTCAGGACCTTTTGCTTTCCCAATACACAAGTTCTCAAGTGTAGTTTGCACTTCCTCTCTTGTAAAGTGGAGTTTATCTACTTTTGATGGTTTGGAGTTATCGGAGGTTCTTTGATAATCCCAATTAGTAAAGACTGATTGAAAGAACTCATTGACGAGTTCGGCTTTTTCTTTATCAGTGACTGCGCTCTGATCATTTAAGTACATCTCTGAGGAAAGTTGAGATGATTTTTGAATGCTCTTAAAATAATTTTTTATTTGTGAAAATGTTCCATTTTCGAAAACTAAGTGTTCAAATTCTTTTTGATCTTCGTTAAACAGTTCACTTACTCTTGATTCAAGTGTTGCCAGCTTAAGGTAGTTATTCGGGGACGGTTTTTTATTCATCCATTTTCTCATTGTATTCCTCCTTTTTATTGCATTTGATGTTTCGTCGCTGACCCAAGGAGGTAAACTCATTCGGTGTTTTGTCTTTTTGGGTATATCTTATGTAGCCAATCATACCATAAATCAACTACAACGTCGGCATTGCTGAAGCAGTAAGGTAAGAAAGGATTTTGCACAGTGTATAATCCGATTTCATTCCAATTCGCTTTTTCGAACGAAAATATGCTAAAATCTTCTTTTTCAGGCAAGGTTTTTGTCACTTTGAACCAATCATTTAAACTTAGTTTGAGCTGGAATGGCTGATGATTGGATTTAAATAGTTTCTTAACGTTATTATCTACACTTAGTTTAGTATTGGTTCTGTATTGTTGACTAGAATGACATCAAGTTGCTTTTTAGCACCTGTGATCAATTGCTGGTAATTGTGTTCAAACAACTCCTCTAGTACCAGTGCTTCGTCCAAATTTGAGGACTCCATATGATGCCAGTTTTTGTTATCAAAATTGATGTCCCCTACAAGCATTTTAAGGTTGGTGACGTGATTCCTACTCAGTTCGTCTAAGCATTCAAGAAGCTCCAGTAGAAAAATGGGCGAATGCCTGTATGGATTGCTTTTAGGGGCACTGTAGATACAGCATAAGAGACATCTGTAGTCATTAAATTCAAGCTGAACAAGTACTGTATCAGTGAATTTTGAGTCAACAGTTAATCGCCGGTGTTGAATACTATTGTGTACTGCAAGAAGCACCCCACCATGCTTTGTTTGGCCATTTACCGTATTACGATCATTTCGATGTATGACAAAGTTATTGAGAAAGAGAGCGGTATCGGGTATTTCTGGTACTAACCAGGTTTCCGTCAAGCAGATAATTTTGTAGTGATCGCAATTTGTTATGACATTTGAAAAGTTCATGCGTTTAACAAAGTCTACAAAACTCCTTACATTGTACAAAATCAGGTGGGTACTGTTTTCAAGAAGGTTTGCGGCGAGTCATGACGACAATTCTTCGTCTACCCAGTCATTCCCGTCTTTCTTATACAATTTGAGGTTGCGAATTTTGACTTCCTTCCTTAAGATTCCAGCTTCAATCATTTCTCGGCGTTTCGTAAGTATCAGACGTTCTTGTTTTGCTTCTTCAGCGTTGAGTTCTTTACTTACAAATACTACTTTGTCGTACTCCTTAAGCTTGCTGATGGACAGGAGAATCAGTCATCTGTGGAATTTATTTGCAACTGTGAAAACTATTGTCCTTGCTCTTCCCTCTTGATAGGGTCCGATACGTTTTATTTCAGTGATCTCACATTCGATTGATAAGAACGTCATCAAATCGGATATCTCTTTCATATCATGCTCATTTCGCTCACGGGCAAGTTTTGAAGTGCTTTCAGGCACACCTCTTACTCGTATGCCTTCGGGGGTTTCGGCTTCCACGGTTTTCTTTGGTGTTGGATGTTCTGCTCCTATATGAGTTTGTTTTGGAATTGGTTGTTTTACGAAGTATTCTTTTAACTCGGATATTGATTTTTTGATTTCTGTTACCTCTGTTTGAAGAGATTTCAGTTGTTTATCATCTTTGGGTTGTTGAATTTGATGGTGGGGTATGATCCGATCTCGCTGTTTTCGGGCCACACAGTCATTGCACAGAAGAAGTGCATTTTTCCCAGCTCTTTTACGCCTAGGAGCGCTGCATCATTTAGTGCCGTACAGCTTTTTGTCAAATAAAAATTGACTCCACAACTGAAGCAGTGAAAATCAACGTCATCGGCAGATAGTTCAAACTTAAAAGTTTTACAAAAATTTTGGCCCTCTTTTGCTGCATCTGTTGCAGATTTACGCCTTGTTTTATGAGACATGGCTAATTATTTACTTTGAAAAAATCTGTAACTCCCTGACATGAGCGGTCACTAGATTTTTTACCACAAACTCTTTAAATATCCTGTAACTCAAAATCTGAAACTCACTGACAAGAGCGGTCACTAGAGTTTAAGCCATAAAATATTATTATGAAATGTATGATTTCCAAACTTGGTACGCATAAAATTACACATTATTTTTAAGCCCGTTTAGTTTAAGCGCTTGAAAAAAAACTTGACAAACATCGAGCTGATGAAACTATAACTTAAAGGATGACTTTGAAATGAAGACCACTTTGAAATCAAAAACCAAGGTACCGATAAACGCAACGCCGAAACAAGAAAATCAAAACGGAATCCGCATCCGCGGCATCCCTGAACTAAACGACAAAGATCAAAGAAAAAGACAAGAAAATGACCTCCAACAAGTAAAGGAAATCTTGGAGCAAATGCAAATTGTGCCAGAGATAGTTGATTTGTTCCGGATGGGTCAACGACAGGAAGGCAAGGACCGAACCATACTGGTAAAAGTCCCAATTTGGCAGAAACGACTAATACTATCATCCGCTTGCCGCCTAAAAACATATGACAAACCTTGTTTGTCAGCCGCGAGCTATCAGTGGATGAAGCAAAACTCGAAAATCAAGCACTGCAAAAACGGCGGGAGCTCATAAACGAAAACATCGATAAACAAAACCTGCGCATCCGCGATGGAAAACTCTACCAGAAAATAGAAAACAGATGGACAGCAGTTGCAACCGAAAAAACGGAGAACTCAAAATCCAATTGACTAGAACTCTTTCCTAGCCTACTCATCTACAACGTCCGAAGCATACTCGACTACAATCGAAGATCAAACTTCGCAAATGCGATAAACACAAGCTGTCAATACCAACTACTTTGCCTAACCGAAACATGGTTAACCAACGACATAACAGACAACTCCATTTTCTTGCCTCAATTTGAACTCTATCGATCTGAAAGAACTTCAAAAGCCGGTCTATCAAAACACGGAGGAGTTCTAATTGGCATCAACGCCAACATACCACATAACCGCATTGATACAGGCATGCAAGACTGCGTAATGGTTCAACTCAAGATATCTGTATTAATACTTGTCTGCTGTATATATTGTTCCCCTGTGTATAGCCCATACCGATGGTCACTAGATCAACTTAGCTCATTGCTGAACTTAATAAAAGCAACACAACGCGAGCAAGGCATACAAAATCTTGTCATTGTTGGAGATATCAACTTCTCGTGTACAAATTGGAAATCACTCTCATCAAAATGCGAGTACGAACAAAGCATCCTAGACAACTTCCAGGAATTAAACCTGGAACAATTCATCATAACCGATACTGGAAAGAGCCTGGATATCCTGCTCTGCAACAATCCTGATATCATACTAGACGTATACATGGACAATCGGCTCAAAAACGACTTCACCTCAGATCAACCACCTTACGGCTCAAAGTTACATATGAATCACAAACTAAATCAGGAAAGGGTCCCTCTACCCTCCCAAAAGTACGACTTTTCAGGCTTTGCCTTCAAAAAAGCCAACTGGAACGAAATAAACGAATATGTGCGAGAGCACCACTTCAACCCATACTGCTACAGCAACGTTGATCTCCTGGTAGATCAGTGGTATAATTGGATCTACGGTATTATAATCAAACACATACCCCGAACAACCCAACATAGGAAACATCTAGCGCCCTGGATTTCTCCCACGAGCTCAAACCTCATGAAAAAAGTAGAAACTCTCAGACGCCAAAGTAAAACAAATACCCTAAAGATCCAGCAATTACAAACTGAATTGTCCTTATCGCTCTCAGCAGACCAATGCAATCTTGAAACAGAAATTGTCATGTCTGGAATCTTCTCAAACGTCCAAAAATACCTCAAAACTATCATGAAAACAAGCTCAATCCCAACTGAAGTATTTCTTGACGATAGGTCAGCTAATACCGATATCGAAGAAGCCGAATTATTTAATCAGTACTTCCAATCCGTTTTCAGTAAGAATCACCACGATTATACTCTCACAGAGGGACAGCCTAAGCTGTCGATGATTCATTTCTCAGAACTAGAAATACAACTCGTTCTCCAATCGCTGGACGAAAGCAAGGCCAAAGGACTTGACCGTATGGGGAACAACCTGCTGAAAAAATTATCAGACTCCCTACCAAAGTCACTGCATCTCATATTCAACACAATTGCAAACAAATGCTACTTCCCATCATTCTGGAAAACAAGCGAAATAATCCCCATATTTAAAGAAGGGAACAAACAAATGGTAGATAATTACAGGCCGATCAGCCTCCTCGTAGCAGTATCCAAAGTCCTCGAGAAACTTATTTTCGACAAAATGTACCCAATCTTATCCACCGCATTGTTCCAATCTCAACACGGTTTTCGGCAAAGACGCTCATCTATAACAAACCTAATCGAATACCTGCACAAAATGTTTGTGAACTTTGACAATAGCAACTGCCACTTCCTAGCGTCATTTTACCTCGACTTCCAGAAGGCTTTCGACAAAGTAAACACAATATAACGATCGAAAAACTCAGCAGAGCTGGAATAAAAGGCCCAATATTGAATCTAATCAACAACAACAACAACAACAACAACAACAACAACAACAACAACAACAACAACAGTAAGACTTAAATTCCTTAAATGAAGGTATAAAGAAATGTAATAACAAAATCAAGACGTACAAGTAGAACAATTACATTTAATAAACCAGGAGCACGAGTTCTGCATTGAGTATTCATTTGCTGTGATATTGAATAGAAATGTTTTAATGTTTCTCCTGAAGGTAGCGGGACTATCATAAATGTCGATTCCAAGACTAGGATGCGCGAGAAAATGATTCGCAAGTTTCACCACACGATTAAAGAAGGACTCCCCAGTTCGTCGTTTCCTATTGCGTCGGATCTCAAACATAACTGTATCGGAGTATCGGTGACCGGTCATTTCCGGTGCATAAGAGACAAAGTGGAACAAATCAAAATCTAATTTGTCGTTGAGAAGTTTGTTGAAAAGGGTGAGATCATTGAGTTGGTGGATGAGAGAAATAGGCAACATATTTGTCACACGGAGTAGAATGTTGTAAGGAGCTGTGTAGTTGCGTGTACTCCATCTGAGCGCTCTACATTGTAGCGCTTCTAGCTTGCGGATACTGGTAAGACCTGGGAACCAGATTTGAGAAGAATAAAGAATAACT
Source organism: Symsagittifera roscoffensis (assembly GCF_963678635.1). Taxonomy (NCBI): domain Eukaryota; kingdom Metazoa; phylum Xenacoelomorpha; order Acoela; family Convolutidae; genus Symsagittifera; species Symsagittifera roscoffensis. The sequence continues at coordinate 1,308,221 of NC_087064.1, forward strand.
GAGAGAACACATGACTTATAGAGTTTGGTAGTGGTGGGGCAGGTAACTGGGATGTTTTTTTTTCAACATGAGCAAACTCCTGCTGGCTGAAGATAACTTTTTTTCAATATGCGGTCTCCACGACAGGTCATCGGCCACCCATACACCAATGTCTTTGATGCAGGAGATGGTCGATATCTCATGATTTCCAATTGTGAGTTGATATGTGTCGTCAGTTTTTCCGAATAACATCGTTTTACACTTGTCAGGGTGAAAAGTCATTGAGTTCTCGATAGACCAAGCGAGGAAATTATCAATATCGTGTTGTAGATTCTTTGCTATGGGTGATTCTGTCGAAATCATTTTGCTATCATCGGCAAACAGAAAACAGTCGGAGTATTTACAGTAGTCTGGGAAGTCATTAATGAATATAATGAATAACAACGGACCTAGGACGCTCCCTTGAGGAACACCACTAGTAACCGAAGCAATGTAAGAGAGAACCCCGTTAATGTTCACACATTGAGTTCTGTTAGCGAGGTAACTCCGGATGAGTTCAATGAAACTTGGGTCGAGGCCCATTTTTTTCAGTTTGTGCAATAAAACGACATGAGGCACTTTGTCGAATGCTTTTTGAAAATCGAAGTATACCGCGGAGGGCTTCTTATTGTTCTCAAGTTGATTGTAGATATTGTCAAGATTGTCAAGAGTAGTTGAGTAACCGTAGATCGATGTTTTCGGAAGCCGTGTTGTTGCTTGGCCAACTGCGACTTTATTCTAGGATAAAGAAAGTTGAAAATTAGTCGCTCCAGAATGAGAGAGAGCCGAGGTAGAATGCTAATGGGGCGATAATTAGAAATAAGTTACCTGACCGGTCGAACCCAAACAGTACGCATCGGCAGCTCGGTCTCAAGCCAACTACCAATTTATAGTGGAGTGCCGCAAGGATCTATTCTAGGGCCACTCCTTTTCTTAGTATACATCAACGACTTGCCAAAATGTGTCAAGTCATCGTGCTACGGCTATGCGGATGACTATAAAATTATGCGCACCGACCCGACTACCCTGCACATTGATATTAGAAAAGTCTGGAAATGCGCCTCAATGTGACCAAGAGCAAAACACTAGTAATTAAGGGCGAGTGCAACCTAAGTATATTCTCGTACAAATTCGAACAGCCTAACGAACTGAAAGATCTTGGAATGATAATGTCAAAAAATCTTAACTGGACTTCTCATGCAAACAATCGTGCGAGCAAAGCACTGAAGGCCCTATACTGCATCAAAAGAAACTTATCACCTGCCACAACCATGAACAACAGGAAAAATGCATATAAAAGCTATGTAGTACCTATCGTTAGCTATGCATCATCAGTCTGGAAACCCTCAAAGCAAGATCTTGCCACCTTAGAAAAAGTGCAACAGAGAGCAACGAAATGGATACTTGGAAATAAACAAATTCCTTATAAATCGAGGTTAACCACTCTTCAAATTCTTCCCTTGTCTCTTTACCAAGAGATGCATGTACTACTTTTGTTCGCGAACATTCTAAGAGGAAAGAACGACCTGGAATGGTGGCGATTTATAGAAATCACTGAATCAAATCGACCGAAAACAACAAGACGTTTCAACGCGAAGAACTTTCGACTTTATAAATGCGAATCTGATTTCTGGCAACGCGCCTGCAGCCTGACAAACATATTTCACGATCACCGGAAATATGAAGTCCTATTAAGTGACTCGCTTAAACCAAAAATATCAAGAGTGTACTGGCAATTCTACGAGAAAATCTACAATGAAGTCGATACCTGCACCTGGAGAATGCACTGCGGATGCACAAGATGCTTAAACTTCAAAAAACTAAACTCATTAAACTAAAATATGATTGATCTCATAAACTTGATTCGGGAGCTAACTCCCATGGATGTATCCTAAATTCTGTTTTATTATGATTATTATTATACAAAACCAGGGCTGGTAAAAGAAAAAATACAGGATGACTATCAATTATAGCGAAAATTTTCCACTAGAAGAAGAAAAGTCAAGCAGAGGAGTCCTGTGAACAAAAACTTTACCGAAAAAAAATTTACTCGGTTACACTACCCTTGATAATTGCAAGACTGACCGAGGGAAAATTATTGGCAAGTGCCGCCAAGCCGCAACAGGCCAAAACTAAACATTAACGATAGGAAAAAAAACCCGGAGCCTGGGTATTTTGGTGAGAGTGCATCTACAGCTGATGAGTGTCAAAATAAAACTAAAGAGCTGATCCATAAATGCGGGAGCCTACTGATCAGAAAAAAAATAAACAAAAATGAACACAGGCGAAACAGAACTTCACAACAATTGCGATGCAGGAAAAATCAAGACATAATGAAAAACATTAGAAAAACTGAAAAAAGTGCATCGCAAGCTTTTAAAGCACATTGTTTAAATTATATATAAACAAGGATAGCTGGTTGCTGAGATAATGTGAAGAATTAGAAATTTGCGTAACGCAAGCTTTTTTTTCAAATAAGCACAATAATTTCTATTTAGAAAAGGAAAGCCGTTTGCTGAGCACTATTTTCTAAAGTTTTACAGAAATAGGACCAAAAAACGCTCGTTTTTTTTTCGTGGTGTGAAGAAAGGGTCTGAAGAAAACCTAGAAATTAGGAATATTTGACCGTCAGAGTAAAATAGGCAGACCGGGCAAAGGTTTCGGTAAAAAAAAAACAAGATTAGTTAAAAAATGATAGCACGATTTTTTTTAAAGAAACTTTGAAAATTCTATTCCGAATATGGCACTAAAACAACATCGGAAACTAGACAAAACTCAAAAACTTCAACTCGTTTTCTCTTGACACCGGGACAACTTTTTGAAAAGTTAAAAAAAATCAAATTAATCAAAATTCGTTAACACAATTTTGAAGATTGAATGTATTTCAATTTAATTGCTCAATTATAGAGGTCAAATGTGATTGGCTAATTTTCAAACATGAGGGTTTAGAAATTTTTTAAATCAAAATCTCTTCAATTTTTAATAGTAAATTTGCGTAAACACCAAAAAACTAAGAGCTCAAAAATCCAACTGCCTGTCCTCAAGTATGTAAATGTGAAGGTGGATGCCTACAGCTGATTTTGCATTCTTATATTCTTCAATTTTCGTGATCAAATGATGAACAGTTGGTCTTATATAGGTGGATGTACAAGTGACATTCGACCAGAATGGCGCCAAAATGCATGACAACATCGAAATTTTATTGGATCATCCGAGTGGGAAAATTGGCAGTTTCGATGGATTGACAGTGCTAATAGTGCAATTTGACGAAATAGAAGAGTTTAATTTGAAGTGACGAATCAGTTTTTAAAAATTTGTTTGAAAATGAAGACACCTCACGACCGTGAAACTTCGCGAACACTGAAAACCACCAAAATCAGAAGAAATCGATTTTTGCTAGAAGATAACACAAAAACTTTCTCGATAGTGAAGAAAAGACGTGAGAACTGTATTGAAATTACAATCGAGACTGTCCAAACTGTAACGATTGTAGCTGTAAAATTGTAACCGAGTAATTCCCGAGAATCGGGCAGGGTATTGGGAGCATTTTACCACCCTTCCAGAAGGACGACAGGACCGCTTTTTGTCCGGTTTCCAGATTCCAGAAGGGTCTCGTGGAGAAAACTGAAACTACATTTTAGCAAACTTTAGCTTCAGGATATGTCCTGAATTGAATTAACTAAAACTAAAACTCGTTTTCAGATAATGAGAAGCTAGGAGTTGAGGGGAAGGGTTGATCCATCTCCGGTGGATATGATGGTTTTTATCTACTGAACAAAAACAATCGTAATATAATGAATAGTAGTAGCCCTGATTTTAGGAGTGACCTCGTGGTCTGGGGATACTGAAACCCAGCCATGAGCTCACCATTTTGCATGTAACTAAGTTAATCTGCGCGCTCTGACCGATAGCCCTAAAACTGTAATGATTTTTTCAATCCGATGTAAAAAGACCACACATGGAACTGGCTTTGGTATAGACGGTTAAAAGCATATGAAGCGGTGTTAAGACGCTATCCAGTCGTTTTGTAATCTATCTTTATTTTACGTCGATATGTACTTCCGGGTGATTGTAACAACATCCATTATAAAACAGTTCGTAAACCACCCTTCATTCGAGGTAATTAGAAAAAGCTGACTTCAGCGATGGTAAGCATGTTATACTTTTTTTGTTGTACAACCTATTTTAACGTTAGTTAAGATTCGTAACTTGTTCGCAAAATAAGAGCATTGGTTACTTCTATCTTGCTTCATCACCAATGGGAGCCTTACATCCTTTCGTGATTGAGTTGAAGAACTCCTCTCAGTGTCCAGGGTCTTGACGTTATTCTCAATGATTTTCCAAACTTCTGCCATATTTGCGGATCAGAGTTCACAGTAATATTTCGTCACCCATTGCGCCCTTATGGTGTGTGTCCATAGCCACATCAGATGTATTCCTAATCACTCGAGGTGCAGTCCCTTGGATAACATGCTTGTACTGAGTTGGAGTGCAGCAACTATAATTCAATATAGTCTCAAAATCTGTTGATTTTTTTATCAACTGCAGGTTACCTCCTTATCCTGCTAATTATTTTTTTTTCAAATACAGGAAGGGCAAAGTCTCCCATGAATTTGTTTCTTCTAGAGTGAACTGAAGATTCCAATGACTAGAATTTGCGGCATCCAGAACACGATTTGGCTCAGTTTAACTGTTCTAACAATGTCATCCACTTACCTGAGGAACACTTTCATCTGCGGAGTATCCTTGTTTTTGGTCATAGTGCGGCAGCAGTTTTCATGTGTATACATTGATGTGTCTACATCACGGATATCTTCTCGCATTTAAGAGCCCTAGCCATGAGCTAACTATTTTGCTGGTAACTAAGTTCTGGCCGATAACCTGCGCGTTCTGGCCGATAACCCAGTAACTATTTTTTGATCCGGTGTAAGATGCGCGTTCTGGCCGATAACCCAGTAACTATTTTTCGATCCGGTGTTAAAGGACCACACATAGAACTGGCTTTAGTAGAGACGGTTAAAAGCAAATGAAGCTGTGTTTAGACGCTAGCCAGTCGTTTCATAGCCTAGCTTTTTTTCCGTCGATATGTACATCCGGGCGAATGTTTCATTTACGTTTTTATGGCGCCCGTGGGTGTTCTTTTTTTATAATCATAATCGGCAGATCCATTAACGAGCACTCCGCGCCGAGCGGATGCTCTAAGTAAGGCTATTAGCACAGAGCCGGAAAGGTGATTCGGAACGCGGAAGCCTTCCGGATTCCCAGATTTAGTTTTTTCACCTAGTTAAGACCGAAAACTCACGTATCGTGAAGGGTGGGGGGATTTGCGGTCCCTTCATTCCCCGAGCATTAAATAACCAAAAACCCTTAAAGATATACAAGAAAACAAACAAAAAGTAGTATAGTACCTAAGAAAAAACCAAAAACAAAAAACAACCGAAACAACAAAAAACAGTAAAAAAATATAAAATTAGTAGAAATTATCCACCCCGACGAGATGTGATCCGACACTCCAGTTTGTTGTCGTTAGATGATCTTTTGCTGTAACAGGCATTTATATCAAACAAGATTGTTACGATCAAAAGAGTGGCCCGTTTCTGGTTCCTGTATTGTAGGGTTATTTGAGTTTTTAAGCACGTTAATGCTATTTTACGCTCAATCCGGAAGGGCCTTGGGAAGAGAGCCGAAGGCTGATCCGGCAAGCAGTACAAGGAGCAGCCTCAGAAAAATCTCAAGTTCGGTATCTTTTACAAATTTTGTATCTCTTTTGGTACAGAAACTAAGTTATCAATCTGTGGGGGGCTCGACAGTGACTGCACTGTATTGACCCTCCAACGAATTGCAACTTTCCGAGTTAAGCACCTTAATTCGGACTTTGAACATTACCGGAGGGGTATAATAATATTAGTATTACAATTTACACTGCCTGTATTAATACTCCAATATCGTTTTTTAGTGAAAAACTAGCTAACAGACCGGTTTTTAGGGTCAATATAGTGATTTTTCGATCCCCCCACAAACCACAATTTTTGAGATATCAATTTTTTTGCAACGGACAAAATGCTAAATAAGTGAGTCGCATTGTAACTGCACTAACATAACTAGTGGAACCGGTTAAATTTAGTTCGGACGTGGTTGGAACGAATTGGTTGCCGAAATCCAAAATTTCGGGATTTTTCAAAAAACGAAACGCTACAAAATAAGAAAGTGTTTCAAAGTTTTTGAAACAGGTCGATACGAATTGTTGTTCGGACAACATACAATAGTGAATCGACAGGTTTTAAAACCGTTTGCCAATAACCTCCCTGGTCCCGGTGCAATCGAACTCAACGTGTTTGATTTAGTGGACTCATCAATCCGGAGGGGTCCAACTAGCATTGTTTTTGGCAGATTTTTTCAGCTGAAATGTTTTGGACCGGGTTTTTTGCATTGAATTAGAAGAATATAGGCCTTTTGAGCTCTGATCAGCAGTCTTTGTTTCAATAAGACAAGAATTGCAAAAAAAAAATTAGGCGGAACCTATAAGTTTGAAAATTTTTGAGTTGGGATCAAAGACGTTTTGTTTCATAACTTTGGAACTACTTGATCGATCCAAATCATTTTGGTAGCGTTAGAACAGAAAACTAGGTAGCCCAAAAGCAAGCATAAAAAAGTGTTTAGATTGTTTTCAGCAAAAACTACCCATTTCTGAAGGTAGACCCTTCACGTTTTGTAAAAGTTTTTGGAAAGCCTACAAAACGGTAGTAACAGTTATACAAGGCATTTTTACGCTGTACTCGACAATAGGCAAAGATAAAGGAACCTAGAAAACGACAGTCGAGTCAAAAACAGGCTGGTTAAACGACCCTTCAAAGCTAAGGAAAATTGTTAAATCAGCAGCTTGGCCTCAATCCGGAAGAATATAGGACCAGAACATACCCTTTCTAGTTGGTTTATTTAGCTGATAGACTTCGAGACCGTATTCGTAAGGGTCTCGGATATTGTTTTTAAACGACCCAGATAGGCAATTTTTGTCAATTAGTAGTGGTCCCAATTCGGAGGGGTCCTTTTTTGTATTTTTGTCAACCCGGAGGGGTCCCAATTCAGAGGGGTGCCATTTTTGTCAATCCGTAGAGGTCCCAAATTGGATGGGTCCTTTTTTGTCAAACCGGAGGGGTCTTAGAAACATATATTTTTTTAATTTTAAGGAATGTGAAATCAGGGATCCTAAAAGATCCGTAGACGAAAGTAAGACACATAGAGAAGAATATTAAAATGTTACGAATCATGCAGGAGACCAGTGACTGCACTGGTAACTTGCCTTTCAACAAAAATTGAAAAGACCATAAAAAATAAAAACAGGTCTAAACTCGGAGAATTGCGACTCTAGGTCTTATTGAAAACAGAATTCGGCACTGATTTATTTAGATTTAAATCCAAATTATTCTTTGGAAGAGTGGTTGCCTTGACAGTCTTAGTATGTCTAGCTCGGGCAACCCAAAAAGTTCCAAAAAACGGTACAAAAGCCAAGTATCAACTTTTTCGAGGGTCATATCTTATGTTTATTTTTTTTTTGGAAAAAGCAATTTTTTGAAGAAAAGATTCATCCAACCTGTTGTTTCGATTGATCGCCAGAACTCAAGATATCGGATGTTAGTTTTCAAGGTAGTTGCCAGAATGAGCCACCGTCAAGAAGTACGTCATAAAACGCCTTCTTAACATGGCTTTTAGTAATAAACAATGTAAGGACAACTACACATGGTTTGAACAGAAGGATGGATTGTCCATGGTAAAGTTTTAACCCCGTTACACTTGGATTCGAACGCCTATTCATCAAAAACTACAAAATCATTAGACAAACAAAAAATGCTTAATTCGATATATCAAAAATGTATGATTTCCAAACTTGGTACGCATAAATTTACACAATAATTTTTAAGCCCGTTTACTTTAAGCGCTTGAAAAAAAACTTGACAAACATCGAGCTGATGAAACTATAACTTACAGGATGACTTTGAAATGAAGACAATTATACAAAACCAGGGCTGGTAAAAAAAATACAGGATGACTGTCAATTATAGCGAAAATTTTCCACTAGAAGAAGAAAAGTCAAGCAGAGGAGACCTGTGAACAAAAACTTTAACGAAAAAATTTTACTCGTTTACAGTCTCCTTGATAATTGCAAGTCTATTGAGCAAAGGAAAATTATTGGAAAGTGCTGCTAAGCCGCAACAGGCCAAAACTAAACATTAACGGTAAAAAAAAACCAGGAGCTCTTGCATGGGTATTTTGGCGAGAGCGCATCCACAGCTGATGAGTGTCAAAATAAAACAAAGGAGCTGATTTATAAACGCGCGAGTCTACTGATCAGAAAACAAACAAAAATAAAATGAACACATTGGGGAAACTGAACTTCACAACAATTGCGATGAAGAAAAAAATCAAGACATAATGAAGAACATTAGGAAACTGAAAAATGTGTATAGCAAGCTTTTTATGCACATTGTTTAAGTTATATATAAACAAGGATAGCCGGTTGCTCAGATAAAGTGAAAATATAGAAATTTGTGTTTCGTAAGCTTTTTTCAAACAAGCACAATAGTTTCTATTTAGAAAAAGATAGCCGTTTGCTGTGCATTGTTTACTAAAGTTTTACAGAAAGAGGACAAAAAAACTTTTTTTTCAAAAGCTGGTTTTTTTCGTGGCGTGAAGGAAGGATCTGACAAAAGCCCAAGAATAAAAAAAATTTGACCGTCAGAGTAAAATAGGCACCCGGGCAATGCTTTTGGTAAAAAAAAAACAAAATTAAGCAAAAAATATTATTACAATTTTTTTAAAAGAAATTTTGAAAAATTTTATTCCGAAGATGGCACTAAAACAACTTCGGAAACTAGACAAACCTCAAAACTCCACCTCTTTTTCTCTCGACACTGGGTAATTTTTTAATAAATTAAGAAAAAATCAATCAATTTAATCAAAATTCTGTAATACAATTTTGAAGATTGAATGTATTTCAATTTTATTGCTCAATTTTAGAGGTCAAATGTGGTTGGCTAATTTTCAAACATGAGGGTTTAGAAATTTTAGAAGATATCGGACGTTAGTTTTCGAGGTAGTTGCCAGAATGAGCCACCGTCAAGAAGTACGTCATAAAACGCCTTCTGAACATGGCTTTTAGTAATAAACAATGTAAAGACAACGACACATGGTTTGAACAGAAGGATGGATTGTCCATGGTAAAGTTTTAACCCCGCTACACTTGGATTCGAATGCCTATTCATCAGATAGTTTCCACAAAAAACTACGAAATACTACAGGAAGAAGAAACTACTAGAAGGAGAAAAGTCAAGCAGAGGAGTCTTGTGAACAAAAACTTTACCGAAAAAATTGTATTTGTTTACAGTCCCTTGATAATTGCAAGTCTATTGAGCGAAGAAAAATTATTGGCAGGTGCCGCTAAGCCGCAACAGGCCAAAACTAAACATTAACGGTAAAAAAAATACCAGGAGCTCTTGCATGGGTATTTTGGTGAGAGTGCATCCACAGCTGATGAGTGTCAAAATAAAACAAAAGAGCTGATTTATAAGTGCGGGAGTCTACTGATCAGAAAAAAAACCAAAATAAAATGAACACATTGGGGAAACAGAACTTCGCAACAATTGCGATGAAGGAAAAAATCAAGACATAATGAAAAACATTCGAAAACTGAAAAATGTGCATAGCAAGCTTTTTATGCACATTGTTTAAAAATATAAACAAACAAGGATAGCCGGTTGCTGAGATGAAGTGAAAATTTAGAAATTTGTGTATCGTAAGTTTTTTTCAAACAAGCACAATAGTTTTCTATTTAGAAAAAGATAGCCGTTTGCTGTGCATTGTTTATTAAATTTTTACAGAAAGAGGACAAAAAAAGTTTTTTTTTTAAAAAGCTTGTTTTTTTCGTGGTGTGAAGGAAGGGTCTGACAAAAGCCCAAGAATAAAAAAACGTTGACCGTCAGAGTAAAACAGGCACCCGGGCAATGCTTTTGGTAAAAAAAAAAATTAAGCAAAAAATAATATTACGATTTTTTTTAAAGAAATTTTGAAAAATTTTATTCCGAAGATGGCAGTAAAACAACTTCGGAAACAAGACAAACCTCAAAACTTCACCTCTTTTTCTCTCGACACTGGGACAATTTTTTGATTAGTTAAGAAAAAATCAATTGAATTAAAATTATGTAATACAATTTTGAAGATTGAATGTATTTCAATTTTATTGCTCAATTTTAGAGGTCAAATGTGGTTGGCTAATTTTCAAACATAAGGTTTTAGAACTTTTCTTTTTATCAAAATCCCGTCAACTTTTAATTGTTAATTTGCGTTAAAAAAAGAAGAGCTCAAAAAATCCAACTGCCTGTCCTCAAGTCTGTAAATGTGAAGGTGGATGCCTACAGCTGATTCTGCATTCTTATATTCCTCAATTTTGAAGATCAAATGATGAACAACTGGTCTTATATAGGTGGATGTACATGTGACATTCGACCAGAATGGCGCCAAAATGCATGGCAGCATCGAAACTTTGTTGGAGCATCCGAGTTGAAAAATTGTCAGCTTTGATGGATTGACAGTGCTAATAGTGCAATTTGACGAGTTAGGAGAGGTTAATTTGAAGTGCCGAAGTAATTTTTAAAATTTCGTTGACCTTGATTTTTTTTGGAATACTAAAACCGCGAAAATCAGAAGAGACCGATTTTCGCTAGAAGATAGCACGTAGATTCTCGATAGTGTTTTTTAAACGACCCAGATAGGCGATTTTTGCCAATTAGTAGGGGTCCCAATTCGGAGGGGTCCTTATTTTGTATTTTTGTCAACCCGGAGGGGTCTTAATTCAGAGGGGTGCCATTTTTGTCAATCCGTAGAGATCCCAAATTGACTGGGTCTTTTTTTGTCAATCCGAAGGGTACTAGAAATATATGTTTTTTCAATATTAAGGAACGTGAAATCAGGGATCCTAAAACATCCGTAGACGAAACTAAGACACATAGAGAAGAGTAATAAAATGTTACGAATCAGGCAGGAGACCAGTGACTGCACTGGTAACTTGCCTTTAAACAAAAATTGAAAAGACCATAAAGAAATAAAAACAGGTCTAAACTCGGAGAATCGCGACTCTAGGTCTTATTGAAAACAGAATTCGGCACTGATTTATTTAGATTAAATCTAATTTTTTTTTTGGAAGAGTGTTTGCCTTGAGAATCTTAGTAGGTCGAGCTCGGACAACCCAAAAAAATCCAAAAAACGGTACAAAAACCAAGTATTAACTTTTTCGAGTATCATATCTTTTGTTTAATTTTTTTTGGAAAAAGCAACTTATGCAGAAAAGATTCATCCAACATGTTGTTTCGATTGATCGCCAGAACTCAAGATATCGGACGTTAGTTTTCGAGGTAGTTTTCAGAATGAGCCACCGTCAAGAAGTACGTCATAAAACGCCTTCTGAGCATGGCTTTTAGTAATAAACAATGTAAGGACAACGACACATGGTTTGAACAGAAGGATGGATTGTCCATGGTAAAGTTTTAACCCCGCTACACTTGGATTCGAATGCCTATTTATCAGATAGTCTCGACAAATATCTACAAAACCAACAGACATACAAAAAATGCTTTATTCGATATATCAAAAATGTATGATTTCCAAACTTGGTACGCATAAAATTACACATTATTTTTTAAGCCCGTTTAGCTTAAGCGCTCGAAAAAAACTTGAGAAACATCGAGCAGATGAAACTATAACTTACAGGATGACTTTGAAATGAAGACAATTATACAAAACCAGGGCTGATAAATTAAAAAACACAGGATGATTGTCAATTAAAGCGAAAATTTTCCACTAGAATAAGAAAAGTCACGCAGAGGAGTCCTGTGAACAAAACCTTTACCGAAAAAATTGTACTCGTTTACAGTCCCTTGATAATTGCAAGCCTATTGAGCGAAGGAAAATTATTGGCAAGTGCCGCTAAGCCGCAACAGCACGAAACTAAACATTAACGGTAAAAAAAAACAAATTACCAGGAGCTCTTGCATGGGTATTTTGGTGAGAGTGCATCCACAGCTGATGAGTGTCAAAAAAAACAAAAGAGCTGATTTATAAGTGCGGGAGTTTACTGATCAGAAAAAAAACCAAAATAAAATGAACACATTGGGGAAACAGAACTCACAACAATTGCGTTGAAGGAAAAAATCAAGACATAAAGAAAAACATTCGAAAACTGAAAAATGTGCATAGCAAGCTTTTTATGCACATTGTTTAAACTATATCTAAACAAGGATAGCCGGTTGCTGAGATAAAGTGAAAATTTAGAAATTTGTGTATCGTAAGTTTTTTTCAAATAAGCACAATAATTTCTATTTAGAAAAAGATAGCCGTTTGCTGTGCATTGTTCACTAAATTTATACAGAAAGAGGACAAAATTTTTTTTTTAAAAAGCTGTTTTTTTGTGGTGTGAAAGAAGGGTCTGACAAAATCTCAAGATTTAGAAAAATTTGACCGTCAGAGTAAAATAGGCAAACGGGCAATGAATTCGGTAGAAAAAAATTAAGCAAAAAATATTATTACGATTCTTTTAAAAGAAATTTGAGAAATTTTATTCCGATGATGGCACTAAAACAACTTCGGAAATTAGACAAAACTCAAAAACTTCACCTCGCTTTCTCTCGACACTGGGGCAATTTTTTGATAAGTTAAGAAAAAATCAAATTAATCAAAATTCTTTAACACAATTTTGAAGGTTGAATGTATTTCAATTTAATTGCTCAATTTTAGAGGTCAAAGGTGATTGGCTAATTTTCAAACATGAGGATTCGTCGAAAAAACTTTTTTTCAAAATCTCTTCAGTTTTTAATTGTAAATTTGCGTAAAAACCAAAAAAAACGAAGAGCTCAAAAATCCAACAGCCTGTCCTCAAGTCTGTAAACGTGAAGGTGGATGCCTACAGCTGATTTTGCATTCTTATTTTCTTCAATTTTCGTGATCAAATGATGAGTAATTGGTCTTATACAGGTGGATGTACATGTGAAATTCTACCAGAATGGCGCCGAAATGCCTGGCAACATCGAAACTTTGTTGGAGAATCCGAGTTGAAAAATTGGCAGCTTTGATGGATTGAGAGTGCTAATAGTGCAATTTGACGAGTTAGGAGAAGTTAATTTGAAGTGCCGAAGTAAAGTTTTAAAATTCGTTGACCTTTATTTTTTTGCGGATACTGAAATACGCGAAAATCAGAAGAGACCGAATTTCGCTAGAAGGTAGCACGTAGACTCTCGATAGTATTTTTTAAACGACCCAGATAGGCGATTTTTGCCAATTAGTAGGGGTCCCAATTCGGAAGGGTCCTTATTTTGTATTTTTGTCAACCCGGAGGGGTCTTAATTCAGAGGGGTGCCATTTTCGTTAACCCGTAGAGATCCCAAATTGACTGGGTCCTTTTTTGTCAATCCGGAGGGTACTAGAAATATATGTTTTTTTAATATTAAGGAACGTGAAATCAGGGATCCTAAAACATCCGTAGACGAAACTAAGACACATAGAGAAGAGTAATAAAATGTTACGAATCAGGCAGGAGACCAGTGACTGCACTGGTAACTTGCCTTTAAACAAAAATTGAAAAGACCATAAAGAAATAAAAACAGGTCTAAACTCGGAGAATCGCGACTATAGGTCTTATTGAAAACAAAATTCGGCACTGATTTATTTAGATTAAAATATAAATTATTTTTTGGAAGAGTGTTTGCTTTGAGAATCTTAGTAGGTCTAGCTCAGACAACCCAAAAAAATCCAAAAAACGGTACAAAAACCAAGTATTAACTTTTTCGAGTATCATATCTTTTGTTTAATTTTTTTTGGAAAAAGCAACTTATTCAGAAAAGATTCATCCAACCTGTTGTTTCGATTGATCGCAAGAACTCAAGATATCGGACGATAGTTTTCGAGGCAGTAGCCAGAATTAGCCACCGTCAAGAAGTACGTCATAAAACACCTTCCGAACATGGCTTTTAGTAATAAACAATGTAAGGACAACGACACATGGTTTGAACAGAAGGATGGATTGTCCATGGTAAAGTTTTAACCCCGCTACACTTAGATTCGAAGGCCGATAGTCTCCACAAATAACTACGAAACCAACAGACAAACAAAAAATGCTTTGTTCGATATATCAAAAATGTATGATTTCCAAACTTGGTACGCATAAAATTACACATTATTTTTTGAGCCCGTTTAGCTTAAATGCTTGAAACAAAACTTGGAAAACATCAAGCTGATGAAACTTACAGGATGACTTTGAATTGAAGACAATTATACAAAACCAGGGCTGATAAATTAAAAAATACAGGATGATTGTCAATTAAAGCGAAAATTTTCCACTAGAAGAAGAAAAGTCATGCAGAGGAGTCCTGTGAACAAAACCTTTACCGAAAAAATTGTACTCGTTTACAGTCCCTTGATAATTGCAAGCCTATTGAACGAAGAAAAATTATTGGCAAGTGCCGCTAAGCCGCAACAGCCCGAAACTAAACATTAACGGTAAAAAAAAAAACAAATTACCAGGAGCTCTTGCATGGGTATTTTGGTGAGAGTGCATCCACAGCTGATGAGTGTCAAAATAAAACAAAAGAGCTGATTTATAAGTGTGGGAGTCTACTGATCAGAAAAAAAACCAAAATAAAATGAACACATTGGGCAAACAGAACTCACAACAGTTACGTTGAACGAAAAAATCAAGACACAAAGAAAAAAATTCGAAAACTGAAAAATGTGCATAGCAAGCTTTTTATGCACATTGTTTAAATTATATATAAACAAGGATAGCCGGTTGCTGAGATAAAGTGAAAATTTAGAAATTTTTGTATGTTAAGCTTTTTTCAAATAAGCACAATAATTTCTATTTAGAAAAAGATAGCCGTTTGCTGTACATTGCTTACTAAATTTATACAGAAAGAGGACAAAAAATTTGTTTTTAAAAAAGCTGTTTTTTTTGTGGTGTGAAAGAAGGGTCTGACAACATCTCAAGATTTAGAAAAATTTGACAGTCAGAGTAAAATAGGCAAACGGGCAATGATTTCGGTGGAAAAAAATTAAGCAAAAAATATTATTACGATTCTTTTAAAAGAAATTTTAGAAATTTTATTCCGATGATGGCACTAAAACAACTTCGGAAATTAGACAAAAATCAAAAACTGCACCTCGTTTTCTCTCGACACTGGGGCAATTTTTTGATAAGTTAAGAAAAAATCAAATTAATCAAAATTCTTTAACACAATTTTGAAGGTTGAATGTATTTCAATTTAATTGCTCAATTTTAGAGGTCAAATGTGATTGGCTAATTTTCAAACATGAGGATTCGTCGAAAAAACTTTTTTTCAAAATCTCTTCAGTTTTTAATTGTAAATTTGCGTAAAAACCAAAAAAAACGAAGAGCTCAAAAATCCAACAGCCTGTCCTCAAGTCTGTAAACGTGAAGGTGGATGCCTACAGCTGATTTTGCATTCTTATATTCTTCAATTTTCGTGCTCAAATGATGAACAATTGGTCTTATACAGGTGGATGTACATGTGAAATTCTACCAGAATGGCGCCGAAATGCCTGGCAACATCGAAACTTTGTTGGAGAATCCGAGTTGAAAAATTGGCAGCTTTGATGGATTGAGAGTGCTAATAGTGCAATTTGACGAGTTAGGAGAAGTTAATTTGAAGTGCCGAAGTAAAGTTTTAAAATTCGTTGACCTTTATTTTTTTGCGGATACTGAAATACGCGAAAATCAGAAGAGACCGAATTTCGCTAGAAGGTAGCACGTAGACTCTCGATAGTATTTTTTAAACGACCCAGATAGGCGATTTTTGCCAATTAGTAGGGGTCCCAATTCGGAAGGGTCCTTATTTTGTATTTTTGTCAACCCGGAGGGGTCTTAATTCAGAGGGGTGCCATTTTCGTTAACCCGTAGAGATCCCAAATTGACTGGGTCCTTTTTTGTCAATCCGGAGGGTACTAGAAATATATGTTTTTTTAATATTAAGGAACGTGAAATCAGGGATCCTAAAACATCCGTAGACGAAACTAAGACACATAGAGAAGAGTAATAAAATGTTACGAATCAGGCAGGAGACCAGTGACTGCACTGGTAACTTGCCTTTAAACAAAAATTGAAAAGACCATAAAGAAATAAAAACAGGTCTAAACTCGGAGAATCGCGACTATAGGTCTTATTGAAAACAAAATTCGGCACTGATTTATTTAGATTAAAATATAAATTATTTTTTGGAAGAGTGTTTGCTTTGAGAATCTTAGTAGGTCTAGCTCAGACAACCCAAAAAAATCCAAAAAACGGTACAAAAACCAAGTATTAACTTTTTCGAGTATCATATCTTTTGTTTAATTTTTTTTGGAAAAAGCAACTTATTCAGAAAAGATTCATCCAACCTGTTGTTTCGATTGATCGCAAGAACTCAAGATATCGGACGATAGTTTTTGAGGCAGTAGCCAGAATTAGCCACCGTCAAGAAGTACGTCATAAAACACCTTCCGAACATGGCTTTTAGTAATAAACAATGTAAGGACAACGACACATGGTTTGAACAGAAGGATGGATTGTCCATGGTAAAGTTTTAACCCCGCTACACTTAGATTCGAAGGCCGATAGTCTCCACAAATAACTACGAAACCAACAGACAAACAAAAAATGCTTTGTTCGATATATCAAAAATGTATGATTTCCAAACTTGGTACGCATAAAATTACACATTATTTTTTGAGCCCGTTTAGCTTAAATGCTTGAAACAAAACTTGGAAAACATCAAGCTGATGAAACTTACAGGATGACTTTGAATTGAAGACAATTATACAAAACCAGGGCTGATAAATTAAAAAATACAGGATGATTGTCAATTAAAGCGAAAATTTTCCACTAGAAGAAGAAAAGTCATGCAGAGGAGTCCTGTGAACAAAACCTTTACCGAAAAAATTGTACTCGTTTACAGTCCCTTGATAATTGCAAGCCTATTGAACGAAGAAAAATTATTGGCAAGTGCCGCTAAGCCGCAACAGCCCGAAACTAAACATTAACGGTAAAAAAAAAAACAAATTACCAGGAGCTCTTGCATGGGTATTTTGGTGAGAGTGCATCCACAGCTGATGAGTGTCAAAATAAAACAAAAGAGCTGATTTATAAGTGTGGGAGTCTACTGATCAGAAAAAAAACCAAAATAAAATGAACACATTGGGCAAACAGAACTCACAACAGTTACGTTGAACGAAAAAATCAAGACACAAAGAAAAAAATTCGAAAACTGAAAAATGTGCATAGCAAGCTTTTTATGCACATTGTTTAAATTATATATAAACAAGGATAGCCGGTTGCTGAGATAAAGTGAAAATTTAGAAATTTTTGTATGTTAAGCTTTTTTCAAATAAGCACAATAATTTCTATTTAGAAAAAGATAGCCGTTTGCTGTACATTGCTTACTAAATTTATACAGAAAGAGGACAAAAAATTTGTTTTTAAAAAAGCTGTTTTTTTTGTGGTGTGAAAGAAGGGTCTGACAACATCTCAAGATTTAGAAAAATTTGACAGTCAGAGTAAAATAGGCAAACGGGCAATGATTTCGGTGGAAAAAAATTAAGCAAAAAATATTATTACGATTCTTTTAAAAGAAATTTTAGAAATTTTATTCCGATGATGGCACTAAAACAACTTCGGAAATTAGACAAAAATCAAAAACTGCACCTCGTTTTCTCTCGACACTGGGGCAATTTTTTGATAAGTTAAGAAAAAATCAAATTAATCAAAATTCTTTAACACAATTTTGAAGGTTGAATGTATTTCAATTTAATTGCTCAATTTTAGAGGTCAAATGTGATTGGCTAATTTTCAAACATGAGGATTCGTCGAAAAAACTTTTTTTCAAAATCTCTTCAGTTTTTAATTGTAAATTTGCGTAAAAACCAAAAAAAACGAAGAGCTCAAAAATCCAACAGCCTGTCCTCAAGTCTGTAAACGTGAAGGTGGATGCCTACAGCTGATTTTGCATTCTTATATTCTTCAATTTTCGTGCTCAAATGATGAACAATTGGTCTTATACAGGTGGATGTACATGTGAAATTCTACCAGAATGGCGCCAAAATGCCTGACAACATCGAAACTTTGTTGGAGAATCCGAGTTGAAAAATTGGCAGCTTTGATGGATTGAGAGTGCTTATAGTGCAATTTGACGAGTTAGGAGAGGTTACTTTGAAGTGCCGAAATAAAGTTTTAAAATTCGTTGACCTTTTTTTTATGCGGATACTGAAATACGCGAAAATCAGAAGAGACCGAATTTCGCTAGAAGGTAGCACGTAGACTCTCGATAATGAAGAAGAGACGTGAGAACTGTATTGAAATTACGATCGAGACTGTCCAAACTTCGAGAGTGTAAAATTGTTACCGAGTATTTCCCGAGAATTGGGAAGGGTTTTGGGAGGATTTTACCACCCTCCCAGAAGGACGACAAGACCGCTTTTCGTCCGGATTCCAGATTTCAGAAGGGCCTCGGGGAGAAAACTGAAACTACATTTTAGCATTTTTTAGCTTCCGGATATGTCCTGAATTGAGTTAACTAACATTAAAATTAGTTTTCAGTTATTGAGAAGCTAGGAGTTGAGGGAAAGGGTTGATCCATCTCCGGTGGATATGATGGTTTTTATCTACTGAACAAAAACAATCGTAATATAATGAATAGTAGTAGCCCTGATTTTAGGAGTGACCTCGTGGTCTGGGGATACTGAAACCCAGCCATGAGCTCACCGTTTTGCATGTAACTAAGTTAATTTGCGCGCTCTGACCGATAGCCCTAAAACAGTAATGATTTTTTCAATCCGATGTAAAAAGACCACACATGGAACTGGCTTTGGTATAGACGGTTAAAAGCCTATGAAGCGGTGTTAAGACGCTATCCAGTCGTTTTGTAATCTATCTTTATTTTACGTCGATATGTACTTCCGGGTGATTGTAACAACATCCATTATAAAACAGTTTGTAAACCACTCTTCATTCGAGGTAATTAGAAAAAGCTGACTACAGCGATGGTAAGCATGTTATAATTTTTTTTGTACAAACTATTTGAACGTTGGTTAAGATTCGTAACTTGTTTGCAAAATCAGAGCGTTGGTTACCTCTATCTTGCATCATCACCAATGGGAGCCTTACATCCTTTGGTGATCGAGTTGAAGAACTCCTCTCAGTGTCCAGGGTCTTGACGTTATTCTCAATGATTTTCCAAACTTCAGCCACATTTGCGGATCAGAGTTCACAGTAATATTTCGTCAGCTATTGCGCCCTTCTAGTAACCATAGCCACATCAAATAAATTTCTAAACACTCGAGGTGCAGTTCCTTGGATAACATTATGCTTGTACTGAGTTGGAGTGCAGCAACTATAATTCAGTATAGTCCCAGTATCTGTTGATTTTTTTTATCAACTGCAGGTTACCTCCTTATCCTGCAAAACATTTTTGCTCAAATACAGGAAGGGCAAAGTCTCTCATGAATTTGGTTCCTCTAGAGTGAACTGAAGATTCCGATGACTAGAATTTGCGGCATCGAGAGCACGATTTGGCTCAGTTTAACTGTTCTAACAATGTCATCCATTTACCTCAGGAACACTTTCACCTGCGGAGCACCCCTGTTTTTGTTTTTAGCGCGGCAGCAGATTTCATGTGTATACATTGATGTGTATACATGATCGGATATTTTCTCGCATTTAAGATGGGAACACAATTTGGCTCACTTTTAACTGTTCTAACAATGTCATCCACTTACCTGAGGAACACTTTCACCTGCGGAGTATCCTTATTTTTGTTCATAGCGCGGCAGCAGCTTTCATGTGTATACATTGATGTGTCTACATCACGGATATTATCTCGCATTTAAGATGGCGCCAGTTGCTGCAGCTCTCGCCTCATTCCCCTCAGATCTATATGTTACTTTCCTGCTGCAACATGGGAATCAACCGTTCTTGTCATCCGCTGGCTACATTGCTGTTCGGGCCAGTTTTTTTTTGTTTTAATGAAAGCAAACTCTTACTCTTTCTGCCATAGCTTTGCAAAAATTTCAGCGAAGGAAACGCCCATTGCTGTACCATCAATTTGAATATACTATGTATCTTCAAACTTGAAACATACACTGCTTATCACCATATTCAACGCTTTTTCATTGCCGCTCTTTGAATTTTAGGAGTAGACTCCTAGCGGTACAGTTTATGTAATTCAATGCTTCACTGGCTTCATCAAGGTGAAGATTAGTGTTTAAACGTTTCACGTCAAGAGACATTATAGTTTCATTCAGATCTACAGCAGTTTCATCAAATGTTTCTCTGTCATCTTTAGTGTTAGTTTTGATATCCATCGATACAACAAAGAATATTGCAAGCGTTTTTTTGAGAATCTCATACGAGCCACCCCAAAAATATAGAACGGATCAAAGAGGCATCTCAGCTTTGTGCATCTTAGCTAAGCGTACAAATGGTGGACCCCGTTGACCTTATCTTAGACTATAATTGATAACTTATCTCATTGCAATTAATTATTTGTTAAACTCATTCTAAAATTTGAGTTTTATCTCATCAGTGGTTGCTTCTTGTTTGAAAATTTGACCAAATTGCATCAACGATTCCAGTTTTATTTCAAATTTTTTTCATCATTATGCAAAAAGCAACTCGCTTTTCAAAAGTAACAGCCAGCAACCATTATCTTTGAGATATTTCCTTCTTTTTTCAACGGCTTTATCTCTTGGTATTTATCTTGCTTTTTGCACATGCCTTTGGCGTCGCTTCTTTTTCACATACAGTTTTACCCGAAACTTTTAGGTGTTTCATTTCTGAGAGAAAAATGAGAATATCAGCCAAAAATTGCGTTTCGTTCAGTTTGTCTCGTAAAGTGAATTGGATGCTTCGCACCCATTCAGGCAGTTCAACGTTTTCAAGCGCCTTAACTGATCGCTCATTTCTCATTTCTTCCCCCAAGCGGTTTATCTTGTCTCTCAGAAAGTTTTATTTAGTTTTTTCTCAATGTTTTTCTGATAATGTCTCTAAGCTTGCACCAACTTAACGCCTCCCGAAACGGAAAACGGATGCCCACAACAGTTCGTCGATTTCGTTCTGCTTCAGTGATCGGTTTTCACTACCAGCTCCTCATACCTTTTCTTATCCTCATAAGCCCTAGGCGTCTCAGTCCTTAGTAGCTACAGTTGAGAACTAGGCACGGCTTGTTCCAAATAAAATCCAATTATTTTTAAACTTGAAGGTTTTTCATTGATGAAAGCTATTTGGATTAGGGTTTTTATCAATACGTACAAAATGACCTATTTTTTTAGATTAGCAAAAAACTTCATTGTATAGCTGCCAGCTCGCTAATTAGTATCATCAACATTCTCAAAAACAATAAAATGTGAAACGAGTGCTTTGATACAGCTATTACTAGCCCATCTCTCAACAACAACTCGCTGAACCACAACAAAGCGATCGTCGATTACTGGAAGTGAGTCCATTAAAAAAGTGATTGTGTGGCACCAAGAGCGGAACAAAAATGTAAACAGCCACAGAACTCACAACTTTCGACCAGCCTGTGTCGAAAAGCTGACAAGCTATTTGAAGTAGAACAAAAAGAGGAGATACTGGCGATTTGCTTTTGCAGATGAGAAGGAACGACCGACTACCTAGAAATTTATTCGGAACTGAAAAGATCATTGTTCCTGCATCAGAACCACTACTCTCCAAGTGCAATCAGAACAATCCGGTTAATTCAAGGAACATTTGATACTTCATCAGAATAGAGAAATGGAGATGAAACCTGCGCGATTGGTACTCATATACAAACAAAGAATAACAGGACTGATAAGAAACATGAGAAGCAACCAACAGAGACATTTCGAGCAAAGAGGAGGGCGAAAACAAGACGTGAAAGGAAGCTGAGGGCAGAGAAAGAGTCCGATACAGGGTTGAGGTGAAAGAGCATTTTTTTGCTTCGCGCCTTGTGAGTTTTGATACTCCTACAAAACAATGACCACATCACTTCTTCCTCCTGTATGGCCCAATCTTTTTTTTATAACAATTGAACTTAAAAAATTGTGTTAGATCAACCTTCATGCATCACATTTAATATCGATCGAGTTTTTGAAGTGTTGATTTGGCGCTAAATTTGGTTTTCAAGCTTTATCGTAAATTTTCCAATTCATTCTTTGATATCAAAAGCATAGCATTATCATAGATAGTAGTGAAAGCAGACTCGCTCGAGCAGAAAAAAATAAAAGAATAGCTATGGGCATCCGTTTTTGCTTTCATGAATCGTCATGATGCAAGCATGAATACAACTTTAGAAACCCGTAGAAAAACTTTAAAAAATTGTCATGGGTCCCAGGCATCCAAATAGAAATAAAGAAACGAAACTCACTTTTTGGCTGATACCGACACTTTCTCTCACAGATGATAATTCAAAAAACGTCGTGTAAAACCTTACGTGAAAAATTGGCCGCGACAAAAGAATAAGCAGAAAAAAATTTGGCAAACCGCAATAAACATAGTGCTTGAAAAAACGTGAGAGTATCTCAAAAATAATGGTTTACTGGCTGTGCTTTGCGATAAAGAGGATAAATTTTGCTAAAAAGAAGTAGAAAATTACGAAACAAGGCTGGAAACTTTATTTGTTTGGAAAAGATGCAACAACCGATGAGGTGATACTGAAATTTGAGGAAAATCTCAACAAAGAATTATTTGCCGTGAAAAAAAAAGAAATGAAATAAATTTTTTTTAATTTGAGGTCAACAGGTGGGCAGTTTGCCCGATTGTACGGTTAGGCTAATAAGCACAAGGTTGAGACACGACCAGTACTCTCACTTCCGGACAGCCTCATTAAGAATCTAAACAAAACGCTGGCTATCTTTTTTGACAACATGGATAAAGCCAATATCGAAACCAACACTAAAAATGCCAGAGAAACAATTGAAAACACTGCTCTAGATCCGTATAAAAAGATAATATCTCTTGATGCAAAAAATTCACTAAAAGTTCCCTGTAGAAAATAATTAAAATAGCATTACAGCCATATTCAAGTCTAGTTTTGAATATGGCTGTTCAGCCAAAAGTCTCCTGAAACTCCAAGATCGAAAGTGAAAAAAGTTTTGAATATGGCTGTCAGAAGGTAGATATTAAGTGTCATGATTCATGGTATGGTCGAACAGATGGCTAGCAACGGGTGCTTCCCTTTAGTAATGCAGACCTGAGAGAAAAAGCGCAGACGTTAGTCAGAAAAACAGATGGATTAAACAACCAAACTAAACTGTTAACACTGGAAGCATATCAGGAAAGAGAAATCGGTCTTTAATACGCTCGATGAGTTTAGAGAATGTGAGGTGACACTGAAAATTTAGTGCCAATAAATTTTTGGCGTTTATTCAAACAGGTACATGTCTAAAACCTATTAATGAACTCGAAATTTCTAAACAAACTATATAAAAATCAATTACGTAATTTTAGTTGTTAAAAGTACTTTAATCTAATCGATTTAATTTAAAAATCAACTTAACATGGTAATTCAGAATCAAACTTCATGAGAAATAATGTAAAGCAAAATTTCAAATTCATATTTTATCTTCATTTAGATCTTTTTATTGTAGAAAAAAACCTGACTAGTCACATAGTTGCAATTATGTTCGGAATTTATTTTTATCAAAATATTTTCATTTTTTGAAAGCTCTTATTACGCAGCTGGAATCAGGGCTGAAATGGCTTTGAAATGATATATTTTTCCACCCAGTACGATGATTACCTATGGCCAAGGCTTTTGGTTGAAAAACAAATCAGCCGGTTCGCCCACTTTAATTGCTCAAAAATAGACAAAAAATCAAAAAGTATAGACCGGTTTTTTCCTGGAACATTTTATCAAAAAGAAAATTAACAGAAATTTTTTGATTTATTAAAAAAAAGGTGCTAAAGCATCAAGAAGTCCTTTCCACAGGAATAAACCAACAAAATCGAGAAGACAATAATCTAAAAGAGTCAAATATTCTCGGTTTACAATAAAAAAACAGTACCCGAATAGAACCAAACTCCAGGGCATTGTGGCCCCAAGCAGGTTTATTTGACAAGTTGAAAAAAATTAAAATTCATAGAGAAATGGGCCATGGCAACTCAGCCAACAAAATTGGGCAGACGGACGATAGTCCTAAAAAGATCAGGACATCAGGTTTGAAAAATCTGGTCACGGCCGAATTCCACCACAAGCCTTTTGCTATCTCAATCAGATGCGCTGAGCCGTGAATAACATGCATCATTATCGTGAATAATACGCACAAGGACGCATATAGATTAGGTATAGGTCTAAATATGGATGTATATATCAAACTGTTCTGTGAATTATGGTTATCTAATACTTCTGTTTTTAGGGGTTGTCCGGCCCTTCTGGGTGCTTCATCACTAGGTTTTTATGTTTCTTTTATCTTTGTATCTGTTTTTCCTTTCCACCATCATGTCTTATGAGAAAAAAAATAGGCTGAATGGTTGATTTAAATTGAAACTTTTATCAAAGCAAGTGATGAATGGTTGATGAATGATTGCTTAAAGGTTGACTGAAATTGCACGTGTGACTTTCGTGAACAAAGTTGTTTACCTGGCTGCATTACTCTTGCTCGGGCGACGAGAGGAAGCGGAAACTAATACACCTACTTTATTTCCAAACAAAAATTCCAATAAGAGATTAACATCAATTTTACAGAAACAAACTTTTAATGGACATTACAGAAGCGTTTAAAGATTACATATCATTGTGACTTTTGTAAAAAGAAACGCAATCAATTCGCTGTATCTAAAAAACATCAAAAAATTAACAAACAGACAGGATGATAGGGCTATATATTTTTTAATATCGTAAGTGTGCATAGGCGGAGAAAATTAACAAGTTGACAAAAATCGAAAATCATTTCAAGTCGACATTTCAAATTAATAAGCAAAAGAACATTGGGTGTTTTTTAGCGAACTTTCTTGAGCTCCTTATAGCAAAGAAATGAAAAGTGACATTAAAGTGAGTCTAGATTTCGTAGGAAACTTACTGAAAAATAGTAACGAAACCAAAGATCCTGAATTATGGGAAAATTAAACGTTAAGTCGATCAACTCATAATAGAAAACGGAAATCTAAAAGCCTAGGTTGCATGTGCATGCTCAAGTTGAATACCTCAACTTCAATCTGTAAAAAAAACCGAAGTAAAACTTTACCCATCAAATCTGAGCCCTGTTGTACTGTTTGCGTCCGAATGCTGGTATCTGAAACATTCGGACTATTTACTTATTTGTTACTTAGCAAAAAGTAGACAAGTCATTAAGTAGATATGTTATAATCTAGAAAACTACTATATTAACGAATCAGAACCAAGCAGGGGTGTTTTGACAACTTGAAAAAACATAACGTTCACAGAGAAGTGGGTCATGGCAATTAAGCCTAAAAAATTGAGCAGTCGGACGAAAGTTCTAAAAAGATCGAAACATCAGGTTTGAAAAAAACTGGTCACGGCCGAATTCCACCACAAGCTTTTTGCTATCTCAAGCAGATGCGCTGAGCCGTGAATAACATGCATCATTATCGTGAGTAATACGCACAAGGACTCATATATATTAGGTATAGATCTAAATATGGATGTATATATCAAACTGTTCTGTGAATTATGGTTATCTAATACTTCTGTTTTTAGGGGTTGTCCGGCCCTTCTGGGTTCTTCATCACTAGGTTTTTATGTTTCTTTTATCTTTGTTTCTGTTGTTCCTTTCCACCATCATATCTTATGAGAAAAAAGATAGGCTTAATGGTTGATTTAAATTGAAAATTTTTTCAAAGCAAGTGATGAATGGTTGATGAATGATTGCTAACGGTTGACTGAAATTGCACGTGTGACTTTCGTGAACAAAGTTGTTTACCTGACTGCATCACTCTTGCTCGGGCGACGAGAGGAAGCGGAAACTAATACACCTACTTTATTTCCAAACAAAAAAATCCAATAAGAGATTAACATCAATTTTACAGAAACAAATTTTTAATGGACATTACAGAAGCGTACAAAAATTACATATCATTGTGACTTTGTAAAAAGAAACGCAATCACTTCGCTGTATCTAAAAAACATCAAAAAAATAACAAATAGACAGGATGATAGGGCTACATTTTTTTAAATATCGTAAGTGTGCAAAAGCGGAGAAAATTAACAAGTTGACGAAAAATCGTAAATAATTTCAAAACGACATTTCAAAACAATAAGCAAAAGAATATTGGGTGTTTTTTAGCGAACTTTTTTGAGCTCCTTATAGCAAAGAAACGAAAAGTGACGTTAAAGTGAGTCTAGATTTTGTAGGAAACTTACTGAAAAATAGTAACGAAACCAAAGATCCTGAATTATGGGAAAATTTAGTGTTAAGTCGGTCAACTCATAATAGAAAACGGAAACCTAAAAGCCTACGTTGCATTTGCATGCTCAAGTTGAATACCTCAACTTCAATCTGTAAAAAAAAACGAAGTAAAACTTTACCCATCAAATCTGAGCCCTGTTGTACTGTTTGCGTCCGAATGCTGGGATTTGAAACATTCGGACTTTTTACTTATTTGTTACTTAGCAAAAAATTGACAAGTCATTAAGTAGATACGTTATAATCTAGAAAACTACTATTTTAACCAATCAGAACCAAGCAGGGGTGTTTTGACATCTTGAAAAAGATAACGTTCACAGAGAAGTGGGCCATGGCAATTAAGCCAAAAAAATTGAGCAGACGGACGATAGTCCTAAAAAGATCAAAACATCAGGTTTGAAAAAAACTGGTCACGGCCGAATTCCACGACAAGCCTTTTGCTATCTCAAGCAGATGCGCTGAGCCGTGAATAACATGCATCATTATCGTGAGTAATTCTGTGAATTATGGTTATCTAA
Organism: Symsagittifera roscoffensis; assembly: GCF_963678635.1. Taxonomy (NCBI): domain Eukaryota; kingdom Metazoa; phylum Xenacoelomorpha; order Acoela; family Convolutidae; genus Symsagittifera; species Symsagittifera roscoffensis. Next base: position 1,335,187 of record NC_087064.1, read on the forward strand.
TACTTCTGTTTTTAAGGGTTGTCCGGCCCTTCTCGGTGCTTCATCACTAGGTTTTTATGTTTTTTTTATCTTGGTTTCTGTTGTTCCTTTCCACCATCATATATTATGAGAAAAAAGATAGGCTGAATGGTTGATTTAAATTGAAACTTTTATCAAAGCAAGTGATGAATGGTTGATGAATGATTGCTTAATGGTTGACTGAAACTGCACGTGTGACTTTCGTGAACAAAGTTGTTTACCTGGCTGCATCACTCTTGCTAGGGTGAAGAGAGGAAGCGGAAATTAATACGCATACTTTATTTCCAAACAGAAATTCCAATAAGAGATTAACATCAATTTTACAGAAATAAATTTTTAATGGACATCCCGGGTTAACCTCCATACACCGAAAATGCTTATCATACAATTCCATACGTCAAGTGTGTGGAAAAAAACTTGTCATACAATTTTCATACAATTTCTAAAAATGGTTGAAAACTGGTATAAACTTATTTTTGTGGCTATTTGATTCTAATAAAACAGTCTGGTGATAAAAAACTGAGGTTTTCGTTTTTTGAAAAAAAAATGCTTATCATAGAATTCCCATATATGAAAATTGTATGACTGGCTTTTTTTTGATGGCGACACAAAAATTTTTTCAAGTAATTCTGAAAATTGGCCCAAAAAAATTTTTGTTTTTTTTTCAACCGCAAATCGAATTTCGTACGCAAACAAACATTTTTCGAAAAAAAATTTTTTGCATGCAAAATTTAATTTTTTGTGTGCATAACGTAGTCCTGGATACGATAAAATGGGCTTTTATTTTCTTTTCACATAATTTTTTTTCTTCAAAAACGCTGAAAATGCATATTTCTTTTGTTTGGGGTGTTCATGTATGCCCTGATCAATGTCTGATATTTTGAAAATTCAAAAATTTGAAATAATCATCATTAAAAAATTTTGTTACTTTTGTTATATCAATTGTGAAAGACAGCCGTAATTAGGTCGTTTTCTATGCATTGTAAATGCAAGACCGTCCAACCTTTGGTGTTTTCAGTAACCAAGGTCTTAGTCACTTGTGTTCGGTTGCAAACACAACCGAAAACTTTTCAGAAACTAAATTCAGAAAGAAAAAATGAAAATTTTTGGTTTATGGGAAAACACACTATCATACAATTTTCATATATGGAAAAATGCTTATCATAGAGTTTTCATACAATTTTCTGTACGTATGGAATTGTATGAAATTGTATGACAAGAAGTTTCTCATATATGAAAATTGTATGATAAGAAGTTTTGGTCAACCCGGGATTACAGAAGCGTACAAAGATTACATATCATTGTGACTTTCGTAAAAAGAAACGCAATCAATCAAACGCAATCTAAAAAACATCAAAATTAACAAATAGAAAGGATGATAGGCCTATATATTTTTTAATATCGTAAGTGTGCATTAGCGGAGAAAAATAACAAATTGACCAAAAAATTTAAATCCTTTCAAGTCGACATTTCAAAACAATAAGCAAAAAAATTTTAGGTGTTTTTAGCGAATTTTCTTGAGCTCCTTATAGCAAATAAACGAAAAGTGACGTTAAAGTGAGTCTAGATTTCGTAGGAAACTTACTGAAAAATAGTAACGAAACCAAAGATCCTGAATTAAGGGAAAATTAAAGGTTAAGTCGGTCAACCCATAATAGAAAACGAAATTCTAAAAGCCTAGGTGCATGTGCATGCTCAAGCTGAATACCTCAACTTCAATCTGTAAAAAAAAACGAAATAAAACTTTACCCATCAAATCTGAGCCCTGTTGTGCTGTTTGCGTCCGAATGCTGGGATCTGAAACATTCGGACTATTTACTTAGTTGTTACTTAGCAAAAAGTAGACAAGTCATTAAGTAGATACGTTATAATCTAGAAAACTACTAGATATTAACCAATCAGAACCAGGAACCTTAAGCAAACTTTGAAAAAAAAAACATTTATTAATAATTTTTTCTTAGTTTGCTTTTGGTTCTCGATTCTGGTTGCCTAGCTTATTATAGTTTTTTTTCATCATTGTGAATAAAGTTTGCCTTCGTTATGACTGCCCTTTTGCTTGTTGAAGGTTTCAACAAACACGCAGCATCCTGGGTAAACTGTTATGGCAACTACAGAGAGGAATTAAAAAACTGCAACTTAGTATCTCTACTACTAAAAAGCAATTACAGATCTTCTCATCTACTGCAGAGTTTTGAATGACAGGTACAAACAAAACGACTCCACCTCATGTAACGCAATAACTAAAACTGGAAATTGCCAGCAAATTCAGCTGCCAGACCTGCGATATGAATGTGCAACAAATCACAGTTTTTGATATCGCAAAGTATCTTGAATTAATATCATCCTGTAAAAAAAAATGAAAAAACCGATGCTGTACATCTTGCGATTATATCTGTGTTATTTGAAAATAGCCATAAAAACATTTTAGCCAACCGGGGGTTCGAAAAGTGTAAAATTTTTGAACAGTTTTTTAAAGTACTTTCGAAAAAAACACGCACAATAAAATTTTTTGAAATTCAATAAATCTCTATGTTTGACTTTTTTTCTAATAAAGTAATTGGGTCATTGTGTAAATGTTTATATTCCCTCAGAAATGCTAAAAAAAGAAAATTCCCTTCCGAAGTAGAAATCAATGACGTTATTTCGCAATGATGTCAATGTTAAACGTTTTTTAAAATGTTAAACTTTGAAATATTGCCAAATTTGTTCAAGTTATGTATTAAATTCTAATAGTTTCATATCTAAATCTGCTTACATGGTCCAACGAAACTCAAATGATCCTGAATTAAGAAAATTAACTGATTTGTGTAGTTTCATATATGTCACTTGCAAGGAATCATATATATACCGCTTCGCTCAAGCTTTCATATCTTGTTTTAGTGAAAAAATACGCTACATGTAGCTTTTAGCTAGTAGCGCTTAGCAATATATTTGTAGGCGCGCACATCAAATTAGTTCAGGCGTTTATCAAAATAATTCAGGCGTGCGTAGTTTTGATCAGTTTGGTACGCTAAATTCAATATGTCTGAAGGTCTTTGTCCGAAACGATTAGGTTATTTTGTCTGACTGTTTTGCTTCAGTATTCGCTGAAATATCATTGTCAGAAATGTCAGAACACGTTTTTCAATTTGAGCCGGGACAAAAAAGAACGATATGAAAATTTTCCGTTCAAATATTGCCAGTTAAAAAGTCGAAATTTGTCTGGAGAAAATATTCCGTCTTTTCTTCGAAAACTGTCGAAAGAACAAAGCTCTTGTTCATTGAGTGAAACCCCTCAATTTTTTCTGAATTCATTTTAAGGTCTATTAAAAAAATTTGATTGAAGAATTGACAAATTAATCGAAAAATTTTTTATCCTTTTATGGTCAACTCCCCCCCCCCCTCCGCAAGCTTTTGATGGTCCAAAGGGTGTGTTTAGCGTCTCCTATTGTTTAAAAGGTCTAAGTTTGGATTGTAGCTTACGCGTGTTATACGAACGCATTATATCGCGCCTTAATTATCCAAAGTAAACCCATTTAGCAATTTTGAAACCACCGTAACGTTACGAAAAAAATCATAGGTAAAAAATCTTTTGATGTTTGATCTTAGGGCAGCAATATCATTCAGATAGGATATAGACTTCTGTCAAAAACTCAGAAGTTGGCATTAACTGCAAGCTTAAATATTCCGCAGTTTTTACAAAAATCGGAACACTAAAAGTAAACCATATGATTAGTTTTAGATAAAACTGTGCTAGTGTTGTTTCGCTGTTGAAAAATTCATGGGTTAGAAAATTAGAAAAAAAGAAAAGTCGGACCATAACGCTAATGATCACTTAAGTTCGCTTGTGTAAATATGCCATTAGCGACCATATTTTGGTATTTTTTGCGCTACCCGATGAAAGCGGAACATACACAAGCTCAAAATTTTCGAAAAATTTGGTGGCATAAAAATAAACAAGACTGCTCGTATCAGGGCGAAGCCCTGAATGTTCCGACTGCCTTTTAAGGTTTATGGAGCAGTAATAACATTAAAAAAATAAATGAAAAAAAAAATTCTAAAATTTGAATTTTTTTATGAAAACCTTCCCCCCACACGCCATATAAAAAACCAAAGAATAGATTTCGCGCCTTGAAACAAATCAATTATGGCAAATAAGCTTCTTTCAACAACCAATTTGGAACGATTTCTATGACGGATTAACTCTTCGCTTACGCGTTATAGTGCGAAATATATCGCGCGTTAATTGTCCCAAATTGGCCAAAATGGCGATCTTTAAACCCCCGTAACTTTACGAAAAATGATCACAGGTAAAATATTTTTTCAAATTTGAGCTCAGGACAACAATACCTTTCGAATGATATAAAAAATTTCCGTCAAAAATGGCTAGTTGAAAAGTCGAAATTTGTCTGAAGAAAAAAAAAACCCACCCCGAGCACAAATATTCCGTTACTTTCGTATCGAAAGTCGGAACAATGATATTTCAGAAAATAAAATATGTACGAGAAGCAAAGCGATTCATGCATTCCACTAAACTGTCTCACTTGTCTGAGGGCTGTAAGGAAAGATTCATTGATGATAAGAAACAAAAACGTGTTTAGCGTGTAACTTTAAGTTAAAAGATCACAGTAAAAAACTTTTATATTTTAGCTCAGGGCAAAAATATCTTTCAGATAGGATATAGACTTCCGTCAAAAACGCTGAGTTATATTACGCAATTTTTTCAAACGTTGGAACACTAAAATTAAACCATATGGTTAATTTTAGATAAAACTGTGCTGATTAACTGTTGAAGTGTTGTTTCGCGGTTGAAAAATTGTGTTTAGTGAGCAGGTGAGCTGCATTTTTAAAATGTAACTAGTTAAATGAAGACTTATGTAGTGTGCGACCACACTAGCCACGAGAATTGTTGAATGGTCCAATCAGGGCGTCGCAATCAGTTGATTGATTTCAGCTTGAGTAGGAAGATCAATTTCGGCATAGAATGAACTATCGAATTCATCAAATTAAATTTATTTCTTCTGAACTGATCGTAACAGCTCAAATCACGTTTAAAACTCTTTAAAAAAATAAAAGTTTTTTTAAGTAAAACTTAGCTACTTATGGAGTCGAGAGATGGAGTCTTACGCCCTGCTCTCTCGGCCACGTTCGCTTAACAATCGGCAAACAACAGTCACAAATAAAGTAGCTAAATAAGCTTATGAATTGCCAACGTGATGCATCTTTGCATGTAAAAAGTTGGAAAACTTAAAGCCACATTTTGTATAAATTACGCATTTGAAAAACAATGCAAGAAAAAGTGAGTTAGAAAATTTCTAAAAGCCAGTTTTTTATAGAGGCCATACTGTTTGAAACAAATAGATTTTCATGGTTCATCTGATGAATTAAAAATGCATCAAATGTGTTAACTTAATACTTTTCGAGCTTCAAAGCACATGCGATCAAAAAGCCTTAACGGTGCTCCAAAAATGGCACCAATATTTGCGACTTGGGTTAGAAAAAAGAATAGTCGTACTATAACTCTAATGCTCACTAACGTTCGCTAGTGGAAATGTGTCATTAGCGACCATATTTTGTGCTACCCAATGAAAACAAAACATATCCAAGCTCAAATATTTCAGAAAACTTGGTGGCAATAAAAAAAAGATGTTTCAGAAAATAAAAGATATACGAGGAAGCAAAGCGATTCATTCTTTCCACTAATCTGTCTCACATGTGAAAAGACTGTAAGGACACATTGATGGATGATAGGAAACAAAATTTCCAGTTTGCATACAAATCATTTGATAAAATATATGACCGTTCAATAGAAAGTTGATGAAAAAAATGGTAATTGCAAATTGAAAAAAAACTAGCAAAAATAATTTTGAAAAAAATTCTATGGTTATTAGCTCAAAACGACGACGAGTCTTAATGAAATTATTTCAATAATTTTTTTCCAAATATTCAAATGAATGTAGTGTGGCACATTATATGACATGCAAATATCACTGTTTATCTCTAAAAAAAAAAATTAAACAAGAGCAGCTAAATCCAAAATTTTCTGCACTAGTCTATGCTGCTGTTTGTTGCGTTTCATACACTGTATTTTTATAGAATCGAGAAAAAAAATGAGACGTTTAATTTAAAATTCGCTGCTTTTTTTGGTTTAACGATGCCTGGGGCCAAAAATTTCCTGTCAAAAAATTGTTAGCAGTGACCCAGCTTAGCTGGTATTTGAAAAAAATGCCCCAAATTCTACTTAACTACAAAAAGTTTCAATAAAATTGAACTCAGCATGGTGTTACGGCGTTCATATTTGCTTTGCCTCCCAGTATTTTCGATCTCCTCCGATGGAAGCGATACTGTTTGAGGACGAGCTCTCACTTAACCACTAGCTCCAAGTCATGGCCATTTTCTGACTGAGTTTTCTAGTCGGCCTTGAGTTGCGTAACTAAAGAATACTGCGTAACTCGATTGTGACGAAAGAATAGAATCAAACTATACTGAGACAAGCATGATAGCTTTTCAAAGATCCTCTGATAAGAGGATCTTTTCAAAGATCCTTTCTAATATCAAGATTATTTTATTTTTAAGAATACGCCTATTAATGCACAACTAAATTGGACTTCTTTACTCTGTTTCCTAAAAACAATTCGTGACAAGCAGTCACGGATTTATGGTGGGGAGGCAAGGGGAATTTATCCACTGATCACCCAAACCGTAACGCTCTGTAACTTTGCTTTTCATCCTTTTTTGATAAACTCATGGCGAAATAGGAAGAATAGGGTTCAGATAATCAAGTTCGTCGACCCAAAAAAGATCAAAAATTTTTCGAAATAGGCCGCGGTTTGATAATTCATGGGTTTCTGTTTTATTACTGTTTCAAATTATTACACTATCACTACGTTTCTGACGCTATCAAACTAGTGTCATCTAACATTTCAGGTCTTCCGATACAAAAAAATGGATATCTGAGTTTCCCGTACTCAACTTGTTAGACCCAATAACACTAAAATTTAAGTTCTGTTTTAAGAAACTGGAGAGCATTTTGTAGGCCGCTGTTCAAGTTTAAGGACGGTCTCTGGTTTTGGAAGGTGTCTTTCAAAGCTGAACGATATGGCACTTACCACTAATTCAAGGTGGGGCCTTTCATGAGCACTCGAAAATCATTCTGATCATCCTAGAAGGTACTTGAACTCTCAAGTATAATGAGTACTGAGAGACCCCATATCTGACCGGGGGCCGTCCCTAATAAGCAGTGGCAATTTTTTTTTTAATTAAATTTAATTGATTTTTTTTTTCGTTCAAGTTATTTCTGTAATGTTTTGCTTTGATTTTTTTTACCTCATTTGATGTTTATACGGATGTTTTGGGGCATAAACCTAGGTTTTTGGCTGTTGATTCTCCTAGGTAGGCTTTGTTTATTGGACTTTATTGATTTTCTTTTATGAATTTGATAACGTGATTGAATTTTGTAATGCCTACTGTAATAAATAAATATAAATGCCTACTGTAAATAAATTTTCTAAATTACTGTGATATCAAACACTTATTACTAATTTTTTTTTGAGGAGACTTCTGCGCTAGTTGGTTATAGCTAAAGGTATGAGCTCAATTGATCTTTTTTGCAATCAAAATATGTCAAGAAAATATTTTTTAATTTTGCATTCTAAATAATTGCAGCAGAATATATTCTACAAACTAATCTATTCTCTATTTCCATTAGCATTTAGTTTGTGACAGCAAATTGAGCAGTTTCAGTGATGACTCATGAGCGCCCTGGTTGTTATTGTTTCCAGCCGGGGTCAAATTAATTAAACAGTTTTTGGACGTCTGATTGTACAAATGATGGATGTAGTTTTTCTGGGAGTTTGCTGCTTGAGCTACTAGCAATTCGAGTCCATTTGCTGGTTTCTGATTAGACGGAGAGACGGCTAGAGGTGAGTTCGCATTGGCTAAGATTTGAGACATTTGATTGGTGGGTGAAGCAGCAGATGAAATTGGTGGACTCAATTTTGAGTTGCCACACTTCCCAGCCGGACTTGGCAGAGAAAAACCTGAAATCAAAAATCTTGTCTTTCAAGAATATTTCAATAATATTTTCAAATTTGTTCTCAAAAAATCTTCAGAATTGTTTCAGTTTTAATAGTGAAAGTAAAGGGGGAAGGGGGAGCTGGTGTTCTAACTCACCAGGAATGATGCTCTGAAGAGTCGGTATGTCCAGCATTGCGTAAGATTTATTCTGCTCGAACAACGACTGGACAGCATCTCTGGAGACAAAAAGAAACACTTTTGAGTAACTACAGTCAAATAAACAAAAATAAGCCTCGATAGTTTGATATATTTGGTATCGCGTGTCGAAGGTATTTTTTATCAAATTGCATCGTCAAAGTCCTACGGAGTTTTTTGTATCGATTTTGCAACGTTTCTTTTCATGCAGCCCCTGTGGTGCCCAAAAAAAACTTTTTTCAGTCACAATTTAACCATATGAAAGCTTTTTTACCCTGTTGCAAAAATGGAACTAAGTTGTGATCTACACCTCTGTTCACATCCGATGTTAAATAATAGTCCGATATGATCTAAAGCTATGTGTTAAATTGATTTTTCTGGCTAGATAGTAAGAAACATTCATTTTACCTTTCGTAGTCAGACAATCTGGACGAGTCTCGGAACCCTTTAGCGAATGGATTGCAGTCAATCTTCAGTTTGGTAATCTGAAAAAAAATCCTAGCTTTAAAACCATCCTGTCCAATTACTACAGGGGACTAGAATTTGAAATACAGAGTATAAAAATCAATCAAATACTCTAGGGACAAAACTCTGAATGATCCGACTGCTCTTCAACACACATCTAATCTAGTTCACAACTTTGTTTATAAAATATAAATTATTTGCAAAAAAAACTAATCAATAATATGTGGAAAATGAGCTCTAGTTGGTTTTTATTGGTGTGATATTGGGAAGAGTTTAACGCGTTCGATTCCGTTCACGAAAGGAAAACTTACCAGCTGGTTTTGGTATGCAGTGACAGCTGTGAAGATGGTGGGCGGGAAGTGAAATGAGTGACAGCTGTCAGCCTCGCCCACACTGCCCAGTGGCATCTTCTGGCCCTCCTTCAACTCCAGCAGGTGGATTCGCGGCTGGTACTTGTGCATCGAGTTCAGAACAATCTAGAACATTAAAACAGTTCAGAATATTCTAAAACAATCATAGGTGGACAGAATGGAGAATTTTCTAGAACAATCTGGGCCATGGGTCTATTGTTTTTCCAGTTGAGGTTTGCGACAAAGTACCATCCGCCCCTGATATTAATCCATTTTCTAATTTTAACATTTCGTCGACCTTTTTGTAGATCGAGCAAATTGATTTTCCGAGAGGATCTTATTGGGACGATTTAACCGTACCAACTATCTAGCTAAAAACTTAATAATGTTGAATTAGTTTCTGTAGTGAATGAACTGACATGTCCTGTGCCGTCCATGTCGTTGTTGGTGAGTTTGAGTTTCTCGAAGGAGATGATCTGAGACTCCAGTGCCTGACCCAGAGCAGGAGTATCTGCAGACACAACAGACAACAGAACAGAGATTAGTCCAACAGTCTGGCGAATCAGAGCGGCGGACCTAATGGACTGATTAATCCATTGACATTGAATACTACTTATAAAATGTTCTTAAATAAGGTATGGTATTATTATAACCATACTGTATTTGAGAAAAATGTTTAATTGTTTACTTCAATTTTTGAATGACACAGCACTTTTGAATATATGCATTGAATCCTCTAAGGTCGGTTAGAGATGCTTCTTGAAAAAACAAACTAAACTCTTAAGGCATGGAATGCTATATCATATTTAAACCCATTCAGTCGTGATTTGCATTCCAAAAACAAAATTTGAACAAGTTGGTTTAGCGCGCACTAGAAAAACTGGTCTGGACATTTACATTTTTGTTCTCATTTTCAGCGGGAAGTGGAAGAATTTTTTAAAATTACTTGCTCGCAATCTGCTTTTGAACAAAGTTTCCGGTTTTCAAGCCATGTATATCCAGTTTGGAGCTGAATTCAAGAAAACGACCGGAGAACTATATTAAAAAACAAATTAAAAATTTCCAAATTATTTTTTGCTTTTTCTAGTATTTTCTCACAAGTTTTCGAAAGACCTTTTTGTTTCTTGCGCAATAACCGCCTGCTCGTGTTATAATGATGGGTGTTATTTGTTTCTCACCTGGATGGGTGTATAGTCTGTAGGGTGCGGGGGGGTCCGCCTTTCCGGCCACTAGCCAGGAGGACCTGTGGTAGGCATATCTGTACCTCTTGTTGTCCACACTGACCACGTCCAGTCCTATCGCATACCTCTTCTTCCTCTCCAGCCCACTGAAGGACACTCGGATGGTGGGGAACATGCGCCTATTCCACACAAACAAAAACAACTCAATTCATTCATAAATGTGACCGAATTGGGATTCGAACACTCGACCTTTCTGTTAGGAGACGTGCGCCTTACCCAATCGTTCTCGGCCGCTAAGAAAATTTATGCGCCTAACACACAATTGTTTCCTTATTGCTGGGAGGGGCTCTTTTTAATATTAGATGCACGGGCGGATCTAGGAATTTCTCGAGGGTGAGAGCAGATTTTCAAAAAAATTTCGAAAACTTTGTCTACCTTTTTTTTAGGTCGACCAAATTGCTTTTCTGAGCTCTCCCAAATCCTGGCCAAATTTTTTGCGCCGCAGGCAAATTTGAAAAAACAGTCCACAAAAGGCGTTTTCAGGCACTTTTTGGAAACTTTTGACCAAAAATCACGTCCCCCGCCCCCCTAAATACGCTACTGAATAAGTGATTACTATGCTAGCACCTCACCCCCAAAAAAACAGATGTGCACCGAAATTAACCTCAATGGGACTCGCCGTAAAAATATTAGATCTGCCCATGGCCCAAGGCGACAGTACCAGGAACAGTTATTTTATTTAACTGCGAATTTTTCTGTTAGTTTCTGGTCAAATTTTTTGGTTTTTTAAATAAATTATTTGAAATCAAGTTAGCTGTTTGATGCAAGCACTTTCTTATTGCGAGGTTGAACACTTTCTAAAATTATAAGTATTGTATTGACTGACAACTTCAACTGATACAGAACAAGGCACCAAACAGCCCTTGGCCTTTCCTCTGTTTTGACATATTTTAACAATCACTTTCCGCGGGACAAGAGAAAAGAAGAAATTTAGGGAAAATTTGGATTCAAGTGCAGATATTTAAAAATTGACCTGCAGAAAAATGGGACATGATCTAACAGCTTGGGGCTGACAGTGTGTGAAGACGAGATTGTCTTTTTGGCCCCCAGGGAATGTTCTAGAATTTTGCTGTCACGAAAGTTGTCAAGGGCAATTAACACTTTCAATACCGACCGTTCAACCTTTCAATTTAGTTTAATTTAATTCAATTAATTGATCGTTTTCACTTGATTTGATTTAGCTGCCTAACAGTTTTGCGGTATTTTGAGCATCGCGATACAATGCAATAGGCCGGCGGTGGTTTTATCAATGAAATGTGTCTGCTAACAATATTGATGCGATAGACCGCCAGAAGGCCAAAACAGACAATTATGAAGCAAAAAAATTAACTTGACACGCAGATAGAAATTGATTAGTTTCCGAATAAGTTCTCTAGTTGTTGAACTTTTGTTTTCGAAGCTCTGCCGTCTGCGAAAACCTAAGATAACGCCTACGTGGGTCTTCATTATATACTGCCGCCACTAAGAAGGTTTGGACTAAAAATCGGGTTAGAAAGTTCCAATTCCAGAAGGTGACGTCTAATTTCCTAAATCTGGGCCTAACAGCGATGTAAAAAATTAATTTGAATATAACATGACTATTTAAAATCATCGCTCCTCTTTGCAAAAAAGTTCCCGAGCAATTTAAAATTCTTTTTTTTTTTCGGTTAATAGAAAGTTTGGTTTTTACACAGCTATGCATGACTCATCATTTGCTTACCTGCCCGTTTTTGTGATGATCATCTCAGTGCCCAACTCGCTGAATTTCTCCCACAACTCTTTGCTCTCCAGGACACATTCGGGCGACCCCGTAGCCTCCCTCTTCACCCCTTCCCCCTGCACCTTCTGTGACGTCATCGGCGAGTCATCATTGAGGTCAAAGCTCATTTGAGAAGACTTTTTCAGCTTGAGTGCAACTTCGTTCAGACTGTTTGGGCGATTTTGACTCACTTTCTGCTGTAAAACATTTTCCTTTTCCACGCTGGGTGCCGCCATTGCTTTTACGGCCTTAACGGCACTGTTGTTTGGAACTTTCCGTTTCAGAGCAGGTGAAAAGTCAATTACACTCGGATTTTGAGTCGGCTTCTGCGTCGTTTGGTTAGTCTCGAATCGTTGAGCAGCAGCGGCAGCATATGGCAGAAAATTTTGGAGTTTCAGCAGAAGATTCTGTTCTTCGCTGATGAGGCGGTGGTCGAAGCAGGGAATCTTGGCGGGAACTAGTGACAGACTTGGCTGGAAGATGGGCTCAAAGAAGGGTTGCCTGCTCATCCCTCCTTCCTCAAACACTTCTATAAAGAAGACAGACAAAGTTCACATGAACAGAAACTGGCATCCAAAATTACGGGAAGGTGAGCGCTATGTAGCTTTATCATACCTACCACTTCGAAGCAGGGGTGGATCAAGGATTTTCTAGAGAGAGGGGGGGGGGGAAGGGAGGGCGGATTTTCAAAAAACTTTCGTAAGTTTGTCGACGTTTTTTAGGTCGACCAAATTGATTTTGCGAGCTCTCCCAAATCTTGGCAGAATTTTCTGCGCCGCAGGCAAGTTTTTGAAAAAAAAAACAGTCCAAAAAAAGCTATTTTAGGCACACTTTTTGGAAAATTTTGACCAAAAATTGCGTTTTTTTTTGGCGCGCGCCCCCTCAAAGTTTCTCTATATTGGCGCCAAAGGCGCCCTTAGAAAAATTTTGGGGTCCGTCAGCCAAAAATGGATATCTCAAAAAAATCTTAGGGGGGACCTTTGGGTCGGCAGGGGGTCTGCTTCCAAGTGTGGAAAGGAACTATCGATTAGGATCCGTTTTTACTTACAATTTTTCCGGCTAATTTTGACTTTGGAGTATAATTTTATTTTTGTCTAATTTTCCGGCTAAAAAAAAAAATTATCTCAGAGTAAAAAAAAAACTGGTCTGCATATCGTTAATTTTCAGCCTATACTCGACTGAATTTGCTGAGAAGCTGACCTCCCAACTAAGAATCTACTAAAAATTTAATGCCATTTGTTAACGTTTCTTAAACTATTGTTAACGATCTTTCTCGCTTTTTTCGCCGCATTCAAATGTTTTTTCTAGAAAAAAACTACTGAAAATTCACACAACAAAATCGGAAAAGTAGATTTTAAATTTTATCTCCAATTTAAATACAATTCATTTTTCAATCATTTTTTGGAACATTTTGATCTCTTGCACAGCAACCTGTCTCCAGCCTTTTTGCATAGAAAAAGAGTGAAGTTAACAGAAAAGTTTTTATGCTTCGAGGCCCTGCAAAACAGTCGCACGGTCTAAAAACGTCTTCTTCTCGATCTACTCAAGGTAAAGTAGAAGTACTTGCATATATTTCCATCATTTGGCCCAGGTCATGACTAGAAGCATTTTTAAAAAGATTTCTGGTCCTATGACATAAGTATTGTTTCGCAAAAGCATCAGGTGCGCCAAAGCAGAAACCTCAAAAAAGGTAGTGAGTTAGATGTCATTTTCACAATTCAGTCGTGATTTGAAAAGTTCATCTTAGTGTCGACAAAATGTGGTGTTGCTGGAAAACTTCCCTGCTTACACTATGCAGAGGAGAAGTTTTCTTCTTATCGCTAGGAATCTCCAAAATCTATTTTATACTAGTTATTATTAACCCATAAGATAAAGTAAAACTTTTAACTCGCACACTGACTGCCTATCACTCGGCAAAAAAAATCAATAGATAAATTTGAAAAAAAAAATAGATTTCAGTCGCTTAAATCTAAATGGATCTTGATGGGAAATAATGTGTTACTTGCACATCATCTAGTTGTTCTTTTTATTATCATGGAATATTTATGAAAAAAAAAACAGGGGATGTTAGGTTCAGAGACATTTTGATTTTGGTCTCCATGCGACAGTATTATAGACTTCCATTTTGTATAAACAATTTCAAAAGCTTCGATCATAAAACTAGTATTAAATGCAGATCTCGCAAAAAAATTAAAATTTAACGAGGCTTCTTCTATAGTTTGATTCGATTTAAGACCAAAGCGTGCAAGGTTTCAGTGAAAATTTGATATGCAACTCTTCACGATCGGCCAGCCATTTGAGAAATTTTTGGTAAAATTGTTTGTACCCCAAGTTCAATAGGTGATACATTGCAATTACGATTGCTGCGATACTAAGATATTATTTTTCGGAACAGTTGCTGGGCTAATTTTGCGGCCTCAATTGAAAAAGTACGCACCTGTTCTTTGCCGAGAGAGCAAATTTGAAATGGAAAACAGTTTCGCGTTGGGCGACAACAGCTGCGAGTCCACTCTGCGTTCCACCGATGTTTCCACTTTTGTCATTACAGCATCATTTTCTCCTTCGTCGCAGAAAAACACCGAGTCGTCCAAGTTCTCTTTCGGCGACACTTCCTCATCCACATCATCCACAATTTTAGAATAGGAAATTTCCATTATTTTTATTATTTCCACAATTTTATCAAATTTTTGAAAGATTATTTGGCAAGTTGTAAATAATGAATTGAGAGTTTTTCGACACTAAGGCTTCAACTAGAGAAGTGACTGTTATTTGGCTGTGTGAAACGGTTTCTTTCAACTGGAATTTGATGGACCGTTTGAGGCTCTAATTGGTCCAGATATTGAGCAATTGGAACAAATATCTGGAAGCTGGAATTATATCATCCAGTTAAAGTATTCAGACTTGAACTTGATACGATAGCCGGTGCTTGTTGCAGATGGAAAACACAATGCGCTGCAAGTCTAATCCGGCTCCACCAATCAAAATTGAGCAGCAGGACAGGTAAATTAGGGAAAATGCGTGACAGGATCTTAACAAGCGGACGGGTCGGCGGGTTTATTTGGGAAAAGTTGAGAGGAAAAAGGATCACGGAAAGGGGATCTAGAGCGCAATGGGGGGATTAATTGGAGATTTAATGAGCTTTTGACAAGTAGCGAATCAAGTTTCTCCAGATTATAATGTTTCTCGCCTAAGTCGAAGATAAGTATGCTTGAAAATTGAAATTTTATGAAAAATTTGACTAACTTAATGAAATATTTGCCAGTTGCATAACACTTTAGTGTCATGGAATTAAATTAGGAATTACAAATCATCTTTCAAGTAAAAAGCTGTCAAGAGTCGTACTTTACTTACTAAAAAAAATATATAATTCGATGCAAGTTGGCATAATTGAACTGTTTTTGAAACTTAAGCCAAAGTTCTTCATTTCTTTCTCAGGGAAGAACGTTTTTGTTATAACATTAAGTAATTGAAAATTATCAACTTCGTCGTTGATTTTTGACATCGTGATTAAGGGGTATTTTGCCGAGATAAACAACTTTAAAGAGATTTCGAAATTAGGAGGATAAAACAATTACCTTATTTCTTTTCCAATTTTGATCGTTCTTTATGCAACGCTTGTTGAATCTTCTGTTCATGAGATATCAAAATCGACTGGGACCTTTTCAGCAGGAAAAATCTCCAAAAAATGAAATCTTTTTTAAATCTTTCAGACATGGGCGAGTGATGCTTCTGGTCGGCCGGCCGGGCGGGGGATGGAGTGTAGCTGAGCAAGAGCAGACAAATTGGCGCCTCCGAGAGCGGATAAAAAGCTGAGCTTTGTCAGGTTGTGATCAACAGAATAATCGCCATTTTTCACTGCCTTCAGTGACTGCTTCTAAACACTCACACTCCCCTCTGCTCGCCTAACTGAACGTGTCACGCGCACCGCTTTCTAATCTCCAGACTTGAAAAGAAGAAATCCAGCAAATTATAAAAGGTGACTGGTTCCTTCCACTGCTAAACTGGCTTTTGTGTGGTTTGTTTCAGTTAAAACCAAACGCGCCTCCTGTCTAGACTTAGAGGTACAAACGATACGGACTGCTCAAAATGTCACCCTTTTTGGGCGCAACTCAGCTTTCCTTTTTCTAAACTTTTCATCAAGTTCATTTCAGCCAGTTCGAATCTTTAACGCTACGGCTAATAGTTTGACAAATGTGCTCTCGTAATTTTCTTAAGAACTTTTTAGATGTTGACAAAATTTCCAGAATATATTGGCTATTTTATGGATCTGCGCAAGTAATTTTGCATTAAAGCAAAAAACTCAAAAAAACGTTTAAGGTTTAAAAAAAGGTTTAGTAAACGTTGAAATCTTGACAAAAATAACAAGAAAAATTTTAACCGAGTTGTGAACAGAAAACAAACTATCTAGTGAGATGTCTCGATTGCCCTTAAACTCACCGTTAATCACACACTTTCTATATAAAGAAAACTACAAGCCAGAAAAATCCATGAAACTCAACGCGAGTTGACAAAAAATGCTTATCATACTATTTCATATTATGAAAAAGATGCTAATCGTACTGTTTCATACTATTTCATAGGCCAAAAAAAAATACTATGAAAATAGCATCATAAGCATTTTTTCCATACTATGAAATATTATGATAGGCATTTTTTCTATACTATGAAATGGTATGACATGCATTTTTTCCATAAATGAAAATACCAAAAAGTGTTTGTTTTGAAATTTTGTGTTTCATCCGAAACACTAACCCTGGATTTTTGTCATAAGAAAACCCAAAGTGTAACTGGCAGTTACCACGCACATAAACTGCAAAGTGTAACTTTTTGTATACGGCTAAATAATTTTTGGTTGGAAAATTTGATAGTTGAGAAAAAAGGCCTGTTTTTTTACAAATTTATTTTTATCTAAGCAAATGAAATAAAAAATTAATAATCGTGTTTACAAAAAAAACTCATCCTGGACTACGTTATAAACACAAAAAGTCAAATTTT
This sequence comes from Symsagittifera roscoffensis, assembly GCF_963678635.1. Taxonomy (NCBI): domain Eukaryota; kingdom Metazoa; phylum Xenacoelomorpha; order Acoela; family Convolutidae; genus Symsagittifera; species Symsagittifera roscoffensis. The sequence continues at coordinate 1,352,184 of NC_087064.1, forward strand.
GCATGCACAATTTTTTTTTCGCAAAAATTTATATATGAGCAGAAAAGCAAATTTGCAACCAAAAAAGGGATTGAAAATTTTTTATCTCACGTTTGTGTTTTTGCTTATGAAAAAAGTGCATATCATACAGTTTTCATATAAAAAAATTATATGATAAGCATTTTTTTGAACAAAATCAATTTTCATTCATGTTTTTGAGAGTCAAAATGCAATCTTTCAATAAAATATTTTAAAACTCATGTAAATTCAACCAGTAACATCGTTAAATTAAATTTGAAGATTTTATTTTTTCTATTGCAAAATGCTTAAATTCAAAATTTTCAAATGAGGCGAAATTCCCGTCCTAGTCTATTGCATAAAACGGACAGTCTCCAAACCAAAAAGAAAACCTGTGAAAAATCAGAGGATTTTAGAGGATGGAGTCTCATTTTCTTCATGTCCTACGAGCAGCAGGCAATTTTATTAACCTCTAAAGAGATCAGCAAAGTCCCAAACTAAATTTTAGGGCACCGTGTCAACTATTCTTGACAAGTTTTTAATTGACCTGAGGACGTCACTTCATACATGGTGACTAAGCTGAGAGAAACACTCCGATTGAAACGCTTGCTTAAAAATATTAAGCGACTCAACGTTGTCACACTACTCCATGTACTGGAATTTATATATATATATATATATATATATATATATATATATATATATATATATATTGAAATTTTCGTAAAATATATCAACAAGGCTGCTTGTACCAGGGAGGTTTTAAGCTGGCCTCTCAACTGGTATATATACGAAACATGTCGCAAACAAAACACAGAAAAATTTAGCCTGAAAAACTCATAAAACCTTCAGCAAAGTGCGTGTCAGGACATTTGTGTCCCAGACATTTATGTCCGGGCGAAAACAGTCCAAAAAGCAAAAAGTGTCCCGGACATTTGGGTCGCCAACAAAATTGTCCGGGCTTATGCCACACTAGTCATTGACAGGATTTATTTGATCAGCTCTCAATGAAAAGGCTTGAATCGAGCAGAAATTAAAGGCAAAATTAACACATAAGAGACAAAAATAGAGAGCAGCACATTAGAGGCAAATTAACACAGGACTCAAATCATCTATACATACCTACACAATTATTGCATCATTGATAATGTTGCCAAACGTAGACACGAGATATCATAATGTCATTGTGATTGCTCTAGAGTTTGTGTTGACAATGGAAATCCTTATGACAAATAAAAACAATGAAATGCTAGTTCATGATGCATACGCATATTTCAAATATCACATTCTAATAAAATCCTGAATTTCGTTGCGATGTGATTTATCTAAATGCAATGGCCGTGCGCGCTTTTTCTTAGAAAACGTCACTATCAGTCATTTTCCCGATCCGGTCGATACTGAAAAACTAAATCTTGGGACAGCTTTTAAAACAAGAGCAGTTGTTGCAGATGAGCCCCCACGTCAAGTAAAAGGTGCAGCTGCAACATCAAACTATAAATCAAAGTCAATTAGTTTTTCAAAGCTGATATTGCAAAGCAATGATTTTCAATAAATTTTTCTTTCAAAATTGAGCTAGACTTGTTTTGAAAACTGTAAAATGACCAATGTAATCAAGCTTTTCCCATCCTCTTCCACTTTTGGCTCAATTGAGTCAACCCATTTCAACTTTGCCCTAATTTGCCCACTTTTGGGGTTTTAATTTTCAAATTTTGACCAACTTACGAAAATTTTTGTCGGACCCAAGATTTGAACTTTTGATCTTGAAAACTATTGACTTCACGGCTCGGCCAAACGCGCTTTTAAATTTCAAATTGTTCTTGAAAATTTCGTCTCGCTTTGGCTGTTCTATGCGCATGGAATTGATGCGCATAGAATCTGATGAGCATAGAACCTAATTGAGAATGATCAAACAACCTCAAAAGAACCATTCAATAACTATCACAATGTCAAATCAAAGAAATTACGGAAAATTTTGTCTGGAACATGAATGTCTGGTACAATTTTATAACTTCGGACTGTTTTATCAAGGATACAAATGTCTATGCACCAGCAAAGAATTAGTGTGCATGCGTAAGTAGATAGTTTTTTGGTTAACAGCCGAATCAAGTGTGCCCAAAAATGACTCAACCCACAATACTACAAACTTATGTATACTCTTTTATTGCTATTTGGCTAAAATTTTCTGAAAAAAATATCAACCAAATTTCACCTTATAGTCCCTTTTGAGAACATTAAGTATGCATGTCCTCTTACCTCACCTCAGCCAAACACCCCCATCCCCGAATCAAATTAATTTAAAAATCTCCAGCTCACTTTTTCATTTCGACAAAAATTGCTTAGCGCCATTCTAATTAGCTGAAAATTCCAGCCTAGCACCAAGTTAGCACCCTCACCTCTTAAGCGCTTGAGCGGGGAGGATGTTAACTTTGGTCCTTTTAGTGTCCCTTTTAGGCCACTTACTTTTGTCGCTTTTCAGATATGTATGGACCTTACTTTGAATTTAAATGTGAGACTCTAGATACTTGTCTTGTTTCTCAACTTTGGTACTGAAAACGGAATAATTTTCGCGCAAATGTTTTCAAAATTTTCTCGATCTGAATTGCTGTAAGCAATTATGAATTGGAATTAATTCGATTTTTTTTCTTCTAAAATAAAGTGAGTGAATAAATTTCATTTCAATTCAATTAGTTTGCTTTCCTTGGAAAATCATCTGGATTTCTCCTTATGCCGAAATTGTTGAAGTTCATAGCTGAGTTTTAAGAGTCTCGTGACTTCTGCGTCCTGTAATAAATGGCGATATGTTTAAACTTTTTAAACATGATTTTATTGATCGGAGGGTAAAGTCACCTCCTAAAAGGTCGGCTAGCTATAAGACAAACTCCAATTATTGGTAATTGCTCTGAAACCCTAAACGATTCAAGTCAGACCAGTCATCATGATGAAACAATATCGCTAAAAACTTGGAATAAAAAATTGCTTTAAAAATTCATACGACATGAAGCTAAGACTCAGTGTGAGTGTATATTTTTTAACAACTGAATCAATTGTGCGTACAAAAAAATGACAAAAAACGCTTTACAAATATTTACTCTCCCTAAAAATCAAATATTTACTATTTGTGTTAAGCTTTCCAAGAAATTTCATGTATTATAAGCAAAAACTAAAAACTAGTAACCACTGCCTGCGGTTGGTTGGAGGTTTTTTTGTTTTATGATTGAATGTAAAAATATTTTGATTTTTTCTCATCTTAGATCTTTGTACGTAAATTAAAAAAGATCCTCATTTCCGCCCCCACCCCCCCCCAAAAATAGACCAAGTTGATATCCTCCGCCCTACGATTTATTTTGGACAAAAATTCCTCAATGCCATCTAACTTGCTGAAAACTCCAGCTCAGCACCAAGTAAGCACCCTTACCTCTAGAACGTTTTAGCAGGGATAATGTTAACTTGGTCCTTTTTAGTGTTAGTTGCTTTCAGGATATGTATGAATTTAATTTTGAAACGATATTCTCGTCTCGTTTTTTTTCAACGTATTGTTAAATTTAAACTAATTTTATTTTATTTCGAATATCAAAAATTTACTTCTACCTAAATTTTTATCAGCTGTTTTTGAAAAACCAAAACCTTTAACTTAGTTTCCTCAGCTTTAACTGCTTACGGCAGTCTCTGAGTTCATTGAAAAGTCAATAAGAGAAATTCATAATTAGTTAGAATGGTATTAGCAATTGGGTTGATTGGCGAGATCTAGGGGCCTGGGGCAGATCTAGGATTTTCTGGGGGGTGGGGGTGGGGGGCGGTGCGGATTTTCAAAAAAAAAAATCGAAATTTTTGTCGTTCTGTTTTTTAGGTCGGCCAAATTGATGTTCCAAGCTCTCCCAAAGCATCAAAAAGACCTTGTTTTGGTAAAATTGTCTGCGCCACAGGCAAAATTTTGAAAAAAAAAAAACAGGCCAAAAAGCATTTTTAGTCACTTTTTGGAAAATTTTGACCAAAAAATTGCGCTTTTTAGGCGGGCGCTGCCACCTCAAAATGAGTATATTTGCGCCAAAGGCATCTTTAGAAAATTTTTAGGGTCCGTCACCAAATATGGATATCTCAAAATAGTACAATCTGCCCCTGGCAAGATTATTTCTGTTCTTAACACAAGCACATGAAGTAGCTCACAATTTTCAGGCTTCAAAGTGCAAAATTTTTCCTAATTTTTGGTAGTACCGACTTCCTTTTCAATTAATTGTTCCGACTTTTGATACGAAAGTAACGGAATATTTGTGCTCGGGGTGGGTTTTTTTTTCTTCAGACAAATTTCGACTTTTTAACTAGCCATTTTTGACGGAATTTTTTTATATCATTCGAAAGGTATTGTTGCCCTGAGCTCAAATTTGAAAAGATATTTGTGATCATTTTTTGTAAAGTTATGGAGGTTTAAAGATTGCCATTTTGGCCAATTTGAGACAATTAACGCGCGATATATTTCGAGCTATTAACGCGTAAACGAGATTTAATCCGTCTTAGAAATCGTTCCAAATTGGTTCAAGTAAGCTCATATGCCCTAATTGATTTGTTAATAGGAGCAAAATCTATCACTTAGTACTTATTATGATGTGTGGGAGGATGATTTTTTTTTTAATCAAATTTTAGAAAAAAATTTCATTTTTTTTAATTACATTTAATTTTTTTATGTTATTACTGCTCCATAAAACTTAAAAAGCAGTCGGAACATTAAGGCTTTGCCCTGATACGAGCATTCTTGTTTACTTTCATGTTTAATTATACAGCGTGTTAAAATGTAGAATTAGAATGAGAAATGGCCTAAAATAGAAATTAGTGGTTTTAGTTTGCTAAATTAGGAAATGGTAGGGATTCAAATTTAACGGTGTTTTTGCAGCTGAAAAAAAAAACCGATCACAATTCACTACACTCTCAAAATTAATTGATTGAGGAGAAGCATCTTTTTTATGTGATTGAGAAAAAAATATTTTGTTTAACATGAAATTTTTTCAGTTTTTTAATGAAATACAATGTATTTGCGAAGAATCAGAAACTTAAAAAAAAATACTTTCCAAACTTTGTAAGAAATCTTAAATTACCGGGAATTTTGTGGAACACTTCCAATTCGATTTACGATAGAAGAATTTTTTGCAGGATGGTCTATCCATAATTTTTATAGTTTTTCCGACCAAAGAAGCTAATTTTGGTTGCAGCTGAACGCCTCTGCTACTGGAGGGCGTAGTAGCATATCGATCATATCATTATTTCTTTGCTAATATTTGTTGACAAGAATCAGAGTAGAAATAATATTTATCGTCGGCCGACCCGCTCCACTCCCCCCATGGGGCTATAGAAGAGCAGGCATAAAAGTACCCCTACGCGGTCTGGGGCATTAGAGGGGATAGATTTAACGGGTGGTTCGGCTGGACAAGATAGTATCGGCGGGGCTATATTAAACGGCCGTTACTTTCGGTTAGTTAACACCTTAGCGTGCGAATCGGGTAGCAGCAAGTACAAGTCGTGTAGTGTAATATCGACATTTAACACCATTAGAAGATTAAATAGTTTTGGCGCCAATCGTCTGAATTGAGAGGGATCAAATTGTCAAGAAAATCTTTTCAATTCAACATAATGCTTTACACCGAATTTAATCTAATGCCGCATTATAATATACTCTATTCGTCGCTAATTCTCTCTAAAACTACCAGGCTAATCCAAAGCGCTCTTTAAAGTATCCCATTATTAAAAAGCTTTCTCAAGAATTAAACTATTATTTCAGAATATCCAATAAAACAAGCTGGCCTTCCTAAGGAAACAAACAATCCAACTGTTCATGAAAGCATTCAGCTCCCACTCAACCCACCATATGCCAGAGCCGGCTAATTTTAAATTTTTCCTAATAATGTTTTTCAAATGTAAACAGATCTGAAAGATTGTTTTGCGACCGTCCTACCCCTACAGTGTATATACAATTTCTAGCCCTGTAATCGAACAATGGAAGTGTTCATCCCTTAACCATCTGTCTTTTTTCTACCTTCTCGCGATGAATTCTCCATTTTACGATGCAATGGGAAGGGCGGTCTGATAATTAACGCAAGATCTACCAAAAATTTACTCAAATTGAATAATTTTCATTAAGTATACCTAGTTAATGAGTAATTATAAAAATTCTTGTAATTCGAAAAATTCTTTCAATTGTTCGCTTTGAGAAATCTAGAAAAAACTCTGAGAAAGTATTTAATTATTGTTGCGAGTATCGATGAAAGGATGGAATATTTTTCTTCAGACAAACTTTGACTTTTCAACTAGCTACTTTTGATTGCAGTTTCTTATCCATTCGGGTCTTTTACGCCCCCCCCCTCCCCCTAAATGACAAAAAATTAAAATAAGGCACTGCAATTTATTAAGATGGGGCTGACCAAAACTCAGTGCTTTACTCATTTTAGCCTCAAACTTGCTCTTTTCTTTATTTTTTGCTGCTTTCTACACATAAATTTCATCAAATTTAGACCAAATGTGTTTTAATTTATCGTTTAATTTCATGTTTTTATTCGCACTGATCAAAATTCTTTCAAAGCTCTGGATATCAGTCTTGCATTTCTAGGCAAAACTGATCCAACTATTGCATTAAATTTTTTCATTTTAACTTTTTATCAATTAGGAGAGGCATTAGCGGATTTAGGGGGGGGGGGGGGGGGGGCTTACGTTCCCTCTTTTCAGGGATTCGACCTCCTGCCGACCCAAAGGGCCCCCCTTTGTACTTTTTTGAGATATACATTTTTGGATGACTGACCTTAAACTTTTCTAAAGGCCCCTTGGCGCCAATATATACTAAATTTGATGGGGGAGCTCGCGTATGGGGATGATTTTCTGGGACCACAATCAATAGAGTTAATGTTGATTGTACACCAAGCGTGTAGATTTAAGGGATTGCATCTCTAGGTCCGTTCACTCTCACTAAAATAACGGCACCTCAAAGTGGTCCCTTTGGCAATGAATTCAGCGGGGCGACCGATGCTTACTACTATCCTTAATCCCGAAAGGGATAAATTGGTGGCAACTCTTCCCTACTGTATTCTGTTACTTGCCCCCTTAGTGAACTGCTCTTGAGGCTGTCTCGACCGCTCCCACGATCGCAAGTATTTCGAGTTGTAATTTAAATCAGATAAATATTGGTCCAATTACAGAAAACTCTAAATGGCCAGAATAAAATCTTATAACCTAATCAATTAGAAAGGGTCCCCGATCAATCAACACAGCTGCCTAATTGCATTGCAATTCCAACTAACTTAACTAACATTTCTTTCTTTCTCTAGAGAATCCTATTTAATGAATAACAGAGAGTAATTACTCAGTTCGACCTGCTTAAATTATTGGTGTCACTATGGATCATTATTCCTTTTATGAACTTTAACTGATCCTTTTAACTTCACAGTTTCCTGTTCTCTAACTCTGCGAACCAACTTTCCACTAACTTTGCTATAATTTTTCTCTAACTAACAATGAGAACCAACCGTTCGCTCTCACAGAACCATTGTTCTCTCTAGTTAACTGCAGGAACCCAACTACTCTCACTAGTAGCTAATTTTTGTTCTGCCTAGGGTAGGCTGCTTTTTACTCTCTATATGTTTTCCTATTTGAGTTTCAGTTATAGTTAGAGTTATGGTCATCCCTACAAGTCCTGACATTTACTCTGGTAACCCTTTCACAGTGTCTTTACCGGATTCTTCCTATGTTGACACTAGTTTTATACTGCAAGTTCATTATAGGATTCTCTAAATAAGTTGTGCAAATGTCAAGTCCAATTTCACCTCTAAGCCGAGTTATGTTTAAGTCTCCCATTTTTTTTTGAGTTATGTGATTAACGTTCCGACCTCCCGAGGGTAGAAGAAGACCCTTTCTATGGATCACTACTTCCATGCAAGCGTCTAAAATTCCAGTCTATACTCAAATCCCGACCTTCTAGCTATCAGGTGAACGTAATTCGCTTATTAGGGGTCAACTTGTACCGAAAAGTCAACTCCGGGAGATGGGTAAAGACTCCGTCCGTTCGTGTAATTTAGGAGACCTACTGCCAGTCCTATGCTCATATTACTGCCAATTTTCTCTGGGACTACTTTCCTTTAATCTGACTGAATTTTTATTAATGGCTAATTCGCCAAGTTTGAGTCTATTATCACTTGTGCCGGGAAAAGGCTATACAGCGGAAGGGGCCGTCGGAGGGAGTTTACTCACAAAGGGTCTCCCTGCTGATTAATTTGCGTAAATTGCCTATTTCCGGTTTATGGGGTATTTCTCCCAAGCGCAAACAATTTCCGGTCCAACATTTAATAACTTCCGGTCGTACTAATAACTTACGGTTTGGCTCAAGTTATAACACATGATGTACCTTGCCGCTACCTATGTATCCCAAAGGTTAAGCTCCCTGCTTTCGGTGGGGCTTGAGAAACGGCTTCCAGAAGTCGAGGTGGGCTATTTGCGTAGGGCATTGAACCGGAAGTAGGCGTCCAGAAGGTCTGGGATTCTAAACTTAAGCTTCCCTCGAATAGGTCTTTAACATACTCTATTTTGGTTCCATTCCAACCGCTGGTTGCCGAGGTCTGATAGGGCTATTTGCACTTCCGGAAACCGTTATCACTTGGGGCAGGGGTGTCCGAGGGTTCTAGATATTTGCATGCCCGGTTCAAATCATCTCCAGTATCTGTCCTATGAAATTCATAAAGCTAGCCCGGTAGTTTCCAATTAAGAGGGGGTTTATCACATTTTACTTCACCTGGGTTTTCAGTAACTGGAGGGACTATATCTTTGAAGAATCGTACTTATTTTGGACTTGACTGTTTGTTTACTTTTCTTCTTATCGTATTGATTCGTCAATACCGAATTGCGTACTACCCATTAACCTTCACTATACTGCATGTATTTCTCAAGATAAAACTCTCAGTCAAAATCTGAGTTTGGCGAAAAAGTGTTTGGCTCGCCGATTCTATTAAGATTACCAATTTTTTGAACTTTTATCTTTTTTTTGTGCCAAAGTATTGAGTGCAAGTATTGAAGTATTGGTTGAAGTTTGAAAGAAGCTTATTTGCCATAAATGATTTGTAACTAGAAGCGAAATCTTGAACTTTAAATGGCGAATGGGGGATGATTTTTTGCAACCACAATGCTGAAGAAGAAAAAAAATAGAAAAGAGAAAAGCACCACTGAGTAATATTTCAGAAAAACAATGGTTTGCTGGTTTATAAAAACACCAAATCTTTTTGGCAAAAATTTTATAAGTTCATTTTACGTATTTTGGTCAGCGCCAAAAAACCTTAATGACAAATGCCTCGGAGTTTTTTCGTTTGCTATGAAAAGACGCAGGAAGCAATTTCGATTTAGACATTGTTTTGATTTTCTCAACCACAAACCGACATGTCTTAGACCATTTTGCCAAAAATTTTGGTGTTTCGTCTTTCTGGACCACTTTTTGGTAAGTTTCGATTTTCTGCAACGAAATTTTAGTTTTTATGTCTTTATCCACTTTTTCGACCAAAACTTTTTAAATTTTTTTTTCGACCTCACCTAGATATACTTCAACTTTCTCGGCCAAAACATGGTATCATTTGACAGTCTCAATTTTGCCGACAGAAAACATCCAAACTTTTTTGAACTGTTCTATGCAATCTGAGAAAAAATTCAACAAATATTACTTGAGTTTTTTGTTTCCGATTCCACCTTCAATTCAAATTTCAAAAAAGAAGGCGTGTTCAATTTATATTTTGATATATTGTTTTTTTTCATATCGCTTCAGTAAACTATAAGCCTGGAAGTTTATCTAAATAATCTAATGACAACTGAGGAAGGGAGAGAGAACAGAAGATACTTTTTTCATCAGGAGTTGTATCCACTCATATAATAAAAATTGAATTTACAGTTTTGATTATTATTTTTAAAATTTTTTAGCGATCATTTTTGGCACAATGTTGCAAGAATTTTTTGGCAAAATTGGATCTATTTTATCCCGAACCGACATGGAATTATTACAGTTTCAAAACTAAACCAAAAAATCTGTTTTGATCAACCTCTAAAAAAATTGTAATCAATTTGAAACCAAAGTCAGCTTGTGCGTCTGAAAACAGGAACGAAAAAAAACCTGCTGTTTAGAGAACTTTTAACTAAACAACCACGATCAGATACTGAAATAACTTTCTAATAACAATAATAGAAAGACTGTCCGATTACATGACCTACTAATGTAACACTCGCATTGCTTTTGCACACACTAACATACACTTGCGCCCTTGATTTACTTGATCAGGCTGCTGACTCATTTTAAGTCATGTCGCACAGATCGGAATCCCCTTCCTGTCGCGCTGCTTTCGTCCAGAGCTTTCTCCGGTGGTTTCTCGCACTTCGGCCAGAACGGTTACCTTTTTTTTACAGCAACGTCTCCTCCCATCTCACTCTCTACTACAACAGCCCCCAATAGACCTGTCTACTCTCATCTTCAGAACCATCTCTTGTACCACAGCTCCTCCAGTTTCACAAGTACATCCACGTTATACTATCTGCCAAATGCGACTGTATGCTACACTTTTGCTGTTTGCCACTAGAGAACTCTCTGTTCCCGGGTCGAGGTCGTGCTTTTATATTCAGACCGTGTGGACCAGAATATGGTATGCTCAGACCGTGTGGGCCAGAAAATACTATGTTCAGACCGTGTGGATCGAGTGAATCCGGATTCAGACCGTGTGGGCCCATGAAATCCGGTTTCAGACAATGTGAACCGACAGAATCTTGATTCAGACAATGTGGACCGTGTGAACCTTAAGTTTCCCGGTCACTTCCGCAACACTTTCAGTCGTGGGTTGCAATTTCTAGTCTAGGATTGAAAGTGTTACTTTTTGGATCATGCGCGTATTTCCGGGCTCCTGCGGATGCTGCGTAGTCCCAGGATGCAGAGCACAGGGGAAGAGGCATGCAGAGAGAAGAGAGAGAGAGAGAGAGAGAGAGAGAGAGAGAGATATTCATAAAATAATGGAATATTCTAATTAGGTTTGTATAGATTAAGTACAACTTAACTTAAAGAATAAAAGAAATAAGAATTCCGTTGAAATAAAATGTCTGTTTTAAAACTAACAAGAACAGTGAATGATCGACCGTTGGTCGAATTATGCGATAAGTTGACTGGTATCTAATCAATACCGAAGGCCAAAATCATAGGATAGTAAAACAAGACTGCTCGTATCAGGGCGAAGCCCTGAATGTTCCGACTGCCTTTTAAGGTTAATGGAGCAGTAATAACATTAAAAAACTCAATGAAATAAAACAAAAGAAATTTTTTTTTCTAAAATGTGAATTTTTTTTTGAAAATCATCCCCCCACACGCCATATAAAGTACAAAAGGATAGATTTCGCTCCTTGTAACAAACCAATTATGGCAAATAAGCTTCTTTTAACCAATTTGGAACGATTTCTAAGACGGATTAAATCTCCGCTTACGCGTTAATAGTGCGAAATATATCGCGCGTTAATTGTCCCAAATTGGCCAAAATGGCAATCTTTAAACCCCCGTAACTTTACGAAAAATGAGCACAGGTGAAATATCTTTTAAAATTTGAGCTCAGGGCAACAATACCTTTCGAATGATAAAAAAAAATTTAGTCAAAAATGGCTATAGTTAAAAAGTCGAAATTTGTCTGAAGAAAAAAAAACCCACCCCGAGCACAAATATTCCGTTACTTTCATATTGAAAGTCGGAACAACAAGTCAAAATATTTCCCAAGGGGAAAAATTATAAAGACTACGAATTGAAATATAAATATTTCTAAATGCACCCACTTCCCCTTTAACGTAGCATGGACTAAGATTTCAAACTGCACGTGAATCGAAATAGATGGACACATAGAAATATTGAATGTAGAATTGAAATTTTATTTTGTACAAAGATGTACCAAATGGGCGAACTTACAGAGCTTACCATGATGGTTTCTAAGCTAAAAACTAACTCTACATTGGGAACATCTAACTTGCAATGTAGATTTAAGCGAAACAGATGACAAGATTAAAAGTCATGTCAGAACCCACTTTTTACGCAATACATTTCATTCTACAGATTCCTTTTTAGCTAATTAAAAAGTTCTTTTTGGCCAGGTTAAATAAGATTAGGTTGGTCCCGATGAGTTTCTGCAAATTTGAAAATCACTGATTTTGGATGAAATGATATCGGAGCCAATAAGAAAAAATACGCAATTAAAAATGAAATGTACAAACAACCTCAAAATTTGCTCATCTCTAGCTTCAAGCTACAAATGGGATCAGTTTTTGCTCTTTTTTAAATTTTTTTGAAAAAAAAAATGGCTTGTTGTGCACCAAAAGTCACCGTTTTATTGAAACTTTTTCTTAAAATTCCTGGAGTTCTTAACTGTTCTGCAATAAATTGATTTTTCTTGGTTTTTGTCAAAACTTGCGCCTGCCATGTTTTGAAGACTGATTGAACTTGCAGTTTACTTTCAATAATCTGTTCAGGAGAACTTGCGGTTTTTTCAGCTAACTCTTCTGCAAATAATAATTATTACAAAGATTTAAGAGTCTGTCTTTGAAAAGACCCTGAAAAACCAGAAGAATGAGGTGGACCATTTTCACAAAGAAAGGTCGAAAGGTCGGAGATCCTGAGCGATGGTGCTTGTGACTGGCCTAAATGCGGTTTGCTTTTCGTGAACTATCACCGGACAGTTTCAATTCTCGTAATATATATATATATATATATATATATATATATATATATATATATATATATATATATATGTGTGTGTGTGTGTGTGTGTGTGTGTGTGTGTTGTGGTGAGTCATTCTTTCCTTATTTGGGTTGAAATAGCTATTGTTCATTTTTTGACTCTAACTTTTTCCACCACAAGTTTTGGTTCATTTTTCCCCGACCTGCAAGTTAATACAACATTGTTATTTGTTGACACTGTCCAGTTCATATGAAAACTGACATGTGGTCTATTTATGTCATGACCAAAACATTAGTCTTCATACCTAATTTGGTAAAAGGTTTCATTCAAACAGAAAATGATTCTCTGTCAAATTGAGTGGAAAGGGGGAAAAGAGAGCCGCGCTTCAATATTTGAACTCCGCAAAATTTTCATTTATCAAAATTTTGTTTGACAAAACACGTCAAAGCCAATGAGGTGCAGTATGAGTTTTCCAGGCTTTGGCCGGACAAACAAGCAAACATTTTGGTTCAGTGCTTAGTTCCAAGATTTTTGGTTTTGTTAAGGTTTTCTCATTACAAGGCCAAACTGGGTATTTGGTGAATTGTAAGCAGATTCCGCAACCAGATAAAAAAACGTTTTGTCTTGGAATCTGACACATTACATTTTTTCTCTGATCCTCTCGACTGTTTTGAATTGAACAAACAAGCAGTTACAACACTGTATACCTCAAAGTTGCTCCAAAATTAGCCGACTTTGCGGAATCTGTAACAAAATTGTGGAATCTGGAATAGATACTGGAATCCACGCACTAATTACATCATTCGTGTGCTTTAAAACAACGCTGTCACGAAATCCGCAAATCCGAGTAGAATCTGCAAACTGTGAAGGGAATCTGTATTTAGTTTGCGGAGTCAAAAAACAATTTTAGTTTTGTAACACTTATAAACTAAATTTGTTTCTTTTTGGACCACCAACCATCTCTCATGAGTTTAGTCTCAATTACTTTCAACAAATCAACTTCAGTTACTGATAACGCTTCGATGATCCAGTGATAACCCAACAGCTTTCTCTCAAGTACTGGTCGTTTTTGAAGTTTCTTTTCAATTGAGTTTTTATCGTAAAATTATCAAATAAGTTTTTTTGGAAAGTTTTTATTGTACTGCAAAACCTAATCCAAATTTCAGTGCAAAATAAAACAAAAAAACATAAAATCCAGATAATGATTTTGCTTATTCAATATTATTTGTGTTTACAACTTAGGGTCCAAAAGAATTTACTGGAATGTTTATCCCAAACACTGAAAAGTATATCTATAGTTTTAAATAAACAATGGTTTTAGATAAGTTCGTGGATTCCGCTGAAAATGTTTAAGTCCTTGCCTTTAAACTCCGCATTTGCTGAATAAAAATTCTACCTTTAGCTTTAAATCGCAAGAACTGGTTTCGTGTATTGTATTAAGCAAAGTTGCGGAATACGCTAACAATTTACAAAATCTGCTTTTTTGCGGATTTCGATTGAAAAATTTGTGGATTCTGGTTACATTTTGCAGATCCGTAATCCGTTACAGTATTTTGTTACGTAATCCGTGAGAAAACAAATGGGCCGGCAAAATTTATGATACATATGCCTTAACGAAGAATCCAAAGAAATTTTTCAGCTTTAAATACTTGTTGCAGAATCCACGACAAAACAAATGGGCCGACAAAATTTATGCTGCAGGTATTTGTACGCGGAATCCATAAAAAGTCCAAATGGAATCCACTTACATTTTGGAACAGTCTTAAAGACTTGTATCTAGATTTCACTGACCTACAGACACCAAACTGAGCGCCGTTTGGCCTCGTTATGCTTTTCTTTTTCTTATTTGAGCTAGCGAAAGACAACTTTGCCTTTGGGGAAACCGTCTTTTCGCAGGATTCAGCGCGATAGATAGCTACACTATTTGAGATCATCATTTATCCAATATAGTTTTAATTGAATCTAATTTACGAGCCGATGTAAAGTACAAAGTGATATACCGGGTTGACCTCCATAAACCGAAAATGCTTATCATATAATTCCATACATCAAATGTAAATGTATGGAAAATGCTAGTCATACAATTTTCATATATTTTCGAAAAATTATTGAAAAAGATTCGAAATAGTTTCTGCAGCTATTTGAACCAGATTAAACAGTCTGGTGATGAAAAGAAAACTAAGTTTCCTTTTTTGGAAAAGAATGGTTATCATACAATTTCCATATAAAAAAGCTGTTTGATTAGCACTTTTTTGATGGCGGCAAAAAAACGTTTTCAAAGTAATATTGAAATTGCTTCAAATTTTTTTTTGTTTTTTTTCTCAACTGCAACTCGAATTTTGTACTAAAACAAACATTGTCCAAAAAACTTTTTGCATTCAAACTTGAATTGATATACTTTATCCGATTCTCTGGACAAATGTTTTCAAACACGCGAAAAACTCTTATTTCTTTTGTATGGCTGTGTATATATGCCTTGATCAATGTCTGATATCTTGAAATTTCTAATTTCAAAAATAATCGACTTTGATAGTTTTTGCCAAAATTTAAAAGTTTGATGCTTTCAGTGTATGATTTGTGAAGAGAACTCTTATACAACTCAGGTCGTTTCCAATGCATTTTAAATGCCAAACGATCAACCCTTGTGACTCTAGTTTTGAGTAAACCATGGGTTTAGTCACTTGTGTTCGGTCACGAAATAAAAATGCGAAATAAAATTTTTAAAAAATCAACATTTCGGTTTATGAAAAAATGCTTGTCTTAGAGTTTTCCTGTATGTACTGAATTTTTCGAACTTGTATGATAAGCATGTTTTCATACATGAAAATTGTAGGACAAGCATTTTTGGTCAACCAGAGATACTTCGTAGATAGCAAAGTACTAAATGACCAAAAATAATGCCTCAATTCAATTCGTAACGATTTATAAAACGGATTAAATCTCCGCTTACGCATTAATTGTGCGAAATTTATCGCGCGTTAACCATCTCCAATTTGTAAAACTGAAAAAGCTCAAACCCCATAATTTAAAAAATAGATCACATGTGAAATACCGTTTGGAAATTGAGCTCAGGGCAGAAGAACCGGAAGAAAAATTGTCAAAGGCTAGCTGAACAATTTAATGAAAAAACAACCCCGAGCACAAATATTTGGTATTTTTCTTCGAAAGTGGGAACAAAAAGCAAAAATCAAAAAAAGAATGTTTTGGTTGCTGCCTCTATTGTTTCTGCAAGCATGTTTGGCAGAATGGCGAGTTAAGGCAGAATGGCGAGACAACTCGTAGCAATTATCCAAGGCAAGTTCACAACATACGACAAAATGAGGCGGGCGACAATTAAAATTGAGCTCATTTTAAACGAATTTGCGGGAAAAATCAAAGAAAGCGCAATGAAAGGTTTTTCAAAAAATGAAAATGAGAGAAAGCCTTCATGTAAACGCAGTTACAGCACCACATTTTGGTGGTACAAAAACTTCAAACGTGATTCTACGTGTGATTGTTTCTTAATTGAAACTATTTCTTAGCTGTTGTTGTTTTTTGACAATAAAAATACGAAATAATTGTATATCTTTTTATAAACTTCAAAACGTTGTTAATCTTTTGAAAACAGAGTAAGCTCTCATTTCAGGAAATGAAAATTGAACCATAAACTTTTAAACGAACCTATAATACAAATTAAATAGTGAAAAGCTCAGATTAAATTTTTGTTAGCGCTCCACATTAAAGTTTTCAAACACTTTTTAACTTACGTGATAGTTAAACTAAAAAATGTTCTCAGTTACTTAAAAAAAGCAATTATACGATGAAAGGCAGGCTTTTCAATTTAGTTATTTTAAGTTTAACCATTGACAAAAATGGTCTGAAGAAAAACAAGCATCATTTACTGCGAGTTATTTCTGACATTAAGGTGCTATATTTCTTAGAACGTTTTCAGCCTCAAAAAAGGAGGGCTAAGGAGGGCATCAAAAATTCGCATTAAGAGCAGATATAACATAATAGAAAAAGAAGAATATGGGAATACGTATTCATTCCAATCGAGATATAAAGTAGATATAATTATAATAGTCAGTGTTTTTGAAATTAATTTCAAATTTGAATTTCGATGTAAACAAACATTAAGGTCACCTCTAGACTCCTTGTTACCTAGAAGAAAGTTCTTGATAGCAAAACTCAGTCAATGATTTTTCACTATCGCAAAATATAAGCTTTCAAAATTTTCTGAAAGGACTTTAACTCAAATTCAGGCATGGAAAAGAGTTCTTTGGGAATCAAACTAACATGACCCAAATTTTACGCTTCTTATACTTTCATTGCAGAAATTTTTCATTTTTGTGGTGTTCGCAGCAGATAAAACTAGCAACCCTCTCAGTTTTGCTCCAGTTTTTAATGCAGTCATGGGTCTGTTCAGATACATAACCTTTACACCTTGATTTCTTTTATAGTTATCTTAAAATTTCATAATTTATTTGAGCAAATAAAATGTTCGAAAAAAGTAAAAAGATTTTTAAAAACATAGTCAATAAAATCATCGAAATATGTTCGAAGTTACGCTTAAAAAATATAGTCCGCAATATCTTTTAGTGAAGTGACTAAGTTTTATCAACTTTGGTTTTTGCCCAAAACCTATAAGCATTAAAAGTACTCGATTGTAGTGAAATTACAGAGGCAGAGAAAATCGTGAAAGATGATGCTTACAGAAACAATAAATCCCGCGCGATAAATCTCTCCATGAAATTTTACTACTTTTTATTTTGGCTCGAACATTTTTATTTTAGCTCTAAAATTAAGTTTGTAAAAATAAGTTGTAACATGACTCTAAGGTTTTTGAAGCTCGTTGCAATTTCCAAATGTTCACCAGCAAACAAAAGTTCATTTAGACTACATTGTTTCTCACCAAACTGCTGTTCGTTACTTCTACTTTTTACCGCCACACCTCCATACACACGCTCCTTTTAACTTCTTTTTACCATACACACGCTCCTTGAAGAATCGCTCCTTGAAAAACCTGGGTTGACAAAAAATGCTTATCGTACAATTTTCGCTTATGGAAAAAATGCTTATCGTACAATTTTCGCTTATGGACAAATGCTTATCGTACAGTTCGTAAAATTCCATAGAATAAAAAAATAAAAATTTTGTGATAACAGCACGACAAGCTTTTTTTCCATTAACAAAATTGTACGAAAAGCATTTTTTCCATCAATGGAGTTGTTGGATAAGCATTTTTTTCATCAATGGATTTGTATTATTAGCAATTTTGAGGCTCTATTGACATAAAATCAACCCGTACAGCGTGCTATCGCTAAGCAAAGGATCACTTGAGAAAACTTTAGAGGTTAAAACCTCTTTAACTGCGTTTTCCACAGAATCTCCAGAAGTTCGAGACTTAAACAAAAAATGCCAACTCTAAAAACAGTAATATTGTTATCATACACAAGAAAAAAGAGCATGGGTCAAGTACACCGCAGTTAGTTCAGATATAACTGAATGTTTCCAAATTGATTCAACATGATAATTTGCAACTGATTCGTCAAGATCAAATGATAGTGTTATGAGAGTTAATCTTGAAAAAAAAACTCTCATATATCAATAATTCAACGGTCTAGTTTTAAACTGAATCAACATGATAACATGGTAATTTTCTGAAAGTTAATCTTACGAAAACTGTATTTCCACTTTTTCAATAAATATATTATGATCAAATGCATCAAATCAACAAACAATACTGCTCATAACTTTTATAATCAAAAAAGTGACGCATGGAATCAGTTAATAGAATGCTTTTTTGAACAGAAATGATTTTTTGAAGGAACGAATCGTTTAAATGAAAATCAAGTTTTTAAAAATTTTGCTGAATGGTTACGAAAACACTTCATTTATGATTTGCAACTTTGTTGGAACAAATTGATTGCATGCAAAAGAATACCTTCAGTAAAAACACCCTTTTTAATGAACTTATTAAAACATTGTACACAAAGTAGCCTCTTGACTGGTGCACGCAAAATATTTCCAACCATTGCGAACATTTTTGTTGCTTAAGGTAAATTTTTTTGCTCAGGCTCACGTTAGTCGGATAAAACACTCATCAATCCAAAACTCTATCAGTTTGAGGAAAACATTTTTTTGATAAATATTATCTATCTTAGGACCTAAAAAATATATCCGGTGCCAAATCGATTAATTAGAAAAATGAGTTGAATTTTGGTTTAGTCTTTTTTCTGAATTAAGTTTCAGAAAATTTTCGTTGGCAATCCTCTTTCTTTTTGTGACTTTGATGCCACTTTTTGTTCAAGTTTTTTTTCGACGTGAGTTTATCTATAATTTTTCGTCCAAAACATCTTGATACCCACATAGTTTTTCTACATATCTATTGATCGAGTGTTTCAATTTAAAGCACAAAAACAATGTACAAAAGCAACAAACGGTTCTCCGAAGTTTTCAATAAATTTCATTGCGTAGTGCGTGGAACAACACAACTTTCCGTGGAAGTGTGTTAACAATTAAAACTAAATTGAATAACTTGTGTTTTTCAAAACCTCTATAGCAAGAACTTGTAACTCGATGGGTGCTATGAAGTAAATTCTGATTATTTTCAATTTTGTTCAAGATACCATGAAGGACATCTTACACTTCAGAGTGTTAACATATAAGTAAATCAAAGTCTATCAAGTTTCAGGCTGGTGGTCGGCAAGTTATTTAACAGTTGTAGAGGACAGCGAGGATTATCAAAAATCTTTGTTTTATACTCCTTTTCTTTCCACACAAAAAAAAGTTAGACCACCTCTCATTTTTTATTATATTTTAAGTTTCCAAACAATCATCAAAACACAAAAATGTGGCCATCGATGTTTCTAAGAGTCATTATCAGCAAGCCATGTTTCTAAGAGTACCTTTCTTTTTGGATTTTTAGCTAGTGAAGCAACAAGTTTTGATAGCTGGTCATAATGGCTCCGCAAAGAATGCAAATTCACGAAAAACAGGTTTTATTTCAATATTCTTGATTTCAATCTGAGTGACCCAAGGATAAGTGCGATGAATAGAGTGACCGAAAAAAGTTGATGAGTTTTTATTCATACTACAGAGGCAAAATAAAATTGTCAAAATGTTATTTAGATGAACAAATTTCTGCACGAAAGTCACCTAGTGAACGTGATTTTTCCTTAGTTAGGTACAAACTATTTCAATTTGGTCACTGAAGCTGGGGTTCTCTGTCTAAAATGAATCCAAATTATTTGAAATTCGTTGCATGCTTCAAGTTTTCACCAATCTACGTAAGTTCATTTAGAACACATTGTTTTTAACCCAATTGCTCAAATTGTCAGAAATTTAAGAATGAAGCATGTCAAGAACACACCACTGAGTCACACGCATCGTACCAGTATGACAAAAGCTACAAAAGAAATTTTTTTTGAAGGAAGCATTGAAAGTTGTTGCGTTGTCTGAGTAGAGCAGGAAAGCTTTCAAATACAAAACATAGAGAATTGAGCACCGAGGCACTCAGAATTGAATTTTTATATATTAGACTCTTTTTCAATTGTTTCAACACCTGTTATCTTAATGAGAGCTTATTTTGCAAAAATTGTTTTCCTGCCTAATCATCATAAATTATTTATGATTATCTGCATATTAGGCTGTTTTGGAATCAACAAAAAAAGGGTGCTCCACTCTTTTAACTGTCAAAGGATTTAAGCTCTAAAACCCTTTAGTTGGGTTACAGCATGTACACACAATTGCTGTTTTGGAGAACCTATTTTTGAACAATTTTGCTGAATCAAAACTAGAAAAAATCGTTTCAATCGTTTTTTGCGTTGTTTTTGGAACAATCTTTATGCAAAGGACAACGTCGTCAATTTTTAAAGTTTAATTAAAGCACCCTGTTCAAGCAATCTGCTAAAAAAACTGTACAGAATATGGGTTGTTGACCGATGCAGGCAAATTAGTCCACTTATTTCTGAATGATTTTGAGCTTTAAGGTACCCTGGATTTGCTCATGTTGGAGTATATCAGACAGGGATAAATCCCATTTACCCAAAGCTCCTTCAGTTTGAGGCAAGTAAATTTTTTATTTAATAGATAATCTTCGAACTGTTTTTGAAGCAGAAAAAATTTATATTTATTTGGTGTTTAGTGAATTTCTTGCTCTTTTTTCCAAAAGTTTCTAAGTTACTCAAAGTAACTCAAAGTAACTCCAATAGTCAAAAAAATGATTTGAGTGTGTGCTATATTAAGGCTTTTTCATTCATTTGAAAACTTTTAAGAACTAATCTCACTGAGAAAAGCTGGTTTGAAACTCTGTTGCGTTTCATTTTTTTGAAAAAATCAAGCGAACGAGTTTAGTTTTTATATAAAAAACGGTTATTTAGAGCACAAAATTTTCAACTCAACATAACAAAATAAGTTAAAATTTTAATAGGTGGTATTAAAATTTAAAAATTAAAATTGTCAAAAAATGATGTAAAAAACTTTTCTGCACTTAGGAAATAAATTCGATTTTAGAAAAAAAATTTATGGAGTCAATTGCTTTGGGGACCATTTGTTGTCAATTGAAGTCAATGCTAAACTACTAAGCGTTTGTTGAATTCATCCAATTACAAAATGCACAAAAAATTTTTAGGCTGAAAATTGATTTTGTAATGTGTTGTGGCGGAAAAACTCTGATCAGAGCATTTTGTGCTACTTGATCAGCCGTTTTGAACTTTTTTCAAATAATGAAATATAAGACCGGAGAGGACGCGAACTAACTTGGTAAAGGATAATTTATAAATAAAATAATACCTTTTGGTCTAAAAACTTTATCATCCGAAAAGAAGAAGAAAAAAGTAAATTGAACGAATTCGAGCTGAACTTTTTTTTAATGGCTTCAGCTTCAAAGTATATATTAAGTTTTTAGCCAAAATGGTTATTTTAGGAAACCAGAGCAGAAAACCAGAAGTATAAAATTTGTCCAATAACAAAGTTACAAATCTGTTTTCTATTTTTCTAAGAAAAAAGTAGTGTTGTCTTTTTCTTATAGATTAAAAGCCAAAAAATTAGCCAAAGTTTTCTTGATGTACATATCGACGGAAAATGGAGAAACAAGCTTGAACCTTGTGAAAATTTTACTGCATCTCGCCTTATCTCTTGAGGAAAGTTGCAAGTTGCGGCAAGTAAGTAACAAAGTAAGAAACAAAACCAGAAATCTAAAACTTTTCAGACGGAAAAATCTTCGAAAAAAATATTCTATCAATATATTTTATTCAATCATGTCAATTTGAAATGAAACCCAGTTAAACAACTAAACTAACTGCGTATAGAGAAATTGCGCCTTTTAAGTTATACTTTCTATCAGGGCCCCGCTAAAAATAATAAGTATTGCATTAATTGCAAAAAAAAATTTTTTCTTTTTATCACTAGAAATTATGTTGCATTATTTATTGCAAGTGTTCTGCAATTATGAGAATTTGGTAATTTTTTTGATATATATGTTATTATTTTTTTATTAATTAGTGTAGTATCAGACCCTAGTTTTACACGGCGAGCTAGACAGGTTGCTGCTTTTGTTTTTCCGTTTGCATCTATGCATTATCACAATGATAAAAAAACAAATATTTGAAATTTCACATAATTATTTAATCAGCTTTGTATTTGGTAGAAAAAATTCTTTAATTTCCTATTCCATAGATTTTATCACTGAGGTAATTTCTGGCAATAGTTGCAATAATTTATTGCAAGGTCTGCTGCAATACAATTATTAATTGCGTACCGCACTAGCGCCCATGGATCATAATCAACTATAATGTCATAATATGGTCAGTATCTAAAAATTAACAAAATAATTGATAATAATCCATTAAAAATGGATTATAATCATCATATTTTTTCTGTCAATTTAATCCATTATATTCAATAATAATCCATTAAAAATGGATTATAATCTTGATATTTTTTATGCCAATATAATCCATTATAGTCGATTATAATCGATTATAATGGATTTTTGTGAGAGGCCAGTCATGAAATTTACAACTTTTCTGAAAGTTATTTCATTTTCTGTTTAATGCAGTTGCTACGTACGTTTCATAAAAATTTACATTTCACATTAAAATTTATATGTTTTTTTATCTTGTATACTTACTCTGATTGAAATCCCACCCCCAGTTTACTTTACCTCCCCCCCGCCCAGTTTGTTTTACTCTGGCAGGGGGAGGGGGTAAACGGGGGGGGGTGATGCATTATATTCATGGAGCAAATATAATCCATTATAATCGATTAAAATCGATTACAATGGATTTTTTCGAGACATTATACATGAAATTTACAACTTTTTTCGAAGTTATCTCTTTTCCTGTTTAGTGCAACTGCTAGGTACGTTTCATAAAAAATTACATTTCGCATTAAAATTTATATGTTTTTTTTTGTCTTATATATTTTGATTGAAATCTCAACCCCAGCTTACTTTAACCCCCCCACCCAGTTTACTTTACCCCCCCCCCCCCCCCATTTTACTTAATCCTCCCCCCGATTTTGGGGAGGCGGTTGATGATTGACACCCCCAGTTGGGGGAGGTAAAAAACCTTAGGGGGTGGCGTTTAGTAAAAGGCATAGCATAGATTTTGCAAATTGCCTGCAAAATTTGCAAAATTTCTGCAAAACTAATCGAAATTAGTTCTAAAAATAAAATGAATTAAAATCGATTATAAAGGATTAAAATTGATTTTTGTTTTAAAAATAATCGATTATAATGGATTATCTTGGTAAAAAAAATTGATTTCAGCGCCAAAAATAATGGATTATAATCAATTTTAATGGATTATAATGGATTCTTTTTTTTTCATAAACAATCGATTATAATGGCAATATAATCAATTTCGTGGTCTGAATTTTATATCTCTAGTGGATTATACTGGATTATTTTTGTGTCGCGAATCCATTTTAATCATTTAGATTCAATGGGCGCTCGGTGCGAGGTGCTCCAAAAAACAAAACATTTCGTTTCTACGCTAAAATATAATGCAACAGTTATATCAAATTCCCGGCTTCCTATGTGATAAAAAATATTTTCAAAATTGGATCAAAAATAGTGCAAGTAAACAAAGATTGAGAAGGCATGTGGACCCATATGGGTCTTGTATATTTCGCCCGAGTTTTGTAATTTCAAAAAGTCAATCATCGATTAGGCAATGACCAGGAGACGGATTTGCGCTGATGGATTAATACTTAGGCGTTAGCTTGTTTAATTCGATTTGCAACAAAGCCAGTTTTTCAGTAACAAAATCGATATGAAGTTAGCAATTGTTTTCTCCTGGAGCATTTTCTGATTTTTTGATGTCCGAGCAAAGTTCGGCAGTCTATTTGCAATAAAATCGAAAATTTTATCAAACAATTTAATTATATTCTAATCAATTTGGCTGATTTATATATCTGCTTAAGACTTAAAATGAAGCAAACGTCAAAAAATTACAAAAAACGACTTGCTCGATATTGAATTAGATAAAATTGCTACGTTTTGCCCTCGCCATTTTCAAAGCCAGCATTTTTTAATCATATCGATGCAAATTATTCAACAAAAACTTTTCGACACTTTGTTTTGTAAACTGAAAAGAAAACCCAAAAAATTCAATATAGAGAAGTTCATGCAGCAACAAAGCAAGGAATCTATTCACAGAAGAACGTCTACATCCTGGTTTTAAGACCCGGATTGACTAATAATGCTTGTCATACAATTTTCATATATGGAAAAATGCTAGCCATACAACTTAATACAATTCCATACGCACAGAAAATTCTTACAAAACTCCAAGAGAAGCAGTTTTCTATACATGAAAATTGATTGATAATCATTTTTCCATGACAGAAATTTCGAATTTTGCTTTGTTCATGTGGGTTTTCCGAAAACACAATAAGCCAAGTTTTACATTAAAAAAAACAATAGGTTGAGTGGCAAAAATCGCACAGTTTAACTGCATTTTGTATGAAATTGCATGATGAGCATTTTACATGAATGGAGGTCAGCCCGGGAATCAGCATCTCACATGCAAAAGCATACAATTCTATACGTACAGAAAGTTCTAAACAAAACAATTCGATTGTCATTTCATGGAAGTTCATTTAACTTCAGAGTGAAAGTTCATTTCAGTCTATTCGATGAAATATTGTTTTTCAACGGGGTTGGATCCACCGTCAATTGGACTTTTAGCCTCCACTTCAATTTCGGGCACAGTTTTGTTTGTTTTCTCCAATCCATTTCCAAATTGATACCGTTGGCCATACTGCAACTGAATTTCTTTTCGAAGCTGAATTTGCAGCTGTTTCAGTGCCAAGTTTTCATTTTTATCTGGCATTCTATTTATCGCGACGTCGGCCAGCTGCATTCTATCTTGATTTGGATCTTGTTGCTGTTTTTCGCCACGACCATCGTCATTGTTGTTTTTGTTTTGACAAAAAGTTGCAAATAATTTTTTCTTCACTTTACGGAAAAAATTGTTTAAAATTAGTCGAAACTGCTGGTTTTGAATTAGGAAGAAGAAAAATGCAACAGACATGTTGAGAGACACGAGAACAACAGCGATGTTGTTGAGCAGTCGAACCAGCATAAATTTAGCCTCACTGTCCAGACCAGTTTCAAGTTCACCTGTCTGGACTTCACTGGCGGCTGCGATGACAACGAAGCGAGCAGCTGAGAATATGAAGTAGGATATGCTGCAGATGATGGATCCAGTTGTCATGGACTTCTCCTTTTCCCACTCCTCCGAAGAAAGATGGCCCATGCCATGCAGCTCAGCCGCCATTCTCCTACAACACCAAAACGCTCTATCAGATCTGACAACCGACACTACAAACCGATTGTTTTTCCAATTTCAATAAGCTATGGCTCATTTTTTTTATCGATGACAACAATTTTTGATCCGCTAACAATTAGTGAAAATTTTTGTAGCATGAAAAAGCTTCAAATTACGCTCAACAGAGAATGTGGGAGATTGTTACGTCTTAAACTTTTGCTACTCAGAATTTCTGTTTCTTTTCTTCCGCTCACCTCATTTTGATCAAGATGTACAAATTGAGACATAGAACGACGAGCATTGGAACTACACTGAAAAGAGAGAAGTAGGCGGGGTAGAGAAACTGGAAGTGCTTCAGAAAAGCCACGTCTTTCTCGCAGACACCGTCGCCACTGTTGAACACAGTCGTGAGCCAAAGGGGAGAATAAGCCAGGAGTGAGATGACGCAATTTATAACAGTGGTCACAAACGGCTGCCTCAGTTTGTACATCACGTGGTCTCGGTACCAGGAGAAGTTGCGCAGCGCCGTGAATCTATCGACCACGAGGAGGAAGTGTTCGTTGTAAGCAGCCACCATGAGAGCACTGCCTATCCACCACGACAGCCGACACGAGAGCTGCGAAAAGTCTCCAAAGAGAAGTCTGCAAACAAGAACACATTCGAAGGATATATTGAAAGGTATAAAATCAGAGCCTTTGGTCTGCTGAAGCTCCTATGTTGCCTGTATTTATTGATTTCACTGTTTTATTTCTTTAAGTTGCTACGATATAATTGTTGTTCCGATCATTAAAAATGAGGAAGAACTCTGTACTCGGGTGTGTTTAGTTTTTTATTTTTGTTTTCCACGCAAAATCAGGTACCACAAATAATCATTGGACTGGGTTGAGTGATATCATATTAAAACCTTTTCAGTCTGATTCGAACCACATTTTAAAATTCCAAAAATTTTCTTCTATTGTCGAGAAAAACCGCTTTAAGCTTTTTGATTTTTCGTCTTTACTCGGGCTTACAACAGCTGAAATCTGCAAATCTGCCTCTTAAGACCTTAAAACTTAATTTAAATCAAAAAAACCTATTTTTGGAGTTTTTAGCTTCATTTTGGGAACCTACACTAATTTGGAAAAAAAAAACTACACAAATTTGGAAAAAAAAATCTTTCTAAACCGTAGTTTTCTAAAGACTATGGTCGGAACATTCTGTGCTACTTGCGCAGTAACCGACTATCCTTGTTCAGTTTTGTAATTCACACAGGAATATTAAATGTAAATAAAAACAGTTACCTAGTAGATACAAGACTAGGCTTGTATCAAAAAAAAAATTGGAAGCTCCAAGTTGCCAGTATGTTTTTGTTTGAGTTTTTTGTGTTCCAGGTAATTGAGCAATCATCAATTGAATATCTGATGTCATTTCTTCCAAAACACTCTTTTATCAAACCATTGTCATAATTTGTTTGGGGATATGTTTGAAATGAGTTATCGTTATGTGACCAAAACGAGAAGAAATACATCAAAATTCTTTTCAAAAGTTTCTTTCTTTTGGCGCGTAAATTTTAGTTAAGCGCTACAAGAAAGAAACTTTTGAAGAGAATTTTCAGCCGAAAAAGTGAACTTGTAGGAGAAAAATCCGAAGATGAAAAAATCGGGGAGCGCTGAAGTGATTACGTATTCGCCTCTCAATCAACAGTTCAGATGTGTGAAGCCCACCAGGGTCCGTGCTCGTTGCTTGAGGGTACGCCCAGCCCAAAAAATGCATTTTATTCTCAACCAGGGGCACAGCAGCGCTGAGCTGAACAGGTTGTATGTTGGTCCTTCCCCTAGTAGAAAAATGGTTGCAATAAAAAAAAACGTGAAAGTTATGATAGTACTAACCCGATGAGTCCGACAGCTTGGACGACATCCAGAACAGCCACGAGAATGAGACGAAGTTTCAGCACTCGATCTACGCGAGTGTCAATCACAGTGGCAACTATTAGCACATTGCACGCAGTCGCAATCGTAGCTGCCAGGGGAAACACCAGTCGGCGGGTGATGTTAATCATCGACTGGAGATTCGCAATAACACTCTGGTTGAAGTTACCAGAAACTTCTAAGCTTTCGTTCACATTAAAGGTTTCCATCGGAATGAATCAGTTCAATACAATATAACTGTTTTTCGATATGTGTTTTTGGCCGGTAATTGACCCAACTCCAGGAAGGAAATGACGAAAATAGTCTGGAAGTAGCCTCAAAACGGAAATATTTTCTTTCAAATTAAGGAGTCAATTTTTTTTCAGTCGATATCACAAAAGGTTTTGCTGAAGCTTTTGAACTAAATAAGGACGGTGTGATCAATTTGGGCTGGAGGTTTGGGTTGTAGACTCGATATTTCTCAAAAACCAGAATGCTCCTTCTGTGAAAAAAATATTTTGTCAAATATCCTTTTTTGGCTTTTTCACAAAATCTCTTTTGAATTGACATGCATCTACAACATGTCGACCAAATCCTGAAGTTTCTCTAATCAAGGCGCGTTGAGAACCAGCATAAACTAATTCTGAGCATGTGTAGCGCAACTTTTTAGTCAACGTAGAAAATGTTCCCAAAAAATGCACTGCGGCACAGAATTTGTTGATAGAACACAATAGAAAACTTGACGACCGAAGAACAGGTTTATTTGACAATATCGTGAATTTCCTCAATTTACTGAGCAGTTATTTAGTACAGACTTTTTACAAGGCTTATAGATAAAAAAAACAAGATATAAAACACTTCGCTTCGCTTGACAATTTTCAACCAATCTTGAACAAGAATTCGGCGTTGACGAATTTCCTTAAATTTCAGCTACACTAATGGAGCTTTCTAGATTGTTCATTTTAAAAAGTCGTAGGCTGAAATTAAAACATGTTGGGAGGCTCTCTACAGCAGACGATTTGAAAAGCAGACAAATTCGCCAAAACAAAAAAAATCAGCTCAAATACAGAAAAATAACAAAAAATTCAGAATATTTTTTAATCAGCTTCTGTTATTATGCTTCTGATCAAGTTTTTTAAAGATTTAATCATTTTTTTTACAGATCAATTGAATAGACTTTTCCTAGCTCTCATCATACATACTGAGATGGTATATTAGCAGTACTTTCACCGCAGCGCGTACGAATTCTAGAAAATGGTAAGAGTGCCACTTTTAGGCACTTTGTTTCTTGGGAGAACTTGGCCAAAAGATATGAAGCGCTTTTCGGCACCGCAATTAATGCATATTTTCCAGGGTTTCTCGATTAAAAATAGACACCGTAAAATAAAAGCAAAAAGGATGCCTGTCGATTGCGAGGGGATCGAATTTGCGCAGGAATTTGAGGGGGTGCGATGGTGGTTTGAGGGATTTGTAATCACACTCTCCTGGTTCTGAATCTCTCTGCTGACAAAGTTATCTACTCTGCTATCACAGACGCGCCCTAAAGATTGCACTAATTGCACCTTCAGCACTAATTACAAAACGACAGGTTAAAAGCATTGTAATTTGATTAACACGAGAAATGCAAATTTGATAAATTACTTCAACAAACAACAATTAACTTTTTGATGATGTTGTTTTTGCGAACTGAAATGAAATGCTAATTTTAGTCTCTGTAGGCGTAATGGTGGCTTTCATCTTCAATTTCGGGCTCTAATTGAGGACTGCTCTTTTTGATGAAGTCTCTTTTTGATTGACTCGCCACTTCACCTCAGCAAAGCCTGTTGTATATAAAATTAGAGCAATTAAATTTAAATTTTGGCCAATCAATCAATGAATTGGATAATTTTGTAAGACTGGGAACTTAAAGAAAAACATTTGCAGTTTTAACCAACCTGACGAAACTCTTAGACATCCTGAAAAAATCGCGATTTTTTATTATTCTGAAATTATTGCAAAAAAAAATCCCAAAAAAAATTCAGTATTTCAAAATTACTTTCAAAATTTTCTGCAATGCTAACTATTTTCTTAAGGCAGCGACGCAGAGGCGGATCTAAGGATCATCTTGAGGAGAGCGGAAATTCAAAAAACCAAATTGATTTTCGAGCACTCCCAGAACACTATGAGGGCCTATTTCGACCAACATTTCTGCGCTGCAGGCAAGTTTTTGAAAAAACAGGCCAAAAAATGCGTTTTTATGCACTTTTTGGAAGATTTTTTGGCGCGCGCTTGATATCCTTTAAAGTTAGTATAAATTAGATTACATTGACGACCCTTTGATTGTTGAGTGGAATCACTGAGAAGGAAACGACATAAAATTTCAAAAAATGGAGTTATCAGACTTTAGAATGAAAGAAACTCATAAACTTTAAAATGGCCGTTGACGGGGCCAAAGAAGATGAAAGTTTTATCCCACGCATTATGATATTTTATAACAAGAAAAACCTGTAGCTTGAGCAATTAGCTCAAAAAATATGAACAACAATGGTTGAAAAATAAAATTTTGTAGAATAGGAAACAACCTTTGAAAGCACTTGACAGGAAAAAAAATCAAGTAAAGTTTTTTTCTAATTTTATTAGTTGAAATAAACAAAAAAAAACAGCAAGATTTGAAATAACTGAAACGACACAGAGGCAAAATTAACAAAAACAGATGAACATGGCAAGGAAGCGAACGGAAAGTGAGACAGAAATTAGAAATTCGAAAAATTTGGATTTGAAAAAAAACAAGAAAAAATCATTTTCAGGAAAACAGATGAGATACTCAGCCAAGAAAACTCAAAAATTGTTTTGAAAACAAAACAAAATATTTGTCTTTTTTTATTCTTTTTTCAAAAAAAAATCAGGTTTTCAAGAAAAAAAAAATTGCTCATTTTGACGTTTTTTTCCAGGTTGTCTGAGCTCTCTCAAACTAATAAGAGAAAAATTTTGAGCTCTCTTTTCTGATAATTATTATTTTTAGCTCCCTAAATAAAACAAAAAGCTTTTTTTTCATTGAGCGCTTTCTTCTCATAATTTTTATATGTAGCGCCCTAGGCGCCTTTGAGAGATTTTAAGTTCATTCATTCAAAACTAACGTCCCTAACTAGTATCATCAAAGACCAAAGCGGGAAGCTGCGGGTCGGCTGGAGATTGAACGTTTGAGTGGATAAAGGGGCATCCGTTCCCAAGGAGATTTGGTCATCTTCTGTTTGCTGTGCTGATGATCAGGGCTGATGGCTGCTGCTGGAAAATGTTGACGCCTGGCTAGAGTCATAAACTAGTATTGGCTGTTGCTGCTCTGATTCAGCTGTGTGGGGGCTTGAACAGTGGTGGCATCAGTGTTCTGCTGTTGTGGGGTATTCTCTGCTGTATTTTCTTGTAGCATCTGTCTAAAACCATCGATGAGGTCGTCGTGTTCATCTTGTATATCAGTGAAGCGGTAGATGAGATCCACCCTTGTCTCTCTGTCAGCCATGTTCGAGCTCAAAGTCATGTCAATGATCGTTTTTTGTACTCGTCTGAAGAGGAGCTCTAGTTGTGCGATGAGAAAAACTCTCTGAGTGAGAGTTGTTTCGTTTGCCATGGCTAGCCTGTCGTAGCTGATCGTTGTTGTCATTGCAGTTGTCGTAGATATCGTATCCAGTCGTAATTTAAACTTACATTGTTAGTTCCTTTCCAAGGTAGCTAGACCAAAACATGAAAGGAAAGTAGCGAAAAGAACAATTGTGCTGTAAATGTATTTTCAAATAAGTATAATTTAGCAATTGAAAGTTACAAATGAATGACAGTAGCTCGTTCCGATACTTAAAAAAGGCGGAAAAATATATAAGTCAGACGAAAAGCTAACGTCGCTTTACCAAAATTAAGCTATGGGGATCCGAATTGTTAAACCAATTTTTTAAAGTTTTTCTATCCTAACCAACTGCAAAATGAGTGTGTTCCCTGATTGGCACTAAAGACAAAATTTTGCTTCCAGCTCGGTTAAAGTGTAGTGCAAAAGTGTGGTGTCTGGAGGTTTAGCTGAAAGCCATAAAGGAAACGAACTGGTAATCTTGTCCAGTGTATTTGAGCTCTTTCTGACTTTTAACGTTGATTTGAATATAAATTTTTTGGTTGCACGTGTTTGTTAATTCAGTTTTGCATTTTTCTCGTTTTTGTATTTGCTGTGTTATGGTTTTCAATTTTTTCCCCGGAGTTTTCCTGATTTGCATATGAAAAGTTGACGTTATCTAAGATGGTTGTCAATTATCAAATTGGCATTTAACACTCGGCTTCATTTTGCAGTTGCAAAAAAAAAGAAAAAAGGGGTGGGGTGGTTCCTATTTATGAAAATTAAAACCTTGGTTTAACGGTCGTGTAAATATCGGTTGAAGTTGTCGACTATGGCTGTTTGGGGCAAGGCTGGCTTAGGATGAGGCTTTAATTCTCGTAAAACTTCGTTTGTTGAGTGATTGTAATAGTCTGTGGACATACATCTGGTCATCATCGGTCGGTTTGCTTCGTTTGATCCGTCTATCTGGCCAGAGTCCTGGCAACGTCATATAGAATCGATACAGTTTCTCCTATTGGCGTCGTCTTTTTTGCCCATCGTTGTCGTGACAGTACTGTTAGGATCTTGCGTGGTGATGCGTCTTGCGTTCATGAAGTGCTCAACTTCGCAAAGAACGGCGTTGAACGTGTCGTCTGTTAGAACCTGGCTTCGTATGATGGCATAGAACGAGTCTTTTACTGTTCTCCAAAATGAAGAGCATAGGCAGTGTTAAAGGTCCATTCAATCTGATGATTGGCGTAAAACTGGACGTAGTGTCTCTTGAGTTCTTGTTCGGCTGCGGTGAAATTGTTACGTTTAGTTGTCAGAAACAATAGCTTTCCTCTGCGTGCGAAGAATCGTCTTCAGGTACAGATGAAGGCGTCTGCTGATTGGCCTTGGCACAACTCAAGATGTACGGCTCGTGTTGTTAGACATGTAACTATAACTCCGTAGCGTTTGTTGGAAGTTCCTGCGGTTTTCGAGTTGAACAGTCCAAAAAAATCTGATCTTAACTGATGAAAAGGAAAGCGCTTGCCTTCAGTAAATCTAAAGGCGGGTATGGGAGCAAGTTCCGGGTCTGGTCTAGTTTCTAAGTTCCATCGACAGTCGTAAATTTTTTTCTAATATCCTGTCGATCTGCGCGCGAACACAGAGAATCCAATATTCATTTTGTAGAACATTTCTTGTTTGCTGGCGAGACGAATGGTGGTTGTCTTTGTGAATTTGTCGTATATAGTGGTGATGTGCTGGGTGGGGTCCATCAAGGATAATTGGGTGTTTCATGCGATAGTCCAATTGAGATTTCTCGAGGAGTAAACGGGCTCGCAAAAACCCATCTTCGTTTAGAGTTTAGAAAGGGTGACAGATGTCGAAGTCTGCTAATGGTCTCGGATGGTTTAATTCGTGTCAATGCGTTAACCTATTGGTTGAAGTTCTCTTTGTGTCTGTTTAAAGTAAAAAGTCTTTGCGGTAACTAAATTGTTGCTGGTCAGTTTCGCGGTCGGGTGTTTGTTGCGGGAGTGTAGATCTTTTATCTTTAAAAATCCTGGCTGCACACATCACGTATGCGGTTGAACGGACAAGTTTTGTCCATTTGAAGATTCTGGTGTAGTCAATGAAACTTGGTACTGTCGTTTCGGTGGAAGCTTGAAAAGCTTGCACTGGTGTTGTTTCTGTTTCTTCCATGTGTCCGATTC
This sequence comes from Symsagittifera roscoffensis, assembly GCF_963678635.1. Classification (NCBI taxonomy): domain Eukaryota; kingdom Metazoa; phylum Xenacoelomorpha; order Acoela; family Convolutidae; genus Symsagittifera; species Symsagittifera roscoffensis. The sequence goes on from NC_087064.1 coordinate 1,385,274, forward strand.
GATCGTTGAGTAGCGAAGTATCCGTATTGGCGTCGTGTAATTGTAGCTTTGTCCAGCTACATTCTAGTTCACATATAAACTGTGGTACGGCAAACCATCTTGATTTGTTAGAGAATTTCGATAGGGTAATTCTACGGGTTCCGTCGTCTGTTGGGTTTAGGGGTCCCGGGCAATGTTACAATCGACTCGCTTGGGTGCTTTCCAAAATTTCTGCTACTCTGTGAGCCACATGATTTGTTGTCGTTTAGCAAATCTCTGTATCCACTGAAATTTTGTTGTGCTGTCGATCCACATATGTGTAGAGCTGATGTCAATCCTGTGTTCTTTCTGAATGAACTTTGCGAGGCGAGCACCAAAAACTGCGAATTGTAGTTCAAATTTAGTCAGTGTGTGCTATTTTAGGGAAGCCACTCGATCTTTTCCTAGAACAAATGCGCACCTGATTTGCCAAGTGGCACTGTTGCTGTACACAAAGTAAGCAACTGCTGCTAAGGCGCTGTAGGAGGCACCTGAAAAAAAAACATGAAAAGCGGTGTTGCCGTAGCTGCATCCAAAGTAGTGTCGAGGTATTTCCACTGTCTGTAGGTATTTTCTGTTTTTAGTGCTGTATTATTCGAAGTCGACTAGTAATATGTGCTGCTATTCCACTTGACACTCGATTCAAAGATTGTTTGAGGAGACTGCGCGAAGTAGATTCCGTTGTGTTGGTTTCTTCTGGCCGCGGTCGTGTAGTTTGTCAGCGTTGAAGCTGAGTGAATCAGTACTTACTCTCCATAATATTCCAAAATTTCGATTGAAGAGTTTGGGGTCTTTGATTTCGTCTACGGTGATGGATATGTGTTCTTCTGGTTTTGTTTGCAGAATTCTAAGATCCGTAGTTATCCACTTCGTCAGGTTGAAGCTCCCTTATTGTAGTACGCGTCGAAGGGCTTCTATGATTCATTGCGATATCGATGTTGTCAGTGGCTTCGAAGAAGTCGTTCCTCTAGAATTTCCCGTAGAAAAGTTTTCGTATGTGTAGATACTTTTCACCATTGTCATTTGCGCAAATTGTTTATGCGTAAACTGCACAAATGGGAGAAAATTTGGCTACAAAGACAAATCGAGTGTACTGGAAAATTCGGGTTGTTCTGCTCGCCAGGGGAAACGAAGATTTTTTTGATCTTCGGGGTTAACAGATACCTGCATGTACATCCCTCCCATGTTGGCAGTGATGTTGTGGTTTCGCTCGCAAAAACGGTTAATTACTCCTAGTAGGTTGCAGAGCAAGTCAAGTCCAGTGAGAAGCATGTCATTTAGGCAATTTTTTTAAAATTTCGGATTTGGCGTTGGAAACACGGCGAAGTTATCCTGGCTTGCTTGGATTGATTACGCCATGCTCAGGTAAAACTCATCCTGTCGAAGGTATTTTGTCTTGCTGTAACTTACTTATTTAGTGCTTGCTGAGATCCTTGTCAATTGTATCCCGGTACAGGGCGAGTTTTTCCGAATCCTTATTAAGTTGTATTTTTATCCGGTGGAGTTGGGCAATTTCTGCTTTATAGTTGATGGGAAGATTCGCATTTTGTTTCCACAGAAATCCGAGTCGGTAATGGTTATCGTATAATGATATAGTTTTCCGAAGTGTTTGCATAGCGTGTCTTTCGTCCGATGACATCGTTATTTCAGACTATGTGGCAAAGTTTTCCAGTCGCCGTAAGGAAGAGAGAAGATCCGAGTCAGTTGATGTCTGTATTGGAGTCGCTGTTGCTTGATGGCTTGAGAAGTGTGCAATGTTGTTGCTCGGTCCTGCTATTGTGCACCCTCGGGCTGTAAGGACTGCTCGAGGAACAGTTTGATTTCCTTTGAATATGGTCTTGGGCCTCATGATGTCAATATTGTCAGCTCCAGTCACAGGGACTACGTCTTTGTTGTTGAAGGAAGATATATATCCCTAAGGTGGTCGTATTGGCTGCAGTTTTTGTTCATATTTTGGGGCTCCCCAGCATTCAGGTTGATGTGCTTTTTGATTTGAACATTATTTAGTTCAAATTATATCCAGCAAGCAGCAGATGACGAAATCTCTTCAGATAGCCGAGATACTCAGCAAAAAGTCCTCTAGACAGGTTTCAAAGTCAAAACAACGATGACCTGATCGCCGCTCCAACAACCAGAAGGCGACACCACCAACGCAAGCCTCAGCTACTCGCAGTAACAAAACAGCAGTTCGTTACAGCAGCAGATTCTCAGACATCGAGTAACGGACAGTCGCGAACGGACTACAGTCTCATTACTAGACCTCTGAAAGTAAAAATTGAGCCTTTGGACGGAAATACCATGAAACGGAGCATGTGGTTCGGACTATTCGAACCAACAATCCACAATCAACCGATCTCGGACGTCGAAAAGATGACTAATCTGCAGACTTTAACGACTGGAAAAACAAAACAAGCTCTTTCTGGTTGTTCCTTTAATAGCACTAGGCACAACGCTGCGCTCCAAAACCACGACGAAGATATGGACCACCCGTCATCATCATCAATGACTTAATCAACAGACTACAGAACTTCAAGCGACCGTCAAATCATCGATGGGATTCGTAGATGGAGTTCTTTACAATAATCAGTAATATGGTTGAAAACTTTCAGACGCTTGGGCTCAATGATGATTTGAACTCTACAATATACGCACAATTCGCCATCATCAAATTGCAACACCATCAGCAGCTTCAATGGACTCAGTACATCACCGCCCAGAACATTGACCAGCATAATCTCATCGCCTCCAACGACTGAATAACTGGATAAGACAGTTTGCATTAGCATGCAATACCTTATCACCCGTGCAACCGAAGCGATGAACATGGATTCGAGCGATCGATAACACATACCGCCAAGACTTCGATACGCCAACGGATCTCGACCATCAAACAACCAGCCTTCACAGAAGACTTCTCAAAATTGGAATGCGAACACCCGACCCCTATGTCCCTTCGACGGATAGATTCACCACCCAGCAAACTGCAGAAAGTTTCAGAAGTCATCTTTGGAAGAGAAGAAGAGACTCGTTTTGGAAAATAAAATTTCTTACAAATGCCTTGCACAACATCAAGTGAAAGACTGCCCATCAAAGCACACATGAAATAATTGCAATCATCATCATCATACATCTCTACACAATGAACAACGAATACAACGACCAACAAAGCTTAATCCAAACCAGCGATCAAATCAATTCAACCATCTTGTCAGCCAAAACAAGATATCAGGAATCAACAGCTCACTACTGCTACTTTTACTAGTCAACATAACACATTTCAAAAAATACCTTAATATATATGCCTTTCTTAATGCAGGAAGTACATACATTTATACCGAAACTGATAGCAGCATATCTTCAACTGGAGTAAACTCACTATCAGGAACAACTTCTCATTTCTTCAACTAGCAAACGATAGACGCTAAGACACTGGATTTTAATTTTCATTCATTGGGAAAAACACTTAAGAGTATTGTTGAGGTCTGGCTCATGATTGCTGCTGCTCGATTTTGTTGACGTATGGCTAGAATCCTGATATAGCATTGGCTGTTGATGCGCTGAATCAGCTGTGTGTGGTGCTTGAACATTGTTTGCATCAGTTCTCTGCTAATGTGGAGTTGTCCCTGCTGTATTTTCTTGCAGCATCTGTCTAAAGTCATCCATAATGTCGTCGTGTACATCATGTAGATGAGTGAAGCGGTTGATTAGATCCTACGCTGTGGCCTACTCAGTCGGTTGGTCTACAAGGTAGGTAGTGGCGTCTTCCAAGTTGCTGAGAGTTTTCTTCATCTCGTTCTCTGAGTCAGCTATGTTGTAGTTCAATATGATGTCAGTGATGACTTTTCGTACTCATCTGAAGAGACCCTCTAGTTGTGCGATGAGAAGATTTCCCTAGAAGAAAGTTCTTTTTTTGGGCATGGCTAGCTTGTTGTAGCTAATCGTTGTTGTCGTTGCAGTTGTCGTAGATGTCATATTTAGTCGTAGTTTTGACTTATTTTGTTAGTTCTTTTCCTAGGTAGCTAGTTCTAAGAATAAGAGGAACGTAGCGAATAGAACAATGATGCTGTAAATGTATTTTCAAACAAATCTAACGAAATAAATTAAGCAACTAAAAGTTACAAATGCTTAATAGTAGTTCGTTCCGATACTTAAGCAGGCGAAAAATAAAATGAACCAAAAAGTAAAGTTAAAGACCCTTTACCAAAGTGAGGCTATGGGGGTGCGAATTCTTGGATCGATTTTTAAAAAAATTTTATTTCTTAATCACTTGCAAAATGAATGTTCCTTGATTGACACTAAAGACAAAATTGGGCCTCCAGCTCGGTGAAAGGGTAGAGTTAAAGTGTGGTTTCTAGCGGTTTAGCTGAGTGCCATATAGAAAACGAACATGTAATCGTTTCTAGTTTAGACGGTGTATTTGAATAAAAATTAGTTGTTTGCACCTGTTTGTCACTTAAATTTTGCATTTTCCGACATTTGTTTTTGCTGTGATCCGGTTTTCATTTTTTCAAGAGTTTTTCTGATTGCATATGAAAAGTTGACGTCATCTAAGATGGTCATCAATTGTCAAATTGGCATATAACTGGGGTTTTTAAAAAAAAGAAAGACTCTAATCAGAGTCGCAAATTGAAGTGCACAGCTTGTTGATTTCGTATAAATATCTTCTACATGGACTTTGATTTCCTGTCTATTTTATATGGCATCAAACTTCACTTAAATTGTTCTTTGAGCTGAGAAATCGAGTTGCAAAGACTATTAAGATTTTTTATCGTTTCGTCTACGAAAAAGAATATGATCTAGTGTTTTTTTTTATTTTCACGCAAATCCAGATGCCTCGAAAAAATTTTGGAAGGTTATTTGTTAGTCCTATCAAATGTTATTTTCAGAGTAGCGTAATGCAAATCAACATAATTCTCAACTTTACAGAACGGACAGACAAGAAATTGAGAGGAAAAGCTTGCTATTTTGGAAGAAAGTTTGATTTTTTGCCCGGAAATCTACATCTCGACTGTAAAGTTTTTTAGAAGAGCCATTCGCCAATGTAGCCTAACAAGAATTATACAAGAAAATGTGGACTCAAACAAGACTGCTCGTATCAGGGCGAAGCCCTGAATGTTCCGACTGCCTTTTAAGGTCTATATGGCACCAAGAATGTAAAAAATTAAAATATGGTCTCAATTTTTTTACTCTCAATTTTTTGCCTGTTCTTTCTGTACACGCCCCCCACACGCCATCCTAAATACAAAGTGATAGGTTTTGCTCCTATTAACAAATCAATTAGGACAAATAAGCTTCCTTGAATCAATTTGGAACGATTTCTAATACGGATAAAACTTCGCTTACGCTTCAATAGTTCGAAATATATTGCGCGTTAATTGTCCCAAATTGGCCAAAATGGCAATCTTTAAACCCCCCATAACTTTACGAAAAATGACCACATGTGAATATTTCTTTTCAAATTTAACCTCAGGACAAAAATAGCTTTCGATTGATATAAAACAAATATGTCAAAAATGGCTAGTTAAAACGTCGAACTTTGTCTGAAGAAAAATACCCACCAGGAGCACAAATATTCCGTTACTTTCGATACGAAAGTCGGAACAATGAACAAGGTTACAACAAAATACAAAACAAATGCTGGACAGACATTTCGACGGAAAACAAATGAGACGTCAATAAAACAACGGAGTTTCGTTGTTATATTTTTTCTGCATGACTAACCATTCGAACGAAAAGCAAAAAAGTAACAAAACCTACTGAAAATCAAATTTCACAAATGCAAAACAAAAGAATATAAAATCCCATTGCAAAAAAAAATTGTAAATGATAAAACAAAAATCTGAACTATGAAAATGGTTTGACAAGCATAAAAATTCAATTGTGATATATGTTTGAACTGCATTTAGAGAAGCTCAAAAAAGTTATTTGTAGCCGTCGCAATTACGTCCCGATATCAGCTCAACTAAAACTAATTTTTGCAATTAAAAGTGTGCTTCGACTTCTAAATTAGCTTTTCTAGTCAAGTTCAATTTGCATTTTGTCTAGTTTCCTAGGACCCAAATGAATCATTAGAAAATACACATTATAATTTTTTTTAAAAGTGTGTAGCAAAAATAACCCTATTGTAAAAAAGCAACAAATTTCAAAATTTGAATGCTTGAACCTTAATAAAAACTCAAGAAAAACCCCTGTATTAAAATCATATTGGTCAATTTGTGGCTTGTTCATTGAATGGTAACGGTGATTTACAGACGGGTCAAATATTTTGCACTTTTTTGTTCACAACTGAGCAAAATGAAGACTAATTTCTTCTCATTTTCTTTTCTCAGCAATTATAAAAAAACACACGTCTGAAATTTTGACACAGCTGGTTAGTTATAAATTTTCACAGTTAGTAAGTTATGAATGGCTGGATGAAAAATGCCTTCAAAAATGGTTTTGGAGGTTTTTTCTGGCTAACCAACTATCTTCAGAGACGTTTTTGTTGTGGAAATATCTTAACACATGGAATTTAAATTTACGGGCTCAAACTTGTTCTCTGTGAAGCTGAAAGACTTGGCTAGCTCCCTAAACTTCGTAAAATGACAGAAAAAAAAGAAAATCAAGTTTTACTAATTATGGCGTCAATATTGAAGCCTATTGGTTTCGACGAATCAATTTTGATTTTTTTGGACCCTTGTCATAGGTGAAAGAGTTTTTCAAACCAACCTAACTGATAGTAGTTTTATGCATCAGCAGAACTGGTCAAAAACATCTTAGTTGTAAATTTAGTTCAACTGTCAGCGCAGAAACACTCAGAAATAGGTAACTCGATTTTCACGTTTACGACTTTTTGTTTGCTGCTTTCACGCTGTACCAGGAGCAAGCCAAAGTCATCAGCTTACCAAAAAAGAACAACATCAAGTCGAATGCCTTGCAGCTCACGAAGTCGTCTTCTCAATAAAAACACTATTCTAACAAGTCTTGATTGACTACACAAACAAATCCTCAGAAATTCCAGCAGATGCTTTAAAAAATTTACAAGCCTTGTGTCAAAACTTCAACCCTATATCTTTTAAGTTTCAAAGAACACAAGTGACGAAGAACCTGGTTACTCCAGTTATAGTCACCAAAGGTCTCCGCATCGGTCTTGCATGCACAATGCATTGGAAACAACTTGATTACGGATGACTTACACAACAGATATAATGAAAAAAGCCTGCTTCTAAACTTTCGTAAGCATATTCACAGACAGGAAATTTTTTAGTATGAAAGATCAATTAACCATGCATTGCCGATGGCATAAAAAAAGCAATACAAAAAATGAGCAATTTTGTAAAAACATATTTTATAGATAAACTGAAACATAATTTGAAATTTGTGTATCCAGGACTAAGTTAAGCACACAACAAACTAAACTTTCCATTTAAAAGAAGAAGAATAAAATTTGTTTTTGAGGCAAATTTGAAGTTACATACCCGTACCGAGAAAATTTTGTATTTCTGACCTGAAAGACTTTGTATCTAATCAGTTTGAAATGTTTAAATAAAGTATGGATTTTCTTTAAATTCTTCATTTCTCATCCTAATTCTGATCAGAAATTAGCTAAATTTAGACAGACTATTTCTAGCTAGAAAAAGTCTCCTGGTGGGGGTCAAACCCCTAACATTCTGATTTCTAGACGTTTGTTCTATCAACTAGGCTACAGTCTTTGTTACAGTTGCCTGGTTTTAGCAGTATAACACTAAGTTTGCATTGTATTGCTACTGTTATTGTGTATACTCGAAGCATGCTTATCTCGTTGCGGTTGAGCAATGAACTGACTTCTGGTTATTTGTTTCCAGAAATTGTTTATTTCTAAACTATAAAGAAAGTAGATCACTTCTGCATGGAAAATAGGAAAAAACTAGGCTAGATAACCTACATAGATTTTCTATCTAGAAAAGCAGATTCCGCTGGGTACGGGGTGCTGAATTCAATTTGGATCGATTTTACAGCCGCTTTTTTCACCTCGTTTGCTATGCGGTGTTAAATTAAAACACGCAATAAAAACGCATTGCGCGGTTTTTACCTCAACTTGGCCAAAATTGGGCACACTTCAAACCCCATAGCATCATCAAGAGTTCGCGTTTTTTTGGCGCGCACTTCCCCCTCAAATTTAATACAACAGTCAAAAATGTTGATCTTAAAAACGTACAAAGGGGGACGTTTTGGGTCGGCAGGCTGTCGATTCCCTGAGAGGAGGCAGGGGGCGTCCGCAGTTTTAGCTAAACAATACAATAAAAAGGAATTAAAACTAGTTCAAGTCAAAATTTGAAGAACAAAAATGTGAAGTAAATCGATTTCTTTTTGCTTTGAACGTTTCGTTTAATTGGATATTTCAGTAAATTGACACGATCAACTTAATAAATGAAGACAACATGACAATTGTTTATCAGGAACTTCATTTCGCTAAACTTGTCAAAATAGTGGGACAAAAATGTTCTAAATATCAATTACATTTTGAAAACCAGTTAAAATTGGTTGAGCTTCGCATTTCAAATTTCAGCATTGAACATTTATAGCTTTTAAAATTTATCGGACAACGTATTAATCTTCTGAAATAATTCTGAACATCGAATTCAAATTAAACCGAACTAAATTTTTGGAATTTTGCGTTTGTCTTTTTGTCGGCGTTTTATCTGTTTTAATTGCTCTATAAATACATGGTTATTGTTGATTTTGTGCTGAAAATAGTCAAACATGAAACTCTCCGAAAAAGCGCAATCATTTGCTATTGCTTCAAATGCAGTTTTGAAAATTCGATTGTAGTTTTAACGGTCTCAAGGCCAGAACTATTTCAAAAATTTAGGACGTTGTTGGATAAGTTTGTTAAAAGCTATAACAACCATCCTTGAGATACTTTGGTCAATGGCTGTGTAACAAATCAACCGAATTGCACAAACTGAATACCAAATTAGTCGAGCAGTTGCACGACACAAACATGGGTCTCTGAATGCTAGTAGGATCTCTTTCAAAATCAGAAGCTTAGCATTTAGACCCACTGATATGACCAAACTTGGTTCAAGAGATTAAAAATCACTTTTTGGTTGAACTAGTCGAGCTTCGAATAGTTTGCTATTTTTTAATCCTTTGTTTTTGCGAAAAAAGCCGATAGAGACTCCGTATCAAAATTTGAATCATCGTCGAAATTTGAATATAATCTGTAAAAATGTCACCCATTTTCATCTCTCAGCTTCCGACCGATTTGGTGAAACAACTTCAAATACAAGCAAAAAGAGCCTATGATATATTTCGCTAAAAATTTGATTAAAATAAACAATCTTATACATATTATTTCCACACCCGTACAAAAAATGCTCTTTGCTCTAAATTGGCCTGAATAACCAAAAACATCAACAAGTTTTTCTCGTAATTCAAAAAAAAGTTGATTTGTTTTTAGGAATCGGAATAATGGCTAATAGAGTTTTAATTTTTTGCCGCACATGACCCCATTACAAGTCCAAACTGTATATTTTGTGAATTGTAATTGAATTCCGCAAAAAAACGCTTTTCTTTGATCTTAAATTTCCTTCGATTGTGTCGGCAAATTTTTAACATGTTTCAACTATTGTCTCTGGATTCCAAGAACTCAAATAGGCTAAACTGTGCTCCTGTCTAGTGGACAGTTTGGTAAGGTAATGCTTTATGCATTTGGCTTGAGGTAGCCAAAATGGGTCAGAAAAAATTCAAAATATACTATTAATTTTTCCCACTTTGTCGCGATCTGAATTTTATACAGAAAAAAAAAGCAACAAAAAAATTGAAGAAAAAAAGACTTCAATGTAATTTGTAGGCTCCTAGAACTCAGAACTCTAAAAATAACTTGCTCTAGGAAAAAACAAGGTTCAAGCTGTTTTCGTTGGATTGCAAAAATCTTTTATGATAGAGAAGTAAATGTTCATTCCAAAGAAGATTTTCAAAATGCTAACTCTAGTAATTGATCTATTTTGAAACATTGTTAAATTTGGCATACATCTATATTTGAAACCTTCGGAATATATATTGCATTTTTATTTCAGGCTAAACTAAAATTAGATTGAGTCGATTTCTAATTAACGAAATCACATTTGAAAGGGCTGCATAATAACAAATATCCATATAAAATTCACCCCGCTTCACCCCTTCAAATACCCCTTTCACCCCTCCCACTCCCCTACTGAAAACCATATTGCCTAATTTTTGAAGAAAAACGGATTTTTTTCCTTTCCTCATCTCATACGAGCACTAATTTTCTGGTGTAACGAGTCATTTTACCAAGTTAATTATAGAAACAAACAAAATTGCTAGCATCAGGGTGAAGCCTTGATTGTTTCGACTGCCTTTTAAGGTCTATGGAACAGTGTTTGTTAAAAAAAATGATGAATTTTTCAATCAAAAATAGTAAGTTCTATGATGAGCTCTAATGAGCTCTAATAAGTTCATTTTCATTCAAATAACTTAAAAAAGATATATATATATATATATATATATATATATATATATATATGAGGTATATAATGAGGTATATATCTCACATTTAAGTTTGTAAAGCGCCGAAATTTTCCATTCAAAACCTAAATAAAGTGAAGTCGGTCGTATTCAAAAATGACGCTGAACAAGAGAAAAGATACTCAGCAATACAGATAGATGGCGCTTGCAAAAAAAATTGCGTGGGTATTGCGTGGGTTTCTATTCTATGATGTCTCAAAGAAATTGATATTGTTTAAAAATTAAAATCGAATTACAAATGGCGTTGTGAATATTTTCTTAAGCTGATTGGAACTGTTTCTCGTTTAGAGAATCCCCAAAGGAATTTGATTTACTTCCACAGAGCGGTTAATTAGAGGTCAGTTCCATTTTAAATCAGCGGTATTTTCAAAGGCTATTACAGTAAAAGGTGCATTTTAAAGTCCTAAAATAGAGCTGTTTTGAATGCAACAATTTAGTATTTGAGCAAGATATTTTTATTTAAAAAAACACCCACAATCAGAAGAAACAATAAGAGCTTTACTTCATAAGCGGTCATTTATCAAACACTTTCCGAAAAATAAACTGTAGCCGAAAAAAATCGTTTGAACGTCAGATCCGGTCGATATATGCTACCAACAAAACTTAGCAGAATTAGTAGAATCAGAACAACTAGCAGAAAATTAGTTGGCGAAGAAACAATAGTTAAGTGGTGGTTGCATCAGAACTTACATTTTTGAGAAATCTAAGAGCAAAATTTCATTTTTTGCTTATGCATACGAGCTCTCTGGCTCAAATCTGGTGCATAATTGTTGTCTCTAATCGAAATTGATTTTCATTATAACTATTTATGAAAAAGTTTGACTCTTACCAATTTAATACCCAAGTTGCACAGAAAGTTCTGAACAATTTATCTTAGCAAGCAAAAACCAAAGAAAAAAATTTCTGAAGTTTACTGAAGTTTCCTTATCAATTTTTTTGAAAGTTCTGATAAAAATTGTTAACAAATTATTGGCCTCAAATTGTGTTATTGCTTGGCGGAAAATAAGAGCGAAGCTTGAACTGAATTCGTCGACTCTCCGCTCTATGTTGGCTTGAAAGCCAAAAACTCAGACCATTTTTTCTCAGACCACCGAAGAAACTTTTTGAATCGGGTGGTCAAAAAGGTCTTGAAAGTAAGATATCACTTTTTCCACGTGTCTCAGTGGTATTTTAATTGGTGCATAATGATAACAGCCGAACACTTAAGTTTTTTTCAATTTCATAGTCGGAACAACCATAATTATTTTCTTTGATTGTTTCGATCACGAAATGCGAAATGCAAGGTGATCGGCTCAATTTATTGAAATATTTATGCCTTGAGAATTTCTAAAAGTTGTAGAGAAGTTAATAATTTCAAAGAAGTCACAACTAGAAGCATTATTCAAAAAAGCGAAACAATCAAGCGAAATTTATCCCCTTCAAATCAATTGAGTGAGATTGTTCACATGATCCAACTTCTCGACAACTGCTGGAAATGTCTCAAGCATATAGGTAACAATATTTTGAGTTGAGCACTGATTTTGGACAGCCACAGGACATAAAAAGGCAAAATTTAGTTTTCAATCAATATAATAATTGCAAATTTATTCACGTTTGTGCCGTTTTTCTACAACTAGCAAAAAATTCCCCGTTAACACCAAAAGCAGGTGAAGACTCTGGACTAACAAGTATTCCTTGAAAAGCTATAAGAATTTAACATAGGCCTCCTGTTTCCTTTTTTTTACAAAAAGAGTACAAAACTTTTTTTATGTGAAAAGAACTGTTTATGAGGAACTAGGTTAGATTCTTAGCTGTCCAATTAAAACTTTTAAGCCAAGAGCTTCAAACTGCTTCTGCTGCTCACAGAACATTTAGTGCTCTGAATACTTCTCCGATGAACTCTATTTTAATGACCAACCGACGGCTCGAAAAAAAATTTACGCTTGTAGTCTAGCTATAATATTCTAAAACAACTCTACTACTTGTAGACAAAACGACACAAACGAGGAAAATTTACCCGCAATTTTATCGCTTGAGAAGGAAAAATTGCAGCTGCTATATCTCGTGACTGTAGAAATACATGATAATTTCACAGCTTTCTATTTATCTCGTTGGGCAATACATTTTGAGATTGAAAATATTTTGTCTGATTTGTAGCGATTATAGAAATTGAGAAAGTATCGTATGAATATGAAATATGATTGTATAGGCTAAGAAACCAAGTTTTTACTGGTTTAAAATTGGTTTGAATAATTTTTTTAATGGCTTCCTCTGCAGTAAAATGTTATAGAAATTTCAAAACACTTCTGTGTAAATTTAGAAAACTATGAAAATTTTAACGTTTTTTTTTGTTTTCAACTTTTTGAAGACAACTGTTGTCGAAGTCACTACTTCACTATGCGTTTGTATTCAAATGACCCAAAATGATTGTGAGAAAATGTTTCAGAGTAATCAAAAAAGAAACAACAAAAACGTTCATATTGCTAGATAGCAAAACGACTAGCAAAGCAAAAATTTTGGTGACTTGTGAATCATTTTTGTCAGAATATCTATGTTCAAATAATCTATGCGATAATTTTCTCAATTCATTTTTGCACGTTCTTTGAAAACAAAAGTCGTTTTCCAGGTTAAGTTTTTTCTCCTACCCTTTTTGAAATGTAAAGACACATTGTTGTTAAATTTTTCCAAAACCAGTATTATATGTTCACTACTTCCTTCTAGTAGATCTTTTGTCAAGCAGCCAGATGCCTTACTCGGAGATTACTTATTGATTGAACAAAAACTCACCTAGTCATGAGCTTATTTAGCAATGGCGATGTTGCAATGGCTCACTGTGCAGATTTCAAGCGCAAGTGCGATTTGAACGGTCAGTTGTATGCCGGCGGAGTCCCTTCACAACCATATACATCACCAATGAGATCATTTTCTGTAATTTTTTCATCTTTCTAAGTTCATTAATCGGCTTTTTTGATAAAAAATGTTTCCATATTTACATCCCGGATACACATTATACGCAATCCAATTACTCGTACAGTAAGAGATTTATTCCCTAAATCCGAGGGATGCAAGGTTGAGACTAATGGCTGACAAATCTTTGATTACGTTTTGAAGCCAGCTTTCCAAAAGTGCTGAGCAATTCAACCAATTTCAGGCTCAGGAAGAAGGTCAAGTCCAAATTTAGGAGATACACAGCTTTCAGATATTGTATAGACCCATATCTTATCTCGGTATCGGTTTAAAATGCCCAGAAAGTTAAGCCATTATTAGACAAAAAGTTTTATTTATTCAAGGCAAATGAAGTTCAGTCAAATGTTGCTTACTTTTGGGTTTGAATCATATAGCCAGTTTTTATATAAACGGTTACATTTTTGTTTGATAGACAAAAATTGCAGTTTTATTTCATAGCAAGTCAAATTTTGGGTTGAAAACTGATTTCTACACATATTGAAAATTTTTGGAGAAAATATTTTGCTCGAATTTTGTTGGCCTACATAAGAGGTTCTCTTCGATATAGTATGCGCATCAATTGCTCCCGTATTTTCCGCATAATTTTTGATGGAATAGGAGCCAAAAATGCCACTTTTTAGGGTAAAATGAGCACATTAAAAACTTGCACAGATTCGAGAAAAGTTGCAAATTAATTCAGTTATAAATCTAGCCCATTTTGTTCGCATTGCATTTTGTCCAACATCAACCAGTTTGTACAAAGGGGTTTAAAATTTGCTAGTCTGTTCGCTTTGTTTGATTTATATAAACCAAAAGTGTACATAGCTGACTTAAACAATCCGGACAAAACTATTTAAATCTCAAACGCGTTCTTCTCAAACTGGGTTAAAATACGACCAGAAGTGACGAGGACAAAATTTTCGTAGATTTTCACCTGAATAAAAGCGGTTTCTGATTTTTCTTTCAAAACGCGCAACCAAAAATTTAAACAGCTTACACAGCTTAACACAGTTCTGGAAAAATAAACTTGTAGAATTTTACTCATTTTTTGCGTTTGAATCGAATTTTGTACGTTTTTTTCCGGTTAATTTAAATCAGCAGTAGCATTCGAAAGATTGCCAAATTAATTTCTGTTCAAAACATACTCGCATTAAGTAGCGCAAAATTTTTTGGCTGCTTAGGGCTTTGTAGCTTCAACCAAAAAAGAGAAATAATCCAGTCATAATACTCAATTGAGAAAAAAACTGACGGATCAGAAATCGAAATCAGCGATGAGAATAATCTGATTGACTAGCAAAAACTTGAAACCGATATTGAGATTTCGATATGCTAAACTATTTTTCCTTAAGTACTATTTTTCTTTCTGCATTTTTTCTGATACGGAAATATTTCGACTGAATTCATTTGTTTTACCTAAAATTGAGCACGATCAATTTCAAATCCGGAATCTTAATATCGGTTTGAACGGTAAGCTAACCGATAATGAGATTCCGGTTTTGAAATTGATCGTGCTCAATTTTAGGTAAAACAAATGAATTCAGCCGAAATAAATCCGTTTAAGAAGAGATGCCGATGGAAAAATAGTACTTTATTTCATCTATTTGATCAGTCGATCCGAAAATCGGCGTTTTTGATGTGAATCGACGACAAATTTCCGAACAATCAAAATCATTAAGAATTTCAGAATAAAAATCTGATTGAAATTACACGTTTTTGGTCAGATTATTGAATGCTGACTAGTTATTATAGTTTTTGTCACACTTTTCTTGCTTCATGAGGGTTTACATGCAACCACTTAGGATACAAGGTAGAATCAGTAGAGGTGTCCCACTTCGGTCCTTGTAGGAGGGCTCCCAATCGCATCCGCAAGGTGTAAACAATGACATATAGCCCCCTCCCCCAACCCCTCTCTTTCCTAAGGCGTAGGGCACTGCAGTGGGTACGGCCAGGGGCTAAGAAAAACTAAGGTCTTGTATAGTTTCCTATTAACTTGAACAAAGAAAACATTCGAAATTCTAAACAGACCAGACATATCTTTTATTTGCCGTGATAGTGATGTTCCATTGACCTTTTTATGCAACCTGTATTATCATATCAATACTTGATTAAATTACATGTGCCATTCAATGGCTACTTAATTTTTTTATCAGATTTTTAATCAATAAAGTTCATAGCCAACAGATAGTTAGCAAAGAGTCAATGAATGCAAGGAAACAGAAAAAAAACGACTTGTTTTTTTGAGAAACTTCAACTTTCAATATTTGAAGCAAACAAATATGACCTTAAAGCTCTTTGATTTCACGAACAATTTATGATTGGCACTTTTTTGATGTAAGAAGTTTAAACCCAAAATGAGAAAACTGGATGAGGGGGTCATATATTTATTCCGCTGAGAAATCTGAAAATTTAAATCCACTTTCGATGTTAGAAGTCGGTAGCGTTTTTTTGCGACCTTTAAACTTTTGCAGCTCGATAGAGGAGTTTGCCTTTCTTTTAACACACAAAAAATCAAATTTTGGCGTGAATAAATTTTCAGACCTTTCATGAAAATCAAAAACTCATTACGACCCATTTAAGAGTCTTCACTAAGTTCATCGACTCTTAAAAAAATTAATCAGAATTGAAAAGAAGCTAATCTTGAAAAACTATAAAGTTTACCAACTTTCACAGAAACTGACTGAATTTCTGTCAGTTTTGTTCAAACATCTTAGACATAATAATTGTGGTTTCTGTGATTGGCAGAGAATATATGAAATGCAATCAGGCCTGTCTAAGTATACTCTGTGCCTATTGCAAACTATCAAACCAAAACATCAAACTTCAAACATTAAACAATCAATGTTCCTCGTTTTCTATTCAACGCAAAATTTGATGACTATCAAAGTACCAAGAATACGCCGTTTCCCAAAATGTCAAAAATTTCACGAGTAAATTCATTGTGGACTAATTATATTTAATTGGAAGTTGAGCTCAGAAAGTGAGGTATCAGAAACTCTGAGTATACCTGAGCTGAGAACGACTCAAATGGCAAAAATTAAATAATTAAGCCACTTTCCTAGTCTCAACAGGTAGTAATTTTTCAACAAACATTTTGCGCAAACAACTTATTGATTTAAACGTCTTACATTTTATTACAGTAAAAGAACCTTCAAAATAATCAATTTTCCATAAAAAATTTATTGTTTGAGTTCATACAAGCTGATATCATTCGTGGAGAAGAATAATTTTGAGATCAAACGAAAGTTCTTTTATTTTCACATAATTTCTTCAACCACTACTGATCTTCGCGTGAAATCGAGTTCTATATCACATGAAAACAACTTCTGATTGACACTTTTTCCAAAACCTACCCCAATTAGAAACAAGGATAGCCGGTTACTGTGCAAGTAGCACAGAATGTTCCGACCAGTCTTAAAAAATACAAAAATGTTTTCTCAAATTAGTATTGTTTTTTCTGCATGTTGTGATTAAAAAAAAATTTGAACGAAAAAATAGAAAGGCGTACTCGAGAATCATTGTCTGTAAATACTTTTTCTCAAAAATTTTTTATGTCGTTCAAATCACGACTGAAAGGGCTTTAATATGATATATCACTCAACCCGGTCCAATGATTTGTTTGTGGTAGCTAATTTTGCGTGGAACAAAAACTAAACCACACCCGAATCCAAAGTTCCCCCCGATGGTCGAAACAAAAACTGGATCAATAGATAATTTTAATAATTGCTAAGAAATCTGCGAACTAAAATTCACAAACAAAACTTCCGTCATTTACGCTTTTTCGCATCACTTCCGCTTTCTAACTGGAGAGCTTAAATTGCCTTCCTTTTAGCAAATAAGCTTGAATTGACCTTAAAAAACAGAAGCGAAGCGAAGCAGAGCACTTGCACTACAACACAACAACAGCATGGCAGCGAAAGATTTATCCAAAAAGATTTATCGAGCGGCAATATAGCCCTTAGTTTTTGGTAAACTTCCGTAAACCTAATTTTTGGTAAACTCCCGTTGACCCGAATACAAAATTCTTGTCAATAAAAACAATAAACAGTGATACAGTTCTGAATTTCTAATATTTTGATCCTTTTGTTTGTTTCCGGAGGGATGGGAAGAGTCGTAAGCACTATGCTTCTCTTCAAATGACGCCAAATTAGAACACTATGTCAATAAAACATAAACAGGAACCATTTTAGCTGAATAAAACTTGTAACAAAAACAGAAAAAGGAAATATTACAAGTTCAGATATAGTAAATTTACAAAATACAAAAGTAAATCAAAAACACTAGCAACAACGAAGATAATTCCGTGATGTGGCAACCAAACCGACAAAACGTAAGCAGACAAATACTAGGCCAATATTTTTCTAAAGCTGTATATTATTAACCTTTTTTTTTTTAAGAAACAGCTCCTGACCAGATTAGGACCCTAGCCGACACAGGCCTATACGCTACAAAATTATGCCAATACGCTAAATTTTAAAAACAACATTAAACCATTTTCGCATAATTACAGGAATACATTTTATTAAGTTTTGCGTTTATTCAGTTTTCACACTTCGGTTCACATATTTTCTAGAGTTCCAACACGAAGCCAATATGAAGAGATGGGAAATGAGCAAGAGGAAGGAACTGGTGTTTGTAGATGGGTACACGTTCCAGCTGTACTCTATCAAACAGACCAGCAAAACAACAGCAGGGTAGGGCAACCTGCTACTGCTGTAGAGCAAGAAGGGGATGGTGTGGTAATACCAGCAGTAAAACTGGTAGTGTAAGGTCCTACTACACAAGATGCCGATAAAATTGCACTCGAATAGGACTGAAATCATTTCACGGGGTTCCATCCCCGGAAACAGACCTCGGAAGGAGGGACTGACAATGTCTACTATTCGCAACACCTTCGGTCTCCACTTGAACCAAGCGAAAATGACGAGTAATGCTACATGGGTGACTAACAGAAACTTGTGAAAAATAGGGTTCACAAAAATCCCTTCGCCTATAAATCGCCAATTAACAGTCCATTTAAAGAAAAATACTCTGTTAAATTCAAACGCTTTCGACATGTAGTCTACAGGAGCATAATAAAGAAATGGTAGAGCCAGAATAATTTGCGAAGTGATTACAATTAACCCGAACTTGAAGCATAAAACAATTCCCCCGCAACAAGTGAGGATCACCAAAAATCCGGGTAAAAATAGCAGCGCATTCATCTTTATAGACAAAGCCAAGCTGAAAACCAACGCCGAAGTGTTGTAATAATATTTTGTTAAATACAGAATGGAAAGATACGCGAAAAATGTGCAAATGCAATCGTTGAACAACCTCAACACAAATATCGAATGAACTCGATATGATAAACCAGCCATGGTAAATAAGAGAAAAGTGGGTAAGGCTGCGCGACGATAAAGCTTGGCGACTATGTAAAAATTGAAAAGATACAGAATCATAAACAAATACTGGGCAAACTTAATATTTTCACCCTCGTTTGTTACTTTTGACAGAAATGAGAAAAGGTAGAGGAAACCCGAGGGGTAGACTAGGGGACCAGTTGAGCCCTTGAGGAGGGAATAATTATATGTTCCATTGAGGAAACCACCCACTTCTTCCATGTAAGCTTCCCAGTCAATTTCAGTGTAGGCCACAAAGTTAATGATGAAAGTGCAGATGAACAACTCGAAAGCAATGAGCATGTAAAGTATTTCCCAGAAATTATGCTTGACAAATCGAAGCACAATTGAAAAGCCACCATTGTTTGGCCCAACACTTGTGGCCTCCATGCTACCTGAAATTTTCAATTAATCTAGGTTCAACAAATGGAGTTGATGATAAGAAAATATCTTATCTTTTTACCAAACTAAGACAACATTCTGCAGGATTAACATGGAATCAAACAATGATAAAAAATAAAACATGTGCTAATTTTGTGCATGGTGTGATAATAGGACAGGCGAAAGTTTAGATCGGTAGTCAATAAATCATATTCGACAACCGTTGTCTTCAAAAGTGAAAAAAAAAACGAAATTTGCAGACTTCATTTTGAATGTTTTAAATACTTTTACTTAAAAAAAGGTAGCTTAAAGGAATAATAAAAATTTTTCCTCGGCAGAAGCGAAGCTTGGCTTCGCAAACACTAGCGATAACACGACAAAAAGCAGCTCTATAAAAAGCGATAAGAAAAATTAGAAATAATCCTCGAATTAGTAAAATTCGAACCTGCGACCTAGAGGTCAAGTCTCACACACTAACCACTCAGCCAAATATTAGCCACAAATAAAGCAGCGAACAGATGCTATTCAATTTCCAATGCTACAGCGAAATTTCCAAAAAAGTGAACACTTTTATTTGCGAGTTAGCTTAGAAAAAAAAGTTTCGTAATAATAGACTACGCTGATCACTAGAGTAAATAATACACCTACTTGCTGGCTTTATTGGCCCACAATTTGGCTAAAAGCGAAAAAAAAGATATTTCTTACTAGCCGTTATTTTGAAATAAACCGCAACAACTTGAGTACTTCTCTTTTAGAACTTTAATAAGCTTATGGTTATTTCGATCGAAAAAATTTGGCCGGAACCTGTAACTACTTCGAATCCGTAAACATTCATTAAAAAAAACTTGATTAAAAATATTGAACACAACAGTAACTGTTTATGCCACAAATATATTAAAAATAGGACATATGTAATCATCAAAAAAATTGAAATATTCAACAGAAACATAAAAATCAAAAAACAGATTTGAATTTCTCGAGATTCAAACCTTGCATTGCAAAAAAGAAACAGATTACTACAAAATAGGGCCTAGGAAATTAGACGATAACTCTTTGTGAAGTTAGACGATAACTGGTCCAACGAAGTTTTTAGTTTTCAATGAAGTTACACGATTATGTACAAAAAAAGTATATGATCACAGAACTGATCAAAATGATTTTTGTAAGTTGATTATAAAACATTTAATCGGAACAATTAACTATACAACTGTGACATTTATAACCTGATTTGTAGTTGGACCAATACTTACTCAACCAAAGGTTAATTTTAAACATGTTAACACATTTCTCGCAATTTACACGCAAGTTATCGTCTAAATTCCGTTATTTTCTAATCGTCTAACTGGCTTGTCGTCCAATTGTTTGAACCCCTTATATATAACTGAGTAGTTGATCAGATGTAATTGCACAGTTTTAACGACTAATAATAGAAAAACGAAGGTCGAGTAGATTTCCGTGGACTCAAAACCTACCAAAAACCAAAAAAATATAGAAGTAACATAACATACAAAACACTCTCTAGGACTCTAAGCCGGAACATAAGCAAAAATGAGCAAAATTATGCGCTCAGCTACCTGCATCAAAAAACATATGACAAACAAATCTGGTTGCTCCATTCGGAAATCGATTGAGAAACGAGCAAAAAATACGTCAGGGAATATGAAACAAAATTTTTCTTCTAAAAAATTGCTATCTTTTTTATTTTCAGTTTTTTGCTGTGTAAAGGGGAATCTGCGAGCTTGAATTTGAATTACCTTCAACTGTTTAATCAAAATCCAGTGAGACTAGATGATATTAAAAAATCACATTACGCAAGCCAGCCGATAAAATTAAAGCCGATACCCAACAGTTGAGAATTAAATCCGATACCCAACCAGTTCATAAACGTATGCACGAAAATACAAATCATACACAAGCGCAATAGCGATTCAAGCAGCTACATAGGCTTATAAATTGCCAACGCCATTCAGCAAAATTGCCACCAAATACAAATAGAGTCAATTTTGCAAGTAATAATTTGGAATATAGCTAACTGAAGGCATCCATATTAATTTTGCATGTAAGAAATCTCAAAGCATAGAGCCACATTTTGTAAAAATTGTGCATTTCAAAAAACTGCAAGGTATATTGAGCTAGAAAATTTCTGAAATCGAGTCTTCATTATTTGTTATGTTGTTTGAAACAAATCACTTTTTTCGGTTTATTTCATGAATTAAAAGTGCTTCAACTGTGTTAACTTATTACTATTCGAATTTCAAAGCACATGCTATGAAAAAGCTGTAAAGGTGCCCCAAAACTGAACTGTGTCAGAAAATTTGTTCATTTTGTCTGAACACTGAAAAACTCGCAGATTTTTTTCAATATTGGGACAACTTTTAGAATTATTTTTGGAATCCGAATCAAAACCAACAGGGATTTAACATGATACAAGATCGGATAAAAAATCGAGCAGCATCCAGAGTTGATCCCCAGACCTTCTATTGCTCATACTAATTAAAATCGCGAATTGAATTAAGCACAGAAAACACACCGAAGAAAGCAAATTATGGTTGAAACAAAAACCTGGTAATGTAACACATGCTCTTCTTTAAAAATCCAGAGCGCAAAAAGAGATAAGAACAAATTTTGAAACTTTTACTGAGAAGCAAAAACAAAACACATTTCAAAACTCAATATTTAAAAAAAAGCTCAAAGACTAGTTGCAAATCAGGGATACATTAAAATCGACTAATCGATCACATTATCTTTGTACAATTAATTTTAGAAACCCAATTCCGCAGCCAGTAACGATTACAAGATACAGTCTTTCTCACTAGAGAGCCACCCAACTTACCTCACTAGGTGGCTTCCTAACCTGGGCAAGTAACTTTTGATAAATTTTAGAGTTCAGAAAACTAGCATGTCACTCGCACCTACGTTGCTTTAAGCAGAAAGCTGAACCGGGAAACCGATTTCTAAACTATACAAAATAAAGCAACGCAATGCACTGCAATCGTTAAGAAAAAGTCGACTGGGTTTATCTAACATAATTTGAACGATTGTTTTTTTAAAACAAAATTTAGGTGCTTTTTCACAAGACTGATCATATCCTCAAATTATTGGGTTCCAGATCTCCATACTTAAGTTCGGTAATCAGACCCTAGGAACCCTGCCGAAAGCAAGCAACTGCACTTTCCATATGTAAAAAAAGTTCCAACATAAAAAGTTTTTCTTTGTACAATAATTAATTATTTAAACAGATTCTTGTTTAAATTAGTTGTTCCATTTCATTAGTCCGTGTGAGCATCATTAGCTGCTACGTTCGAGCATCATTAGCTGCTATTAATAAGTTGAACCAGCGTAATTATTCAATAAATATTTGGGATTTTTTTTGGAAAGAAAAGTTAGTGAAAAATATTGAAAAAATAAAAAATCTGAAAATTTTTATGCTTTCATAATTATACCGCTCGCGGACTAAATCCCCAAGGATATAACCCCAGCGGATATAATCCCAGCGGATATAATCCCCCACCACTAAATCCCCATTGGGCCAAACCCCCCTGTGACAAAATTGTTCATATTGTATTCAGTATGATGGAAAACAATTTGTACACATTATACGATTTTATCCTTCTATTGATTCCATTTTGAATCAAGTTCCATAAAAACATGCATCGCCATTTTGACATTACTTTTCAACAGCTTTAAGATTCCAACTTTCAGTTGACTCCCTATAAGAATGAGCTTTGATTGCAAAAATTAAAAAGCCACGTGGCACAGTCAGTATGACAAGTGAATGGAAAATAATGTTGATTCCTTCAGCGTGAGTTCGAATCCCAAATATGAGATTTTGTGCAATCGATGTAAAGGTTTGTTAAATTTACCCCCAGGGGTCAAAAATCCCGCGCTTCCACTAAGATGGGGGTGCGGGATGGTGTGAAAGGAAGGATTAGAATAATCCGACATGAAAACCGCAGCCAGCCACCGATCCCAACAGGATTCGATTTTGAACTGCCTGTTAAATACATGCAAACCATGAATGGAGAGGATTTTCTTCTAGAAGATTTGACATTTCCAGGAACCAGTTAATGATATTTGGTGTTCGCAACCAGCAAAAACATCAAAATTTTTAACTCTTATGGAAACTGGTTTATCGATGAAACCTTTAAAAGCTGTCCTGATAACTTCTACCGAATATACACTGTCTACTGCTTCGTAGATGGAATTTTTCCATGTATCTATGCCCTTCTCCCTGATGAACGAAATGAAACAAACAACGCTTTCTGGTCGAACTTGAAAGCAGATATCGTCCCCCCAGTTCAATCATGGACTTTGAAATGACTTGCAACAATTCTGTGGGTGACAACTTTCCAGACGCAGAAATCAAAGGTTGTTTCTTTCACTTCTCGCAAGCCATTTACAGAAAGATACTCGAATTTGGTTATGCTGTACAGAATCGCGAGGACAAAGAATGCAACTTAGCTATACGTCTTTTAGCTGCTCTTGCGTTTGCCCCGCCCTTACATATAGAAGCCCGGTATAAACAAATACTAGTAACTTGCCACATTCCTGACGACATCAAGAACATTTTGAGGACACCTTTGTAGGCAAAAAAACGCGAAACTCGACGAGACGGAAATCGCGATTCGATATGGATATGAGGAACGTTTACCTCAGGACCATTGACGACCTCCTCAGGACAAACAATGCCCTTGAAGGATTTCACTGCGGATTCGAATCCATGCTCCAAATGTCAAATCCTGACTTATGGAAATTCATTCAGGCCATTCAGAGGCAGCAGTCACTGCAAACTTTTAGTTTCGCTCAAATGCAGCTCGGCAAGAAAGTTCACACAAGGAAAGAGGATAATTTTGGGGGGATAAAGAGAATTGTATGCTCTGCCGCTAACAACAAAGAGTTAGATTATCTTAAAACCATAGCTGTTAATTTGTCCTTTTAGTTTTTAGTCGTTAATCTATCTACTTCTTTTCTGTTATTTATCTTTCATCATTTATTTCAAGTTTTAATGTCGCTGTTTTATTCAATTTGAATGTGGGAGATTTCAAACTGAAAACTGGGGGATTTTGTCCTGGGGGATTATACCCGGTGGGATTTCATCCTGGGGGATTTTATCCTGGAGATATAGTCCTAGACCCTAAATATACGCCAGATTTGCAATTATGCTAGTACCCTGAAAGCACTATACCATAAGATTAAGATTTATGATTCATTTTTTAAATTGAAAAATAAACACAAGATTTGCTATTTGCGAGTACCCTGACAGCACCCTACAATAGGGTTTTAAGTTGAGATTTTGCAAAGTTTTTTAAAATCGTCATACCCAGTAAGCTAAAAAAAATATTTGAGCAATAATATTTTGAGGCTAGATTTGGAGCCCCTCGGAGAACCCTGACAGCGAACCACCTAAGGGTTGCTTCTTTTAATCTATGAAAACCTGTAAAATTTTTTGAAAGTTTGCATTGCAAAAAATGAAAAAACAATTGCAGAATTAGGCATTTGCTCTCCGACAGGTGTATGATGAAAAGCGTATGTAACCTCGGAAATTTGCATTCAATTGTTCGTTTGAACAGAAAACTTAGTTGAAAATTCGTATAGAATATTTTGAGAGGTTGACTTCACTTAAGTTTTGATTGTTTCAACAAATTGGCTTTTTAGCATGTCAACATCGGTACTTAATGATGTGCCGAACAAAACGCCAGTTAAATAATGTATAGATAGATAAGACAATCTTCAAGCTCTATGAATGTCAAGAAACTTTCATGGCTAAGAAGCAAATGTTGTTCATTCTTCAAAAACAACTTTAAAAAGCTGATACTAACACTATTGAATTATTTATTCAGGAACATTGATAAATTTGGTATACACAAATGAATATTCAGATATTTGACACTTTAGGGATATATTGACATTGCATTTCAGGCTGGACTAAAATTAGATTGAATCTAGTTCTAACAAATGAACGAAAACGGTTGTGAGCATTATCAATGTAGGAACTGCAGCGTAGCGAAAGAATGCATTATCATAACAATGAACTAAAAATGTTTTAATTTGATACAAAGAACGTATATATAAATATGAGAATGGGTTTGACTTTGATGTACTCTTTCATATATCCGAAATATTTGTGTATTTCCTGTGCTTTTGGGACTCTGGCGTATTTATTCTTGTGTTCACTGCTATATTGCCGCCAGTGTCCAGGGTCTCTCGGTTGACCTGGTTCACAATCTTGTGTGCCGTGACCCAAGCCTCCTGCTCCTCCGCCTCCGCCACCTTCTTTGACCTTCCCGGGGTGAGGAGTTGTTTCAACTTTGACCTCACACTCTCTTTCCCCTGCATGCCGCCCGGAAGTGACTCGTACTGGGAGACATACTCTCCAATTGCATTCACATGTCCCAGTGTCTGCTTCACTGGCTTCCGTCTGATTGTCTCGATCGATTCGTCCTCAATGGGAAACACGAATCGAGGCTCCTGTACCATCGGTCCTTTCGCGTCCGCTTTCAATAGCGTCTCGCACTCTGTGCCCCTAGACAGCCCCGCATATCTGTCGCTCTTATCCCGACTACTGGCTCCTTGCATTGCGAAAAACGAAACTTCCAGCTCCCGCTTCAACTGTCGGTAGTATCTACTTTTCAGAAAAAAGGGAAAAACTTCCGTTTTCAGCACGTTTCCTAAAATAACAAACGCACAATCGAACACTGAAGACGGTATCTTCACCTCGCAAGTTTCGCTTTCGGGAGACATTGAGATCTTCTTTGCTTGCAGGATCTGTTTCTCAACTACGCTTATAACTGGCTCTGGAAATTGCACAAAAGTTGACAGCGAATTCTCGTTAAAATACGAGTTGAAAATTGAATTAGCGTCCGATAAAGAACAATGCATGTCGTAATTTAACTTGAAGTTTTGAATAGATAGAAAACAAGATACTAAATTTTGGAGCGTGATTGTTTGTAAAAACTCCATAAAGTAAGCAATTGTGACGTGACAGAAAAGAACGTCCGTCAGCGTCACATTTCGACATGTTATGCGATCTAATTGGTAGTTTACAAAATGTGAGCTGGAAAGAAAGCTTTCAAAATATTCGTTAAGAAGGATAGAATAAACATGGTTTTGTGCTGATACGAAACAGTAAGAATTCACACCCTCTTGCGCACATATTTTGTCCCAAATTTCCGTGCCCAAACTATCGGGCAAATCCACGCTCTGAGAGGAGTCTTTGCAGATGTACCTCATGAAGATGTTGACTGCATTTTGCTTGAAAAAATTGGCACTATCTATAGGGTCATTCGAAGCACTCTCGCCGTCCTCCAACCCATTTTGACCAATTTGAGTCGACCCCTGCTCTAAGATTGGCATCATTGTTATTCGGATAGTTCTGCTGTCTCCAGAAAGACAAAAATCCCCGAAGTCTCCGTTTTCGTCCTCAATTTCAGCAGCCTCTAAATCTTCTTTCGAAGCATTTGCCATTACGTCATCGTATGACGTCATTAACGAATCAGCAAATGGGTTACTGGGTCCGAACACGTCTATGTCTAGCATATCGTCGTCATCTTGTTCATGTGACTCGTTTTCGTCTGATTTGCCAGACTGTTGCGCCTCGTGTGATTGGCTTGTTTGGTCGGACAGTCGGAAAGTCTCCGCAGCAAGCCAGAAGTAGACCAGTTGAGCTTTAGATTTCTCCTAAAGCAGCGAACCGTTATTCCAAAAAACCTTCAATGACTTTACACAAACCGAGTCAATTCAGACTAGATTTAATATTTTTGAAGCCTTTCTATATCACTTTTTAATTACACGCAGATGCCTCTGGCAATTCAACAAAGTGGAACAGATTCTGAACTTTTCAAAAATTAGCAAAAAAGACCAACAACAAAATTAGAAAGTCCACCTCATCCTCAAAACGCATGAACACTCAAAAAACTTTAGTTGCTCGTCAAAAGAAACAATATGAGACCACTAAGACGATAAAAATATAGCCGAAACCTATTAAGCCAAAAAAAAGGAAAATGAAAAGAAAAACCGAAAAAAAATCAAATTTTTTTTAAAGACAATAAGAAGTTATTGAGCCCCCTCACGCTCAAAACACAGACATGACCACAAAAACTTTTTTCGCTTGTCTAAAGACGCAATACGAGGCCTATAGGCCGATATAATATGGACCGAAACCCATCAAACCGAAAAAAAAGCTGGAACAAAATTTTTGTATTGAAAAACTTGAACTATAATTCTATTACAAACAGCAGAGGTAAATCAGAACACCAAAAGCAACTAAAGTGTTAAGAAAACAGGGAAAAAATTCTACAATATGACAACTAAGCCACCAAAACATAACCAGACAATAATAAGCCAACGATTTTTTCTGAAACGGACTATTTCCCGTTTGAAAAAAAATTAAGTCCTTCCAGATTCGAACCCAGATCCTTTGCCGTCCCAGGCGCATTCGTTACCTCCGGACAAGTGAGTTGGAGACGCAAAAAACTACAATTCATTATAAACTAAACCTAAATTTACCATTTTTAATTTTTATTTATGGAAAAAAAAGTCTAATGCGCGATTGCAATACCCTTGCTTATCGCAATAGTAAAAAGTAACTACAAAGCAAACTGCATAGAGCAAGAAAATGCTAAGATGGCAACTAAGTCGACAAAAAATGATCGGACAAATGAAAAGAACCGCAAATCTTTGACGTCTCAACCAGTTGTTTTTATCTCAACCTCATATGTTTGATTGGATTTCAATTTATAATTACCAAGCGGCAACAAGCCGAAAAAACCTGAGAAGCCCTTCATGTCGAAAAGAATATCGAAATTCTCAACTTAAAAAAATATCCCCTCAGAGCACGCACACACACAAAAAAAAAATTTCGGACGTAACAACGCAATAAGAGGCCACTAAGTCGATATTAATTAGGCCGACGTTTATTAAGCCGATAAAAAAGACCAAAATTGAAACAAAAATATTAACAAAAATCGAGCTGATAAAATTACAACCAATGTGAAAAGCCAATTTCGATTCAGCCTGACTTTTAAAATACTGAAATTGACTGCAGTGAAAATTGTTTACAGCTTAAATAAATGATTATTAGATAAGACCTGACAAAACAGAAACAGACAAATAAAACGCCGAACTTTTTTGAACCGGAACATTTACCGTTTGAAAAAAAGCGGTAAATGTTTACGGGAAAAATGTCTAGTACCCGATTGCAATAACCTTGCTATCGCAAGGGTAAAAATTCAAATAAGAAAAAGTTAAAAAGAGCCTTGAAAACAAAACTTTTGTTTTGTAGTGGACTCGAATTGATGCTCTGTAGCAAACAGTAGCCACAAATAAACAAGAGAACAGGTGTTATTAAACTGCCAATATTATGCAATAAAAACGACACCAAAATGAGCACCCATAAAAACAATTCGGGTGGGGAAAAACTCGTTCTGTAATTCAACAAAAAGCTCGCAACTCGCTAGGGTACAAACAATTTAACAACAGATTTCAATTTTCTTTTTCAATTTTGCATCTTTTTCTGAGCGTGAGGGGATATGAAAGTCTTAAAAAACTAAACTTATAACTCTAGTAATGTCTTTCATTCACTTAACAAAAACTAGGATGGCCAATAGCTGTGCAAGTATCACAGAATGTTCCGACAATATTCGCAAAAAATAGAAGTAATTTTTTTTCAAATTAGTGTCGTTATTTGTGCGTGGTGTGATTAAGCCTAGAACAAAACCTAGACCATAAGCATATTCCGCAGCTAAAAAAATTAGGCAAAGTACGCAAAGTAATCTATATTCGCTCGAAATTAGATCGAAAATCAAAAACTTGAAAAGAGTTTTTCTCGACATTGAGAAATTTTATCAGAAATTTTCAAATGCTTTAGAGTCACGATTGAAAGGGCTTAAAAAACTAAAACTCAGTCGAATACAAGTTTGAACGGCCGGAACAAATAAGTGTTCACATTATCAATTAGATTTTTCAATCTTCAAAAACTGTATGAGTAAAACTTTGTATGAAAAAATTTCTTTAGTGACGCACACCAATAATGAGTCTACATAATTGCTAAGTGATGCAAGCCAATTATGACACATTAGCAGTACTAGTCAACTTGAAAAAAAGAAACTTACCAACTAACATGCCTCAATTTATAGAGCAGACGCATTTTAACTTGTATACGAAAAATTCATTAAGAACATCAGACACTGTCCAGGTTCGAACCCTCTAATTTTGCTGCGAGTCTCCTTCCCTACCTCTACGCTACATATCCATGCTACCGTGAAGCTAAAATGCTAATTGTAATATAATAGTCTGTGTTGGATATACTTAATAGCTGGTTATTGATCAAAATGAACACTTTCAAAGTGAACACATTTTGTCGCAGCAATATTTGCGTCGCAACAATATTTGCGACTTAGATTGGAAAAAAGATAGTTCATACTATAACACAAGCTTTGCTTGTGTAATAAGGTGAATAAGGCAGACAAAACATGTTTGTCATGGCCTAATTAGACGGAATGCAATTTTTTGTAACAATCGGACAATTGAACAACAAAATTGCTCGTGAATTGTGAGGAGGGAGGGGAGGGCCTTACTATGCGGTGGTATCTAACCACCGACCTGGACATTGAGATTTACAAGTCCTCGCATCTTCGCCAGGGTCGCTTAAAATCTTCAAATATAAGCAACCAATAACTCAGATACAACGAGAAATATAATGCTTTGCAGCAAAAGATAACCAGATATAAGGTTATTGCTGTAAACGTGCCACCAAATCAATCAAAACTTTTATTAGCGACTTGGGCTGGGAAACAAATGAATCTCGTAATATGACACAGCGCTCGCAGGTGTAAAAAGAAAGATAAAATTAGGAAAATCGATTGAAGTTTAACGGAAACCGATTCACCTTTACAAAGTCAATATTCAGTCTTGAAAATCTTTGTTATTTCAGCACATTTTGATATTTTCATCTCTTCAGATTTCGATTTAACATTTATGTATTCTATTGAGAAACAGCTCAGAATAACTATGAATAGCACGTAATCCGGGCGGAAAATGAGCTGAGCATCGAGAATACTTTAGCTCCAAAGTCTTTTATGAAATTAGAATTGACGGCCTCTCAAGCTGTTGTTTACGTGTTTACAGGCCTGGTATTATCATTTACGACATTTACAGTGAAAGTTAATTGCCCCCCCCCCTCCCCTCCCTCAGCTCTGGACCAATTTTATACACTTGGATAGCGGCTGGAAAAAATAAGTTAGGACGAGGATGGGGATTCGTAATATGACACTGGGCTCGCTAGCCTGCATGTGTATTTAATAATGTCCACTTGTTTGCTTCAAATACCTGTAAGAACTGTATGAGATAGGGCAACACCATGTCATGTTTCAACACTTGGCTCAGTTTTGGCGACAGGGAAGATTGACACACTAAGTACTGTTTGCTCCTCACAGCCATTCCCCGTTCGCCTCCCTCGTAGCAGTGGACGTCCTTGGAGGATATGGACTTGGCCGCCTCAAATTCGCCCACCTTCATCAACTTGGCGTGCTTCTCCAGAAGGCGCACTTCGTTCAACACTTTTGACACTCGAACTTCCCATGTTTTGCAGTCTGAATTCTTCTTAGCCATTTGAAGCCCCGTTCGTTTGCTCTCCGCTCAAATAGCTCACTATTTACATTTTGTACAATTTATTAGAAAGTGTTAAAACGCAGCCTATAAACACTTACACGCAGTGTACATCTTCCTGAAAAGAGCACAACTTTTGAGCCATCCTTCATAACTGGTTGTTGTTTTCATCAGTTGTCACAACAAGTTTATCTATTTGACTGCCTTTTAACTTTATTTGAAATCACCTCAGTCAAATTGAATACATTAAAATAAAAGTTTTAAATGTTGCCATGCAATGCCACTTATCAGAACAATTTATCGCCAGATTGACGATTTTTTAAACCAAAATGAAACGAATGTTTTAAGAAACTGTTCTACCGAAAGCTATACCGGAAAAGTATGATGCACTCTTTTCCACCATTGTTTCCATGAAGTAAAGCGGATGCAATGTCATTGAAATCTCAACTTGCTAGGGAAAACATTGGGGAGTTCTGATTGATTCAATTGCTATTTTTTTTTTGAAATACTCGTATCACAAATCTTCTTTTTTAAGGAAGCTTGATCATACGTAAAGTATGTCAAAGGCTATAATTTGGACTCTCGGACATAAAAAGCTAATCAGCATATTAAAAATATGAATAGTACATGGCGCCAAATTACGTAAACTGAACAAACAAAAACAAATAATAGTTTCCAGAACTTAGAGATTGCTAATAAATCAACTCATTCAAGTCTTGGAACTGAATCGAATAAGCCCAATTCAGTCATGGTGATAATCAATAAGGCGAATACCAGTTCCGTCTAGCTCTGAAACCTCCGCGGCCTCTGTAGACAGGTCTGTAGCCTGCAAAACCACCCCCTCGGTATCCGCCCCCGCCTCCCCCTCTGAAAGCGCCGCCTCTACCGCGGGGTCTGAAAAAGCCACCTCCTCCTCCCCGATTGGTTGAGCTAACTCCGGGCACATTAAATCTTTTGGCTGTCACTTTTATTGCTCTGCCCTTAAATAAAGAGTCGTTTAGAGCCTGGGCTGTTTCTACAGAGTCTTTG
Organism: Symsagittifera roscoffensis; assembly: GCF_963678635.1. NCBI lineage: Eukaryota > Metazoa > Xenacoelomorpha > Acoela > Convolutidae > Symsagittifera > Symsagittifera roscoffensis. Next base: position 1,417,118 of record NC_087064.1, read on the forward strand.
TCACTAAATTCGATGTAAGCGAAGCCCTTGGGCTGGCCGGTGAACTTGTCGCACAAGATTGTGACTCTGTTGATTGCCCCACACCCGTTGAAATGTTGTTCCAGCTCTTCCGCAGTTGAACTGTAGTCTACATTGCCTACGTACACTGACCTGGAACAAAACAAAACAAACGATACTTCATTTCACATCCATCGCTACTTCAAAAGAGCTCTTTTCAATTTCAAATCAGCAGTTTTCAACCAAATTTCATCCCTTTTCCTAAATATGATCACAAGTAACCGTGTTTACAGATTTGCAGGCAAACTGCAGCTTAAACTGACAACCGATTGTAGAAACCGAAGATGAAAATTGTCCGAAACATTTGAAGTTCGAAGCAATGACATTCGAAACAATTTCAAATGGTCATCCTCTTAAGCGTGGTTTCGAATATCAAGGTAAAAATGCTGGAAAATAAGTACCAACAGTTTAAAAAATCATGAGAAAAATAACAGGAAAAGTGGACAATCAGCATTATGTTCTGTTTTACTGGATTCCTCTGGAACATTCAGACGCCGCAAAAGAGACCAGCATGCAAAGTGTATCAGCCTACCTTTGGTCAGCTTCCATTTTTTCGTCCTGGGAGGGAAAGGATCTCTGGGCTGCATTTCCACCCTGCGTGGTCAACATCTGCTTCTCGACCTCATCCTGCATCTGTTTCAGTTTCAGCTGCTCCTGTTCCATCTCTCTCACTCTCTGGCGGATCGCCTCCAGCTCCGGGTCATCCACGCCCTCGTCCTGCAACACTGACTGGTCATTGAAGGTGCGACTGTCGCTCGTGTCGCTCTGGGCGGCCGAGTCAGCCTTACTGGTGGCGGCTATCGCTTGGTCTATGTCTTCTGCTGTCAGTTCCGACTCTAGGAGGCCTTCGACGTCGTCCACATCTCCCATAATGAGATAATCTGAAATTGGAACGAGAAAAACTTCAGAGCCACTTAAAAATAGTGACAAATGAATCTATAAATTTAACTTATTCTCGACTTCTGCCTTTTGGTCTACAAGAAAGAAAACAAGGAAGACAGATAGAAAGGAAGAGAAAGCGCGAAAACAAAAACAAATCACATTGGGACCGAAGGCGCCCCTAAAAATTATTTTAGGGTCGGTTGATCATAGAGAAGTACCAAAGGTTGATCCTTTGGTGGCGAGGAGGACGAACCTTTGAGATGGGGAGAGAAGTGACCCCCCCCCCCCCCCTAAATCACACATTATCCATAAATGATCTAAGAAAATTTCGCTGAGATTTGAAGAGATACAACTAATTCATGGCCTTATAGAACGGAGGAGTTGTGAGCTTATAACCGTTGGGACAACAGCTCCTTTAAGATCAGTTCATTGATTCAACTTCAATTTACTGTCAAACACTATTGGAAAAATAGATGATATGAACAAAAACTATCAACGGCAATATAATCCACAAGACCAAGCTGCGGCTGAATTTTTCAAAAAATTGATTCTTAGTAAAAGAATATACAACGACACTTCATGAACACATTTCTGTTAATCGACGATCAATTTTGGAAGGTCAAAAACTTTGGTGTCATTTTGATAAAAAATTGAATTTTCTCCTATTTATAGTGGACAAAATTTCATTTTTCAAATTCACTTTCCAATTCAACAAATTGAGATAAATTCGTTTAGATAGGTACTTAGCAAGATGCGAAGTCAAAAACAACTGGCGATTTTGGTTCTAGTAGTATATATTAGCTCTGGCTCTGGTTTCAATACACGTACTAGGTCCAGTGAACCCGATTTCAGACCAGCGGAAGAAATCGAGGACAAAATTGTGAATGGAGTTGTGAGTGAGGCTCACGCATACCCATGGATGGTGAATATTTTGCTGTACGGGAACTTCCATCTATGTGGAGGGTCCCTTTACAACAGCATGTATGTAATATCTGCAGCCCACTGTTTCCCCAAGGACTTCGACCTCTTCAGCTACTCGATGGTTCTGGGAGACTACAATCAACAGCAAACAGAAACTGGACAAGTGAGAATTGTCTTCGGTGTTTTTGTGGACTACTTTCGATTTTCAAAAATTATATAAAAGTCAAAAACCCAAACAGCCAACTAGAACCCAAATGATGGTCCACAATTTGATCTCCAATTTATCCATTCTCAATTATTCATGACGTAGTATAGTATAGGTACAATAAAAAAGATTTTGTTTTTCAGGTGACCCGCAAAATCAAATCCATCAGGACTCATCCCGACTTCAACCAGAAGACGATGAACAACGACCTGGTGATAGTGGAGATGAGCGAGGCAGTGGACTACTCGGACAGCATCAGGCCCATCGGGATGACCTTCTTCCCCGTCATGGCGGGGGAGACTCTCACAGTGATGGGGTGGGGGGCATCGGAGGGGACTATGGACGAGGACATTCTGAATGAGGCATCCGTTCCCGTCATCGACAGGGAAGTGTGCAACCAGACAGATTGGTACGACGGAAAAATAACTGAGAACATGATTTGTGCAGGTAGGTAACTCACTCTTAGTCGAATAACCAGAACAAAAAGCGGTTTTCAGCTTCAACTAGTTTCATTTTAAAGTTGAATTACTTTCATGCATTAAAAAACTAGCAATACACTCATAAAAAAAACAGGGAATGGTAGATTGAAGCTCATAAGTGAGTGGACCACTAAGGAACTGAAAATACGGCGGAAATCAATCTACGCAAATACGTTGCCTAACAACTTGCACACTTTTCGGAACGGAAGAATTTCAATTCCTATGGCAATAAAACAGGATAAAATGAGGATAAACTGCGCGAAATGTACTTGATAAGTGGTAGGACACTAGGAGTTGAACATGTGAAATTGGGTTTCAGGGTTCGCTGCGGGCGAGACTGACAGTTGTCAGGGCGACTCAGGGGGCCCCCTGGTGAGACATGTGATGGGGGGACAGTGCCTGTTGCAAGGGGTGGTGTCGTGGGGGAAGGGGTGTGCCGACCCCCGACAGCCGGGAGTGTACACTAACTTGATCAACTATGTCGACTGGATCCACGAAAACACACACTAGAAAAGAGAGAGAGACACTTAATTGTTGGAGCAAACAGAAAAGAAAAGAACTTCCAACACGAAAATTATCAATTCAAAAATCTCACAACTAACTTTTCCAACACGATAGAACGCGGCAGTAAGCTTGACAAATTCTGACAAAGTAAACTAAAGCTTGATTTCTAGTCAGACAGACAAAGCCGTTCAGCGCATCTTTTGCAAAACAGAAAAAGAAACTACTGCTAAATGTTAGAAAACTAGCATACTCAACTTATACTCAGCATACTCAATTTATGGGTAGGCTGGCAATAATCCGCCGTAGAAAAAAAACTGTGCAAATGATAGCGACTTAGATTGGCGAAAAATATGGTAACGTTCACATAAAAACCCGCTTACTCCTAAATTGTTTGGTACAGTTTTTAATTCATTGCCTCCAAAAATTATTTTAAATATTACACGGAGGCGAAGCTACGCTTCGCAAACAGGAAAATGCAAAACAGAGCTCTGAGCAAGCAAAACAAAGTGAAATAAAAAAAGGAAAAATTTAAAAACACTCGAATAAAAATTTGAACATCAATTTTGAGACTAGAAGTATCACGTTCTCACATCTGCTCCACGACAGCTTGTAATTTTACTAACATTAGACAGCAATAAAGCAGCATAATAAAATTCGATCAAAAAATTTTAACTTTTAGAATGTTCCGGATTTGAATATCCGACCTGATCATATATTTAATCATATATTGAACTGATAAGGAAATTAGTAATTTTCAAAACTTTAAAAATATATTTAATCATATATTGAACTGATAAGGAAATTAGTAATTTTCAAAAATTTAAAAAGCTTCTCTGCTCAAGTAGTAATTTAGATGCTTATTTAACGGTGATTTTTTTCTTTCAGTTAAACCCTTATTCTCCGCTTTGGCAGGGTTGTTTTTGAGAAGTTTTTAAAATAAACCAAAATATCAAAACATTGTCTTGTTTGAGGCTATAACTTTTGTTCTACCAAAATAAGGGAATATCCGCTTAAAAAGGGGAGATCCCTGTGATTTTTTCTTTTGATTGAAAAGTTCATCTCAGATTTGTGCATTTGAAACTTGAGAAAATAAAAAAACTCAAAACAAATAGGTCAAAAATCCCCTACTGAAAGTTTCGAAGGCCGTAGAACGTGGGTTAAAATGAAAAGACTAGCGACATATGAATGCATGTAGAAGCTAGGAGTTTTCAAACACGACATAGCACAAGCCACAAATAAGACAACAACATATGCTATTAAATTTCCTATGCTTAAATAGGATTAAATAAGATTAAAATTGAAACTAGCGTGTAACGCGCCTCCGGTGCTTCGAACTGATAAGAACACCATAGAAAACCGAATAACTGTAATTAAGATCTGCATCCTATGAGTGTATTCTGATAGCACCCGATTAAAGGTTTGGTAATTACAAATTTTGTTGAGAAAAAATATTGTTCAAGTTTTTGTTAATTCAAACGTCACATCTCGAAAAAAATAAAAAAAATTGAGCGAGCACAATTATACGCAAGATTTGCAACTCCTGAAAGTAATCTCACAGTACCCAACTACAGCGCTGAGAATTTTAAATTTTGCGAAACTTCAAATTTAAGTTTACTAAAAAAAAAGTTTTGAAAAACCATAGAAAACGTCATATCTCAATAACGGCAAAATTTCGAGCAGTCAATATTGGAGGCAAGATTCTCAAACCCTGAGAGCACTCTGATACCCCCAGATTAGGGGTTTCGAATTTCAAAAAATTGGAAAAAAAATAAATTTGAGTTTCCTGAAAAACGTTCAGAAAAAATCACAAAAAAAAACATCATATCTCAAAAACTACAAAAACTTGAGCAGTCAGTTTTTGAGGCAAATTTTGCAACTCCTTGGACTACCGTGACACAGCCTCAATATTCAGATGACATCTTCAAATTTTGTGAAATTTTTTATATCTAAGTACTTCGAACAACTTTAACAAAAATGCATAACAAACGTCACACTCGAAAACAAAGACCATTTGAGCAGGCGCAATTTGACGCACGATTTGCAACTTGGAACTCCTGAGAGTAACCTCACAGTACCCAATTACAAGGCTAGGAGTTTCAAATATTTAAATTTTTTATCCAAATCTGAATTAAAATCTGAATTTTTTAAACCTACAATTTATAAAGTTTTCTGAAAAAAAAACTTGAAAAAAACTGAAAACACGTCATATCTCGAGAACTGCGAGGTTTTGAGCAGTCATATTTGACGGCAAGAATCGAGTAATTGAGCAAGAAGAGTTATCGTACAGCACCCAACTGCAGGGTATTTTGTGAATTACTTGGTTATTTGGGTTTTCTCAAAAATTTTGAAAAAAAAAACACATAAATCGTCGTATCTCGTACACTAAAAGGATTTGGGCATTCATAATTGAAGGTCGATTTCGCAACCCCTGGCGGAACCCTGACAACATTCCACTATTAGGCTGCTTATTTTAAACTCGGTTAACAAACACTGAATTCAGCTGGAAAATCGAAGGAATATCTTTACCATTGCAATATACGATATAGCTTAAACGTTGTACACTTTTTTTATTTCGGATGTTCAAGCAAAAAACCTATTAACTCATTTTTCAATTGATACCAAAAAATAGCTAGAATAAGCAAACACATTTAGTACCCGGGAACACTAGCTGCACTTACTGTACATGACCAAAAAAAAACACAAATAACAGCCAGTTGGAAAGGAGTCAATGAGCGCAAGTTAACAAAAAAAATAGTGACATAATTTCTTGAAATAATCTCAAACTTCGAGAAAAAAGAACGGCAGAATTTATTTTTCGCTGGGGAAACCTGATAAATAAACTCTATTTTCGAAATTAGAAGTCGATCACGTTTTTCGTGGCCTTTCCACTTCGCTGTTCGATAGAGGAAATTGCCTTCCTTTTAAGAAATCAAAAGTCAAACTTTTGTTCTACCAAAATAAGGGAATATCCGCTTAAAAAGGGGAGATCCCTGCGATTTTTTCTTTTGATTGAAAAATTCATATCAGATTTGTGCATTTGAAACTTGCGAAAATAAAAAAACTCAAAACAAATAGGTCAAAACTCCCCTACTGAAAGTTTCGAAGGCCGTAGAACGCCTTTACACTTCGCTGTTCGATAGAGGAAATTGCCTTCCTTTTAAGAAATCAAAAGTCAAGCGCTGATAAAAACTTGAGCCTGAACATATATTAACATATTATAAAAATAAATAGCAAGAACTGTTTATAAGCCTGAAATCGAAATCACTGTTCATTGTTCTGTCGCTCTACCGACAACAACACAATAACTTATTGTAGCTTATTATTGCTTCTTTTGCTGTTTAGCAATGAGAGATATTTCTCAGGTATCAGCATATCTATTTTTGATTTCGAGCTTAAAATTATCTAATTCGATACACTTTGTCTCGTTTGAGCTGCACTTTGCAGAAAGAAAAAATGAAGATCATTGAAAAAACATTTTTAAAAATTACTGGACTTGAACACCGGATCATTTGCTCGGTTATCGACGTTTTACGGCCTGATTGAAACTCAAATGCTTTTGCAACCGATATGTATGCCTTCGGAGTCCAAACTCGTACTGCAATTGATGGGACTGAGCTCCAAAATTGCTTGCTACTTTACACACCGGAAAAATCAACAAATTTTACGAGATAACAATATGCGCCACATGCTACAGTGCTGATTTAAATTATCCGGACGAAACAAACAAAACTTGAATTTTCAAACGCGTTTTTCTCAAATTGGGTTAAGATTAGACAAAAAGTGAAGAGGACAAAATTTGCTTAGAATTTCACCAGAATTAATATGGTGCCATTTTTTCTCCGAAATTCTCGACAAAAATTGTACCCCAAAAATGGGTCATTTTGGCTTTTTTCAATTAATCAAGAATTACGCTGAAACTACTTTGTTAATTGATATGAAAATTATATCACAGGAAGCCTCTTACGTAGTTCAACAAAGTTTAAGAAGGGTTAAATTTCCAAAAACTGGCGCAAATTGTTTAAAATTTATTTTTAAACAGAGATTCTGGGTTTAATATAGTAAAAATCACATTTATTGACTATCAAGTGATTTTTTTTTTCATTTATACTGGTTTTTGGAGATTTAACCCTTCTTAAACTTTGTGGAACTGCGTAAGAGGGTTCCTGTGATATAATTTTCATATCAATTAACAAAGTAGTTTCAGCGTAATTCTTGATTAATTGAAAAAAGCCAAAATTACCCATTTTTGGGGTAAAATTTTTGTTGAGAATTTCGGAGAAAAAATGGCACCATATTAATTCTGGTGAAATTCTAAGCAACTTTTGTCCTCTCCACTTTTTGTCTAATCTTAACCCAATTTGAGAAAAACGCGTTTGAAAACTCAAGTTTTGTTCGTTTTGTCCGGATAATTTAAATCAGCACTGTACAAAGGCAGCTTCATAAATTAAGTCGCCCTCAATTTAAAACAATCTGAGTTGAAAAGAGAATTTGGAGTATTTCTATTTCAAGAACTATTCTTAATCATCAGAGTCTGATAAGCTTATACCCTCGCCTATATCTTCTGCCACTACGCTTTTCTTCATACTGTTAAAATTCAGCACCGGTGGCTTATCAGGTTTTAACTCGTTGATCGAGAACTTGTGCTCTACTTTCGAATACTCCATTTCTGGAGATAGGTCTAGGAGATGAGAACCTTCAATTACCTCTTCTTCCTCCTCGTCGTCGGCATACAATGACGGGTTTGAAGGTTCCAGTTGTTCTGATTCGCGAAGTCGATGTGAAAGCGTGATTTCCAGTTTTGCTTTGAGGCACTTTAGTCTTTCTGCCACGTCCATTTCGTTTGCAACCAGCTGTCGCATTCTGTCGAAGTGAGGCTTCAGAGATTTGCAACTTTGCAGGTAGTCAAAATGAACCAAGAGGATCTCTCGAAGCCAGACATACACAAATGCATCGCCAATTTTGTCAATATTTTGAAATAGATGGCCAGTTAACACACTAATTTGCGGCCCGCTCAAACTTTGTACAGTTTCACTGATCAGTATTCGATTATTATTTGTGAGAATTTCATTCAACTTGGCTTTATCGTTACTGCTTAGACACTGTATCAACAAAAGCGCACGCGACTGTCCTTCCTCTTTGGCCATTCGAGACCCAGCTGTTATTTTTTTGACCGGCGATAAGGCAGTTTTTTTAGTTCCTGTAGTAGGGGCATTTGAAGTCATTTTAGTCAAAAGCTCAATTAAGCTAGGCTCCTCCTTCTCAACTACTTCATGGCTCCACATTGAAGTTACTGTCGACTTTTTAAGCTTTGAAACATCATGTGGCACGACTGAAGTTGCACTTTTCATAAGCATGGGTGCCCGTTTCGTAGGATCCAATGTTTCGATCACGTGTTCTTTGCCTGATTTCAAATCAGAAAAGTTAACTAACTCAACCGATACGAACTCGGGAAATATTCCGTGATAGAGAACAACTGAATGTCCAGAAATAGCAGAAACGAAAACGGGAATAATACTTTTAGTGTCCGAGTCCACTATTTTGACAGTAAACATCGGTTTGCCAGATTTTGCTTTCAAATGCGCATCTATTATCTCAACTGAACCATCAAAATTGCAAACTGAAACGTACTTCGTAAGTTGTGAGCCCTTCTTGAAGTGTTCGGAACTAGCCAAGTGGCAAAAATTTGCAGACAAATTTATGTTCCTCGGGGTTTCTGAATTAGACCATGTCCAGGAAGCTATTTGACGACAGGCTCTAGACGCTGCCACCACAATAGGTGGACTAGACTTCTTATTTTTCTTCGACTTTGTCGGCGTAGCTTCAAATTCTGCATGTTCCAGACTGGATGACACAAAGCGGACAGATGTCACGTGGACGTGGAAAGGTTTAACCTTGTGCAAAATTTTCTCAGAAACAATATCCCAAACAAAAATATCCAAATTTACAGATGTAACAAGGTACGTATTACACTCTGAAGATGCAATACAATCAACTCGACTTTGATGGCAGCTTTTGCTGGAGTAGCCAATTTTCCCCGAGTCATTTTTTATAATCAAGCTGGCTGATGTTATTTGTCCGTTTTCATGCCCAAAATGGACTTGCGAATCATTGCTATGTATACATGTCACTGGTGAGACCGATTTTCCGTTCACGTGGTCATTTTGCATTTTGTAGTTCGTCTGTTGCTTCCCATTCAGTTGGGTCAAAAAACAAACAAAAACAAGGGTGCCTTCAGCCGTACCTATACACAGTAAGGGCCGACGTTGTGTCTTCTTCTTTGGAGTTGAAGGCGTCTCTATCTTGGCCTTCTTAGAAGGCGTTTGGGACACTGCATCTTCTTTCGTAACATCGATCGTCAAATTCACAACCCCGACAGCAGTTGGTGTTTTCACATATTCATAAACTGAGAATTGCCACTGAGGCTTCGTCCAGTTTGAGTCAGAGTAAACAGTAACAACAGTGCCATCAGTCACTATAACATACTTGTCTATACTGAACACTTCAAAAGTTGAACTCTTAACAGCCGATACAGCTTTCATCAACGGCAATCTGAAATGTAATTATATTCAGCATCATGTAATAACAAAAGCCATTTTAAACTTCGCTTTTACAGACAAAGAGTGACTCAGAATCATGTCAAAATCACTCAATCAAAACATTAAAACCGCAATGAAATTTATGAATTGCAAAAAATTTCCTGTCACTAGAACACATTTTTGTTGAGCATTTTTTTGTGTCACTAAATTGATTTTTTGAGCTCTTCCAAATCACCCTATTTCGACCAAACTTTCTGCGCGGCAGGCAATTTTTAGAAAACAAACAGGCTAAAAAAACGTTTTTAGGCACTTTTTAGAAAATGTTGACCAAAAATCGCTTCTAACCGGCGCGCGCTCCCCCTCAAAATTAGTATATATTAGCGCCAAAGGCGCCTTTAGAAAATTTTTACGGTCAGTCAGTCAAAATACATTATAGTACAAAAGGGAACCCTTAAGTCAGCAAAGGGTCGGGTTGCTTCCTAAATCCTCTTCCTAAATTTTGCCTCCTAAATCCTCTACCGTGATCAAAGACAATTGAAACATGAGTTGCAAGTTAAACAAACCATCAGATAAAATGTGGGCAGGGGCAGAATTAGGGGGGGGGGGGGGGGTGGGGTCATAACATAACAAAAAAACTGTTCAAATCGGAACGAAACAAATGCTCCAGAAAATAGCTTACCTATCAAACAAAAAAATGGCGGTTTTAAAAAAAACTCTTTTGAAGAAAAAATTACAACCTGAAACGGTGAGATTCCTGAAATGATTCCTGTTAACTAAGTTAATTACGGGAAAAATGTCTAGCACCCGGTTGCAATAACCTTGCTTATCTTGAATGGCTTAAATATAAACAGAAACCTTTGAAAACTAGGCTGCTGAATTAGCGTAATAAATCATGTAAATTGCATTTGAAAAAAAAAAACGGAAATGAGCCGGCGGAAAGTAGGACGAAAGCCGCAAATCTGACAAATCCTCATCATTTCTTTCTCATTACGTTCAGTTAAAAAATTTATTTAGTACCTACAATGAACTACGAGGTAGTTTATGTGAAGTTTCAAAAAATTGAGCAGGTGAACGCTGCCTACACTTGAAATCAACTGCAATAGTATTCTGTAAGAAAAGTTGTTTACGGACAAAAATCTAGTTCCCGATTATAAGTACATTTGCTCTCGCAACTGAAAATAAGTCTGAGATTAGTCATTTGATGTTGGGACAACATTGGAACCAAAACTAGTCCCAAAATATCTTCAAAAGATAACATTCTTTCCATAATTTCACTATTAACATGCTTGATCAGCAATACAAAAAATTTCAATAAAACCAAGTGGGATGTTTCCGCTTTTTCAATTCAATTTCATCTTCTAGGCCATGGGCTTTCAGGACACTGTCCTCAAATGTATCCAATTCCATTTTGTATGTTTTCTCTTCGCACAATTCTTTAGGCGTGTCTTTGGAACTGTCTTCCTGGACCGGATTGCTTTCCACTTCTGGGTAAGGAATGATGCGACCAGTTGAGCGTGACACTCTCACTAACTCGCCGAGCTCGTTATACTAAAGCATTTATAATCGCTAATTACCAATCGCGAAACCAAGGATATAACACAGTGGCGAAGGAGGGCTGCGCACCACTTGCGATACAATTAGGGAGAAAATCGAAGAAAAAAAATCAAAAGCAGTAGAAAATTTCTGAAGGACAAAAAAAACAAGATGTATCAAAATGAATTAAGCCAGTTTTGAAAATAAAACATACCAAGTCAATAGTATTCGAACTTAGCATCGAAAGAAAGTTTAAACGCGGGAAAAAAGCCGAAAGTACCTGAGCACAATCCGTTTAAGCCGAAACAAAATTCAACTCTGAAATACTGAACTAACGAGTTAACCATTCAAGAAGAAAGCTTTATGCGCGGCTCCTCGACGAGGCAACAACAATAAAGAAAATTCTAAAGGACACTTAAACTTAAAAAAAAATGTCGGTTTAGTGGCATTATATTGCGTCATTTGATGACCGAATTTTTTTTGTGTACGTGTTTAGGTGCTTTAAGGAGGAGGGGGACTCAAACATTTGGCTCTTTTTCCTTCCCCCCCCCCACCTCACACGAGCGTCAATATTATGGTCTAACGAGTGGTTTTAAAAGGTTGATTATGAAGACCAAATATGTTTGTCATGTCCTAATTAGTCTGAATGTCAATTTTAATGACAAACGGACAATGTGGACATTAATTTTGATTATAAAAATTGGCAGGTGGGGGGGGGAGGAAAAAGAGCCAAATGTTTGAGTCCCCCTCCTCCTTAAAGCACCTAAACACGTACACAAAAAAAATTCGGTCATCAAATGACGCAATATAATGCCACTAAACCGATAAAACACAGGCCGAAATCATTGTGGCAAAATAAAACTTTTAAGCAAAAAAACGGAAGAACATACGAAGCCAAGGTTATTAAAATTACAAACAGCAGAAGTAAACCAAAACACTCAAAGCAACTGCAATTTAGATTGCGTATAACGAAAACACAATTCCACGACATGGAAACGAAGCCGAAAAAACATAAGCCGACAAATAATAAGCAGATTTTTTAAAAACGAAATACTCCTGTTACATTCGAACCCAGAGCCTTTGCCGTCCCAAGCATACTCGCTACCCAGGGTTGGCAAAATGTAAGTTAAAAACAAAAATAACAAACTAACTGTTATTTATCGAAAAAAAAACATGTTATTTTTGTTAAATTGTTAATTAAATTAACATATCAACAAGAGTTGACTTTCTTGAACAGAAACGCCAAATTTCCGGCTTTCTCAACGCCGAGTTGAGCACAAAGCTTCCCATGCGTCAGGAGAGATTTTTCGCTCTGTAGTTTGTCAAGTGAAAGTGCAATTGGTTTGAAAATATTTTTTTCATCCGTTCGGGATTCGCTACAATCGTTTCGGAACAAGCATGCAGTATAGTTGCGTTGTGTTTTTCTAAGAATTACTCATATTTCTATTGTGCTGGAGACGGAAGAAAATGAATGCAAAAGCGAGAATTTATGCAGATGAGAAAAGCAAAAAGAACAGTACCACTGAACCGAAAATTAGAAAATTCGTTAACTTGATTGGCTGCAACACTTCACATAGAGCATGGCAAGCTATACGGAACAAATCGAGTCAACCAATCAATCCACTGTCTTAAAAAACATGATTAAAAAATGGAAAAACCTAGATCTTACAAAAATTGCAAACGTTGTCCTGAAGTGGCTTTGCCGTTTACTTTGCGAAAAATGATTGCACGTATTCATTTAGCATTGGAACAAAAAACTTATAAAGAAGACAACAGAAGTTCAAATTTCGGATTCAGGCTCCAGTAAGTGTACACATACATGAAAAAATGTTTTTACACTGTAAACAGCAGAAATTGAGGCCGCTAAGCCGATCTACTAGAAGCCGAAACTTTTTGAGTCTAATGAACATTTCACGCGAAAACAAGAAAGAAAGAAAATATTCAAAACAGGAGGCGTTTCACAAGCAATTAAGTAGAAAGGCACGTGCATTTAGATAAAACGGCCAGCACGACATGATTGAGTAAGTGCCTTTCGGCCAAATACCAATAACATGTTCAGCTGATTATGGCAAAAAATTTTAAGACTTTTGAAGCAGAAAAATTTTGTTCCGTCGAACAACCATCCGAATCACAACAATCAGCAAAAACTTCTATTAAAAAATTCAAAAACCTTGTCTTGTGTTATTGTAACAAATAAACAAATTGAGAAACCTCATGGAAATCCAGTTAAATTTACATTCGTCCACTTATCCATATTTTGGTAAGAAAACATTTTAATTGCCAAATGAAATCACAAATTCATTTCACACGTGTAGGTTATGTTCATATTTTAAAAATCAATGAATAAAACATAAAAAATAGCCAAGAGACAGTTGAAACGAGTCATTACTGACTTGTTTTCTGAAAAAATCTCAACTTTAGAATTTCAAGGAAAAAATAGATGCCCTTAAAGCTCTTTGAATTTCTAGAACAATGTAGCATTGACACTTCTAACATAAAAATTAACCTAATTTGAGAAAACTGAATCAATCAGTAAATTTTTATTTCGCTAGAAAATCTGAAAATTAAATCCCATCTTCGAAATTAGAAATCGATCTTATTTTTCGTGGCTTCTACACTTTTGCTGTTCGATAGTGGAATTTGATTTGTTTCTAACGAAGGAAATGAACAGAACTTGAAAAGAAATCAAAACTCAAACAGCAAAAAATTAGATTCAAGCCTAATCAATTTCACTTCTTTTAAAAAAAACTAAAAAATCATAGCGACCTATATCAGAGTATGAACTACGTTCATTGACTCTTAACAAAGCCAAAAAACTTTCAACCGTTTTTTCTCGACAATAGTACAACTTTTTAGAAAACTTTCAATGTCGTTTAAACTTTTAGAAAACTTTCAATGTCGTTTAAATCACGACCGAAAGGTATTGAAATAGTATATCACACCGCCCATTCCGATGATGTTTTGTGGTACTTCTTTTTGCTTGAAACACCAAAAAAAAAACACCTGAAGTTCCTCTCAATTTTCAATAGTCAGAAGAAATCTCAATCCCAGAAACTATTTATTTGCCAAGTAACCCCAATCACTTACTTGCAGTGGAACCTCAAGTAAACGTAAGTAAAACCAAAAAATTTTAAAGAACTATGTCGACGAAAATAGGGCTGATAAAAAACTAAACATTTTTTACAGAAGTTGCAATCGAAATAACTCCAAGGAACAAACTTACTTATTTGATATATCTCCATGCACAACAGTTCAACTTATTCATTTGAGCGCGCGCTAAAAGAAAGCACCGGAAAGGAACATGGCCGCAAGATAAGTTCGCTGGTTGAAAAGATAATTGAAGGGAAAAAATCTAGTACCCGATCATAAAGCATACCAGCTCGTAATCTATACAGTCCTAGCAAAATGAACTAAGAGACAAAGCGACCCTTTACGCTTCTTTCGATGCCAAAGCAATATAAAATTGCAAACAAACTGACAATGAATTAGTCTGACTGAAAAAAAAAAACAGAAAAATAACCATTTTTCAAAAATTTCCCCTCCAACATTTTAGCGAAAGAAAGCAAATTTGACCAGAAATGTTTTTTGCTTAAAATGATAAGTGAAATCCCGTATGCCGCAGATATATGCATTTCAGGGCCTGAAACGCACACATCTGCAGTTCTCAGTACTTCTCCCATAATTTTCATCAAAAAAGCGATTTCTATCATCTCAAATTTTCTACTCGAATCAGGAAAACACGACCAGCGACGCAATCGCCAGCGAGAAAAAAAGCATTCAGAAACTTTTATTGAGCGTCAACTATGTCCGCAACTATGTCTTTCCCCCTTCGAAAATGTTAAAAATTAATTTTTCTTGTCGATAAAACAGAAGTCGAACAAATTTAGATCGATCAAAGGTTTCAAGCTAACGAAAAAGAACAAAACGAAAAGAAATTTTGCAACGCCAGAGTTGGTGATATTACAAATAAAGGAAATGAATCAAAAACGCTTTCAAATATAATGAAGCTGATTACTATACAAAAAAATCTACCATTTCCAACTAAGACGACAAACCATAAGCAGACAATATAGGCCGATAATTTTTTGAAATCGAAAATTTTCAATTAAAATCAGGTCCTGTTCTGATTCGAACCTCGGCCCGTAGCATCCTCAGTCGACTTAATGTGCTGAAGCTGAGAAACTTGAAGTGTATATTCCGATTTAGTAACGCTAGCTAATTGCAAGCATATTGAACAAATAGCGTGTCACGTACTTCCGGCGCTTCAATCAGATTGCTGAAGGTAAAAATTGCTTGCATATAAAATATATGCAAAAACTAAAATGCAACCGTAAAAACAGACAGGGCAGCCAAGTTGGACAGGGCGCCCAAACAAAACAGCTGAAGTTCAAATCCATCAAAATCATACAAAATCAACACAAATTCGGTGGTATATAAACCAGCCGAAAATGCGCGATTGTTATATAATAGTTATGCAACAATTATATAACAGAAACGAAAGTTATGCAAACTTTTTGGTTTCAAATGACGTAACTTTTCGGATGGTTTATATACTCTGCGCATTTTCGGTTGGTTTATACTTCGGCTGGTTTATTCACACTCACAAAATTCAATGTCAAAATTCAGCCGAAAAGAGAAAATTGTGTTTACTAATTATGAATAGAAAAAAAACTGGAAATAATGCAAACGGAACACAGAACTTGAAAGAGATCCCAACCGGAGCAGAAAAATCAACAACGAGAACGTAGATGCTTCAGACTTAACGAATGCGCGACGACTAGAGGGGGCGGTCGAAGCAAAGCAAGAGAGGTGGCCGAAGACATTATAGCCAGAAGGGGGACATGACATAACTCATTCAGTCAAAGGAGGAACTTGAAACAGACCTCAAACAATTAAAAAACTGGAAAGAGCCGAGACAACGACAATAAATCTAGATGGAACACTTTTCTGGGTGAAAAGCAAAAGATGGATCTCAAAAGGAAAACACCCAAAGATAAATGGGGATAAAACAGTGGCTGGGCCCAGTCAAAGACGTACCAACTAAGCTTAAAGACCTAAAAAGGTCCAATCTCCAAAACAACTCGGCTTCAGATCTTATTATTAAATCAAGAAAACCCTAAAATGGTTGACAGAATACAACTGCACTTTCCATATTAAACAAAAACTTTTGAATAAATCTCATTTGCAAAATCATTAAAATCAATAAAAAAGATCGTTTAACTTCATTCTGAATTTCATATGCCCGAAATTATATCATTGGCTGCTATCAACAATTTAACCCATCAAAATTAAGTTTAAAATATCAGAATTCTCTTTTAGTTTGATTTCAAAATATCATGAAAACGTCACTTCCGAAAACCTAAAAAAACTGACCTATAACATAAGAATGGAGGCCACATCTGCAACTGCTGCTAGTAAAATGACATCACCCCACCAAAGGTCGACCATTTCTTTTTTTTTTTAAGTTCAACGCTAAGTTTTTTTAAACCGAAAAAAAAATGCCATATCTTGGAAAACAAAATGCGTTGAGTCGCCATAACGAGTCCAGATATGAAACTCCTGAGAGTACATTGAGAGCATGCCAGTCTTGACAATGTCAAACTTCGATTTTTTTGAATCTTAAATTATGAAAACTTTTGCCAAGCACAAAAAAGGCATATCTCGAGGATTTGAGCAGTCAAAAAAGGAGGCGAGATTTGCAATCTCTGAGAGTACTGTTGGACATCTCGAAACTATAACCTTCTGATTCAATGTTTTAACATTTCGAAAAAATTTTAAAATGTCATATCTCGGAATCTTATATCTTTGCAGCCACCTTGTAGCACCAACCTATAGGGTTGTTAAGTTTGATTTTTGGTGAACTTTTTTAATTTCCAGTTTTTGACAACTGTGAAACATAGAACTTGAAAGAGGTCCCAACACGGACAAAAAAATCTGCAAAAGAGAATGTAGACGCTTCAGACTAAACAAATGCGCAAGGGCTAGAGGGGGCGGTTGAAGCAAAGCAAGGCAAACCCTTACCTGGATGAAAATCGAAAGATGGATCTAAAAAGGACAACACCCAAGATAAATGGGAATCAAAAAGTGGTTGGACCCAGTCAAATAAGTACCAACAAGGCTTAAAAACATAGAAGGGTCCGATCTCCAAAACTACTCGGTTTCAGATCTTATTTTTAAATCAAGAAAACCCTACAACGGCTGACAGAATACAACCGCACTTTCCATATTAAGCAAAACTATTGAAAGAATCTCATTTACGAAAAACACTTACCTCATTAAAAAGATTCCTGTTTAAGTTTGTTCTGTATTTTCATATGCCCGAAAGTATATCATTGGCTGCTATCAACAATTTAATACAGCATAATTAATTTTAAACATCAGACTTCTCTCAGTTTATTTTAAACATTCAAAATATCATGAAAACGTCACTTCCGAAAACCTAAAAACAATTTGACCTATAACATAGGAATGGACGCAAAAACTGCAAGTGCTGGTAGTAAATTAACATCACCCCACTATAGGGTTGACCATTTTAGTTTTTTTTTAAATGAAAATTTTTATATCGGAAAAAATGCCATATCTTGCAAAATGAAATGCGTTGAGTCGCCATAATTGGAGTCCAGATATGAAACTCCTGAGAGTACATTGAGAGCATACCAGTCTTGACAATGTCAGATTTCAATTTTTCTATATCTTAAACTTACGAAAAATTTTGACGAGCATCAAAAACCGGCATATCTCGAAAGATTTGAGCAGTCAAATTTGGAGGCAAGATCTGCTCTGAGTGTACTGTAGGACATCTCAAAATTATATCAGTATGATTCGAATTTTTAATATTTCGAAAATTTTGAAAATGTCATATCTGGGAAGCTCATATTTTTACAACCACCTGTGCTTACCCTTCTAGCACCGAGCTATAGGGTTGCAAAGTTTCATTTTGGTGAGGTTATTTAGTTTTCAGTTTTTGACAACTGGAAAATCATAAAAAAACGTCATATCTCAAAAACTAAAAACATTTGATTAGTCACATTTAGAGGCTATACATGCAACTAGTAAGATTAAAGTGACAGCGCCCAATAACAGGGTTGGGAGTTTCACTCTTCCGATTATTTTGAAATAATCTTAAAAATTGTCGTATCTCGTTAAGTAAAAGAAGTTGGGTATTCAAATTAGGAGGCCAAACTCGCAGCCCCTGTGGAAGCCCTGACAGCATCCCACTATTGGGTTGCTAATTTCAAACTTTGTGATATAAACATCGCAAAAAAATAATCATTACAATAAACGATATAGCTTACGCTTGAAAATTTTTTTTCGTTATACATGCTATAATACTCTGAAAAAACTTAAATATGGCAAAAAAGTGAAGCTCGTGTTCAAATATATACAAAGAAGCGAAGCTTTGCAAACACTAGCGACAACACGACAAAAAGCAGCTCTTAAAAGGCAATTAGAAATCAACCTCGAATTCGTAGAATTACTGCTACGTCTGAGATTCGAACCTGCGACAGAGATTCAGAACCTAAAAAATTAACCATTCAGCCACGGACACTTAATAGGTACCAAACACTAGCCGCAAACAACGCAGATAACAGATGCTATGCAATTTCCAATGCTACAGTGAAATTTCCAAATAAGTGAACACTTAATGACCACATATTTGCGAGTTAGGTTAGAAAAAAAGAAGGTTCGCAATAATACACTACGCTCATCGCTAGCATAAAAAGACAAATTAATTGACCAGAAGAAATTTAATTAGCAATAACTAGAAGTATCAACCCCCATTTTTGATCGTACTCGCTGATGTTTTGAAAGAAAACAAGTCGTTAGTTTTTCGGAGCAACTAAAAATTCAAATTATTGAGAAGCAATATTTTAGCTAGGCACTACATACAAATTCCAACCTAAACAAAAAAATATTGAAAAAAGGGTTAGTTGTTGTAGTGGTTTTACAGAAATGCTGAAGGGCTGATTGATCCGTCGTTATTCGTCAAAGCATTGTCCAGTTATTACGAGTTTTGACAATCGCAAAATAATTGTCATGAGCAAAAGTTTCGCTCAGTAAATTTTTCTTCACAGATTTTCTGAGTTTTTTTATTCTATTTGTGAATCGTATCATTTCTAACCTTTGTAAAATTTTCTAACCGATTTATGATTCGACATGTTTTGAACACCAATTCGTTTCGCGCTTTTCGGAGATCAATTGATTTTAAGAATCAAGGAATTGCAATTTATGTAAGCCCCGTGTGGATCAAAATGTATCGTAGAAATCGCCAAACAGACCCTGCTCAGTTGTGGAAATACAAAATGTATCAAAAATTCAACTTCTGAATTGACTGTGGATGTGACTCGCGATTGGTTCCCCGAAAAGTAGGTTCCTAAATAAACATTTTCTTTTTAATTACTATTAAATCTAGTACCTTGAAATCAACAGGAGTTGGTTCTTTCAGCTCTGGATCCAAAAGACTGACATGTTGCATCAGAAGCGGTTCCTCTATTTTGTTCCATTGTGTTTGGGCGCCCAAATTTAGCTGCTCCCATTTGCAGTTTTTACCCGCTACGAAAACTTTCGACTCTTTCTGTAGAACCTGCGCAACTACCCCTCTTTTGCCCTTGTCTTTGCCATAATGAATATAAACATAATCTCCTTTGAACAAGTATTGAACGGGAATAATTGGTCTAGCCAAACGCTTAGGCCAATTTCCTAAAACATTTCTGGTAATATCCATATGGGTTCCTGGTTCATATTCAGTTTCTTCGTATGAAGGATGCTTTGGATGCTTGATCATCTCCTTGGGAACCCTGACACTGCGCACAGCTGATGAAGAAAACAACCGATAATTTCGCAAATAATTCATATCTGAAAAATATAATCAGAAGGTCAAAAGTATCATAGTATGTGACATTCGACCAGAATGTGAAAAATGCAATCTCTGCAGAATTCGGAATTTTAGCAGTAAGCCTTCCGGATTGGTGGTTTTTAAGAACTAAGGGCGTTATTGGAACGTTTAGCCAAACGGTGAAGGCTGGAATATTCTAGTATTTTAAAATTTTAAAAATTCGAATGATGACGTCACATTTCTGAGAAATGCTGAAACGGCCATTTTAACAGAAAACGAGTGAAAAAACACAACAACAACATTAGTTGCGCTGACGAGAACAACTTTATCGAAATTGAAGAAGTCGAAATTGAAGAAAAACAGCAGCAGATTGCAGAGAGCGTTCCGGGTTGCAACTATTGTGCTGCTACAATAGTTGCAAGGCCGTTGCGAACAACGGTGAAGGGTAAGAAACCAGCCTTCCGTGTTGTCGTGAAATCGAACTTAAGGAGCTTGATTCACCGGATTCAAGAATCCGGAAGGGTCTCGGGACGGAAAACTTTTATTGACTCATATGAACTTTTAGCATCCTGTCATGTCCTGACTTGAATTTAATTGATATTTGGATTAGTTTTGACAAGGATGAGGTGCTAAGAGTTGGGGGGGGGGGGAAAGGGTTGATCCATCTTCGATGGAGATGATGATTTTTATCTACTGAACAAAAACAATAGTAATATAATAAATAGTAGCCCTGTTTTTAGGAGTGACCTCGTGGTCTGGGGATACTGAGACCCAGCCATGAGCTCACTATTTTTGCATGTAATTCAGTTAATTTGAGCGTTCTGGTCGAAGCCGGAGAACAGTGACGTTTTTGTCGACCCGATGTAAGAAAGACCACCGAAAAGTACTGGCTTGGTAGAGACGGTGAAAAACATGCAAAGCTCTGTTTAGACGCTAGCCAGTCGTCTTAAGACTTAGTTTTGTTATCCGTCGATATGTATCTTCCGGGCGAATGTTACATGTATGTTTTTATGGCGCTCCTGGGTGTTATTTTTTCATAACATCATGACCGGCGGAACCGTTAACGAGCACTCCGCGCCGAGCGGATGCTCACATTAACGCCCTTAATAGGCCTAAACTGCCGGGGCGGAAGGGTAGTTCGGAACGCGGAAGCCTTCCGGATTACCGTCAATAGTTTTTTAACCTAGTTAAGACCGAAAATTCACGAACCAGGAAGGGTGGGGGGAATCATGAACCCCTCATCTCCTGAGTGGTTTGTGACCAAAAACACTTAATGATATAAGCAAAACCAAACAAAAAGTAGTATAGTACCCAAGAAAAACAAAAAACATAAAAAATAACCGAAAAAAAAACCAAAAACAGTAAAAAAAGTAAAAAATCAGTAGAAATCATCCCCCCAGACAAGATGTGATTCAACCCCCCCGTTTGTTGTTGATAGATATTTTGTTGTTACAGGCATTTATATCAGTCAGGATCGTTACGATCAATTTTGTGGCCCGTTTGTGAGGCTTGTACTGTAGGGTTATTTGAGCATTTAAGCACGTTAATGATAAATTGCGCTCAATCCGGAAGGGTCAGCTGATTTGCGCTCAATTCGGAAGGGTCCTGGGTGAAGACCGATCCGGCAAGCAGTACAAGGAGCAACAAGAAGGGGCTCAACGACAACAACAATCGACTGTTGGGTATCGTTAACAAGTTTTGTATCCCTTTTGGTACAAAAAGTAAGATAGTAATCTGTGGGGGGCTCGACAGTGCTGCACTGTAGTAACCCTTCACCGAACTGCGAATATCCGAGTTAAGCACCTTAATTCGGATAATAAACAAACCCGGAGGGGTATAGTATTACTAATATTATTACTTATATAGCCTATATCAATAGTCTTATATCGTTTTTCAGTGAAAAACAACGAAAACAGACCGGTTTTTGGGGTCAAAATAGCGATATTTTGATCCCCCCACAAGTCGCGATTTTTGAGATATCGATATTTTTTGAAAAGGAAAAAAGCACTAAGTTAGTGTGTTACATCGTAACTGCACTACTGTAATAGGTAGAACCGGTTAACTTTAGTTCGGAAGTGGTTGGAACTAGTTTGGTACCAAAAACCAAATTTTCCCATTTTTTGATAGTAAGAAGCACTATAAAATCAGAAAATTTTTTTGAAATCTTTGAGTTAGGACAGTAAAAATAGTTGTTCGGACAACTTCGACTAGTGAATCTACGAGTTTTAAAACCCGCTACCCGAAAGCCTTCCGGGTTGCAGAGAAATCGAACATAACGTGTTTGATTTGGTGGATTCATCAATCGGGAGGGGTCCAGGTAGCATAGTTTTTCGCAAATTTTTTCTACAAAAGCGTTTTAGATCGGGTCTTTTGCCTTGAACTAGAAGAGTATAGGCCTTCCGAGCTCAGATCAATAATTTTTAGTTCAAAAGGACCAGATTTGCGGAAAAAGTTAGGCGGAACCTATAAGAGAGAAAATTTTTGAGTTTGGAAAAAAGACGTTTTGGTTAATAACTTTGGAACTACAGAGCATATCGAGTCAATCTTGGTACCATTAGATCAGAAATTAGCTGAACTTACTAGTAGGAAAGAGAATTACTCGAAAAAGCAAGCGAGAAAATTTTTTGAGATTGTTTTTAGCAAATTACACAAATCCGGAGGGGTACACACTTCACGTTTTATAAATTTTTCTGAAAAACCCTTATACCCCTACCAAAAGTTGATAGCGATTGAACTAAGTAACTTAGGACAGTTCTAGACAAAAAGGGAGGGCTGAAGGCACAAGACAACCAAAATAGAGTCGAAATTAGGCAAGTGATAAGACCCTTCACCGTTAGTGTGAATTGTCAAATAAGTGCCTTAACTTCAATCCGGAGGGGTCTAGGAAAGGACCCTATACCCTTCCCAGTTAATTCAAACAGCATAAAAGCAACGCAGAACGTATCCGGAGGGGTATAAGCTGAAATTAAGAAAGCTACGAAAAGCTACTTTGACAGAGCTAAGGGCTCCCAATCCGGAGGGGTCGAAATTTTTCAAAGTCAGAGATGTCCGAATCCGGAGGGGTCTTATAGTTGCTAATTCGGAGGGGTCCAAATCCGGAGGGGTCTACTATTAACTAACTCGGAGGGGTCCCAATCCGGAGGGGTCCATATTCTGACAGTCCGGAAGGGTCCTATTTGTGCCAATCCGGAGGGGTATTATTTTATTAAGGACTTAGGTAAACGAAAGAAAGACTAAAAAGCGAGAGGTATTAGGTTATTAATACACAGGCTAGGTATCAGTGACTGCACTGGTAACTTGCCTTTCAAAAAGAACCAGACTAATACAAAACAGGTCCGAACTCGGATATTCGCGACACTAAGTCTAAATTAAAAAGAGCGTGACTCATTGGTGTGGATTGGAACATAATACGTTTTTGGGAAAAGTGACTGCCCTGAGGATTTTAGTAGGTCTAGCTCGGGCAGTCCGAAGGCAGATAGGTAACACAGTACTCGGTGGGTGCAATAGACGCCCACTTGAGAAAATAACTGCCTTCAAAGTTTTTTCTGTTTGGTGCAGCACCAAGCAGGGAAAGCTTTTTCTTTAAAAGACAGGTTCGACTATTGTACTGCGACCGACTAAGAGTACAAGACACATACGTTTTTTTATATATACATTCATATTGTGTCAATATATATTTTTTGTTTTTGATTTTAAATCAACCTAAACTGTGTTTGATTGGGTAGTGAGTACACTATCTTTTAAATTGACTGATAACATCATATTGTGCTAGTTTCCAGATCTTTGGACCGATAATCGGCTAGTGTGAATAAATTTTATACAAACTGTACTCTGACAACATACAGGGATTCGTGGTCACTATTTAATAGAATCTGGTGAAATTTATTGTGTTGTGTCATTATTATTGTTAATAAAACTATAAGGTCTCTAGCAATTGAGTCAAGAGTAGGCATAGGAAAGTGACAAATAAAGAATGAGTTTAGACAAGTCAAGGATACCAAAACGAGGTAATAGCTCTAGGAAATTCATACCTGAAAAGCAAAGAAAAACGATGACCGATCCTTTTGTGGATTGGATCAAGCGATCCCGGTCCGATAAAGAGGAGACGGTTTCAGGCAGAATGGTTGAAACGAGAAGTCAGAAGAC
This sequence comes from Symsagittifera roscoffensis, assembly GCF_963678635.1. NCBI lineage: Eukaryota > Metazoa > Xenacoelomorpha > Acoela > Convolutidae > Symsagittifera > Symsagittifera roscoffensis. Next base: position 1,441,217 of record NC_087064.1, read on the forward strand.
CTCAGAAGAGCAAAGAGAACTGTTAGAAGTGGAGGTCAATACGGACCATACCATGAACGACAACCAGGAAGTAAATGGACTGGAAGGGAGAGGCAGAAGGCTGGCGAGTGAATCTACTCCGGTGGAACAAGGCCAAGATTTTGCCACTTCCACCGGGACATTTGATCGGGAAGAGATGTCGGAACTGTCCGACATCTCAACTGAAGTAGCGACAACTAGAAGATCTCCGACAGACAACACTATGATGGCAAGCGGAAATGGGAAGCAAACAACGTCGTCATCGTTCTCAGAAAGAATGAAGAACACCTTAGGAAACTTCTTTCCATTCAGCATGGGAGGAGGAGCAGGAAACGATGGTGAGTCCCAGGAGGATGGGGAAGATGAAGAAGAGCAAGGGGACTTTGGATCTCAAGTCAGCCTCAATAGTTCGATCCAGGAGAGTGAGGCACACGCCGGAAGAGAGACTGGAACCATGGACAAATTTGGTGTAGTGACAACGATAAGCAAGGAGGCAAACACACCGGGCCAGTCAAAGGACTTCGCGATTAGGACAAGTTCGGAGCCACAACCTGAAGAGAGCAGAACCAGAGGGCTCGGCAATGCGTTAATGGATCCTGAAATAAATAATGAAAAGACGTTGAAGTAGAGAGTCAAGGCCCGGATCTCGACAAGCACGAAGTTACCTGGGACCGGCAGGGTTACACCGCCACTAGTGACGCCACTCGTGGATAACGGGGCAGCACTAGAGGAAGCCTTAAACAACATAGTGGGCAGTTTAGGAGAACAAAATGAACAGATGTCGATAAGGATGAGTGAACTAGAAAGAGCAGTTCACATTGAAAGAGAAAGTCTGCGGGAAGAAATAAACCGCAACAGACAAGAAGTTGGCAGAAGCGAAAAACGCTTGAAAGAAAGAACGGACGAACATATGACGAGGAACTTGTCGCGAATGACAAGAGAGGCGGAACAGAGGGAGTTACGCTTAAGAGCCGACATGGAGAAGTTAAGAATTCAGCAAGAGCAGTCTCTTGGGTCTCTTGACACAAAGATAGACGCGATGATGGAGAGGCGAACGCAGGCTATCATGGATAGGTTGGACGGGCTACTAAGCAGCAAGAGTGGACCAAAAGAAGGAGAGCCGAACTCGGGAGGTCCCAGCAGGGAACCGAGGGTGAACTTCAATGAACATCAAAGGAGGAAGACATATGGATCCACTAGAGGCAGGGGCAGCTCATCAGGCTATGCCATAAGGGGTAATACAGCATGGGGCCCGAACAGTAGAGCAAATTCAACGGGGAACAGACAGACCTCTGACGAACGACCAACGCAAGGCACACATGCGACTGGGAGAAGTGATTCCGGCAACAGGGGGCATGCAAGCCCGAAGAGGAGTCATGCATGTCAAGCAGGAAACGCTCATGGTGATTCGGATTGCAGGGATGCACCGCACACAGAGCCTTCGACAAGGTGTGAGGACACTCAAGCGGGACACTCAAGGGATGCTACGGCAATGGCCACAGCATTTGAACCCCTGAACAGGTCTTTGGAGACATTCCTGACGAGGTTATCTAGAACCAATGAACGCAGTGAGAAGTCCAGAAGAGTCTTTAAGAAGCCAAGATGCTACAAAGACGAATCTGATGGCTGTATTGATACCTGGATAGAGGTAATGAAGCTGCCTTTCGAGGAAGAGGACTTGTCGGAGAGACAGGAATGCAGCGCGCTCACCAGCAACTTAGAAGGGACAGCCCTGAACTGTGTCATGGCCAAGAAACAGTATCAACGTGACACTGCTGAGAAAATCTTCGAAATCTTGTTAAACCGTTTCGGATCAGGGGTGCAGGGGCACCAGGCGATGATGCGCTTCGAGAAACGGAGGCAACGAGAAGATGAAACAATAGACAAGTTTCTCGATGATTTGGAAATGCTGAGAAGACGCAGCCAACCGGATGAGTCAAACCGAAGGATGAACCTGGCCGTAGCCTCAAAATTCATCGATGGTGTGAAAAATGATGAACTTCGTACGATGCTAGCAACGCATTACACACCACTATCAACTAATGCGCCAACACCGGAGGAGTTGAGGCTCAAATCAAAAGAGTATCTTTTGTTGAAACCTCCTTCGAGATCTGGATATTACAAGAACAATTATGGCAATCTTAACAACGGACCAGCAAACCAAGGGAACAACTGGTACAAACCGAGGGATGATATGGACAAGAGACGTTCTTGTGCTAATTGCAGTTCAACAGACCATCATGTGTCAGCATGCCCAGCTTACAAACAAGGCATGAAAGCAATAGGCTTTAGCCTCGAGGACGAAGATGCGTCAGAGTTGGATCATGAGGATTTCATGAGAGGAGTAATTGCAAAATTCGGCCCGAGGTGTTTCTTTTGTAACTTGGAAGGTCATTTTAAATCAGATTGTCCGCAATTCTGGGATGCAGTGGCAGACATCAAGCATCCAAGACATGAAGAAGCTTTGTCAGGAGTGAAAGCCAGCAAGGCTCGACTTTTGAGTGAAGCGGAGGCACGCAGAAAGGATAAACCTCAAGAGCTGGTGGCAAAGAAGATGCAAGCGGTAACAGAGGAAGCACGTGAACCGGAACCAGCAACTGCGGCCGATTACTTCAAAATCGATTATAGGGCAGCTGCGAGGGATGCTATAAATAGAGTACAGCAGGAACTAGTGACGAAAGAGATTGAGCAAAAGGTGAAACTCGAGCTGGAGAATGAAAAATTACAGGAACAACTGAAAGCAACGGAAGTTGAAGAGGCAAAAGCACCAAGCAGCTTGAGCATGAAACTTAATGTTATCTCTGGTCAGAGGTTCGGTATGGCACCGCAAGGAAGTAAAATACAGTCGATAATCTCGGTGGCAGGGCATCAGGTAATCAGAAATCTGAGTGAACCGTCTGAGTTCGTTTTGATGCATTTGGACACATATGCAGACTATCTGAGGCAAATGGAGCCACGCACCGAGTCGAGGGCTGTGAGGGCACTACTAACCACGGGTGGCCCTCGCATGAAGAAACTTCATGGACGCTACCTAGAAGTCTATGGGCCGTATCAAGTGATGCTGAACGTGGATGGGATCAGTATCTACACCAGGACTTATGTAACAACAGATGATGACCAAATAGGGCAGATCTATTTGGGTGAAGAGGAACTCAAAGTCCGCAGGATAGGCCATGACGCCATGATGTAACAAGACGCGGTACACATTGGATATGAAGCAGATGTGACAGCACACCTGCTCGACACCAACGGAACAAAAATTGGAGTCACAGGGCTTCTGGACACAGGAGCGGTGGTGAGTGTGATGCCGATAAAAACTTGGGAAAGAATGGGCTTCACACGGGAAGATCTGATTCCTACGAACCTCCGACTGGCCGCCGCAAATCGAGGAGCCATCTACGTAGCCGGAAGAACACCGATAACGGTCCTTCACATGGGAGGACGAGACCTTTGGATGAGCTTCCTGGTGGTAGAGAATCTGGACGACGCCGACCAATTCATCTTGGGCAGAGATTTTGTCAGGAATTTTGACGTGATGATTGACTTGAACAACGGTCTAATACGGATTAGAAACCCGGACCGAAAGTATGTTAAGAGACCAATTAATAGGATAATAACAGATGAAAATAAGGTACCAGTTTTTTTGGATAGAAAAGTAAAGTTACAACCAGGACAAGCTGTAGTAGCAATTTTTAGAATAAGAAATTTAAATTCGTTAATTGATAGCAAACAGGTTTGCTTAGTACCGAATCCAAATAGTCAGAGTTCGGTGATTTTAGGCCGGAGCTTCTCGGTAACGCGAAACGGACTGTGTGTCAATGTGTTGTTGAACACACTGGACACCACGGTTTCAATCCAGCGTGGAAAGAAGCTTGGCTACGCTTTGCCGATGAGGACCGACTATGAGGAGACACAAAACTTGAAGAAACATAATGTGAAAGACTGTCCTTATCATGCCAATAAAGATAAAATTTTAAAGAGGATTAATGAATTAAAATCTATTCATAAATTGTTTTCAATGAAATCCGAAACGGACGACGGCTTATCAAGCTGCTCGAATTTTCCGGAACGCCCCTCGTCATACGAACTAGAATCTGACAAACCGGTTTTGCCAGAGATAGAACATTTGAAAGGAAAAATAGGTGAGGGAGATTTCGAAAAATTGCGGGACCTCCTAGATCGGAACGCCGAAGTATTTTCAAAACATAAGGCGGACATCGGTTGCTGTAATTTCGTCGAACACGAAATCGAACTAGAAGGGGGCGCCGTTCCCCATAGGGAAGGCGCAAGGCGAATGACGCCACATAAATCGGAAGCGTGCCGAGTGGAAATAGAAATGTTGCTTGAATACGACATGATAGAACCCTCGAAATCGCCGTGGGCTTGCGGGGTAGTCATGGCGAAAAAGAAAGGGGGGCAGCTTAGATTTTGTTGCGACTTTCGTTACTTGAACGCGGTAACGATTAAAGATGCGTACCCGATACCGCGAATAGACGAGAGCCTATCTAAACTTGGTGATGCAAAGTTCTTCACCACATTGGACTTGGGTTCTGCCTTCTGGCAGGTTCCTCTGCGAAAGAAGGACAGAGAGAAAACCGGATTCGCGTGCGAATTGGGGTTGTACCAGTGGAAGAGGATGCTCAGGCTTTGACAGGAGTGACCAAAAAGTACGGGAATCTCTTGATGTGCTACGTGGATGACGTAGTCATAGCGACACCAACCCTGGAGGATCACATTGATCGACTCGATGAGGTCTTCGGATGTATGAAAAGAGCAGGCTTGAAATGCAAACCATCGAAATGTGAAATCCTTAGGGATTCGATCAAGTACCTGGGAAGAATGGTGGACCGGCATGGTGTGAAGCCAGATCCGGAAGCAGTAGAAGCAGTGATGACATGGAAAGCTCCAAGAACGGACACACAGCTCATGAGCTTCCTAGGGTTTGCCAATTACTACCGAGAATTCATAAAAGGATACGCGGACAAGGTGTACCCGATGCAGAAGCTAATGCGCAACAAAGGGAAAAAGTTCGAATGGAACGATGAGGCACAGGTTGCCTTCGAGAACATAAAGCGGGAACTGTGCGAAGCGCCAGTGCTGGGCATGCCTACAGAAAAGGGCATGTATGTTCTCGACACAGACGCATCGGTGGTGGCCATCTCAGGAATATTGCATCAAGAGCAAGAATGGAACGGAAGAACAGTTCTCCGTCCCATTGCATACGGCAGCAAAGTCTTGAGTGACACAGAGATGAAATATGGCGCACCAAAAGCAGAAATGTTTGCAGTAGTCACCTTCGTGGAGAAGTACCGTGCATACTTGGGGAGCGCTCCCTTCAAGTTACGCGTGGACAACAGAGCGTTATCCTGGTTGAAGACCTACTCGATGGATCAGAGTTATATTGGTAGATGGATAGTAAGACTGGATGGCTACCATATGATAATCGAACATAGGATGCGTGATAAACACCAGAATGCTGACAGCCTCAGTAAGAAAACTGAGTTCTATGAAAGATTGGAGCAGAAGCAGGCCAATCAGGCGGAAGTAAAGGAGGGATTCTCGTTTCTGGACAAAGAAACTTATGAAGCGCTTCCCTTAACGAGATGGTTGGATAAGTCTGGACATCCAATTCCAGGGCATCCTGAGTTACCTGTAGAGAAAGCAGCCGAGATAAAGATCCTGTCAAGGGAGGACCCGGTCCCATTGGATCTAATGCTGCGCTCGAACCTGGTCCAGCAAGAACTCTCTCGCATGAATATAAACAGCCTCTCATTATTGGATAAAACGGTGCAAGTCACACCCCAAGTGATGCGGATGCTGGGTGGATTGTTAGAAAGAGAAGTGACCAGAGATAACCCCGAGTGGACAGCAGCAGTGACATCGCTAACAGTCAGTGAGAAGGTCAAGATCATGCCGTCCAGACGACAACACGAAGAGAACGAGAGGGATTGTAGGACAATAGTTCAGCAACTAGTATCCTCAATACCCCAAGAGATTTTAACCAGTATTTCTTACGGACAGAAAGGAAAGGAGAGCGGCAAGCAAAAGAAAACTGTCACCTTTGTAGACCGGGATAAAGAGGGTGAAGTTGTAAAACAAAATCTGCTGCAAGACTATTTGTCCGGGGAGAAGGATAAGGAGAAAAACCAGCGATCACAAGATCAACACCCGGGACAAGTGAATTGGTCCGGGGAGTCCGAGATAGACGAGAAAATTCCTGATGAGAAACAGGACCTAGAGAACAAGGTTTTGTCCGGGGAGTTCAGATGGATGCGAAGGAAATACAGACATGATCTGGAGGAGCGTGCAGTCTCCAGCACAACACCTTCGACGGATGATGATTCCCGAAACTCAGGAATGGATACCTATTCCGACAGGAATTCAACCTCGGGATCGGAACTGTCAGAACTAGCGATACACACGCTACTAGTGGAAACTCGGGCAAAGGACCTGGACAGAGAAGTGTACCAGGATCCTGACAGTGATCGCTACCTAATACCAAGCGAAAGAGTCTTTGACAACGCAGCGGATGACTTAGAAACAATAGCAGTATCAAAGCGGTCGATGAGCTTATTGCCACAGAAAGAGGCAGTCAGGACTGATCTTCAACCGTTTCAGCAAGAAACACAACCGTTGGCGAAGATTTGGTGCGTTAAGATGGAAGAAGACACACATCAGCCCAACGAGCTGAATAGTCAGATGAGGGTCATGAAGACGTACTTGAAGGCGAGATACAGACTCTCGGACCTTCTAAGGGCGCAGAGAAATGATCGCATGACAAGCAACCTAAAAAGGTGGATAGAAAACGGTGCACCTGACAAAGGTGACTTGGAAGAAGACAGCTATAGGATCCTGAGACAATACTTCATGCAGAAGGAGGGGAGATTATATCTGAACAAGGACGGGATCGTGGCTTGCAGGAGAAGAGAAGAAGACAAGGTCTTATACAAATATAACGCGATAGTGTTGCCGCAACTCTATCAGACAGAACTATTATTCAGGTCGCATGATCAGATGGGCCATCAAGGGATCGACAAAGTGTATCAGAGGATCCTGAAGCGCTTTGAGTGGCCTGGGATGAAAAAGGCATGCGAGAAATGGGTGACAGCATGTCTGTCATGCCAACAGGTCAAGGATCCTAGGAAGTTGCGATTTCCTTTACAATCAATTGAGTCGTCTGAATTCAACGAGGTGATGCAGATAGATCACCAGAAGATATGCATGACAGACAGCGGTTACAACCAAGTCTTGGTCATGATAGATCACTTCACGAAGTATGCAGAGGCCGTGCCCTGCATAACTGCCTCGGCGGAAGAGACATGCGACCACCTGATCAATGCGTGGATAGCAAGACATGGTTGTCCAATGACGTTTCAATCGGACAATGGAACGGCTTTCGTAGGCGAGCTTACGAAAGAGCTTATGAGACGGTCACAAGTCGCTCAGGCTCACTCCACGACATACCACCCTCAGACGAATGGCTTAGTGGAAAGACAGAATAGGACGTTAGTGTCGATGCTGAGGGTATATTGTTCCAGGTACATGACCGATTGGGACAGATACCTTCCACAGGTGATGGGAGCTTATAATAGCACGCAACACTCCACCACTGGAGTTAGTCCACACATGATGCTGACGGGACACGAGAAGTCTTTACCCTTGACATTCTTCTACCCAGAATATGAGGGAAAGAAAACGTCCCCACAGGTCTACGTGAGGGATGTGATCAAACGCCAACAGGAGTTGAACGATTTGTGTAGACGAAACACTCAGCAGGCACAGGCAAGGCAGAGGAAAAGATTCGACAAGAAAGCAGCTGGTGCAAAGGCTCACTCGGTGGGAGACTACGTATGGGTATTTCAGAACGTTATACCACCGAAAGGGACAAAGAAGCTTCTAAAGAAATGGAGGGGACCCTTCATGATTACAGAGGTGCACCAAGAGGGACGCTTTTATAGATTGAGTACTGGCCGAGCCGCCCACTACGAAACCATCAAGCCACACAATCCATCGACAGAAGACTGGTGTATACCTGCAGACATGGAAGAAGGGGATTATCTAATGATGGATCCTGCTTGTGAGGTGAATGAAAAAGGCACCAGGGAGAAGAACGATGGAAACGAAATCGTAGAGGAAGGTACGGATACACCGCTGGACCTGGATCCAAATGAAAAGATCGAAGCGGACGATGAAACCTTACCCTACGCAGAAGAGGATTGGCAGGATCCCGAACAGACAGAGGTTCCCAAGAACTTGGAACCAGATCTTCCGTTCACGATTCAGACTCGTCAGAAGGACGGGACGAGACAAAGAAAGAAATACAATCCTTACGGTGACGACTTTGTAGTGGATGGGATAGATCTAAAGAAAGTAGTGGACGAAGTAGTGGGTTTAGAAGAAATAACTGTGTCACAAGACATTGACATAGTCGATGATCATAACGATGAGTGGGTTGACGACTGGTCGAAACCCGAGGTAGAATTTGACGATGAGCAACAGCAGTCATATGAACAAGACCAGACGAACCTGCGTGTCTTAGAGTGGCTGAACGAAATGACATCAGACCCTAAAGAGACCAGCGTTACGATTCAAGACGTAGATCGTGAAAGCGCGAAATACATTAAGACCGAACGAGATGATCCTTCCTGGGCTGCCCAGGAAGGACAACTTCTCATTCCAGCTTCTAACCTTGACTTAATACCCGGTATGCGATCGACGGGGACGCCGATGGACATTTTTGTCCGGGGAGTGGGGGTAGGACTTACCCACACTGAAAACTTGATAATAAAAAAATTAAGAATAGCAAGAGAAACAGGAGACTTAGAAGCAGAAACAGGCGAAGAACCTAAGAAACCTAATATAGGCAGGGTAGTTGAGTCATATTTTAATTTACCAAATGAATATTCTAGTAACATAATACTAACAGACAGTGATTTCATACTCACAAACAGAACATGTGCAGTAGCAATCACCGCAGACATGAGTTTTAGGACGGCGCTAGCGGCAGATTTTAAGAGGGAATATAAAAACGTGGAATTCCTTTGGAAGCAAAGACCAGGGATAGGGGGCGTAGCAGCCTTACCTCCGGCGGTGTCGCAGATACCGGGAAAGTACTTATGCTTCTTGGTAACGAGGGCGACAGAGAAGCAGCACGTGGACCCAGAAAACCTAGTCTTGTCTTTGACGAGGCTGAGGGACTTCCTTGTGGAAATGGACGTGAAGGAGCTCTCGCTTCCAGTGTACGATCCAAACAGAGGAAGACTGCATCCTCGGGAATTGTACGCGCTTGTACACGTGATATTCGCTGATACAAACATACAAGTATATCTACATAAGAAATATTACTTAAGTATAGGCTGAGTGAAGTGCGAAAGAGTGTTAGGCCAAAGATTAAGTTGTGTGTAACATGTGATATGTGTGTTATGTGTTAGGTTATTAAGATCATGGGTAAGTAGGGGTTAGTGACCATGAACAACTAAATGACGATCTTGGGAATAGATCCAAAGTTTGGACTGTCCAATCTTAGGTCGAATTCCAAAATTTTAGAAACCAATTGATTTTAATAAATTTTAGGATAAATATCTTTTATCTGAACTGTTTTAAACAGATTTTAACGATATATGTTAAGGTGAAACTGACAGGTGTGACAGTCGTGATTCCTTTTCTAGATCCTGATTGATCATTTAATTGCTCATTTGAGTCAAAACTTGAAATCGAAATCAAATCAAACTTGGAAAGAACAGTATGGACAATTTCAACCTGGATGAATTGATGGACCTGGCAGAGGCATATGTAGGACCGATGGTAGATGCGATCTATCGTCGGCTGATCGAACGAGACTTCGCTCTGGAGGACCCAGAGGTGGTCATGTTGCTGACCGCCCTGATCAACATCTTGGGGCACGACAACCGTGGGGACCGCCCCACGGAAGTCCTGTTGATGGCAGCATATGGAGAAAGAGGAGTACTAGACCGCCCGAACATGAGAGTGATGAGGTGGAGAAACGGGGCTCTCTCAGGGAGTGACTTGGCGAATGAGCCTGGATTGGGAAGTTCTAGGACCTACCAACCAGGTGAGATGCCAATGCCCTCTAAGCCTAAACCTGGGCTGACGAGAATGCATCGGGAGGTGAACAGCGAGGCGACCTCGTCTGGTTCACCACTGAGAGCAGCTGTGCCACCAAAAAGGGCGAAAGTAACACAGAAGGTTCAGACGAACCAAACCATACAAGATCTGGACGAGATGAACGATCAGCTGAGAAGTACGAAGAAGGAGTTAGACGATATGACGAAGACCATACTGGCGATGGAGGAAGACCGGGACATGTGGAGAAAGTTGTTTGAAGATTGCAACAAAAAACAGGGTCAAGAGATCGAACGCTTAAGGCAGGAATACAAAGAGCGATCGGAACAGGTGGCGTTGACAACGGCCATTGAGAAAGTGATACCTGCAAGGGATATTCCTCGTGGGCAGTCCCCGATGGAGCTCTTGACACCTCGAGAAATGAGTCAAACAACGAAGACACGGCTTCCAGCAGAGACGAACCGAGTAACAATCCCGAATCCTAGTGACACCTTGGGTGATCCCGTCGTAGAACAGACAGTGAGAAAACTGATAGAGACAGCTGGACGATTGGTCGCTAACAAGAATGCACCAGGTTCCGGGGTGACTGCACCCTATGGAACGATTGACGATACGGGCAGAGTACAACTCTCCCAGACAGTAATCAGACAAGGGATGAGTAACGTGACACCACTCATGGGGAACTCGAGAATCCCAGAGAGGAAAGTAAGGAAGATGCCAGCGAAGAAAGTGTCTCGTGTAATAGACGTGCAGAAGAATAATCAATTGAAGTATAATTTCACGGGAGTTCCGGAGACAAATCCGAGGGCCTGCTTCAATCGAGCTACCTGGAGCCCGGCTGTGAACCTGCAGCAACCACCACTCGGGACATCTCACCTGATATTGGGAGACAGCTTAGTCAGAGTGCTGTCGAATTTGAGGACCTCATGGGTCACCACGGTGATGGCCTTTGGAGGCGCGACGATTGCCCAATTATATTGCATGGTGGAGCTGATGAATCCAGGGAAGATACCCAATGTGATGATCTTAGTTGGGACGAATGATATCTCCAGAGGATCAGATGAGCAGGAAGCACTGTGGGAATCAATGATGGTGTGTTTGTTCACTACTCTCTGGCAGAAGTTCAGTTGCGCGGCACTGACCGTTTGCACGGTGCCAATGAACGCAAGAAGCCTGACAGCATCAGGAAGAAGGCACAACGAGGGAGTCATGAGATGGAACAACATCTTGAGAAACCTAGCAAATCGAAATGCCCGAAGAATGATCCTCATGGACATTGAACATGAATTGAGAGCCATGGATCAAGCCAGACTGACCACAGATGGCATCCACTTCGACAGTGTCGAAGGACAAGCTTGGTTGAATCGAGTCTTCCAAGAACGGTTGGATGAGCTGGAAGCAGAACTCTTTGACACAGGAGTGCTGAAGGAAGAGGGAACGGTGAGTGATACGGTGATCACCACCTTTGTGCCTCCTAACCTGGAAACACGCTTGGGTACGGTACCGGCCGTCACGAACTACAGGCAGCAAAGCTCCAGCGAACCAGGTCAGAGGACAGACGTCAACTTCCGTGATCGCATGGCAGAAGTAGAGAGAGGGCAGCGACAGGAGGAATATCCAGTCTGGATTTCAATTTCCTCAGTGACTTTGAGAATAATGCGGATACGTTGGAAGCGGCTGAGCCAGCAGACGAAGGCACTTCGACACTGGAACCTCCATCGGCCTTAATGGAAATGAAACGAAATTTGCCGGAGAGCAGCTCTCCGAGCTATTTAAAAGGTAACGAATAAAGACTCCTCATGGAATCACCGAGGAGAAGAAGAATAGAAGGCGCTGCCAGAGTACTTTCTTGGGAACGTTGCCCGAAGAATAGTGGGAAGTGCATCACCGAGACCATGAGAATAGGACGGGATGTAAATTGGACAAAGTGGCGTTCATGGAAGAAGTCTGGACAGTAGTTCAGAGCTATGGGACCCAGTCCATTTTGAAAGTGGGTCTCAACCGACCATTGATGCGGGAAGTCCTTGACAAACTTGATGAGTGTGAAGGGAGATTGAGTGAGTTGTTGATTGACTCAGCCACTGACGAAAGTGAGGTGAACTCTCCCATCAAGATGACACCGCAGGAAGATAAAGGAGAGATGGTGTATCTGTCAAGGACCAGGAAAGGAAAGATGCGATCGAAACTGGTGATTGATAAGATCAACGAGATGAAGATGAAATTAGGCAGCAAAGTGATACCGAGGAGAGCAGGAAAGACAAAGGTGGATTCGGAGATATCGATAAGAGCTGTCAATTCAGCGAAAAGGAAACGAGTCGAAGAGGCCATGGATTTGGGGCAAGGTGATTATCAATTGCCTGGCACGGACAGAATGTTAACTGATGTAGCGATGGTGCCACCCATTCTCATGGCAGGGATAAAGTCAACAGGTTACAACAGTGTCGGAGACTGTGTCAATAGATGAACCCGCCGGTGGATACATGTGATGGCTCTGGAAGACAAGATTTCCATGGAAGGTTATCTGGAGACGATGTTGCAAGGCACCACCCTCAAGCAGAAGGCGTACGGGACTCTAGCGTCGTCTGAGATGCAGGCGGAAACGACTGAGCAATTAGTGAGCCTTCCATGGAAAGCAGTGGTGTTGAGGTACTTTGAGGGAGGAGGAAATGAGGACTACGCCTAGAATACACGCTCTCATGGCAGTACCTTACGTGAGAACCGAATTAAAGTTGAGGTTCGCCTGGTGCATGATGGGATTAACTTGCGGGGAATATGACTCAGAAGAAAGGAAAAGTTCAAAAGAAGAAAAAGTATTCCTGATGACGAACCTGAGGGATCTGATAATCCAAGAGGGAATGGCAGTAGCGTGCGCGAAGCGGAGAGATGCTCTCTGTTTCATTCGATTCCTGATAGAGCAGATTTCAGTGCCAGTATCGAACACCTTTGTGAAGATGCTGAGAGAGGGCGATGAACGAGTAAAAGCCTTACTCTTGCTAGCACTGCTGGAAATGCATCAGAGCAAGCCGATGAGGGTGAATATGAAAGACCCTGAAGAGCTAGAACCCATGAGAAAAATAGACGAAATCAAGAGATTCTCAAACAAGGAGAATAGGGATAGCGTACAATCCTTTCCTGAGTGAAGACATACGCGATTGCTTCTTTGATTACAAGCAAGCAGTGTTGCTAAGGTTCTGGACGTCGAGAATTGCAACGATTAAAAGCGCTGCTAATCCACAGACCAAGCTGGGACTAGTCTTGGAGGAAAAGGTGACTGCACCTTCCGTGCCAAAATCAGTGGAGACAAACGAGTGGAGTTTGGATTGGGATTCTCAGATGAACTACTGAGAACGAGCTTGATGGTAGTGTGGGAACTGATGAGACCATCATGGTGTCCTATTCCCAATGCTGACTCGATACTACGAGCGACACAAGACGTGCAGAGGGAACTAAGCGCAGACTGTAACCTGCGTGACCTGAACATCATATATAATGTGATGACAACAGCCTCTAGGAGCAGCGGGGAAGACAAAGTGGAGTTGCCTGGATGGGGACCAGAATACTGGATCAAACCTGGTAGCTGTCTGGCAGAAGTCTGTGGACTGGAAGATCACGTTTGTGGAAGTCTGGATTGCGTGAAAACCCTAGAGAGACAACACAAGCAGTTGACGATATTGTCTGGGAACGTTATGATGAAAACAAGGACGGAAACGGAACTGATCGCAGAATGCCATGGAGGAACCGAGGTGAATCTAGTGACTGCACTAGGATTCTACAGCATGTTTGGTTCTTTAGAGTCACTATTGAACCAGAACAGAAACATGAGATGGTCACTGCCATCAGTGTAGAAGTGTTCCCATGAGTTTTGCAGACTGAGCAAAAACACATAGGAAGGTGGAGGAAGCGATCGAGGCGGAAATGAACATCCGACACAGTGAGACATATCGCAGACCGTCGGCAGCGCGATATTTGGTGGAATCGACATTAGCTCCAATGTGCAAGAGCAGATACCGGTGCATTTCGTAGCTGTGGATGTGAAATGTACGAGAACGATCATGGATCAGGCCTTCTCGGTGCCAAAATGCGTAAGACTAGCGAGAATGTCAGAAAAGTCTTATGAGTTACTGTGCAAAATGTTCTCAGCAGTTTCAGAGAGAACTAAAGAGGAGTTAGAGTCGATACTGGGAAAGAAATTCATGGGATACGCCAGTGGGAACTTCAGTGACTTTGAAAGACAAAAGCAGAGAGGATCAACCGTTACAGATTACAATACAGTAGACGAGAATGATGAAGTCCACCGAGTGATGATGGAAGTGGAACCATTACTGGAAGCTTCGGGAAAGCGAAATTGGAGAAGCATCATGTTGACACATGATGAGTTTCCCTGCCATTGCTTGCTGCAAACCTGGTGGTATCCCGAGCGTAGTAATCTGGTGTTGATCTGGAACTCTGGAGAGCTGCTCTCCATGGGTTTACCAGACTTATCACGGCCAATAACAATAGTGATAGTGGGAGTCATGATGGCGATAAGGTGGCTGGAGGCTCAGGTGAGAGAGAACAATAGACAGGAGGCGCCAACGCGAGAACAATTGCAGAAGTTGAATTGTCTAAAAGATTTAGATTTTTTTGAGACAACGTGCAAGATTCTGAACATTCCGATGGAAGTAAAGAAGATATGGGCGAGAAGACGACTGATGCCATTGTTTAGAGCCAACATGACTGCATGGTTGTACGAGTATGCAAAGAAGCATATGTCGAAGCACGGCAGAGTGTACAGTGGGTATCAGCTGGACATTGGGGCAACAGCTTTCAAGCGAGCTTTCGTGACTCATTGGAATGCAGTGACCACCGCGGTGAAGAGAATTTCCAGGACAAGTGCACGTAGTGGAAAGGAAAAAGAAGAGATGTTGAAGGAGGAATAGAGAATCTAACGTGGATCCCCTACCTTGTTGTAAACAGAGGGTAGAAGAGCAGAAGGGTTGGAGGACTGCTTCCAACAGCGTCAGAATAGCTAACGATGTGTTGCAAGACACAGAAACTGAAAGTGCAGAGTCAGTGTCGCGGGAGGAGGAGATGGAGCCTTGACAAATGGCCGAAGAACAAGATGCAAAAGAGACGAAATTAGGAGGGTTTAGAAGTTTTAGAACTTCTAAACGACGAAAAAAGAAGAAACAAAGAGGTGACAAAAAAGAAGAAGTTAAAACTCAGAATTGTTTTATGTGTGTGATGAAAACTCAAGTGAGAAACTAAGCAACCAAGTTGTAATTGAAAACTGAAACACTTAGTTGAGTTTTGAACATTAAAGAATGTGTTGCATTTATAAATTTGCATTTTGATTTTAAGTGGCTTTAGAGACACTCACTAATTATTTAGAAAGATTTGAGTAAAGAGGTTAATTAAATATTCCAGCCTGCATGACTGTTTTTAATCAACTAGGAGAACTGATCACTTTTTGGTGACATGAAAGGCTTGGGTAATCTCTCGGAGAGGGAGATTGTTTCATTGTTCTTTCTAACCACAGAGTTCCTTAATTTTAATATTCAGGACAATAATAACTAAAATTTCCGAAGGGAAGAAGCATAGTAGGATAATTTTAGCTTGTTGGTTGGCAGGACTGTCCTGCAAACTAACACCTTTTAAAACCTAGGAGAAAAAGTTTTAATTCAGGGCAATGACGTTGGAAGTCAGAAAAAATGTTTCATCTTAAGTCATATCCTCAGAGTGCAGATAAGTGAAAAATGTAGAAGGATATAGCAATGTAGTATGATGCCATTTATATTCTGCAGTGAGTCGATATGACGTAGATAAAAGTAATTTCGTGCATTTTGTAAATTCTGTTCGATGACACTGTACCAATTTTACGAACATTGCGAGACTCAAAAGGGACATTGACCGGGCTGTCCGGGGAGTATGTGGAATGTGACATTCGACCAGAATGGACAAAAATTCAGATGCAGCAATTTCGAGTTTTTAGCAGCGAACCTTCCGAATTGGCGGTTTTGAAGGAATAAGAGCGTTATTCGGACAATTGGACAAATCGTGAAGGCTGAAGGATTCGGAAATTCCTAAATTTTAAAAATTCGAATTGATGACGTAATAATTCTAAGAAACGTCAAAAACAGCCATTTTGGAGAAAAACCAAAATATACACACAACAACGATAGTTGAGACAACGACAAAAACGGAAAAAATGAGAATCGGAATCAGAAAAAAAGCAGAAGTAGCAGAGACCGTTCCGAGTTGCAACTATTGTGCCGCTACAATAGTTGCAAGGCCGTTGCGAACAACGGTGAAGGGTGAAAGACAGCCTTCAGGAAGGAGAATAAGAGTCTTATTTCCCCGGATTCGAGAATCCGGAGGGGTCTCGGGATTTGGACTGAAGCTATTTTACCTAAACGTTTAGCTTCCCTATTATGCCCTGAGTTGAATTTAATTAACATCTGAATTCATTTTGCAAGGATGAGAAGCTAGGAGTTGGGGGGAAGGGTTGATCCATCTTCGATGGATATGATGATTTTTATCTACTGAGCAAAAACAATAACAATTCAATAAATAGTAGTAGCCCTGATTTTAGGAGTGACCTCGTGGTCTGGGGATACTGAGACCCAGCCATGAGCTCACTATTTCTGCATGTAATTAAGTTAATTTGAGCGTTCTGGTCGAAGCCGGAGAACAGTAACGTTCTGTCGACCCGATGTTGAAAAGACCACCAAAAGAACTGGCTTGGTAGAGACGGTGAAAAGCATGTAGAGCTCTGTTTAGACGTTGGCCAGTCGTCTTAGAACCTAGCTTTATTTACCGTCGATATGTATCTTCCGGGCGAATGTTACAGAAATTTTTTATTTGTAACACTTGTATATTATTAAAGAATACACAACAAAAAACATTATATTTTCTCGTGTCGACTTGCGTGTTCTTATTGAAGAAAGTAACCCGTATCGATTAAATTATAAGGACATCAACACTTGTCATCTTTCATAATTATCACTTCTATATCTAGAAAATTCCAAGGATTTTGACTGGAATAGGTGATGAAGGGACTCCTGAATGTAACCTCGGTTACTGTAACATTCGCCCGGAAGATACATATCGACGGATAACAAAACTAAGTCTTAAGACGACTGGCTAGCGTCTAAACAGAGCTTTGCATGTTTTTCACCGTCTCTACCAAGCCAGTACTTTTCGGTGGTCTTTCTTACATCGGGTCGACAAAAACGTCACTGTTCTCCGGCTTCGACCAGAACGCTCAAATTAACTGAATTACATGCAAAAATAGTGAGCTCATAGCTGGGTCTCAGTATCCCCAGACCACGAGGTCACTCCTAAAAACAGGGCTACTATTTTTTATACTACTATTGTTTTTGTTCAGTAGATAAAAATCATCATCTCCATCGAAGATGGATCAACCCTTTCCCCCCAACTCTTAGCACCTCATCCTTGTCAAAACTAATCCAAATATCAATTAAATTCAAGTCAGGACATGACAGGATGCTAAAAGTTCATATGAGTCAATAAAAGTTTTCCGTCCCGAGACCCTTCCGGATTCTTGAATCCGGTGAATCAAGCTCCTTAAGTTCGATTTCACGACAACACGGAAGGCTGGTTTCTTACCCTTCACCGTTGTTCGCAACGGCCTTGCAACTATTGTAGCAGCACAATAGTTGCAACCCGGAACGCTCTCTGCAATCTGCTGCTGTTTTTCTTCAATTTCGACTTCTTCAATTTCGATAAAGTTGTTCTCGTCAGCGCGACTAATGTTGTTGTTGTGTTTTTTCACTCGTTTTCTGTTAAAATGGCCGTGTCAGCATTTCTCAGAAATGTGACGTCATCATTCGAATTTTTAAAATTTTAAAATACTAGAATATTCCAGCCTTCACCGTTTGGCTAAACGTTCCAATAACGCCCTTAGTTCTTAAAAACCACCAATCCGGAAGGCTTACTGCTAAAATTCCGAATTCTGCAGAGATTGCATTTTTCACATTCTGGTCGAATGTCACATACTCCCCGGACAGTCCGGTCAATGTCCTCATTGAATCGCGCAATGTTCTAAATGGTTACAGTGTCATCGAACAGAATTTGCAAAATGCACAAAATTACTTTTATCTACGTCACATCGACTCACTGCAGAATATAAATGGCATTATACTACATCACTATAGCCTTCAAATTCTTTCATTAATCTGCACATTGAGGATATGACTTAAGATAAAATATTTTTTCTGACTTCCAGTGTCAATGTCCCGATTAAAACTTCTTCTCTTATATTTAAAAGGTGTTGGCTTGCAGGACAGTCCTGCCAACCAACAAGCTAAAATTATCTTACTACGCTCTTTGTTTCGGAAATCTTGCTTGTTTATTGTCCTGAATATTAAAACTAAGAAACTTTGTGGTTAGAAAGAACAATGCAACAACCTCCCTCTTCAAGAGATTACTCAAGCCTTCCACGTCACCACAAAGTGATCAATCTTCCTAAGTGATTAAAAACAATCATGCAGGCTGGAATATTTAAATATACTCTTCCCTTAAGCCTTTCTAAATAAATAATAAGTGTCTCTAAAGCCACTTCTGCTAAAATCAAAATGCAAATTTATAAATGCAACAATTTCAAAACTCAACTAAATGTTTCAGTTTTCAATTGCAACTTGGTTGCTTGGTTTCTCACTTGAGTTTTTCACACACATAAAACAATTCTGAGTTTTGACTTTTCTTCATCATCCCTTTGTTCTCTTCTTTTTCGTCGTTTAGAAGTTCTAAAACTTCTAAATTCTTCTAATTTTCTTTCTTGCTGCCTCTTGTTTTCTCGACCATTCGTCAATGCTCCATTTCCTCCTCCTGTGACACTAACTCCGCACTTTCGGTTTCCGTGTCTTGTAGCACGTCATTGACTATCCTGACGCTGTTGGAAGCAGTCCTCCAACACTTCTGCTCTTCCACCCTCTGTTTACAGCAAGGTAGGGGATCCACGTTTGATTCTCTGTTTCTACAGAAGCTGTTGTGGAGACACAACGTCACGTTTCTCTCCAAATCTTCTTTCAGCATCTCTGCCTTCTCATTTCCACTACGCTCGCTCGTCCTGGAAATTCTTTTCACAGCGGTGGTCACTGCATTCCGATGAGTCACGAAAGCTCGCTTGAAAGCTCCTGCCCCAATGTCCAGCTGATATTCACTGTACACTCTGCCATGTTTCGACATATGCTTTTTCGCATACTCGTACAACCATGCAGTCATGTTAGCTCTGAACCATGGCATCAATCGTTTTCTTGCCCATATCTTCTTCACTTCCATCGGAATGTTTAGAACTTTGCACATTGTCTCAAAAAGATCTAAATCTTTCAGACAATCTAATTTCCGCAATTGTTCTCTCGTTGGTGCCTCTTGTCTATTATTTTCTCTCACATGAGCTTCCAGCCATCGTATCGCCATCATAACTCCCACTATCACTTTTGTTACGGGCTGTGATGAATCTGGTAAACCCATGGAGAGCAGCTCTCCAGAGTCCCAGATCAACATCAGATTACTACGCTTGGGATACCACCAGGTCTGCAGCAAGCAGTGGCAAGGAAACTCATCATGCGTCAACATGATGCTCCTCCAATTACGTTTTCCCGAAGCTTCCAGCAATGGTTCCACTTCCATCATCACTCGGTGGATTTCATCATTCTCATCTACTGCATTGTAATCTGTGACAGTTGATCCTCCCTGTTTCTGTTTTTCGAAGTCACTGAAGTTCCCGCTCACATATCCCATGAATTTCTTTCCTAGTATTGACTCCAACTCTTCTTTGGTTCTCTCTGGAATTGCTGAGAACATCTTACATAGTAACTCGTAAGACTTTTCAGACATCCTCGCTAATCTCACACACTTCGGCACTGAGAAGGCTTGATCCACAATCGTTCTTGTACTCTTTACGTCCACCGCTACGAAATGTACAGGATATCTGCTCTTGCACATTGGAGCCAACGTTGAGCCCACCAAATATTGTGCTCCTGATGGTCTACAATAAGTTTCGCTGTGTCTGATGTTCATCTCTGTTTCGATTGCTTCCCTCCATTTTCCTATATACTTCTGCTCAGTCTGCAGAACTCCTGGGAATACTTCTACGCTGATGGCTGTGACCATCTCATGTTTCTGTTCTAGATTCAATAGTGACTCTAAAGAACCAAACATGCTGTAGAATCCTAGTGCTGTCACTAGATTCACATCGGTTCCTCCATGGCAATCTGCTATCAGTTCCGTTTCCGTTCCTGCTTTCATCACTACATTTCCAAACAATACTGTCAACTGCTTGTGTTGTTTCTCCAGGGTTTTCACACAGTCTAGACTTCCACAAACGTGACCCTCTAGTCCACAGACTTCCGCCAGACAGCTACCAGGTTTGACCCAGTCTTCTGGTCCCCAGCCAGGCAACTCCACTTTATCTTCTCCGTTGCTCTTAGAGGCTGTTATCATCACATTATATATGATGTTGAGGTCACGCAGGTTACAGTCTGCATTCAGTTCCCTCTGTATGTCTTGTGTCGCCCGTAATATTGAGTCAGCGTTGGGACTAGGACACCATGATGGTCTCATCAATTCCCACACTGCCATCAAGCTCGTTCTCAGTAATTCATCTGAGAATCCCAACCCAAACTCCACTCTCTTGTCGGATTTTGGTACTGAAGGTGCAGTCACCTCTTCTTCCAAGACCAGTCCCAATTTGGCCTGTGAATTGTTGACGCTTTTAATCGTTACAATTCTGGACGTCCAGAATCTTAGTAACACCGCCTGCTCATAATCAAAGAAGCAATCACGCTATCCCTAACATCCCATATACATAGCTATATGACTTCTTCTTGATCGGTCCACAGTATTCACTGGACTTCGGCAATGCTCCCATAGATTCTTTAGTGAGTCTCAGCTCCTTGTTTGAGAATCTTCTGATCTCATCTATCTTTTTCATCGGTTCCAATTCTTCAGGTTCTTTCATGTTCACCCTCATCTGTTTACTTTGCTGCATGTCCAGCAGTGCTAGCAAGAACAAGGCTTTCGTTCGCTCATCGCCTTCCCTCAACATTTTAACACAAGTGTTTAATGCAGGTACTGAAATCTGCTCTATCAGGAATCTTATGAAACAGAGAGCATCTCTCCGCTTCGCACACGCTACTGCTGCTCAGATTCGTCATAAGGAACACCTTTTCTTCTTTTGACCTTTTTCTTTCCTCTGAGTCATATTCTTCGCGAGTCAGTCCCATCATGCACCAGGCGAGCCTGAGTTGTAACTCTGTCCTTACGTAAGGTACTGCCACGAGAGCATGTATTCTTGGCGTAGTCCTCATTTCTTCTTCGAAATACCTCAATACTACTGCTTTCCATGGAAGGCTCACTAACTGCTCGATCGTCTCCGCCTGTACGTCAGACGACGCCAAAGTTCCATACGCCTTCTGCTTGAGGGTGGTGCCTTGCAACATTGTTTCCAGATAACCCTCCATGGCTTTTCCTTCTTCCAAGGCCATTACATACCCTCTAGCCGAGTTTCGGTATTCCAACATCTCCATGTATCCACCGGTGGGTTCATCTATCGACACTGTCTCAGACACTGTTAGTCTGTTGTATTCCACTGGTGTTAGTTGTCCTGCAACACTTCCCTCTCCATGATTCATGGGAGATGGTTTGAAGTCCCTCATTTTACTCTCTCCACATTGACTGAGTATTTCCATTTCTAAAGTTGCTCCAGTCAGAGTGCGGTCACTCCTTTTGGGTTTATAACCGGTTGACTTTATCCCTGCCATGAGAATGGGTGGCACCATCGCTATATCAGTTAATATTCTATCTGTGCCAGACAATTGATAATCACCTTGCCCCAAATCCATGACTTCTTCGACTCGCTTCCTTTTCGCTGAGTTACCAGCTTTCATCGATATTTCTGAATCCACTTTTGTCTTTCCAATTCTCCTCGGCATCACTCTGCTGCCTAACTTCATTTTCATCGCATTGATTTTATCAATCACCATTTTCGATCGCATCGTTCCTCTCCTGGTCCTTGACAGGTACACCACCTCTCCTTCATCGTCCTGCGGTGTCATCTTGATGGGAGAATTCGCTTCACTCTCATCAGTGGCTGAGTCGATCAATAACTCACTCAGTCCCCTTCACACTCATCAAGCTTGTCAAGTACTTCTCTCATCAAGGGTTGATTGAGACCTGTTTTGAGGATGGATTGGGTCCCATAGCTCTGAACCACAGTCCAGACTTCTTCCATGAACGCCACTCTGTCCAGCTTATATCCCGTCCTACTCTCGCGGTCTCGGTGATGTACTTCCCATTCTTCTTCAGGCAGCGTTCCCAAGAAAGGTACTCTGGCTGAAGCCTCTATTCTTCTCCTCCGAGGTGATTCCATGAGGATTCTCTGGTCGTTATTTCTTGAATTGCCAGGAGAGCTGCTCTCCGGCAAATTCCGTTTCATGTCCATAAAGGCTGACGGAGGCTCCAATGTCGAAGTGCCTTCGTCTGCTGGCTCAGCCGCTTCCAACGTATCCGCATTATTCTCAAAGTCACTGAGGAAATTGAAATCCAGACTGGATATTCCTCCTGTCGCTGCCCTGTCGTCTTCCCTATCTGCTCGATCGTTACCTTGTTGCATGGCTTCCTCCGTTCGACGGCTTCCTCCCTGCCCATCATCTTCTTCTGATGTATCTTTTTCCGAGCTTGAGGGTCCTTGCTTTTCTGTCTCGGCCCATTCCGGAAATTTTGGTATGATCAGTATGCCGGCCGATTTATCTTTCTTCTCTCCATGGACCACTTTGATTTCCTCACAGCCGAAGGGTGCCAGGAAAACTATTGTCTGCAACGTTCCTCCCACTGTTAACCCCTACTTTACACTCTTCAAAATCAGGGAGGCCTCAGGTAATTCGATTCTGCCTCTCATTCTCATGGGCGTTAGGTTTAATTCCGCCCACTCCGCGTCAAACGCTCCAGGCTTCGGAGTCGCGACGTTGCTTATTCGTCTCCTTGTCGCTTGATCCGTGTAAGCAAATCGTGTGTATTGCAACACGGCGGCATTCCTCCCCACAAAGTATGGATCCATCGTTCCCATGAAATTCCCTACTCTCCTTTCATTGGTTTCGAATGCTCTCAACCTAGGAGTTTGTACCACGGAGACTGCTCCGAGCAACATCCTTCTTATCAGAGGGAATTCAGGGATTGCCTCCGGCAGCTTCTTGTAATCACCCCAGTCCTTCGTCTCTTCTCTCACCTTGTGATATGCTGCAGTGAGACGAGGAACTCTGTTCATTTCACCATTCGTCCTATCATAGGGTCTTAGATTCCAGAGCTTCGGAAACACCTCGATGTGCCCTCTCTCTACTTCTGCCATGCGATCACGGAAGTGATCGTCAAAATTGATGACTGTCATTTCTGGCTCTGATATTTTCGCAAATAACAGATCTTCGCTCATGAGCTCCCGCAATACGTGCTGCTCACACCAGTTCAGCTCACTACCGTCCACTGCTGATATGAGGTTCAGGTGCAGCACCGACCTCCTGTATGCTTCCACCTTGACATCAGGGAACGCAAACGTGACTGCTGGTCCATAAATCACTTTCACAAATTCTGTGGCTCCTCTGATCAACGCTAAAGGATTGGTCCTCATAGCCAATCTTAGATCAGTTAGTAGGTGCATGCCCCCAAAATGTCGTCTCACGTCTTCCTCCCTCTCAATCGTCTCATCCTCTCCCGTTCTAAAGCGATTTTGCTGCAAGAGATACTGGATAAGAGTGTGTCTCAGATCTCTTATCTTATTCCAAGAATCTGTGGCTTTCTTCACATCAAATTTCTTCACATCCCCTATCATCTGTTCGGGGTAACGTGTCAGTTTCATTAGTCCTCCCAAGTTTCCATGGGTAATCGCAATCAGTGTTAGAAGCCCATCTAACCGCAAGTTCTGGATTCCTTCGGTGAGCAGTATCGCCGGTCCCTTCACGAAGCTCTCTGCTCCAAACGTCACGAACAAGGCTAGTAGTTCCACAATCGACACTTCCACTACTGCTTGGAGGAATTCCTTTATCAAGTAACGAGAGAGTTTTGGGTAGACTTTTGCCAAGAAGGACGCGGTCCATCCGGCTCCCAGCCCTTCCAGCATGCTGTCAGTCCGTTCGAAGCCTTCTTCTCCCTTCACCTTCTCAGTCCAGAAAGTCTCCAGGGTAACTTGGCACACTCTGTTTACGAATTCGGCTGTCTTCTCTTATGCATTCTCCGCCAGGTTCAACTCCTTTAACAATTAGGCATGGATCTTCTTGATCATTACTGGGCCTTGCTCAAAAGCCTCCGCACCCAATGCCGCTACTCGACGAGTTAGATGTAACCACCGGTTAGCCTCTGGTTTGGTTCTCAAAACCATTGCCTCCAAGTGAGCTCTAGTCTCCTGGGAATTTTTCCTTCTCTCTCTTTCTCCTGCTGCTTCCATCCCTCGGAACCATAAGTCGTTCGACATTGCTATGATCATTCGATGGTCGTCGCCTATTCCCGGTTTCAGTTTGAGTTGTCGACTGAAGATGGACAGTTCCAACCCCAGCACCTCGTCCAGCACCAGCATCTGTAGCGCATGGTATATGAATTCTCTCAATGCGTTTGAGATATCCGACCACACCGCAGGTAGCTCAGCCCTGAGTGGTCTCAGGTTCTCCATCTCTATCATGCGATTTGGGGCCGATATGATTACATCCTATTTCCCTTCCAAAAGCAAGGCCACGATCACATACACGAATTTCAATCCAATCCATCGAGATGTGCATACCCCGGAGATAGCGCGAGCACTACTCTCGGTGTCGTCTTGGTGAAGGACCCCTCTTTCATTGCATCCATCACTTCACCCATTGACTCGAGGATGTCTTTTATTGCTGGCGTTGTGGGCTCTCTGAGTTTGCTCAGGAAACCTCTACTAAGTAGATGGTCGTTAATGCCAGCAAACACGATCGTGATCGGGTTCATATCTGTCTGTCTTTGCACTCCGATAGCCATTGACACGGATTGCAGTAGGTCCAGATCGACCGCTGCCAACATAATGACGTCCGGCCAAAACAGGGACTTGGAAGTGTGTACGAATTCTGAATTCGCTACTATCATAATCTTGGCCTTCCTCATTTCTGCTTTGTCGTACGCGGCGAAGACGGTCTCATCTTTCTTTATCGCTTTCAATCCGCCATATCTTTGGGCATCACCTTCCTGATTCACTTACTTCGGGTATACTCTTTCACATGACCTGGAGGTTCTTCAGCTTTCTGAACACCTTCACATGTTGCCCAATCGGCGCCCTCGTTATCAGAAATCTTCCAGGTCTCTCTTCTCGATTCCCCTCATCGTGATTCAGTTTTACGTCCTGTAACGGTGGGGCGTTCACTGGTCCCATTGTGTTATTAGAGGGCAGTCCCTCTAGGTCAGCAAACCTCAAAGCAGTTGCAGAGCTGAAGTTTATGCCAGTCGCTATCAACCAGTCCACTCCTGTTATCGAGTACAATCTGCTGACGGATAGCGTCGCTCCATTCAGCATCCTCCTTGCATCTTCGATGAAGCTCACTCTCTGTAGGTCCAGCTTCATTAGTTCGTCTTTGTATATATGCCAAGGAGACGGTATGGATCGCGACCACATCAATGAGCCTCTGCTCGGTCTCTCCTCTCGACTGGTACTCGTCGTCTCCGATCTAGTGTCCGATCTAAATGTGCCTGCTACTTCTTCGATTGGTTGGTTGACAGGTCCTATCCTTCTCCTAGGATGAATTGTCCTCCTCATCGGTGCTTCTCCCAGCCGATCCTGTACGTCTGTTCTTCGACCTGGTTCACTGGAGCTTTGTTGCCGGTAATTTGTGACGGCTGGGACCGTACCCAAGCGTGTTTCTAGGCTAGGAGGCACAAAGTTGGTAATCACAGGTTCGTTCAATGCTCCCTCCTCCTTTAGCACTCTGTGTCAAAGAGTTCTACTTCCAACTCATCCAATCGCTCTTGGAAGACTCTGTTCAACCAAGCCTGTCCTTCTATATTATCGAAGTGGATGCCTTCCGTACGATGTCCATGAGGATCATCCTTTCGGCATTCCGACTTGCGAGATTCCTTAGGATGTTATTCCACCTGACTACTCCTTCGTTGTGCCTTCTCCCTGTCACAGACAAACTCCTCGCATTCATTGGCACAGTGCAAACGTTCAGTACCGCGCAATGGAACTTCTGCCAGAGAGTAGTAAACAAGCACACCATCATTGATTCCCATAGTGCTTCCTCCTCATCCGAGCTTCTCGAGATGTTATTTGTCCCCACTAGGATCATCACATTAGGGATTCTCCCTGGGTTCATCAAATGACCATCCGAAATAACTGGGCTATGGTCGCGCCTCCGAAGGCCATCACCGTGGTGATCCAAGAGGTCCTCAAGTTCGAGAGAACTCTGACTAAGCTATCTCCCAGTACCAGCTGCGATGTCGCTAGCGGTGGTTGTTGCAGGTTCACTGCCGTCTTCCAGGTCGCTCGATTGAAGCAAGCTCTCGGATCCGCCTCCGGAACTCCCGTGAAGTTATATTTCAACTGATTGTTCTTCTGTACATCTATTACACGTGACACTTTCTTCGCCGGCATCTTTCGTATCTTCCTCTCTGGGACCTTAGAGCTCCCCATTGGTGGCGTTGTGTCGCTAACTCCCTGTCTGATCACGTTTTGGGAGAGTCGTACTCTGCCCGTATCGTCGATCGTTCCATAGGGTGCAGTCACCCCGGAACCTGGCGCATTCTTGTTGGCGACTAGTCGTCCAGCTGTCTCTTTCAGCTTCCTCACCGTTTGTTCCACGACTCGGTCACCCAAGGTGTCACTCGGGTCCGGGATCGTCACTCGACCTGTTGTTGTCGGGGGTCTCGTTTCCGTTGTTTGACACATCTCTCGAGGCGTCAAGAGCTCCATCGGGGACTGCCCACGAGGAATACTTCTAGCAGGTATCGCTTTTTCCACGGCTGTAGTCAATGCCGCCCGTTCCGATCGCTCCTTGTAGTCCCGCCTCAAGCGCTCAATTTCTTCACCCTGCTTTTTGTTGCAGTCTTCGAACAATCTCTTCCACATGTCTCTGTCTTCCTCCATAATGAGCATGGTCTTAGTCACTTCATCTAGCTCCTTCCTGGTCCTTTCCAGCTCATCCTTCATTCCATCTAGATCTTGCATGGTTTGGTTCGTTTGAACCCCTTGTTCTACTTTCGCCCTCTTTGGTGGCACAGCTGCTCTCAGTGGTGAACCAGACGAGGCAGCCTCGCTGTTCATTTCTCGATGCATTCTCGTCAGCCCAGGCTTAGGCTTGGAGGGCAAAGGCGTTTCACCTGGTTGATAAGTCCTAGAACTTCCCAATCCAGGCTCATTCTCCAAGTCACTCCCTGAGAGAGCCCTGTTTCTCCACCTCATCACTCTCATGTTCGGGCGGTCTAGTACTCCCCTCTCTCCGTATGCTGGCATCAATAGGACTTCCGTGGGGCGGTCCCCATGGTTGTCATGCCCCAAGATGATTATCAAGGCGGTCAGCAACATGACTACCTCTGGGTTCTCCAGAGCGAAGTCCCGATTCATTAGCCGACGATAGATCGCATCTATCATCGGTCCTACATATGCCTCTGCCAGGTCCATCAATTCATCCAAGTTGAAATTATCCATTCTTTTTCCAGGTTTGATTTGATTCGATTCTATGATTTGACTCAAGTGAGCAATTAAACGATCAAGCAGGATCTAGAAAAGAGGTCACGAATATCACACTTGTCAGTTTCACCTTAACTTCTCGTTAAAATTTATTTAAAAACAGTCAGATAAAAAAATTTTGATCCTATTAATTATGAAAATCAATCGGTCTCTAAAATTTTGGAATTCGACCTAAGATTGGACAGTCCAAACTTTGGATCTATTCCTAAGATCGTTATTCAGTTGTTCGTGGTCACTAACCCCTTCTTACCCAAGATCTTAATAACATAATCATAACATAACATAACACACATCACACACTACATAATCTAGTCTAACACCCTCTTGCACGTCACTCAACCTATACTTAAGTAATATTTCTTATGTAAATATACTTGTATATTAGTATCAGAGAAGATTACATGTATGAGCGCGTACAGTTCTCGAGGATGCAGTCGTCCTCTGTTCGGGTCGTACACTGGAAGCGAAAGTTCCTTCACATCCCTTTCCACGAGGAAGTCTCTCAATCTCGTCAAGGACAAGACTAGGTTTTCCGGGTCTACGTGCCGCTTCTCCGTCGCCCGTGTCACTATGAAACATAGGTATTTTCCCGGTATCTGTGGCGCCGCCGGGGGTAAGGCTGCTACGCCCCCTACTCCTGGTCTTTGCTTCCAAAGAAATTCTATGTTTTTATATTCTCTCTTAAAATCTGCCGCTAACGCTGTCCTAAAACTCATGTCTGCTGTGATTGCTATCGCACATGTTCTATTTGTGAGTATGAAATCACTGTCTGTTAGTATTATGCTACTTGAGTATTCATTTGGTAAGTTAAAATATGACTCAACTACCCTCCCTATGTCAGGTTTCTTAGGTTCTTCGCCTGTTTCTGCTTCTAAATCCCCTGTCTCTCTTGTTATTCTTAATTTTTTTATTATCAAGTTTTCAATGTGGGTAAGTCCTACCCCCACTCCAGGGACAAAAATATCCATCGACGTCCCCGTCGACTGCATACCGGGTATCAAATCGAGATTGGAAGCCGGAATGAGTAGTCGCCCCTCCTGGGCAGCCCAGGAAGGATCTTCTCGTTCGGTTTTCATGTATTTTATGCTTTCACGATCTACATCTTGAATCGTGACACTGGTCTCCTTTGGGTCCGACGTCATTTCGTTCAGCCATTCCAAGACACGCAGATTCGTCAAGTCTTGTTCATATGACTGCTGTTGCTCGTCGTCGAATTCTACCTCGGGTTTCGACCGGTCATCTATCCACTCATCGTCGTGATCATCGACTATGTCAATGTCCTGTGACACAGTTATTTCCTCTAGACCTACTTCTTCTTCCCCTATCTTCTTTAAGTCTATCCTGTCCACTACAAAATCGACGCCGTAAGGGTTATATTTCTTCTTGGATCTTGTCCTGTCATTCTGGCGAGTCTGTATCGTGAACGGAAGATCCGGTTCCAAGTTCTTAGGAACCTCCCTCTGTTCAGGGTCCTGCCAGTCCTCCTCTACATAGGGTAAAGTTTCATCGTCCGCTTCAATCACGTCATTTGGGTCCAGGTCCCGTGGTGATCTCGTTCCTTCCCCTATGACCTCATTTCCATCGTTCTTTTCCCTGGTGCCCTTCTCATTGATCTCACAAGCAGGGTCCATCATTAGATAATCCCCTTCTTCCATGTCTGCAGGTATACACCAGTCTTCTGTCGATGGATTGTTTGGCTTAATGTTTTCGTAATGAGCGGCTCGGCCAGTACTCAATCTATAAAAGCGTCCCTCCTGGTGCACTTCCGTAATCATGAAGGGTCCCCTCCACTTTTTTAAAAGCTTTTTTGTTCCTTTCGGTGGTATAACGTTCTGAAATATCTATACGTAGTCTCCTACCGAGTAAGCTATTGCACCAGCTGCTTTCTTGTCAAATCTTTTCCTCTGCCTTGCTTGTGCTTGCTGAGTATTTCGTCTACACAAGTCGTTTAACTCCTGTTGACGTCTAATCACATCCCTTACATAGACCTGTGGCGACGTTTTTTTACCCTCATACTCTGGGTAGAAGAAAACCAGGGGCTAAGACTTTTCGTGTCCGGTTAGCATCATGTGTGGACTAACTCCGGTGGTGGAATGTTGCGTGCTGTTATAAGCTCCCGTCACCTGTGGAAGGTATCTGTCCCAATCGGTCATGTACCTGGAACAATAAACCCTCAGCATCGATACTAACGTTCGATTGTGCCTTTCCACTAAGCCATTCGTCTGGGGATGGTATGTCGTGGAGTGAGCTTGAGCAAACTGTGAGCGTCTCATAAGTTTTTTCGTGAGTTCTCCCACGACAGCTGTTCCATTATCCGATTGAAATGTCATCGGACAACCATGTCTCGCTATCCACGTATTGATCAGGTGATCGCACGTTTCTTCCGCTGAGGCAGTTTTCGTGAAGTGATCTATCATGACCAAGACTTGATTATAACCACTGTCTGTCACGCATAACTTTTGGTGATCAATCAGCACCACCTCGTTGAAATGAGACGACTCGATCGACTGCAAAGGAAATCGTAACTTCCTTGGATCCTTGACCTGTTCGCATGACAGACATGCTTTTACCCACTCCTCACATGCCTTCTTCATTCCAGGCCACTCAAAGCGCTTCAGGATCCTCTGATATGCTTTGTCGATTCCCTGATAGCCCATCTGATCATGCGACCTGAATAAAAGTTCTGTCTGATAGAGTTGCGGCAACACTATCGCGTTATACTTATACAGAACTTTGTCTTCTTCTCTTCTCTTGCAACCCACAATCCCGTCCTTGTTCAGATATAACCTCCCCTATTTCTGCATAAAGTACTGTCTCAGACTACGGTAACTGTCTTCCTCCAGGTCTCTTTTTTCCGGAGCACCATTTTCGATCCACGTTTTCACGTTGCTTGTCATGCGGTCATTTCTCTGCACTCTTAGTAGGTCCGAGAGTCTGTATCTCGCCTTCAAGTACGTCTTCATGACCCTCATCTGACTATTCAGCTCATTGGGCTGATGCGTGTCTTCTTCCATCTTAACGCACCAAATCTTCACCAACGGCTGTATTTCTTGTTCGAACGGCTGAAGACCAGTCCTGACTACCTCTTTTTGTGGCAACAGACTTATTGAACGTTTCGATACCGCTATTGTTTCCAGGTCATCCGCTGCGTTATCAAAGACTCTTTCACCTGGTATGAGGTAGCGATCACTGTCAGGGTCTTGATATACCTCCTTGTCCAGATCCCTTGCTCGAGTCTCCACTAGTAGTGTGTGGATCGCTAGTTCGGACAGTTCTAATCCTGAGCTCGAGTTCCTGTCTGAGTAGGTGTCAACTGTTGAGTTTCGGGAGTTGTCATCTGTTGAAGAGTCTGGGACGGAGTCTGCACCATCCCCTGGGTCAGTTCCGTGCTTTCCTCTCATCCGTCTGAACTCGCCGGACAAAACGTTGTTCCCCTTGTCCTGCTTCCCATCAGGAACTTCCTCATCTACATCAGACTCCCCGGACAAACTTCCTTGTCCCGGGTGTTGATCTTGAACTCGCTGGCCCTTCCCTTCGTCCGTCTCCCCGGACAAACAATCTTGCACCAGGTTTCGTTCTACTTTTTCACCTTCTTTATCCTGGTCCACAAAGGTAACGGTTTTCCTTCGCGTACTGCTCTTTCCGTCCGTAAGAGGTACTGGTTAAAACCTCGTGTGGTATTGAGGACTCTAGTTGCTGAACTATCGTCCTACAATCCTTCTCGTTCTCTTCGTGTTGTCGTCTGGACGGCATGATCTTCAAATTCTCCCTGACTGTTAGTGATGCCACTGCTGCTGTCCACTCGGGGTCATCTCTGGTCACTTCTCTTTCTAACAATCCACCCAGCATCCGCATCACTTGCGGTGTGACCTGCACCGTTTTATCCAATAACGAGAAGCTGTTTATGTTCATGCGAGAGAGTTCTTGCTGGACCAGGTTTGAGCGCAGCAACAGATCCAAGGGGACCGGGTCCTCCTTGGATAGGATCTTTATCTCGGCTGCTTTCTCTACAGGTAACTCAGGGTGTCCTGGAATTGGATGTCCAGACATGTCCAACCATCTCGTTAAAGGAAGCGCTTCATAAGTTTCTTTGTCCAGAAACGAAAATCCTTCCTTTATTTCAGCCTGATTGGCTTGCTTCTGCTCCAATCTTTCATAGAACTCAGTTTTTTTTTGGTGAGGCTGTCAGCATTCTGGTGTTTATCACGCATCCTGTGCTCGATCATCATGTGGTAGCCATCCAATCTTACTATCCATCTACCAATATAACTCTGATCCATCAAGTAGGTCTCCAACCAGGATAACGCTCTGCTGTCTACGCGTAACTTAAAGGGAGCGCTCCCCAAGTATGCGCGGTATTTTTCCACAAATGTGACTACTGCAAACATTTCTGCTTTTGGTGCACCATATTTCATCTCAGTGTCACTCAAGACCTTGCTGCCGTATGCAATGGGACGGAGAACCGTTCTTCCATTCCATTCTTGCTCCTGATGCAATGTTCCTGAGATGGCTACTACCGATGCATCTGTCAAGAACATACATACCCTTTTTTGTAGGCATGCCTAGCACTGGCGCTTCGCACAGTTCCCGTTTTATGCTCTCGAAGGCAACTTGTGCTTCATCGTTCCATTCGAACTTTTTCCCTTTATTGCGCATCAGCTTCTGCATAGGATACACCTTGTCTGCATATCCTTTTATGAACTCACGGTAGTAGTTGGCAAACCCTAGGAAGCTCAGGAGCTGTGTGTCCGTTCTGGGAGCCTTCCATGTCAACACTGCTTCTACTGCTTCTGGGTCCGGCCTCACACCATGCCTGTCCACCATTCTTCCCAGGTACTTGATTGAATCCCTAAGGATTTCACATTTCGATGGTTTGCACTTCAAGCCTGCTCTTTTCATGCATCCAAAGACCTCACCAAGCCAATCAATGTGGTCTTCCAGGATCGGTGTTGCTATGGCTACGTCATCCACGTAACACATCACAAGATTCCCGTACTTCTTTGTCACTCTGGTCAAATCTTTGAAAAGTGGCCGTTTGAAAAGTGGCCTTTCTTTGAAAAGTGGTCGTTGCGTTGCACAAGCCGATGGGCATCCTCTTCAAGCAACATTTCTATTTCCACTCGGCACGCTTCCAATTTATGTGGCGTCATTCGCCTTGCGCCTTCCCTATGGGGAACGGCGCCCTCTTCTAGTTCGATTTCGTGTTCGACGAAATTACAGCAACCGATGTCCGCCTTATGTTTTGAAAATACTTCGGCGTTCCGATCTAGGAGGTCCCGCAATTTTTCGGAATCTCCCTCACCTATTTTTCCTTTCAAATGTTCTATCTCTGGCAAAACCGGTTTGTCAGATTCTAGTTCGTATGACGAGGGGCGTTCCGGAAAATTCGAGCAGCTTGATAAGCCGTCGTCCGTTTCGGATTTCATTGAAAACAATTTATGAATAGATTTTAATTCATTAATCCTCTTTAAAATTTTATCTTTATTGGCATGATAAGGACAGTCTTTCACATTATGTTTCTTCAAGTTTTGTGTCTCCTCATAGTCGGTCCTCATCGGCAAAGCGTAGCCAAGCTTCTTTCCACGCTGGATTGAAACCGTGGTGTCCAGTGTGTTCAACAACACATTGACACACAGTCCGTTTCGCGTTACCGAGAAGCTTCGGCCTAAAATCACCGAACTCTGACTATTTGGATTCGGTACTAAGCAAACCTGTTTGCTATCACTTAACGAATTTAAATTTCTCATCCTAAAAATTGCTACCCGGCTGTAGTTTTACCATTCTGTCTAAAAAGATTGGTACCTTGTTTTCATCTGTTATTATCCTATTATCTGGTTTCTTAACATACTTCCGGTCCGGGTTTCTAATCCTTATTAGACCGTTGTTCAAACCGATCATCACGTCAAAATTCCTGACGAAATCTCTGCCCAAGATGAATTGGTCGGCTTCGTCCAAATTCTCTACAACCAGGAAGCTCATCCAAAGATCCCGTCCTCCCATTTGGAGAACCGTTATCGGTGTTCTTTCGGCTACATAAATCGCTCCTCGATTGGCGGCGGCCAGTCGGAGATTCGTTGGAATAGGTCTTCCCTCGTGAAGCCCAATCTTTCCCAAGTTTTTATTGGCATCACACTCACTACTGCTCCTGTGTCCAGAAGCCCTGTGACTCCGATTTTCTTTCCGTTGGTGTCGAGCAGATGTGCGGTCACATCTGCTTTGTACCCAATGTGTACTGCGTCCTGTTCCATCATGGCGCCTTGGCCTATCCTGCGGACTTTGAGTTCCTCCTCATCCAAAAAGATTTGCCCTATTTGGTCACTATCTGTTGTCACATAAGTCCTAGTGTAGATTCCATCCACGTTCAGCATCACTTGATACGGCCCATAGACTTCCACGTAGCGTCCATGAAGATTCTTTATGCGAGGGCCACCCGTTGATAGTAGTGCTCGCACAGCTCTTGACTCAGTGCGTGGCTCCACTTGCCTCAGATAATCCGCATATGTATCCAAATGCATCAAAGTGAACTCCGATGGTTCACTCAGATTTCTGATTACCTGGTGTCCTGCTAGCGAGGTTATTGACTGTATTTTGCATCCTTGCGGCACCATGCCGAACCTCTGACCGGAGATCACATTAAGTTTCATACTCAAACTGCTTGGTGCCTTTGTCTCGTCGACTTCTGTCGCCTCGAAGGTATTCAGTTTCTCCTGTAGTTTCTCATTTTCCAGTTCGAATTTCACTTTTTGTTCGATCTCTTTTGTCACCAGTTCCTGTTGCAATCTATTTAGAGCATCACTCGCGGCTGCCCTATAATCAATCTTGAAGTCATCAGCCGCAGTCACTGGTTCCGGTTCGCATGTCTTTTCCGTTACCGCCTGCATCTTCTTCGTTGCCAGCTCTTGTGGTTTTTCTTTTCTGCGCGCCTCCGCTTCACTCAATAGGCGAGCCATGTTGGGTTTCACACCCGATAAAGCTTCCTCATGCCTTGGATGCTTGATGTCTGCTACAGCATCCCAGAATTGTAGACAATTCGATTTAAAATGACCTTCCAAGTTACAAAAGAAACACCTTGGGCCGAATTTCGCAATTACTCCTCTCATGAAATCATCATGATCGACCTCTAACGCATCTTCGTCCTCGAGGCTAAAGCCTATTGCTTTCATGCCCTGTTTATAAGTTGCCATTGGTTGAGAGTGGTGTGTAATGCGTTGCTAGCATCGTTCAAAGTTCATCATTCTTAGCAACATTGATTAATTTTGAGGCTACTGCCAGTTTCATCCTTCTATTTGACTCATCCGGTTGGCTGCGTCTTCTCAGCATTTCCAAATCGTCTAGGAACTTGTCTATCGTTTTATCTTCTCGTTGCCTCCGTTTCTCGAAGCGCATCATTGCCTGGTACCCCTGCACCCCTGATCCAAAACGATTTAACAAGATTTTGAAAATTTTCTCACCTGTGTCTCGCTGATATTGCTTCTTGGCCATGACACAGTTCAAGGCTGTCCCTTCCAAGTTACTGGTGAGCGCACTACATTCTTGTCTTTCCGTCAAGTCCTCTTCCTCGAAATGCAGTTTCATTACCTCTATCCAGGTATCAATACAGCCATCAGATTCGTCTTTATAGCATCTTGGTTTCTTAAAGACTCTTCTGGACTTCTCACTGCGTTCATTGGTTCTGGATAACCTCTTCAGGAATGTCTCCAAAGACCTGTTCAGGGGTTCAAAGGCTGTGGCCATTGCCGAAGCATTTCTTGAGTGCCCCGCCTGAGTATCATCGCACCTTGTTCAGGGCTCTGTATTCGGTGCATCCCTGCAATCCGAATCGCCGTGACTGTTTCCACCTTGGCCCACATGACTCCTTCCTGGGCTCGCATGTCTCCTTTTACCGGAATCACCTCTCCCAGTCGCATGTGTGCCTTGCTTCGGTCGTTCGTTTGAGGTCTGTCTGTTCCCAGTTGAATTGCTCTACTGTTTGGGCCCCATTATCTATTATCCCTTGTGGCATAGCCTGATGAACTGCCCCTAACTCTAGTGGATCCATATGTCCTCCTCCTTTGATGGTCATTGAAGTTCACCTTCGGCTCCCTGCTGGGACCTCCCAAATTCGGTTCCCCTTCTTTTGGTCCACTCATGCTGCCTAGTAGCCCGTCCAACCTATCGATGATAGCCTGAGTTCGTCTCTCCATCATCGCATCTATCTTTGTGTCAAGAGTCCCAAGAGACTGCTCTTGCTGAATTCTTAACTTCTCCATGTCGTCTCTTAAGCGTAACTCTCTCTGTTCCGCTTCTCTTGTCATTCGCGATAAGTTCTTCGCTATGTGCTCGTCCGTTCTTTCCTTCAAGCGTTTTTCGCTCCTACCAACTTCTTGTCTATTGCGGTTTATTTCTTCCCGCAAACTTTTTCTTTCAATGTGGACTGCTGTTTCTAGTTCACTCATTCTTATGGACATATGTTCATTTTGTTCTCCTACACTGCCCACTATGTTGTTCAAGGCTTCTTCTAATGATGCCCCGTTTGCCACTAGTGGCGTCACTAGTGGCGGTGTCACCCTGTCGATCCCAGGTAGCTTCGCGCTGGTCGAGATTCGTGCTTGGATTCTCTGCCTCGACGTCTTTTCACTATCCACCTCAGGATCCGCCGATGCGTTGCCTAGCCCTTTGTTTCTATTCTCCCCAGTTCGCGTCTCTGAATTTGTCATAATCGCAAAGCCTCTCGAATGGCCTGGTGTGTTTGCGTCTTTGCTTATCGTTCTCACCACACCAAACTTTTCCTTGGTTCCAGTCTCTCTTTCGACGTATGCCTCATTCTCCAGGGTCGAACTATTGAGGCTGACTTGAGATCCAAAGTCCAATTGGTCGTCTTCGTCCTCTTCATTCACAACACAATAATAACACAACACAATAAATTCCAAAAACTTCTATTAAATAGTGACCACGAATCCTTGTATGTTATCACGGCACAGCGTGTTCACAACTTATTTACAATAATCGATTATTAGTCGTAAGATTTGAGAACTAGCACAGCATGATGATATCAGTCAAATTAAAAGATAGTGTATTCACTACCCAATTAAGCACAAAATGTTGATTTAAAACCAGATATACTAAAATAAGAATAATTTTATGAAAAACGTATGTGTATTGTACTTTTAGTCGGTCGCAGTACAATAGTCGAACTTGTCTTATAAAGAAAGAGCTTTCCCTGTTTGGTGCTGCACCAAACAGACAAAACTTTGAAGGCAGTAATTTTCTCAGGTGGGCGTCTATCGCACCCACCGAGTACTGTGTTACCTATTTGCCTTCGGACTGCCCAAGCTAGACCTACTAAAATCCTCAGGGCAGTCACATTTCTCAAAACCGTTTTGGATTTCAATCCACACCAATGAGTTACACACTCTTTTCTAATTTAGACTTAGTGTCGCGAATATCCGAGTTTGGACCTGTTTTGTTTTGGTCTGGTCTTTTCTTTAAAGGCAAGTTACCAGTGCAGTCACTGGTTCCTAGCCTGCCTCTTAATAACTTATTAGCCCTCACTATTATCTTTTCTTCTGTTTATTTAAGTCCTTAAACAAAATGGTACCCCTCCGGGTTGACAAAAACAGTACCCCTCCGGATTGGCAAAAATAGGACCCCTCCGGATCTGCAAAACTGAGACCCCTCCGGTTCGGGACCCCTCTGAAATAGTAAATGTAAGACCCCTCCGGATTAGGACCCCTCCGGTTTCGTGAAAACAAGACCCCTCCGGATTGAGACCCCTCCGAATTAGGAGAGGAAAAAAATATTTTGACCCCTCCGGTTTTGTAAAATTAGCTTTTTTGAGATTTTAAACCTATACCCCTCCAGATACGTTCTTCGATGCTATTATGCTTTTTGTATCAACTAGGAAGGGTATGTGGTCCTTCCCTAGACCCTTCCGGATTGAAGTTAAGCCTCTTATTTGACAATTCACGCTAACGGTGAAGGGTCTTATCGCTAGCCTAATTTTGGCTCTATCAAGGTTTTCCGGTGCCTTAATCCTTCCCTATTCTTCTGGAACAGCGTAAAATTGCCTTATCCAACCGTTTCTACCCTTTGGTAGGGGTGTAAGGTCTTTCCAAAAAAAAAGTATAAAACGTGAGGGGTCTACCCTCCCGTATTGGTGAATTTGCTAAAAAAAACAATCTCAAAAAATTTTCACGCTTATTTTTTCAAAAACTTTGAGCTAATTTCTGATCTATTGGTACCAAGATCAACTGGATTTGTCCAGTAGTTCCAAAGTTATTAACCAAAACGTCTTTTTTCTAAAGTCAAGAAATTTCTCTCTTATAGGTTCCGCCTAATTTTTTCCGCAATTCTGTTCTTTTCGACCTAAAAATTATTGATCCGAGCTCAAAAGGCCTATACTCTTCTAGTTCAATGCAAAAAAACCCGATCTAAAACGCTTTAGTTGAAAAAATTTGCGAAAAACTATGCTACCTGGACCCCTCCGGATTGACGAATCCACTGAATCAAACACGTTAAATTCGATTTCTCTGTAACCCGGAAGGCTTTCGGGAAGCGGGTTTTAGAATCTGTAGATTCACTAGTGGAATTGTCCGAACAACTATTTTTACTGTCCTAATTCAACAAAAATTTCAAAAAATTTTCTGAATTTATAGTGTTCCGTTTTCTCAAAAATCACGAAAACTCGGTTTTTGGTACCAAGATAGTTCCAACCACTTCCGAACTAAACTTAACCGGTTCTTCCTCTATAGTAGTGCAATTACAATGTAACGCTCTAATTTAGTGCTTTTTTCTGTTTCAAAAATTATCGATATGTCAAAAATCGCGATTTGTGGGGGGATCAAAATATCGCTACTTTGAACCTAAAAAAACCTGTCTGTTTTCTTTGTTTTTTCACTGAAAAACGATATAGGAGTATTATTATGGGCTATATAAGTAATAATATTAATATACTATACCCCTCCGGGTTTGTTCAATATCCGATTTAAGGTGCTTAACTCAGATATTCGCAGTTCGGTGAAGGGTCACTACAGTGCAGCACTGTCGAGCCCCCCACAGAATACTATCTTAATTTTTGTACCAAAAGGGATACAAAACATGTTAACGATACCCAACAGTCGATTGTTGTTGTCGTTGAGCCCCTTCTTGTTGCTCCTTGTACTGCTTGCCGGATCAGTCTTCTCCCAAGACCCCTCCGGATTGAGCGCAAATCAGCAGACCCTTCCGGATTGAGCGCAAATTAGCATTAACGTGCTTAAATACTCAAACAACCCTACAGTACAAGCCTCACAAACGGGCTACAAAAATGATCATAACGATCCTGACTGATATAAATGCCTGTAACAACAATATATCTATCAACAACAAACGGGAGGGTCGGATCACATCTTGTCTGGGGGGATGATTTCTACTGATTTTTTACTTTGTTACTGTTTTGGTTTTTTCGGTTATTTTTTATGTTTTTTTGTTTTTCTTGGGTACTATACTACTTTCTGTTTGGTTTTGTATATATCTTTAAGTGTTTTTGGTCACAAAATTCTCAGGGAACGAGGGGATGGCCGATGCCCCCACCCTTCCTGGTTCGTGAATTTTCGGTCTTAACTAAGTTAAAAAGCTATTCACGGTAATCCGGAAGGCTTCCGCGTTCCAAACTACCCTTCCACCCCGGCGGTTTTGGCCTATTAAGGGCCTTAATGTGAGCATCCGCTCGGCGCGGAGTGCTCGTTAACGGTTCTGCCGGTCATGATATTAAAAAAGAATAACACCCAAGAGCGCCATAAAACATCTATGTAACCTTCGCCCGGAATATACATATCGAAGGAAAATAAAGCTAGGTCCTAAGACGACTGGCCAACGTCTAAACAGAACTTTACATGCTTTTAACCGTCTCTACCAAAGCCAGTTCTTTTGGTGGTCTGTCCAACATCGGGTCGACAGAATGTTATTGTTCTCCGGCTTCGACCAGAACGCTCAAATTAACTTAATTACATGCAGAAATAGTGAGCTCATGGCTGGATCTCAGTATCCCCAGACCACGAGGTCACTCCTAAAACCAGGGCTTTTGTTATTTATTGAATTATGATTGTTTTTGCTCAGTAGATAAAAATCATCATCTCCATCGAAGATGGATCAACCCTTCCCCCCAACTCCTAGCTTCTCATCCTTGCAAAATGAATTCAGATGCTAATTAAATTCAACTCAGGGCATAATAGGGAAGCTAAAAGTTTATGTAAACTAGTTTCAGTCCAAATCCCGAGACCCCTCCGGATTCTCGAATCCGGGGAAATAAGACTCTTATTCTCCTTCCGGAAGGCTGTATTTCACCCTTCACCCTTGTTCACAACGGCCTTGCAACTATTGTAGCGGCACAATAGTTGCAACTCGGAACGGTCTCTGCTACTTCTGCTTTTTTCTGATTCCGATTCTCAGTTTTTTTCGTTGTTGTCGTTGTCGCAACTATCGTTGTTGTGTGTATATTTTGGTTTTTCTCCAAAATGGCTGTTTTTGACGTTCCTTAGAATTATTACGTCATCAATTCGAATTTTTAAAATTTAGAAATTTCCGAATCCTTCAGCCTTCACGAATTGTCCAATTGTCCGAATAACGCTCTTATTCCTTCAAAACCGCCAATTCGGAAGGTTCGCTACTAAAAACTCGAAAATGCTGCATCTGCATTTTTGTCCACTCTGGTCGAATGTCACATACTCCCCGAACAGCCCGGTCAATGTCCCCATTGAGTCTCGCAATGTTTGTAAAATTGGTACAGTGTCATCGAACAGAATTTACAAAATGCACGAAATTACTTTTATCTACGTCATATCGACTCACTGCAGAATATAAATGGCATCATACTACATTGCTATAGCCTTCTAAATTTTTCACTAATCTGCACTCTGAGGATATGACTAAAGATAAAACATTTTTTCTGACTTCCAACGTTATTGCCCTGAATTAAAACTTTTTCTCCTAGGTTTTAAAAGGTGTTAGTTTACAGGACTGTCCTGCCAACCAACAAGCTAAAATTATCCTACTATGCTTCTTCCCTTCGGAAATTTTAGTTGTTATTGTCCTGAATATTAAAATTAAGGAACTCTGTGGTTAGAAAGAACAATGAAGCAATCTCCTTCTTCAGGAGATTACCCAAGCCTTTCATGTCACCACAAACTGATCAGTTCTCCTAGTTGATTAAAAACAGTCATGCAGGCTGGAATATTTAATTATACTCTTTACTCAAGCCTTTCTAAATAAATAGTA
The DNA here is from genome assembly GCF_963678635.1 of Symsagittifera roscoffensis. NCBI lineage: Eukaryota > Metazoa > Xenacoelomorpha > Acoela > Convolutidae > Symsagittifera > Symsagittifera roscoffensis. The sequence goes on from NC_087064.1 coordinate 1,482,240, forward strand.
AGTGTCTCTAAAGCCTCTAACTAAAATCAAAATGCAAATTCATAAATGCAACTTATTCTTTAATGTTCAAAACTCAACTAAATGTTTCAGTTTTCAATTACAACTTGGTTGCTTAGTTTCTCACTTGAGTTTTAACTTCTTCTCTTTGTTTCTTCTTTTTTTTGTCGTTTAGAAGTTCTAAAACTTCTAAATCTTTCTAATTTCGTCTCTTTTTGCATCTTGTTCTTCGGCCATTTGTCAATGCTACATCTCATCCTCCTGCGACACTGACTCTGCACTTTCAGTTTCTGTGTCTTGCAACACATCGTTAGCTACTCTCACGCTGTTGGAAGCAGTCCTCCAACACTTCTGCTCTTCTACCCTCTGTTTACAACAAGGTAGGGGATCCACGTTAGATTCTCTATTCCGGCAGAAGCTGTTGTGGAGACACAACGTCACGTTTCTCTCCAAATCTTCCTTCAACATCTCTTCTTTTTCCCTTCCATTAAATTCACTCGTCCTGGACGTTCTCTTTACTGCGGTGTTCACTGCATTCCGATGAGTTACAAAAGCTCGCTTGAAACTCCTGCTCCAATGTCCACCCGATACGCACTGTACACTCTGCTGTGCTTCGATATATGCTTCTTAGCATATTCGTACAACCATGCAGTCATTTTGGCTCTAAACCATGGCATCAGACGTCTCCTGGCCCATATCTTTTTCACTTCCATCGGAATGTTCAAGATTTTGCACATTGTCTCAAAAAGATCTAAATCTTTTAGACAGTCCAATTTGTGCAATTGTTCTCTCGTTGGCGCCTCCTGTCTATTGTTCTCGTTCACATGAGCTTCCAGCCCTTGTATCGCCATCATAACTCCGACTATCACTGTCGTTATGGGCCGTGATGAGTCTGGTAAACCCATGGAGAGCAGCTCTCCACAGTCCCAAATCAACACCAGATTACTACGCCCGGGGTACCACCATGTTTGCAGCAAGCAATGGCAGGGAAACTCATCATGTGTTGACATGATGCTCCTCCAATTACGCTTTCCCGAAGCTTCCAGTAGTGGTTCCACTTCCATCCTCACTCGGTGGACTTCATCATTCTCATCTACTGCATTGTAATCCGTGACGGTTGATCCTTTCTGCTTTTGTCTTTCAAAGTCACTGAAGTTCCCACTGGCGTATCCCATGAATTTCTTTCCCAGTATCGACTCTAACTCCTCTTTAGTTCTCTCTGAAACTGCTGAGAACATTTTGCACAGTAACTCATAAGACTTTTCTGACATTCTCGCTAGTCTTACGCATTTTGGCACCGAGAAGGCCTGATCCATGATCGTTCTCGTACTTTTCACATTCACAGCTACGAAATGCACCGGTATCTGCTCTTGCACATTGGAGCTAATGTCGATTCCACCAAATATCGCGCTGCCGACGGTCTGCGATATGTCTCACTGTGTCGGATGTTCATTTCCGCCTCGATCGCTTCCTCCACCTTCCTATGTGTTTTTGCTCAGTCTGCAAAACTCATGGGAACACTTCTACACTGATGGCAGTGACCATCTCATGTTTCTGTTCTGGTTCAATAGTGACTCTAAAGAACCAAACATGCTGTAGAATCCTAGTGCAGTCACTAGATTCACCTCGGTTCCTCCATGGCATTCTGCGATCAGTTCCGTTTCCGTCCTTGTTTTCATCATAACGTTCCCAGACAATATCGTCAACTGCTTGTGTTGTCTCTCTAGGGTTTTCACGCAATCCAGACTTCCACAAACGTGATCTTCCAGTCCACAGACTTCTGCCAGACAGCTACCAGGTTTGATCCAGTATTCTGGTCCCCAGCCAGGCAACTCTACCTTATCTTCTCCGTTGCTCTTAGAGGCTGTCGTCATCACGTTATAGATGATATTAAGATTACGCAGGTTACAGTCTGAGTTCAGTTCCCTCTGTACTTCTTGTGTTGCACGTAATATCGAATCAGCGTTGGGACTAGGACATCATGATAGTTTCATCAGTTCCCACACCACCATCAAGCTCGTTCTCAGCAGTTCATCTGAGAATCCCAATCCAAACTCCACTCGATTGTCCAATTTTGGTACTGAAGGTGCAGTCACCTTTTCCTCAAAGACTAGTCCCAGCCTGGTCTGCTGATTAGCAGCGCTTCCTATTGTTGCAATTCTCAACGTGCAGAATCTTGGCACCACTGCTTGCTCGTAATCAAAGAAGCAATCGCGTATGTCCTCATTTAGGAAAGGGTTGTACGCTATCCCTATGGTTCCGGAAACGTAACTATAGGACTTCTTTCTGATTGGTCCACAGTATTCACTGGATTTTGGCAGTGCTCCCATAGATTCCTTAGTGAGCCTCAGCTCTTTGTTTGAGAATCTCCTTATTTCGTCTATTTTCCTCATGGGTTCTAGTTCCACAGGTTCTTTCATGTTCACTCGCATTGGTTTGCTCTGATATATATCCAAAAGTGCTAGCAAGAGCAAGGCTTTCAATCGTTCATCGCCATCTCTGACACAAGTTCTCAGTGCTGGCAATGAAATCTGCACTATCATAAATCGAACGAAACAGTGAGCGTCTCTCCGCTTCGCGATCGCTACTGCTGCTCCTTCTTGGGTTATCAGATCTCTCATGCTCGTCATTATGAATATCTTTTCTTTCTTTGATCTTTTCCTTTCTTCTGAATCATATTCCGCAAGAGTCAGTCCAATCATGCACCAGGCGAACCTCAGTTGTAACTCGGTTCTCACATACGGTACCGCTATCAGAGCGTGTATCTTCGGCGTGGTTCTCATTTCTTCTTCGAAGTACCGTAACAATACTGCTCTCAATGGAAGGCTCACCAACTGCTCTATCGTTTCTACATGCATCTCAGACGATACCAGAGTCCCGTTTGCTTTCTGCTTCAGGTTGGTGCCTTGCATCATTGTTTCCAAATAACCTTCCATGGCACTTTTGTCTTCCAGAGCCATTAAGTGTCCTCTGGCCGAACTTCTGTACTCCAACATCTCCATGTATCCACTGGCGGGTTCATCTATCGATACAGTTTCCGACACTGTCAGTCTTTTATATTCCACTGGGACTAGCTGTCCTACAACACTTCCTTTTCTGTGGTTCATGGGAGACGGTTTAAAGTCTTTCATAGTACTCTCTCCACATTGGCTGAGTATTTCCATTTCTAATGTTGCTCCAGTCAGAGTGCGGTCACTCTTCTTGTATTTGTAACCAGTTGATTTTATCCCTGCCATGAGAATGGGTGTCACCATCGCTACATCAGTCCAAATCCTGTCTGTGCCAGGCAATCGATCATCAATTCGTCCAAGTTGAAATTATCCATTTTCTTGTTAGTTTGTTTTTACTATCGATTCGATGTTTTGAAATCAAGTGAGAAATTAAACGATCAATCAGGATCTAGAAAAGAGGTCACGAATATCACATTTGTCAACTTTACACTAGTTTTGTATTAAAATTTATTTAAAACAGTCAGATAAAAAGATTTTGAGCTTAAAATTTTCAAAAATCAATCAGTTTCTAAAATTTTGGAATTCGACCTAAAATTGGACAGTCCAAACTTCAGGTCTAATCGTAAGATCGTCATTCCGTTGTTCATGATCACTAATACCTTCTTACCCAGGGTCTTAATAACATAACACATAACATAACATAACACACATATCACACACAACACTTTTAGTATGACGTCTTCCTGCATGCAACCTAAACTCAGCCTATACTTAAATAATATTTCTTATGCAAGTATACTTGTATATTAGTATCAGAGAAAAATACGTGTATCAGTGCATACAACTCCCGTGGATGCATTCGTCCTCCGGATCGTACACTGGAAGCGAAAACTCCTTCACTTCCCTTTCGACAAGGAAGTCCCTCAATCTCGTCAAGGACAAGACTAGATTTTCCGGGTCAACGTGCCGCTTCTCCGTCGCCCTCGTCACCAAGACGGCCCCTATTCCTGGTCTTTGCTTCCAAAGTAATTCTATGTTTTTATATTCTCTCTTAAAATCCGCTGCTAACGCTGTCTTAAAACTCATGTCTGCTGTTATTGCTATCGCACATGTTCTATTTGTGAGTATGAAATCTGTTAGTATTATGCTACTTGAGTATTCATTTGGTAAGTTAAAATATTACTCAACTACTCTCTCTATGTCCGGTTTCTTAGGGTCCTCGTGTGTTTCTGCTACTAGATCACCTGTCTCACTTGCTATTCTTAGTTTTTTTATCAACAAATTTTCAGTGTGGTCAAGTTCTACCCCCACTCCCCGGACAAAAATATCCATCGACGTCCCCGTCAATCGCATACCGGATATCAAATCGAGGTTGGAAGCCGGAATGAGTAATGGTCCTTCCTGGGCAGCCCAGGAGGGATCATCTCTTGCGGTTTTTACGTATCTCAGGCTCCCACGATCTACATCTTGAATCGTGACACTGGTCTCTTTTGGGTCCGACGTCATTTCATTCAGCCATTCCAAGACACGCAAAATCGTCAAGTCTTGTTCATAAGACTGCTGTTGCTCGTCGTCGAATTCTACCTCGGGCTTGGACCGGTCATCGACCCACTCCTTGTCGTGATCATCGACTATGTCAATGTCCTGTGACACAGTTATTTCTTATAGACCCACTACTTCTTCCACTATCTTCTTCAGATCTATCCTGTCCACTACGAAGTCGTCACCGTAAGGGTTATATTTCTTCTTGGATCTTGTTCTGTCATTCTGTCGAGTCTGTATCGTAAACGGAAGGTCTGGCTCCAAATTCTTGGGGACCTCCATTTGTTCGGGGTCTTGCCAGTCCTCCTCCGCGTAGGGTAAGGTTTCTTCATCCGCTTCAATCACCTCGTCTGGATCCAGGTCGGGTGGTGAACTTGTTCCTTCCTCTATGACTTCATTTCCATCGTTCTTTCCCCTGGTGCCCTTCTCATTGATCTCACAAGCAGGGTCCATCATTAGATAATCCCCTTCTTCCATGTCTGCAGGTATACACCAGTCTTCTGTCGATGGATTGTGTGGCTTAATGTTTTCGTAATGAGCGGCTCGGCCAGTACTCAATCTATAAAAGCGTCCCTCCTGGTGCACTTCCGTAATCATGAAGGGTCCCCTCCACTTTTTTAAAAGCTTTTTTGTTCCTTTCGGTGGTATAACGTTCTGAAATATCCATACGTAGTCTCCTACCGAGTAAGCTATTGCACCAGCTGCTTTCTTGTCAAATCTTTTCCTCTGCCTTGCCTGTGCTTGCTGAGTATTTCGTCTACACAAGTCGTTTAACTCCTGTTGACGTCTAATCACATCCCTTACATAGACCTGTGGCGACGTTTTCTTACCCTTATACTCTGGGTAGAAGAAAACCAGGGGCTAAGACTTTTCGTGTCCGGTTAGCATCATGTGTGGACTATCTCCGGTGGTGGAATGTTGCGTGCTGTTATAAGCTCCCGTCACCTGTGGAAGGTATCTGCCCCAATCGGTCATGTACCTGGAACAATAAACCCTCAGCATCGATACTAACGTTCGATTGTTCCTTTCCACTAAGCCATTCGTCTGGGGATGGTATGTCGTGGAGTGAGCTTGAGCAAACTGTGAGCGTCTCATAAGTTTTTTCGTGAGTTCTCCCACGACAGCTGTTCCATTATCCGATTGAAATGTCATCGGACAACCATGTCTCGCTATCCACGTATTGATCAGGTGATCGCACGTTTCTTCCGCTGAGGCAGTTTTGCAAGGCACGGCCTCTGCATACTTCGTGAAGTGATGTATCATGACCAAGACTTGATTATAACCACTGTCTGTCACGCATAACTTTTGGTGATCAATCAGCACCACCTCGTTGAAATCAGACGACTCGATCGACTGCAAAAGAAATCGTAACTTCCTTGGATCCTTGACCTGTTGGCATGACAGACATGCTGTTACCCACTTCTCGCATGCCTTCTTCATTCCAGGCCACTCAAAGCGCTTCAGGATCCTCTGATATGCTTTGTCGATTCCCTGATGGCCCATCTGATCATGCGACCTGAATAAAAGTTCTGTCTGATAGAGTTGCGGCAACACTATCGCGTTATACTTATACAGAACTTTGTCTTCTTCTCTTCTCTTGCAACCCACAATCCCGTCCTTGTTCAGATATAACCTCCCCTATTTTTGCATAAAGTACTGTCTCAGACTACGGTAACTGTCTTCCTCCAGGTCTCTTTTTTCCGGAGCACCATTTTCGATCCACGTTTTCAGGTTGCTTGTCATGCGGTCATTTCTCTGCACTCTTAGTAGGTCCGAGAGTCTGTATCTCGCCTTCAAGTACGTCTTCATGACCCTCATCTGACTATTCAGCTCATTGGGCTGATGCGTGTCTTCTTCCATCTTAACGCACCAAATCTTCACCAACGGCTGTGTTTCTTGTTCGAACGGCTGAAGACCAGTCCTGACTACCTCTTTTTGTGGCAACAGACTTATTGAACGTTTCGATACCGCTATTGTTTCCAGATCATCCGCTGCGTTATCAAAGACTCTTTCACCTGGTATGAGGTAGCGATCACTGTCAGGGTCTTGATATACCTCCTTGTCCAGATCCCTTACTCGAGTCTCCACTAGTAGTGTGTGGATCGCTAGCTCTGACAGTTCCGATCCTGAAATCTCGGACAAAACTTTATTCTCCAGGTCCTGTTTCTCATCAGGAACTTTTTAACCTACATCCGACTCCCCGGACAAATTTCCTTGTCCCGGGTGTCGATCTTCAACTCGCCGGCTCTTCTCACTGTTCGTCTCCCCGGACAAACAATCTCACGCCAGGTTTCGTTAAACCTTCTCGCCTTCCTTATCCTGGTCCTCAAAGGTAACGATTTTCTTTTGCGTATCTTTCTCCTGTTCTTTCCGTCTGTAAGAAGTACTGGTTAAAACCTCGTGGGGTATTGAGGATACTAGTTGCTGAACTACTGTCCTACAATCCCTTTCGTTTTCTTTGTGTTGTCGTCTTGACGGCATGATCTTCACCTTCTCACTGACTGTCGGTGATGCCGTAGCTGCTGCCCACTCGGGGTCATCTCTGGTCATTTCTCTCTCTAACAATCCACCCAGCATCCGCATCACTTGCGGTGTGACCTGCACCGATTTATCCAATAATTAGAGGCTGTTAATATTCATGCGAGAGAGTTCCTGCTGGACCAGGTTCGAGCGCAGCAACCGGTCCAAGGGCACCCATTCCTTCTTGGATAGAATCTTTATCTCGGCTGCTTTCTCTACAGGTAATTCAGGATGTCCTGGGATTGGATGTCCAGACTTATCCAACCATCTCGTCAAGGGAAGCGCTTCATAAGTTTCCTTGTCCAGAAATGAGAATCCTTCCTTGGTTTCTGCCTGATTGGCTTGCTTCTGTTCCAATATATCATAGAACTCGGTTTTCTTGCTGAGGTTGTCAGCATTCTGGTGTTTATCACGCGTCTTGTGCTCGATTAACATATGATAGTCATCTAATCTCACTATCCATCTACCAATATAACTCTGATCCATCGAGTATGTCTTCAACCAGGATAACGCTCTGTTGTCCACGCGTAACTTGAAGGGAGTGCTCCCCAAGTACGCGCGGTACTTTTCCACAAATGTGACCACTGCAAACATTTCATCTCGGTGTCACTTAACACCTTACTGCCATATGCAATGGGACGGAGAACTGTTCTTCCATTCCATTCCTGCTCCTGATGCAATATTCCTGAGATGGCTACTACTGATGCATCTGTGTCTAGAACATAAATGCCCTTTTCTGTAGGCATGCCTAGCACTGGCGCTTCGCACAGTTCCCGTTCTATGTTCTCGAAAGCAGTTTGTGCTTCTTCGTTCCATTCGAACTTCTTTCCTTTGTTGCGCATCAGCTTCTTCATGGGATACACCTTGTCTGCATACCCTTTTATGAACTCACGGTAATATTTGGCAAACCCTAGGAATCTCATGAATTGTGTGTCCGTTCTGGGAGCCTTCCACGTCAGCACAGCCTCTGCTGCTTCCGGGTCCGGACTCACACCATGCCTGTCCACTATTCTTTCTAGATACTTGATTGAATCCCTCAGTATTTCACATTTCGATGGTTTGCATTTCAAGCCTACTCCTTTCATGCATCCAAAGACCTCATCGAGCCAATCAATGTGGTCTTCCAGGGTTGGTAGTGCTATGACCACGTCATCCACGTAACACATCACAAGATTCCCGTACTTCTTCGTCACTCTGGTCAAAGCCTGAGCCATCAGTCTTTGAAACGTGGTCGTTGCGTTGCACAAGCCGAAGGGCAACCTCTTCCACTGGTACAACCCCAATTCACCTGCAAATCCTGTCGTCTCTCTGTCCTTCTTCCGCAGAGGGACCTGCCGGAAGGCAGAACCCAAGTCCAGTGTGGTGAAGAATTTGGCATCACCAAGTTTAGAGAGACTCTCATCTATTCGCGGTATCGGGTACGCATCTTTTATTGTCACCGCGTTCAAGTAGCCAAAGTCGCAACAAAACCTAAGCTGTCCCCTTTTTTCGCCAGAACCACCCCACAAGCCCATGGCGATTTCGAAGGTTCTATCATGTCGTATTCGAGCAACCTTTCTATTTCCGCTCGACACGCTTCCGATTTATTTGGCGTCATCCGTCTTGCGCCTTCCTTGTGGGGAACGGAGCCTTCCTCAAGTTCGATTTCGTGTTTGACGAAATTACAGCAACCGATATCCGCCTTATGTCTTGAAAATACTTCAGCTTTCCGATTTAAAACCTCCCGTAGTAGCTCGAAATCTCCCTCACCTATTTTTCCTTTTAAGTGTTCTATTTCTGGCAAAACCGGTTTGTCAGATTCTAGTTCATATGACGAGGGGCGTTCCGAAAAATTCGAGCACCTCGACAAACCGTCGTCCGTTTCGGACTTCATTGAAAAAAGTTCAATAATAGATTTTAATTCATTAATCCTTTTTAAAATTTTATCTTTATTGGCGTGATAAGGACAGTCTTTCACACTATATCTCTTCAAGTTTTGTGTCTCTTCAATGTCGGTCCTCATCGGCAAAGCGTAATCAAGTTTCTTTCCACGCTGAATTCAAACTGTGGTGTCCAGCGTGTTCAATAACACACTGACACACAGTCCGTTTCGAAATACCGAGAAGCTTCGCCCTAAAACCACTGAATTTTGACAATTTAGATTCGGTACCAAACAAACCTGTTTACTATCACTTAACGAATTTAAATTTCTAATTCTAAAAATTGCTACCCGGCTGTAGTTTTACCATTCTGTCTAAAAAGATTGGTACCTTGTTTTCATCTGTTATTATCCTATTATCTGGTTTCTTAACATACCTCCGGTCCGGGTTTCTAATCCTTATTAGGCCGTTGTTCAAGTCAATCATCACGTGGAAATTCCTGACAAAATCTCTGCCCAAGATGAACTGGTCGGCGTCGTCCAAATTCTCTACCACCAAGAAGATCATCCATGTGGACGACCGTTATTGGTGTTCTTCCGGCTACTTAAATCACTCCTCGATTGGCCAGTCGGAGATTCGTCGGCATTAGATCTTTTCTCGTGAAGCCCATTCTTTCCCAAGTTTTCATCGGAATCACGCTCAATACCACTCTTGTGTCCAGTAGCCCTGTGACTCCTATTTTCTTTCCGTTGGTGTCAAGCAGATGTGCAGTCACATCTGCTTCGTATCCAATGTGAACCGCATCTTGCTCCATCATGGCGTCATGGCCTATCCTACGGATTTTAAGTTCTTCTTCACCCAAATAGATCTGCCCTGTTTGGTCACTGTCTGTTGTCACATATGTCCTAGTGTAGATACTGATTCCATCCACGTTCAGCATCACTTGATACGGTCCATAGACTTCCATGTAACGCCCATGAAGTTTTTTTATTCGAGGGCCACCCGTTGTTAGTAGTGCTCGCACAGCTCTTGACTCACTGCGTGGCTCCACCTGCCTCAAATAGCCTGCATATGTGTCTAAATGCATCAAAGTGAACTCTGATGGTTCACTCAGATTTCTGATTACCTGGTGTCATGCTATTGAGATTATTGATTGTATTTTGCTTCCTTATGGTACCATACCGAACCTCTCCCCGGAGATCACATTTAGTTTCATACTCAAACTGTTTGGTACTTTTGTTTCTTTGACCTCTGATGACTCGAAGACGTTCAGTTTTTCCTGTAATTTCTCATTTTCCAATTCGAGCTTCACCTTTTGTTTGATCTCCTTCGTTACCATTTCCTGCTGGACTCTATTTAGAGCATCCCTCGCGGCTGCCCTATAATCAATCTTGAAGTCATCCGCCGCAGTCACCGGTTCCAGTTCACATATCTCTTCCGTTACCGCCTGCATCTTCTTCGTTGCCAGCTCTTGTGTTTTTCTTTTCTGCAAGCCTCCGCTTCACTCAATAGACGAGCTTTGCTGGCTTTCACACCCGATAAAGTTTCCTCATGCCTTGGATGCTTGATGTCTGCTACAGCATCTCAGAATTGTTGACCAGCCGATTTAAAATGACCTTTCAAGTTACAAAAAAACACCTTGGGCCGAATTTCGCAATTACTCCTCTCATGAAATCTTCATGATCAACCTCTAACGCATCTTTGTCCTCGAGGCTAAAGCCTATTGCTTTCATGCCCTGTTTATAAGTTGGGCATGCTGACACATGATGGGCCGTCGAACTGCAATTTGCACAATAGCGTCTCTTGTCCACATCGTCCCTTGGTTTTTACCAGATTTTCCCTTGGTTTGCTGGTCCGTTGTTAAAATTGCCATAATTGTTCTTGTAATATCCAGATCTCGAAGGAAGTTTCAATAAAAGATATTCTTTTGACTTGAGTCTCAACTCCTCTGGTGTTCGCGCATTGGTTGAGAGTGGTGTGTAATGGGTCGCTAAAATTGTTCGAAGTTCATCATTTTTCACACCATCGATGAATTTTGAGGATACTGCCAGGTTCATCCTTCTGTTTGACTCATCTGGTTAGCTACGCTTTCTCAGAGTCTTCAAATCGTCTAGAAACTTGTCTATCGTCTCATCTTCTTGTTGCCTTCGTTTCTCGAAGCGCGTCATTGCTCGGTGTCCCTGCACTCCTGAGCCAAAACGATTTAACAAGATTTCAAAGATTTTCTCAGCAGTGTCCCGTTGGTATTGCTTTTTGGCCATCACGCAGTTCAGGGCTGTCCCTTCCAAGTTACTGGTCAGCGCACTGCATTCTTGTCTTCCTGACAAGTCCTCTTCTTCAAAATGCAGTTTCACTACATTTATCCAGGTATCAATACAGCCATCAGATTCGTCTTTGTAGCCTCTTGGTTTCTTAAAGACTCTTCTGGACTTCTCACTGTGTTCATTGATTCTGGATAATCTCGTCAGGAATGTCTCCAAAGACCTGTTCAGGGGTTCAAAGGCTGTGGCCATTGCCGTAGCATCTCTCGAGTGCCCCGCCTGAGTATCATCGCACCTTGTTAAGGGCTCTGTATTCGGTGCATCACTGCAATCCGAATCACCGTGACTGTTTCCCCCTTGGCCCAGATGACTCTTTCCTGGACTCGCATGTCTCCTGTTACCGGAATCACCTATCCCAGTCGCATGTGTGCCTTGCTTCGGTCGTTCGTTTGAGGTCTGTCTGTTCCCAGTTGAACTTGCTCTACTGTTTGGGCCCCATGTTCTATTATCCCTTGTGGCATAGCCTGATGAACTGCCCCTACCTCTAGTGGATCCATATGTCCTCCTCCTTTGATGGTCATTGAAGTTCACCTTCGGCTCCCTGCTGGGACCTCCCGAGTTCGGTTCCCCATCTTTTGGTTCATTCTTGCTGCCTAGTAGCCCGTCCAACCTATCCATGATAGCCTGAGTTCGCCTCTTCATCATCGCATCTATCTTTGTGTCAAGAGTTCCAAGAGTCTTCTCTTGTTGAATTCTCAACCTCTCCATGTCGTCTCTTAACCGTAACTCTCTTTGTTCCGCTTCCCTTGTCATTCGCGACAAGTTCTTCTCCGAGTGTTCATGCGTCCTTTCCTTCAAGCATTTTTCGCTTCTACCAACTTTTTGTCTATTGCGGTTTATTTCTTCCCGCAGACTTTCTCTCTCGACGTGAACTGCCCTTTCTAGTTCACTCATTCTTATGGACATCTGTTCATTCTGTTCTCCTATGCTGCCCAATATGTTGGTCAAGGCTTCTTCAATTGATACTCCGTTATCCACTAGTGGCGTCACAAGTGGCGGTGTTACCCTGTCGATCCCATTTAGTTTGGTGCTGGTCGAGATTCGGGCTTTGATTCTCTGCCTCGACGTCTTTTCATTATCCACCTCTGGATCCGCCTGTGCGTTCTCAGCCCTGTGTTTCTGTTCTCCCCAGTTCGCATTTCCGAATTCGTCATACTCACGAAGTCCTCTGACTGGCCTGATGTGCTTGTGGTTTTGCTCATTGTCCTCACTACACCAAATTGGTCCATGGTGCCAGTCCCTCTGTCGGTGTATGCTTCATTCTCCTGAGTCTAACTATTGAGGCCGACTCGAGATCCAAAGTCAACTTGCTCGTCATTGTCCGCTTCTTCTTCCTGGGATTCTCCTTCATCGCCTGTAGCCGCTCCCATGGTAAATGGAAAGATGTTTCCGAAAGTGTTCTTCACTCTTTGTGAAAACGATGAGGATGTTGCCTGTTTCTCCGTCACGCCTGCCATCATGGTGTTGTCTGTGGGAGATCTTCTAGTTGCCACAATTGCAGTAGAGATGTCGGACAGTTCCGACATCTCCTCTCGATCCAGTGTCCCGTTGGAAGTGGCAAAATTTTGTCTTTGTTCTACCGGAGTGGATTCACTCGCCAGACCTCTGTTTTCTCTCCCCTCCGGTCCATGTATGTCTGAACCAGTCTGCCTGAAACCGTCTCCACTTTGTCGGTCCGGGTTCGTGTGATCCTTTCCACAAAAGGGTATTTCATCGCTTTTCTCTGTTTCTCCGGTATAAATTTCCTTGAGCTATCACTTAGTTTAGGTATCCTTGACTCGTCTAAACTCATTTTTGATTTATCATTTCTTACTGCCTATACACTCAATTTGATTGCTAGTGTCCTTTTAATCTGACTACTGATAATAATAACACAACACAAAAAATTCCAAAAGTTCCTATTAAATAGTGACCACGAATCCTTGTATGTTATCACAATACAGCGTGTATACAATTTATTCACAATAATCGATTATTAGTCGTAAGATTTGAGAACTAGCACAGTATGATGATATCAGTCAATTTAAAAGATAGTGTATTCACTACCCAATTAAGCACAAATTGTTGATTTAAAACCAGATATAACAAAATCAGAATAATTTTATGAAAAACGTATGTGTATTGTACTTTTAGTCGGTCGCAAAACAATAGTCGAACTTGTCTTATAAAGAAAGAGCTTTCCCTGCTTGGTGCTGCACCAAACAGACAAAACTTTGAAGGCAGTAATTTTCTCAGGTGGGCGTCTATCGCACCCACCGAGTACTGTGTTACCTATTCGCCTTCGGACTGCCCGAGCTAGACCTACTAAAATCCTCAGGGCAGTCACTTTTCTCAAAAACGTTTTGGATTTCAATCCACACCAATGAGTTACACACTCTTGTTCAATTTAGACTTAGTGTCGCGAATATCCGAGTTTAGACCTGTTTTGTTTTGGTTTCGTTTTTTATAAAAGGTCAGTTACCAGTGAAGTCACTGGTTCCCAGCCTATCTCTTAACAACCTACTACCTTTAACTACTTTCTTTTCTGTTGTCCTCTTAAGTCTTGACAAAACAATACCCCTCCGGATTGACAAAAATAGAACCCCTCCGGATTGGCAAAGTTAGACCCCTCTGGATTGGCAAAAATTGGACCCCTCCGGATTGGTAAAAACAGGACCCCTCCGGATTGGCAAAAATAGGACCCCTCCGGATTGGCAAAACTGGGACCCCTCCGGATTGGCAAAAATAGACCCCTCCGGATTGGCAAAATTACGTCCCTCCGGATTGGTAAAACTGGGATCCCTCCGGATTGGCAAAATTGGGACCCCTCCGGATTGGCAAAATTACGTCCCTCCGGATTGGTAAAATTGGGACCCCTCCGGATTGGGACCCCTCCGGGTTTGTAAAAATAGCCTCTCGGGGACTTTTTTTTTTAAATTTTTCACCCGAAACCCTTCCGGATACGTTCTTCGATGCTATTATACTGTCTGAGTTAACTAGAAAGTGTGTATTGTCTTTCCTTAGACCCTTCCGGGTTGAAGTTAAGACAATTTGACAATTGTCTTAACTTCACCTCTTATTTGACAATTCACCCTAACGGTGAAGGGTCTTATCACTAGGCTAGTTTCGACTTGACTATGGTTTTCTGGTCCCCTTAGCCTTCCCTTTTTGTCTGGAACAGCGTAAAGTTGCCTTATTCAACCCTTTCTACCCTTTGGTAGGCGTGTAAGGGCTTTCCAAAAAAAATTTATAAAACGTGAAGGGTCTACCTTCCCAAATTAGTGAATTTATTAAAAACAATCCTAAAAAACTTTCACGCCATTTTTTTTTCAATAACTCACCTCATTTCCAATCTAATAGTACCAAGATCAACTAGATCTGTCCAGTAGTTCCAACGTTATTAACCAAAACGTCTTTTTCTAAAATCTCCTAAACTTTTCTCTTTTGTAGGTTCCGCCTAACTTTTTTCGCAATTCTGTTCTTTTCGGAATAAAAGTTTTTGATCCGACCTTAAATGGCCTATACTCTTCTAGTTCAATGCTAAGAACCCGATCTAAAATGCTCTAGTTGAAAAAATTTGCCAAAAACTATGCTATTTGGACCCCTCCGGAAATTCACTAAAATTTGGTTTTTGGTACGCAAATAGTTCCAACCACTTTTGAACTAAACTCAACCGGTTCTGCCTTTTATACTAGTTTAATAACGATGTAACTCACTAATTTAGCGCTTTTTTCCGTTTCAAAAAATATAGATATCTCAAAAAGCGCGATTTGTGGGGGTATCAAAATATCGCTATTTTGACCCTAAAAACCGGTTTGCTTCTTGTGTTTTCCAGTGAAAAATGATATAGGAGTACTAATATAGGCTGTATAAGTAATAATAATAGTAATATTATACGCATCCGGGTTTTTTCAATATCCGAATTAAGGTGCTTAACTCGGAAATTCGCAGTTCGGTGAACGGTCACTACAGTGAAGCACTGTCGAGCCCACCACAGTTTAATATCTTACTTTTTGCACTAAAAGGGATACAAAACTTGTTAACGATACCCAACAGTCGGTTTTTATTGTCGTTGAGCCCCCTCTTGTTGCTCCTTGAACTGGTTGCCGGATCAGTCTTCTTCACTAATCCCGACACCCTTCCGGATTGAGCGCAAATTAGCATTAACGTGCTTAAATACTCAAATAAACCTACAGTACAAGCACCAAAAACGGGCCACAAAATTGATCCGTAACGATCCTGACAGATATAAATGCCTATAACAACAATATATCTAACAACAACAAACGGAAGGGTCGGATCACATCTCGTCTGGGGGGATGATTTCTACTGATTTTATACTTTTTTTTTAAACTGTTTTTGGTTTTTTCGGTTGTTTTTTTATGTTTTTTGTTTTTCTTAGGTTCTATACTACTTTTTGTTTGGTTTCTTGCATATCTTTAAGTGTTTTTGGTCACGTACCATTCAGGAAATTACGGGACCGCGAATCCCCCCACCCTTCCTGGTTCGTGAATTTTCGGTCTTAACTAGGTTAAAAAGCTATTCACGGTAATCCGTAAGGCTTCCACGTTCCGAGCTCTCCTTCCACCCCGGCGGTTAGGTTCTATTAAGGGCGTTACAATGAGCATCCGCTCGGCGCGGAGTGCTCGTTAACGGTCCTGCCGGTCATGATGTTAAAAAGAATAACACCCAGGAGCGCCATAAAAAAATCTATGTAACATTCGCCCCAAAGTACATATCGACGGAAAATAAAGCTAAGCTATAAAACGACTGGCCAGCGTCTAAGCAAAGCTCTTCATGCTTTTCACCGTCCTTACCAAAGCCAGTTCTTTCGGTGGTTTTCCTATTATCGGGTCGACAAAAACGTTACTGTTCTCCGGCTTCGATCAGAACGCTCAAATTAACTTAATTACATGCAAAAAGAGTGAGCTCATGGCTGGGTCCCCAGACCACGAGGTCACTCCTAAAAACAGGGCTACTACTATTTAATATAATCCTTTTGTTTTTGTTCAGTAGATTAAAATCATCATCTCCATCGAAATGGATCAACCCTTTCCCTCAACTCCTTGCTCCTCATTATTAGAAAATGAATCTAGATGTTAACTAAATTCAATTCAGGGCATGACTAGGAAGCTAAAAGTTTGTATGAAATAGTTTGAGTTCAGTCTCAAGACCCCTCTGAGTTCTTGAATCCGGGGAAAATCACGCTCTTATTTCCTCTCCGGAATGCTGGACTCACTGTCCCAACACCCTTCACCGTTGGCGTGAATGGCTCTGTAACGATTGTAGCGACACAATCGTTGCAACTCGGAGCGGTCTCTGCTAATACTCTGTCGGATTTTCTATTTCTCGTCGTTGTTTCTATCGCAGCTATTGCTGTTGTTATGTTCTCTTTCTGTTCTTTTTCTAAAAATAGCCGTTTCGTCGTTTCTCGGAAATATGACGTCACCATCCGAAATTTTAAAAATTTAAAATACCAGAATATCCTGACTTTCACAGTTTGTCTAATCGTTCAAATAACGTCGCTAATCTACTAAAACTGCCAATTCTCAAGGTAAGCGGCCATCAATTTTAGTTTGCACTTTTGTCCATACCGGTCGAATATCACAATAGTTAAGTTAATTTGAGTGTTTTGACCAAAGCCGAAAGCAGTAACGTTTTTGTCGACCCGATGTTAGGAAAACCACCAAAAGAACTGGCTTTGGCAGAGACGGTGAAAACATGACGCTGTGTTTAGACGCTAGCCAGCCGTTTTAGAACATAGCTTTATTTTCCGTCGATATGTACTTTCGGGCGAATGTTACGTAGATGTTTTTATGGCGCTCCTGGGTGTTATTCTTTTTAACATCTTGACCGGCAGGACCGTTAACGAGCACTCCGCGCCGAGCGGATGCTCATGATAACGCCCTTAATAAAGCCCTAACAGCCGGGGCGGAAGGTTAGTTCGGAACGCGGAAGCCTTCCGGATTCCCGTGAATATTTTTTAACCTAGTTAAACCGAAAACTCACGTTCCAGTAAGGGTGGGGAGATTGACCGTCCAGTCGTTCCCTGAGAGTCTTATGTGTTTACAGGCTGTATAAGTAATAATACTAGTAATAATTTACGCCTCCGGGTTCGTTCAATATCCGAACTAAAGTGCTTAACTCGGAAATTATACAGCCTATTACTTATACACCCCGCTGAACCAGTTCAATGGTAAAGATATATTCGCACCTAAATATGTTGTTTTCCTGAAGAGTCTTTTAACTGAAAAGGATACGAGGACGCCCCAATATGTTGAGCAACGTCCTGATTTATTGATATGAGTGTGAGCTTCCGGCTATACCTATTTCACAATGATTTTTTTGAATCTTCGTGTTTGCCTTTTGTGGTTTTTATCTTTTTTGTTCATGGAAGTGCTCCTGGCAGTAATATAATAGTTGCAAAAAAATTTTGAAGATACGGCTACGACGTTTTTGAAAGAAGACGTCTTTTAAAATAAGTAATAATGGAGTTTAATTCTTTTATTAACAGTTCAATTGCAATTTTTGAAAACTCGATTACAGTTTCTACGCTCTTTCGCATTCCCAAGCTTAGAATTGTTTCAAAAATTTGAGACGTTTAGGCATTGAAATGAGCAATTGTAGTTCAAATAACTTCGTTCAGAATTGCTGATCGGAAATGATTTTGTTAAAAATTCGGTCTAAATTTTAGTTTTTTGAACTGTTACAAAATCATTTAATTCATGTTAAAACAGCTTTAGGCAAAATCATTTGGGTTCCAATAATTTCTGTGGCTGGTTTGGAATTTTTTAAAATTGTCTTAACTGAAAAATTAATTTATGTCCAAATTTCCTGGGTTGACCATCAAAAACAAAAAATACTTGTCTTAAAATGCCATGCAATGAAAATGAGCTTTGCCCCCCCCCAAATTTCAAATTTTGAAACTTCTTGCTTATTTTCCGTTTATTCTCGCTGAATGCGTAATGTTACGCTGTATGTTATGAAGAAAAAATGCATCCAGAGTAGTAAGTTTGATCACCATGCAAAACTTAATTACCTTATGAAAACGTTAAAAAGTTTTTCAAAACTGAAATCAAAATGTGGGGGAAAGTCGAAAAGAGACAAAAAAGCCTCATAACTTTATACACAAAATGTATGAAAAAAACGCGAATGATACAATATCCGAAATTGAAATTGTATGACAAGCAATTGTTGCACTGCTGCAAAAAAATCCCAATATGAAACCCAACGTTCGGGAAAAAGGTCTTTTGTTTTAACTTTAAGGTGTGATAAATTTTTTATGATCAAACATTCCTCGAAAAAAAATGATGCGTGCAAAAGTTTTTCATTTTTTCTATAATGACGCCCAGGCTGAATCCTTCAACTTATTGAAAGAACCGCCCGATCTGACAAATTTGAGATTGAATTTGGTTCAAGTCTATTTGTATCCAAATAATATACCGTATACAAATTGATTAACCCATTTAGACACGTAAATGGACTTAAAACGGATTGAATGGATTAAATTAATTTAAATGACTTTTGGCAAGGTAGTGAAAATCATCAAAATTTCAACAAAACTGAATTAACATAACTATTTTTTTTGTTTCGAAGCTTGAGCAAATTTTTTTCTTAGAAAATTTGCAAGCAGATCTACAGGGAGCAAGGGCCACTCGAGGAGAGTTTTGTACAGTACACTTTTGCGTTTAAGGGATTCCCTTTCAAATTGTGCAACACTAAAGGTTCCCTCGATATTGAAACGTTCAACTATGTAAAACAATTTCAAATGTTGTCATATCATCATAATTCTAGGCTCAATTGCTCAATTTTGTAAGGCAAATACATAACTGAAAAGATCAAATACTGAAAAAAAAATTGATGCAGAAAATTTAGATATTAGTAATTTTCATAGCTTATGTTAAGGCCAAACATCAAAACGAAGAGTCAATTGAAACGCATATGTGAAATTTCTTTTCTGCTATTTCAATCTTGTTCAATAGTCTACAAAATCTGAATACAATCTGTATAAATCAATAGAAAAATGGGTATACAAAACAGTTGTTTAAATTTTTTGTTTAAATTGATTTAATTTGATTTTATTCTTACTCAAGTCTGCAAGAAAAAGAAACCATTAAACGTTGACAAAAAAAATTTAAATCGATTTCGAATCCGTTGAGATTGATTGTAAATTTTCTTTTTGTATCAAATTAAGTCGATTTTAAAGCTCTCTGCTGCATTATTTGAACAAAATCGATTGCAATCCATTTTTTTGTCAGTACGGGCGACTTTCGATTTTTGAGCTTATTCCGATTTGAATTCTTAAAATTTTTGTATGGTAAAGATATAATGAAATCTGTCAAGAAATTCAGGCAACGATTTGCAACTAGTAGAAGTTCTGAATTAAAATTAACCAGCCGCTTACAATTTTTTTAAACCGTTTTTCCTCATATTTCTGAGTGAACTATGAAACATTATTTCTTTGAAATGATCTCCAAATACCATTTATCTGTGAGACTTCCTCTTCTCAACCTATCGTTTTTCTATTTCAAAAAATTACTGGTTTTTTGTGGTTTCGGACAAAACACAATAATATTTCGCACGATTCAAGAATATTAATTTTAAGGTTTATGGAAAATTGTGTAGTGTTTGTATGATAGCAAGTTTGTCCCCGAGCGCCAATAGCCGACCTGAACTCAGCGTAACACTAAAAAATGAATATTTTTGCACATGCTCAGTTCCCTTAACTGTTTCTCAAATCAAAGCAAATCATAAATTAGTCATATTAAACCAGAGGTTTTTAAATCAAAAATATTGAAGCAACAAAATGTTTCAAAAATCATTTGGTTTGCGTTTAACAATTAAATTAAATCTTTTCATCTCTCGCAACACTTGCAGCTTCTTTTGTCGCGCAGGGTTCCCGAGGGCGTTATCATTATTATTCTTGTTTCTTTTTCTCTTTCTTGTTGTCTTCAGTTTTGAGCTGCCACTCGCAACACAACTGTCTTCTAAATTTGTTTTTGCAGACTTTCCGCCAGCAACTGCTAAAATTTGTTCAATCTCTTCAATTTTCTTGTTCATTTCGCGCAGCAGGTAATCTGAAATTTGATCAGTCTGCAATGCGTTGTTGGGGATGTTTAAGTTCAAGTGACTTGGTGAAGCGGTCAGATATTCGTCCAACTGACGTTTCAAGGCAAACAGCTGATCGTATTCTTCTCTCAGAATATTTAAAGTTACCAGGATTGCTTCTATGTTCATATTGGTATCGGACGCGCTCAATTTAGTGAAGATAGCGAAGCAATCGAGTTGAGATACGAGATACTTTCAAGAGCAAAAAAAATCAATGAAATTTTTTCTTTGTTGCGAGTACGGATGATAACAGAAAGGCAAGATCAATTTTCGAATCCAGAGTTTTTCAAATTAGCGAAGCAAACAGCTGAATCAATGACAATCACAGAGCAAATTACAGTTACAGAGAGTTGCAAAAAGTTGGATCAGACAGAATAAATTAAAACGAGCAAATAACCTATAGAGAAATGCAAAAAGTTCGGACAGATAGAATTAATTAAAAAGAGCAATCGTACCATTTTGACAGATTTTTGCACGCAATTTCTTTTTTCATACAACCTTGAGACACAAATCGGACTGAAAAATTAGATTTTGCATGCAAAATTTTCCAAAATAGGTCAATTGCTCTTTTTAATTAATTTTGCTACTAATTTTGAACTTTTTGCTACTAATTATATTTCAGAAAGTTTGTGCATGCACAAGCTGACTTTTCAAACAGAAAATATGACTCTAGGTCACCTAAAAGTTTAAACTTGCATGCAAAAAATACTCAAAATTGGCAGGTTCCTCTTTTTAATTATTTCTGTCAGCTCCATTTTTTTGCTACTAACTATAATGCCAATTCGTGGGTTGACAAAAAATGCTTATCATATAGAGAGTTGCAAAAAGTTCGGACAGACAGAAATAATTAAAAAGAGCAATCAGCCAATTTTGAGCAATTTTTGCATGCAAGTTTCGATTTTCAGGTGACATTGAGACATACTTTCTGAGTGAAAAATTAGCTTTTGCATGTTAAAATTGTCCGAAAAAGGTCATTTGCTCATTTTAATTAATTCTGTCTGTCCTAACTTTTTGCTACTAATTATACTATTTCACATTATGAAAAAAGATGCTTATCATACTATTTCATAGACCAAAAAAAAAATACTATGAAAATAACATGATAAGCGTTTTTTCCATACTATGAAATATTATGATAGGCATTTTTTCCATACTACGAAAACGTATGAAAAGCATTTTTTCTATAAATGAAAATACTAAAAATTGTGTGAAAGTTTGTGTTTCATCCGAAACACTTTAACTGGAATTTTTGTCATAAGAAAACCCAGAATGTAACTGGCAGTTACCACGCAGATAAACTGCCTTTGGTGATTTTTGCCACCGACGTTAAGTTTTCATTTTCACATGAAATTCTATACCAAAAATGTAACTTTTTGTATATTTCTAGATAATTTTTGGTTTAAAAATTTTGGTAGTTGAGAAAAAAAGGCCTGTTTTGCTACAATTTATTTTTATCTTATCAAATGAAATAAAAACATAATAATCTTGCTATAAAAAAAACAGTTTTTGTGACTTCTGAATTTTTTGGGTGAAAAACTCATCCTGGACTACGTTATAAACACGAAAAGTCAAATTTTGCATGCAAAATTTTTTTTTTCGCAAAAATTCATATTTGAGCACAAAAGCAAGTTTACAAACAAAAAAGGATTAAAAACTTTTTACCTCAAATTTGTGTTTTTGCTTATGAAAAACGCATATCATACAATTTTCATGTATGAAAACTATATGATAACATTTTTTTGACCAAAATTTAAATCAGGTTTTTGGGAGTCAAATACATTCTTTCAATAAGTTTATTCTTTAAAACTCATGTAAATTCATCCAGATACATCGTTAAATTAATTTTGAAGATTTTATTTTTTTCTATAGCAAAAAGCTTATCATCCAATTTTCATATATAAAAATATTATGATAAGCATTTTTTGACCAAAACTGAAAACATGTTTTTATTGAGCAGAAAAATTCAAAAGATGGAGGTAGAACAGAAGTATTTCTCTAAAAACGTTTAATACTGTTTTTAAATTTTGTATGAAAATTGTATGATAAGCATTTTTTCCATAGTCGCCATATATGAAATGGTATGACAAGCATTTTTCTTTTATGGACGTCAACCCGAATTGTTAGCAAAATCGGTGACCTTGAGCAATTTAATTGGTCAACATCTCAAAATTTTGTATTAATATTTTGAGCATGGTTTTTACGTGAAGAAATCAATGAGAAACTAAAATCCGACGTTGAAATGATCATTTTTAGGTTAATTAACTTCGTTCAGATTCGTTGACCGAAAAGGATATTGCCACCATTTGGGCAATAATTATTTTAAAAGGGCAATTAATTGTTCACTAGTACACAGTTTGGCACATGTGGTTTTGATGTTTCAAACAAGCTGTCTTAAATACTATAACTAATTGTCAAGTTTTTCCGAAAAAGTCTCTTCGCTCATTCGTTTTGTACTTTAGCAGATCTCTGTAGAGCAAAGAGCAAAAGCAACTGAAATATTAAAAAAAACTTCTCAGTCAACAAATCTGAATCAAATTAGTTAAGCTAAAACAGCTCATTTTGACAACTTAAATTGGTTTTTCACCCATTTCAACAGGTTATGAACTTGTCAACACTAAAAATAACCCGTGAAAAAGCAAAATTTTTTCATCGATAAGTTGCGCTCATCGATGATGTTAACAATTTGGCAATAACTATTTTTTATTGAAACAAAACAGTTTTACAAAATTGTATTGTCAGTTAACTGTTCTTTCAAGTTCAATGAGTATTTGGCGGCTTGACCTCCACACACCGAGAAGCTAGTCATTATTTACGGGAATTCTATGATCACACTTTTGCCCAAAACAGCTATTTGATCTAAGAAAAAAACTAATCATATGTTATCAACAGCATGATAAAATTTAATTTCTCACTCATACATTTCATACATATCATACTGTTGAAATCGATCCTTATCGGAAACCTGAAAACGATTGTGTTCATAACAGCCGCCTGTTCAACCAAAATTCAATTGCTTAAATTTATCTCTTATTTTATACAGATCATAAAGTCCAGATGTTTAGGGGTAGGTCTATGTGCGCGTAGCCGAACTTGCTGGGACAGAATTGTACGACCTTAAAGCTTAGATGCATGTGTATATGAATACAAGGTGAAGAAAAGAACTTAACTTGGCAACTGTTTTTTAAAAAGAAAACGAAATAGAATAGAACACGGCTGCTTGTGTATCAAAGCGAAGACCTGAACTTTTCGGCTGCCAATAAAAATTTTTGGCTGAATATTTGACGAAAAAAAAACCAAAAACAAAAAAGAGTTTTTTCTTCATTTTATTCCGGAGTGTATTTACAAAGTATTGTTAGCGTATTTAGCGTCTCATATTGTTTTTAATGAGAGTAAATTGCTGGTCCTAATTGAATTTGAAAAGCAGAAAGCTGCCATCATCCGCAGTAATCTACAATTTTGATATGGTTTGCCCGGGTAGTTACACTTTCATCCGCTTCTACTTCATCATATCTGTCTTACGATTTTCTTCAAAACAGTGCTAAATATTTTCAAGTTAGATGACGGTTTTGATTGTTGTTCAACTTTATTCAACTGCATATTTGGTTTTTCCTATCTATAACCAGAGCTGCCTAACAAAGATACTCTTCTTAGATGCTTTTGGAGCAAGTTTTGAACAATTCAAACCTGCAGTCTATCTTAGCTAGACAGTTCTAATTATAGATAGGAAAAACAAAAAGTGCAGTAAACGAAACAAAAATTAGTGAACAAACAATTACAACCTTTATCTAAAATGAAAATATTTAGCACTGTTCTGAAGAAAACCGTATAACAGATATGATTAACTAACTAGAAGTGGAAGAAAGTGCAAACTACCAGGGCAAACTTTATTTGAATTGGAGCCATATTTTTTGTTCAAAACACGATGTTGAAGAATAATGAGCTCAAACCTTTTCCTTTCTCACAATGGACCTGGTACCAGGATAGAACTGAGTTTCACAATCATTCGGCTGCATTACTTCGTTTTAAAAAATGACGGAGTACATCAAACAAAAAAATTACATTCAAAAAGCTGGCTTTTCAATTTTTCAGATTCGCAGTAAATAATTTTTTTTGAAAAAAGAATCAGAGCAACTGACATAAAGCAAAACTTAAGTCCTAGGAAACCCTCATAATATAAAGTTTCCATTATCTAACAGATCACATAAAATACATTAAGTAACCTCAAATTAGCGGTGTCGCGGTTAGGCAGGCGATACTTGAATTCATGTGTTTGCTTTGACAAAATAAGAGATTTTTGAAATCTTCATGTTCCTTAAAATTGGACGCTATCATGTTCCTTAAAATTGGACGCAGCCATCATGCAATCATAACAAAATAATACAAAAAAATAAAATAACAAAACATAAAAAAAATAAACAAAAAATTATAAAGAAATATGGCTTTGTTATACGGCAGTTTTTTTTTTATTCAAGGTCAGCCTGAGACATAGCGGTTTATATTATTTTATTAACAACCTTCAACTACCCGTCAACACCCTTGGTGCTAAAGCTAAAGTTGCTTGCGCTCTCCCATAGCTTTATCTTCTGTTATAAGGTTACAGCTGTTTCACTTTGTATTTATCCGTATTCAAATGTAACCAAGTGTTATAAAAAAGTAACTAAGCATCTTATTAATTTACTTTACATTGTTTTAGTATTGTAGTTATTTGAGTTTAGCTAGCAGAAGTTACGGATACCTCAGGCTACCTCAGGCAAAAACCTCACTAAAAAAATTTTACGGTCAACGGGACCGGTTACACAGATTAACATCACACATTTCCGCAAATTAAAGGCAATTTTGAAATTCTAAGAGAGCGATCAACGTCTTTCAATGCAATAAACTATCTGAAGTTGCCACAAAAAAACTTTTCAACCTCGAAACAATGTACAAAATTGTACTAACAGAGCTCTACAAGACAATTGAAAAAATCGGAATTCAGGACTTAACTCAGGCAATAAATCGTCGAGAAAAGTCAGATCTTGCTTTTTTGCGAAACTTAATTTACGCCGGAGCATAGCGAAAGATGTGCAGCAAAGGTGGCAACTTGTAACCAGTGTGGGAAGGGGGGCCATTTTACGAAACGCTGTAATTGATCGAAATCCAAGGTCGGAAATGTAGAATCAGACCAAGTAAAAAAACTGTAACCTCATAGACTCGAAAATTCAGTCATGAGAATAAGAGAAGAAAAACCGAGATGTTGGGTCAGTCAAAAATCTGAAAGTCATAATTGCAGCCACTGGCCAAACAAAACGCTTAAGGGTAACTTTCAGAACAACGGGATCAAAATTTAGTGCCACCGTGGACACCGGAAGCCCGGCATTGTTTTTTAACAACCTAACAGCAGATTTATTATTGAAAAAAAATAAATCCGCAAAAGTACTATCATTTGACGAGTCATGACAAAGTATGTCGACTACATGACAAATTCACCCAATCATGACAAAATACGTCGACTACAATCACCATTCAGTTAAATAATTCAGCGAACTGGTGATTAAAATACACTCTAACGGTTGCGTATCTGAAAACGTAGACATCCTCATTTCAAAGAATCGAATAAGATCCTGAATAGGCTGGGACATACAACCTATAATTGGCATGATATTTTGCAATTAAAACCAACATATTCCCAAGTAGAAATTGAAGCTGCAGAAAGTGAAAAATCTGAATAATTGCAGTTTTGTGAAGAAGAAATTCATGAAAAAATGTAGTGACAAGATCAATCGACTCAGAAGGTCTAAGAACCACAAGGTTTTCACACTTTTTAAATAGGCGCCAATAGTTAATCAAGAAAAGGGTTGTAGGCTCACAATTCATATTCAACCGAAGGTGGGGGCAGAGATTCATAAAATAATGATAGAGGGGCACTTAGTTAAACTTGATAAGTGTATATCAGATCAGTTTGTAGCACCAGTATTAGTTACGGCAAGAAGTGACGGAACAAATAAATTAGTGATGGACGGTAAGCCAATGAAAGCACCACAGATATTCAAAAACAAAATTAGAATGCCTAATCTATTGGAATTATTAGACGCAGCTGCCCAAATCATTACATTGAAAGATCCAGGTGAAGGCCGGCTTACGTCATTAGATCTGAAATACGCTTCAGCCTGTTAGCTTCGAATGAGTCTATTAGCAAGCTTTGCATTTTCAGTATCGTTTGCAGTGAATTTACTGGCACTTATAGATTTAAAACGGGGTTTTCCGGCCTCACAGACAAGCCCAAATAGATTCAGAAGGCAATGAACGACCCACTACAAGGAATAACAGGAGTATATTGTTTTTTGGACGACATATTTATCGTTTCAAGGAGCACCATTTTATATCATCATAAAACAGTAGAAAACAAACTAGAAACACTAAATATTGAAGGTTTTGCGCTAAAGGGAAGCCAATTTAAAATTTCAATGAAAAATTTAACTTGGTAGGTTTTGAAATAGATTCAGAGGAGATTCGACCAAAACATTCGAAAAACGAGTCACTCTTGAATCTAACGCCACCGAAAACTCTGAAACAACTCAACTCATATATTGGGTTTCTTAAACCAATTATCAAGATTCATTCCATACTTACAATTGAAATAAGAACTACTGAGACCTTTACTCAAAGCCAAAAAATCACCCTTTTATCTGTACAGAAATACAAGAAATCCTGTTCAAGGAATTTTTATGTTCAATTGGCGATATCACAAAAATGTTCGATAACGATGTATCTAAAAAGTCGAGCATCAAGTGTGACGTGAGTCATCAAAGATTGGGGCTGCGTTCAAACAGGAGAATGAACCAGAATTCTGGGCCTGAATCGCGTTTACAACTAGGTTCCTAAATCAAGCGGAACAGAAGTATTCAACTAGGGAACTGGAGCTACTAGCAATTGTATGGTCCTCTGAATACTTTAAGAACTATTTACCTCGAAATGATTTGCACATTCTAACAGATCACAAAGCCCTAGTTACAGCACTCAAGAAAAACAGGTGTAACCGTACATATCAATCATGTCTAAAGAGGCGGGTAGACCAATTATTATCTTTCAATTTTTCAATTTGACACATCTCAGGATTAAATATTGGTATAGCACGTCACCTATCGAGAAAACAAAAATTTCCGGCTCCACCACCATCCAATTATGATGAACAGTTTGTGGTCAAATCAATTAGAAATTTTGCATGGGATATAATTATCTAATGTTATGTAATGCTCTCAAAGTTTCCCTAATTTCTGAAAATCTGTTAAATTAAAAAATAATCAAAACTTCTCAGATGTCAAATAACGAATTTCACTTGCCCTCAATAGATGTCCAGGCAGATAAGCAGCCCAAAACGGATAGGGATCTTAATAGGCCTAACGATGTCAATCAGATGAAGGAAGCCAGCAAATTAGGCCGAAGAAACTGAAACAAACCACAAAATTATGCCAAAACTTTGGCAATTTTCCGACTAAAGAGGTCCACGAAGACATCAAAAGCGAAGATTATGGTGAACCACGTGAACAAAATGGCCACTAGGAACACACCGATTGTGTCAGACGATTAAAAGTCCTTCAAAAAAGGACTATCCAACCTACTAGACGCAGATTCGCTGGTCGAGTTACCGACGGAGGATTCTCAACTGGGAGCGTTGAGGAAACGCATTTTGGAAATGCAGTTATCAATGACTGTGTTATAAAAGACAATCGAGTGGGGATTCACAGTACACATCCAGGCCAAGAAGCGAAAACAGACGCTATACTTGGTGGCCACGAATGCAGCGCGAAATTATTGAACTCTGTCAGAATTGCAGACAATGCTCAAAATATGGTAAAAATATCAAAATATCAAAACTTTTTATACATTTAGTCCACTAACAAAACTGACCGAACCGAACGAGGAGTTGCAAATGGAATTCGCCGGCCCATTACTAGTCAATAAGAGAAAAAACTGCATGTCTTAGTGTCAATAGACCGTTATTCAAAATACCCTTCTGCTTTAATCGCCAAAACAAGGGGGGAGAAAAAATTATAAAGTTCTTAAACGGTTACATCCAACAAGTCAACAAGTACGGATCAATACTAAGAATTGAAAATTACAATTATATCAGAATTTTGCGAGGAAACTGGAACTAAACATATATTTTGCCCCGTAGGAGATAATTTGGGTTGTGGAATGGTTGACAAATGCATCCAAACAATTAAGAAGAAAAATGGAACAATGCAACCGGACCCCATTTTTACAGATATTCAATCCGCGGTTAAACTTATCATTGATGATATTCATTCGTACCGTCAAAAGTACGTTATTGAAAAAATCACCATTTGGACGGAAGCCAAAAACATGTTTTTCGCGTTTAAGAGATAAACTTTTTAATATTTTAGATCGTGAAAACTTGGAAAGGGACAAGCTGACACCTGAGCAGATGAGAGAATCGTCGGACACGAGAAAAAGACTCACCGAGGAGAAACGGGCAGAAATGTGTGACCTATATCTGGACGACGATCACCGGAACCTGAAGGACGTTGGTAAGTCTGGCTTCGGCAGCCAGTGATTGGTGACTGATGAAGAAGCAGTTGAATCATAGGAAAGGAGCGGAAATTCTTAAGACTTTTAAGGACAGAAATCCACTAGTGGTTTTTACGTTGCAGCACGACTTAAGCCAAGGCACTCTGAGATTAGGAATTTTAGGGAGAAGCAGACGAGTCGTTCTAAGCCATCAAGTAATCTCGAACATGACGTTATTCATAATCAAAGCAAGGTTGTAGTATATCGGAAGATATTTCTCAGGAAATCGGAAAACCATTATTTAAAGTATTCGAGGATAAAATTGTAGAGGTCTCCCAAAATACAATTACTAGCAAGAAATGGAAGTTTATCCGGAAAAATCATATTTCTATAAAACCAAGTTTTTATGTCATAAAAACAAGAATTTAAATACAACTTCAAAAACGAAGTCTGGCACTTCGGCATCTACGCCAAAAGGACCACAAAAGACAACTTTGAAGCAGGTGAGGATTCTACCGCGGACAGTTGAAACTTCGGGGTCCAATTCATCGGATGATCATTTTTTATACCCTAGCGCGTCGCAAAATAAGAGGCAACTGAACTTAGCTGCTATTTCTTGTTGGAAAAGGTCAGCTGAGACTCTGAGAGAATCTGAGAAGAGAGAATATGGAACCAGCTCAGACATCTACCACGATTCGAACGAGGATGATAGTGGATCTCACGTTATCTTCTGAAAATTTAGGAGCATTGAATCGCCAGTGAAAAAAAATTCAATACCTATAGAAAAAACTGTTAGAAATCATTCTAGCCAGCCCGAAAAAAACCATATCCTACGTCAATTGTGTCAAGTTCATCGAGAAGTTCAGGCAGGATGAAAAGGCAGACTAGATTCTGTGGTAGCCCGCTACCCCCAGAAATTAACGCAGTTAAATAGACAGTGACGAGTATTTCGTGGACGCCAGCAATACCGCAGTCAGAAGAACTGTATACAGCTTTAAGAGCGTTGTCAATTTCATCAGGCATTTTTTCATCACCTGACGAAGAACAATCGGTAATTGGAAGGAAAATCAGTGCTAGAAAACCACGTGAACCGATAGTGAAATCAAAAACGACTCCTAAAAACAAACGAAACAAAATTGATATTGAGTGTTTGAAAACTTCAATTCGGGGGAAATCTGATACGGCAGTATTCTATTGTTCAAGGTCAGCCGAAGATATAGTGACTAAGATTATTGAAATAACAACCTTCAACTACCGGTCAACACCCTTGGTGCTAAAGCTAAAATTGCTTGCGCTCTCTCATAGCTTTATCTTCTGTTATAAGGTTACAGGTGATTCATTTTGTATTTATCCGTATTCATGTGTAACCAAGTGTTAAACAAAAGTAACTAAGCATCTTATTAATTTACTTTACATTGTTTTAGTTTTGTAGTTGTTTGAGTTTAGCTAGCAGAAGTTACGGATATCTCACGCTTTTGATCAAAAACCTCACCAAAAATTTGTACAGTCAACGGGGCCGGTTACACAGATTAACATCACACAATTTCGCATATTAAAAGCAACTTTGAAATTCTAAGAGAGCGATCAACGTCTTTAATGCAATGAATTTCTGAATCTACCAAACAGAGTGAGATACTATGAAAACAATTGCTAACGATTGTTTTCGCCCATCTCATTTGAATGTACTAATTTATACGAGAAAAACTTCTTAAAATTTTTCTACCAAAAGACATGTTAATGGGGAAAACACAGGCCTCAGGTTCGTTTCTGAATGCTGTGTGGCGCAATGTGTTGGGGCTAAGCTCATTCTGAGACAAGGCTGGCCAGCTCTGTGTCCCGAACAAAAGCCAAAACAATTAAATTAAATCACCGCGGTTCAACGCTCGATTGTCCAAAATGTAACCGAATACCATTACCTTCTGGTAACAGACCCATCAAACATGTGCATAACTAGTAACTAAGTCTGAGGTCACCTCTAGCTTTTTAAAAATCCCGGATCCATGCTAAATGCTGAAAGTGGCTGTACTCTCGTTACCCCTACAAGACGTGCAGTTAATTATCGCATTTTAAAATGATGTTTGTAAACAAAACTGTCGGCACACGTTTTCTTGTGGAACGGCAATAACTTTATCGTTTTGTCAGATCAGCTTTGAGTTATCGAGGCCAGATGTAAACTCGCAATTAGTTCAAACCCCCTGCGGCTACGTCGCAACGAGTTGGTAAGGTTGCGTAAGATCTGAACACTAATAGTAAGATTACGCAATCGCGAGAGCAAGCTGGCAGCTGAACTTATCACCTGATCCTTGCAAATTCATCGCCTCAATTGCTAGGTCATGTACGGTGGATAACATCAACCGGACAGAGAACTAAACTATTAGCCTTACATGGCTAAGGTTCAAAGAAGACCTAAACTACCTGAAACCACGGGAGGAGTGAAACTAGTGTAACTTAGAAGTGCAATTGCAGATGACTAATTAACTTGACAAATTAACAGATTACAACCCCAAAAACTGAAAGCCCACAATCATGAGCAGAATACGGTTTAAATTAAAAACAAGACTGCTCCTATCAGGGCAAAGCCCTGAATGTTCCGACGGCCTTATAAGGTTTATGGAGCAGTAATAACATTTAAAAAAATAAATGTAATAAAACAAACGAAAAATTTTTTTTTTCTAAAATTTGAAACTTTTTAATGAAAATCAACCCTCCACACGCCATATAAAGTACAAAAGGATATATTTTGCTCCTTGTAACAAATCAATTATGGCAAATAAGCTTCTTTCAGCCAATTTGGAACAATTTTAAGACGGATTAACTCTCCGCTTACGCGTTAATAGCGCGAAGTATATCGCGCGTTAATTGTCCCAAATTGGCCAAAATGGCAATCTTTAAGCCCCCATAACTTTACGGAAAAGAATGACAGGTGAAATATCTTTTCCACATTAAATTTAGGACAACAATACCTTTCGAATGATATAAAAAAGTTCCGTCAAAAAAGGCTAGTTTAAAAGTCGAAATTTGTCCTAAGAAAAAAAAACCCACCCCGAGCACAAATATTGAAAGTCGGAACAATAAAAACGACCAATCATAGATAAAATAAGATAAGTGAAACAACAAAAATACCATACACACGTTAACATTATTGTCACTGTTTAGTTGTTATTGAAGACTTAGAAGTTAATTTTGATTTCCGTGGCTTCCTTGATGCAAATTTTTTCATCGGATTCGAAAGCTCAAACTTGTTTTAGTCCCTGAAGCTCAGTGCGAGGCCAAACTGTGTTTTTTTTTGAATTTTAAGCGGATTCCGCAACGAGGACGCTCCCTTTGTTCTTCTTTTGTTCTTTCATTTCCTTTGATCGTTCCGACAAAATTTTAACCTTTTTAAAGGCTTGTTTTTGGAATCCATGAACATACAGACACAAAATTGTGCACCTATCCAGAGAAAAATTTGGACTCGTCATGCTTCTGAATTTACCGCCGTGGCTTGCATGTGTTAATTTTCCAAAAGTTGCAAAATCTTTGGGCTGCAAACCCTGTCATTAAAAACTACTGCACTTTGCGATTTTGCTTGCATCGATTTCAAAACAGCCTGCTGATAGACACATTTGCATGGTTGAATCGTTTGCAAGGAAAATTGACACCATTTCGGGCATAAACTCCAAAAAAGTTGGTTCCTTGGTCGGAAAGCGTGATATATTTATCGGCATGGACTCGTGGTAATTAATTTCTGTGACATTGTCCAACTCTTTCTTTCTCTTGGTGGTCCAGTTGCATTATTTAATTTTTTCTGATACTCGCTTCCAAACGAATGCGATGTTTTTTCAATCTTACAGCTACATCTTCACTTCAACCGGCTGTTTTTTCACCTCTGCTTCGAAGAAGTCGACAGCTTTCGAAAAGCATTTGATAGATTTTGGAGAAATGTCTTTTTTTTCGGTTAAAGCAGCTTTCTGGGCATTTGTCATTTCTACAGTTTCCACAAATTATATTTAATTGCTTGCCAATTCAGACATGCACTGAAAATTTGAAATGATTTTGATTAATAAAACCAGGGAGTTTTTACCATACTAGTCTTTTGATTTGATCAATACGGTTGATATTTAAAGAACCAATGTTCTGTTGCACTTGAGCTGTTTCCGTCTAAAATTGAATTACCTGTACTGTCGCACTATAGGCTGCAACCTATGAGGGAGATACGACTCGCTGATTTGGTGTTGTATACATTCATCGTCCTTTTTTTCATTGATAAGAATTTGATCAAATTTCAGCACGTCATTTAGTTGCGGTTTGTTTAGGTGATCCCCCTCAAAGCTGTGAGATTCTTCATGCAAAAAACTGAATCACCCTCAAGCTTACCTAAGTTCCTGGGATACCCTCCAGCTTGAGAAGAAACTTGAAATAATGAAATTACGATCACTGCAATTTTAAATAAGGCCTCATCTTCGTGTTGCAATACAAAGTTCCAAAATTGGTCACGCATAAGCAGTATTGAAAAAATCTGAACAACTCTCGATCTCATTTTTTTTATAAGCTTTGCAGGTGTTTTAAACAAAACCAAGGTCTTCTTAGGCCTTCATTGTCCGTGAAATCAATTGAGATAATAAACTAAAGCTCATCAAGCAATGAGAAGAACTTCGGAATTTTGATGCAGTTTAAACAATTTTTTTAGAACAAACTACTCGGTTAGGAAAGCCAAAAGGCAACGTAAAAAAAACAACAAAAGATAAACTTGCTTCTGCAGTGCTCAACAAAACGAAAAAATAGAAACAAGCAAAACCTCTCATCTCTCAATGACAGAGTTTTTCTAATCTCACCCATGCACTAATTTTTCTTTAATTAAAAAATTTTAAAATAAATTTAAAAAGATTTTCATCAAGTTGCTCAAGTAAACTTTGAACTTTTAGGTTAGTTCAGTATGCGACCTGCCCAGCCAAAGTTACTCTTGCTCCACAAGGTGCTCTCTCAAATTCACTCTCTTTGCTCTCTATCAGGAACAAAACAACTCAAGTTTAATGTCTGTGTACAAATTACGAATACCAATTTAGCTCTCGTCTGATTTTCTATCAATTTTCCCGCAATTGTTAACTCAGCTGTTCTGATTCCTGACTTTTTCAGTCGTCGCGAGAAATTTGAATGTGGCAGGGCTATATCAAAATATGAAAAATTCCAATCGAACCAAAAACAACTCAAACCTCTTCCATATGAACAACTCAAACCACTTGGCTTACAGCTGTCCTCATTGATAATCTCGTCTTGCACCTGCTTTCAGTTGAGTTCTAAGCTACTGTCAGATACCGCCTTGGCTTCGCTGTGTTCCCATCTGCTCGTAGGTGGCAGGGTAGACATTTCCTTCTGGCAGGGTAGACGTCCTTGGGAAACACGCTGTCGCTTGCGGTGGGAGTGCTGGTCGGATCTCTTGTCACGATACAATAATGACTTTATTTTTAACGCTACCACAGCCACATTTTTAGCTCCGATCAAGGAGCAACGGAACCTCATTCCTCGAGTGCGGTCCAGACCTGTCCACTTTATTGTTCCTAATGTGAGTGCTGGCTGCCCAGCTGCTTTTGACGTCAGCGTGACATCCACGCTGCAACTGTCTTGTCTCTCGCGTGCAACGGAGACTAGGGGCATCACTTAAACTTGGTGGTGGGGAACGTAAGTTTTCGAAACACCAGAAAATTGCGAGGCCCATGGAATCATATTCTTCCCGTTAGCGGTCGAGACGATTGGTATTGATCCGCCCTGGCTATCAAAACTCTCAGAGCGATCGCTACTATCGCTTACGCCAGACGTTCTTATTCCAAGGTTGCGCGTGCTGTTCTATTGCATCTCATCCAAGGCCTCTCCGTTTGCCTCATGAGAAGAAATGGCACTATAAGTGTCATTCCAGCTATCTATATTGTGCAGTTTATTTCTTTTCTTATTACCCTCTGTTCTGAAGCTTTTTTAACTTCCTTGCTGGTGCTGTTCCCATTTAATTGAACAAAATTTGAATTAAGCAAGTTCATTACTATTTTACTTTTGATTCTCTACATATGAGATTTTTGCAAATTGAGTGAACAAAACTCCTAAAATTAACCAGGAAAACGCCGTTTTGATCCAAAGAAACGATTTAGCCTTCACTTTTATCTAGATTATTGACCTTAAGTAGGAACGATGTTGTCAGAACTGAAAAAAACAAGGCATTGAAGTAGATTCTAGAAAACAGTCCAGATAAAGAAAATAGGCAATTTTAGAACTTAACTTCTAAGCACTTAGTCGCATTCTGTTGCTATTCATTAGAGCGAGCGAACTAGTTTCGCAGAACTTGAAAAAAATTCTGTGAAAAACTGAGGAAAAAAATTGAAATCAGGCGAAAAAAGCAGAGGCATGTTGTCTTAGATAATACGTATAATAGCAGAGCACGTACAATACGTAGAAAGAGAGAAATTACTCTGTGAAGATGTTCAATCCCTTGGAATACTAATAACGCGACATAATAACCCGCGTACTTGGAAAAAATTTGTATTGATGTATTGGAGCCCAAACTCAACCATAGAAAAAACCAAAAACAAACAATTTAAATACACACCGGTAGGCCAGACAATCGAAATCTTCATTTTATTTGGTGATAAGAACTAATCGCAAATCAACTGGAACAAAATTAACATCAGTGAAATCAATGTTTTCCAGGAAGGTTTTCTCTGGAAGCAGTTAGATACTCATATCTGATCCAGCGAGTGAACACTGTAACACCCAATAGAGAGGGATCTATTTCATCACTTTTCGATCTTTTGTTCACTGATACTCTACTAACTGTTGAATTCAACAATGACGCACCTATTGGTAAAAGAGTGCATCATTTCATTTTGAAACAAGTTGGAAAAGCCGGAAAAGCCGAAAACTTCAACCAAGCAAACTTCCACGAAATGAGGAGAGCAGTTGGGAAGATCCCCAGTGAACTGCACAAATCTCAGAAGCTTTATACAATCAGCTATCCAAGAATAGGTGCTTTTGTTAACCATCAAAAGGGGTATAGGAAGAACACCACTAAAAAAGAAAATCAAGTCCAAACCAAAAATAAAAACATATTTAGGAAAACGCATTGCGAAAAAGGGACCCCCTTTTTGTTAGAGAGAGTACACCACTTGCAAAAACTTAGACAGAAAACAGACCCAAAAACACTATGAAGACACACAAAATATAAAGATAAAAAGGCAAAAAAGACGCTGAAACAATTTTGAATCTTAGTCAACCAAAACGCAAAATCCAAAGAATCAATACCTTTGTGTAGAAATTCTTGATGAAATTATGACCACTAACGATCTTTGGAAAGCCGAGGTTCTCTCAAACTTTTTCTTTTTCTTCTTCGCAACAGAACCGTCAGGAAACTTAGATATGATTTCAAATGCCCCAATACACATGAACAACAATATTGAATTCAAAATTGTTGAAGTTATCTGTGAAAACGAATAACTTG
The DNA here is from genome assembly GCF_963678635.1 of Symsagittifera roscoffensis. Taxonomy (NCBI): domain Eukaryota; kingdom Metazoa; phylum Xenacoelomorpha; order Acoela; family Convolutidae; genus Symsagittifera; species Symsagittifera roscoffensis. The sequence goes on from NC_087064.1 coordinate 1,518,490, forward strand.
TTACCCTAAAATTGGCTTGTGCAGAGGAAATAATTCCGGGAGTTTTGTACGAAAATACAATTGAAGTTGCGGGTAGGTTGGCGAGAGTGTTCGCAGATTCTTTTAGCACTGGCATTTGCATTTTACTTACAGACTGGTTGAGTACAAACATATCGGTTATTTACAAAAATGGTCCCAAAAAGGAACAAAGCACTTATCGACCTCTAAGTCTGACAACTATTCGCTGTAAGCTAATGGAAAAGTTCATTAGAAGTGAATTTTTAACCTACATGACAGAAAACAATTTCTTTTGCAACGAGTTTGGTTTCCTTCCCATGAGACCAACTCAATTGCAACCATTAAACGCTATGAACACATAGAGCAGTGCACTAGACCAAAACAAAGAATTCTACATCTTTTTCCTTGACTTCCAGTATGTGTTCGATACGGTACCACACCGTCTACTACTAAATTCACTACAAATGTAGAGAATTACCGGGAAAACCCCCAATTGAATAACCGGTTTTCTCTCATCGAGGACACAAAGAGTGGTTATAAATTGAGCAAAATTAAGCTGGAAATCTGTTATAAGCAAAATCCCTCACGGATCAAAAATGAGACCAGTTCTAGTCTTGATACATATCAGAGTAAAGTCAGTAGAAATTTAACGTTGACAAACGCATTAAACTTCATTTTCGCTGTTATCAAAAACACTTGACAAAAGTACGAGCAAAATGCCAATCAAGTTTGGTACTCTTAGTTGAAGAAACATATAGTCATGCTTGAAAACCTACAAATAAGGGCGCCACGACTAGTATTTAAGCTCAAGGGAAATTACGAGGATGGCTTAAGAATTCTAAAACTCCCTGCACTACGATACAGAAGAAAGAGGGGTCGAGTGATCGAAATCATTAAAATATTGCGGGACGATGTTACAACAAAGAAACGGTAAAATTGTTTGAGATAAGCAACCGAGAAACAAGAAGCAACAATATGAAGTTTAATCCGAAGAAGCCAAACCTTGAACTGAGAAGAAAGCGACTGGAATACTCTGCCCGAGACTGTGGACAGCTTGATTTCTGCAAAAATAACTACAGAACCTGCTCTTTTGAAGGTTTGATTGACAACATTTTTTGTCAAAGAAGGCGTATACCTGGCATCAAAGACAACTGATCAGCTCGGGAGGTCTTGTAATACCCATCACAAAGATTTGATATTGATGAAGAAGAGAAAAAAAGAACCAGAGCTGCCCAGCGGTTCTCTCTAAACTTCGGCCTAAATCAGGAAAAAGGCGGAGAAAAGGTGACTTGTGGACTGGACAGGATGGAGGAAACGGTAAGGGTCAAAAAAGAAGGAAGAGGCTTTAACAGTGAGGGTGAGTTAGAGTTGTATTTTTTCTTTTGCTTTGTGTCACATGAGGTTTATTCCACGTGGTCTGTACAACACTGACTACAGTTTTGCTCACACCTCCATTGTTGATATGGACTTTAAAACGAAATTAATTTGGAAACAAAATTATTTCGGGGTTAAGTTAAACTTATCAATTGTCACCAACCCGTAAATTTTCCGAGAGTTTGTTTGCGAAATGACATAGTACCTAATTTTTTGAGATTTCAGGTGCACGAAAATAAAGTTTTTTTAGACCAAACGGTCTATTTTTTTTGAATTTAATTTTTAGCGGTCAGAAAAAAACAAATCTAAGACAGACGCAAAGAACCTATCAAGCAAACTAAATAATGCAAGAGGAGTGCATTAAAGAGCTGTAAACCGATAAAAAATGCCTGTGGTAGTAAGACATTTGACACTGAGATGAAGAAAGACATTTTTTATAGTTAAAGTACACATAATTAGAAGCTGGAAATGTTGGATGAAAGGCAGCATCAACCATTAAGTCTGAAAAGAGAGATATGGGTGACAACCAACGATGACATAGAGTTGGCATATTGAATTCACAAGTTTTGTCAATAGGAGGAAAACATCCGGTCAGGGATAAAATCAATGAGACTTAATTTGTCGCTTATATCGAGATCTTCTTCTCGGATCTCAAACTTCGGAACGTAAACTGGGAAGCTCTTTGTGAGATTGAATCTAAACTTATGAATCTACATAAACTTGTGGGGTTGACTGATTCGAATCAATACAGTGAAAAAAAACCAATGTCTGAATCGATAATATTGAAGATAGAAAATTATACCAAAAAAACTACTGGCAAAGAAAAACAGAGATGAATTTAGTGAAAACCTCAACAAAAGGTTCAGGTCAACAGGTGGACAACTCGTCAGACTTTACGGCCTGGCTGACGTACACAAAGAAGACACACGACACAGGCGAGTCTTGTTGGTTCGTAAGATAACTTAAGCAGGATTCTAGCAACAGTTTTTGAGGGTATCGAAGGCTCCAACACTGAAACAATTTCATTGGATGTCAGGGGATCACAGAAACTACTAATTTGGAGTCTGATGAGAATGTAATTTCTCTTGATGTTAAAAGTTTACACCCGAATTTCTTTCTCAAGGAAGCAATTTATACCCGAATTCCCCTTCAAGGATGCAACTTTTACGGCGGTTAGGAAGTTACAAGAGCAGGAAAAAACCGTTAATTAAAGAAAGACCGTAAAAAGAATATTCAATATGGCCGTCCGCCAGGCTCAAATTAAGTGCGAGGAAATTTGGCTGGTTCAAAAAGATGGATTAGCCTTGAGGGCCTCTCTGGCCGTAGTCGTAGCAAATTGTCGGCTCAAGGAGATAATAAACATGCACAGAAAATTGAAAATCTTGAAATGACTTCCACCTATTTGTAGAGAAATGCGCCCTCAATGCCGAAAAAAACTACTTGCAGGTCAAAAGGGGTACAGTGTGAGGAATCCTTGAACTGGTATCACGTTAAATGCCGAGATATATTAGACACTGATTACCAAAATATAGCTGAAGAAGTCTGATATTGTAAAAATTGCATTTCGAGCAGAGAAAATGAGGCAGAACTTCAAGGTGTGAAAATTTTGCTCCGCTACGTTGATGATATAATGAGGACGGTCAAAGGTGACCATGAAAAAATGCTTCAAGCCTCCAATAGAATTCATCCTAATTTACGGTTGAAAATTTAAATGCATCGGAAAAACTTGTTTTAGTAGGTATAGAACTTCAGGAGTTAGAACTTCAAAAAAACAATAGATACAGGTACCATCCTTAATTATAGGAGTTGTACCACCTTAGTGTAAAAAGAGTGTAAGTGAAGGTTTTTTTTCACCGTGTCTTCCGGAGTACGTCTACCTGAAAAGGCAATCGAACGGAAGCAGTGGTCGGACAACCAGTATCCAGAACACTGGTCGTTTCGAGTTGCATCTCGAGCGCTCAAAAATGTCATACGGTTGAAAATCAGGAGCAATGGTGATAATGAGAGGTCTTCTACTATCAGTATGGACGTATTGAAGCTGATTATTCGAAATTGAGGTAACCACACTGAGAATTTTGCAGAAAAAGGGCGAATGGTGCTTACGACGCCAAACTTGAAAACTTGTTGATCGTCGTTAAAATCAGTTTCTTTAATGTGACCTAAATTCAAAACATTGTACAAAATAGAAAGTTGTGGTTGCAATTTTATCTAGATCGGACAAACTATCAGCCATCTTCCCACTAATGTTCAGAGGCAGCGGAAAGCGGATACTCCCATCGAGCCTTTTCTGAAAAAGTGAGGAGGCGATGGTTTGAGAAGGAGAAGCCATGACTCAAGACTCGACAAATTTAGAAGCAGGCAGCTGACATTGAGACTATTATTTCAAAATCGAATAAACTTGATCCACTCAGAATAAATTTAGCGGGAATTTTTGAAACAAAGAAATTGAGACGAACAGGAATTTTGGTCATTCCCGTGAAAAAAGACCTCCTATCGAAGAGGAAGGAATAATACGAGCCAGAGTTGGTGAGAGAGTATTTGGAGCTTCACCAAGATTGTGCACTGGAGTTGAAGTCGCTCAGGCTGATAGTGGAGAACCGAGGATATCAACTCGAACTGATAGAAAAAAAAAGATTAGCCAAGAACAGACCCTCTCAGACAAGGAGGAAGGCACTAGCGAAACGGAAGAAAAAGAATCAAGCAGATGGTACTTCATCAAACTGTTAGTGATGTTTTGTTTGTTCTTTGCTTTCTGCCTCGCGAGATTCGTTCCTCGTGGCCTACAAAAAACGATCTACACAATTCTCCCCACCTTTGTTACGATGGATAATAAAAAATTAAACTTTCGTTAAAACTAGTGGTGGATAATTTGAATGGTATCTTGAACTAAATAATCGTTTTCATTGACTTATGTTTCTGAGAAAATGCCTAAAAAATGATATAATATTGGACTTTTTCAGGTTCCCGGTACCGGAAAGTGGAGTTTTTTCGGATCAAACGAAAAATCAGAGTGTACCAGGGGAGCGTTTGTGTGAGATTGAAGCGGCAGCTAAAACCTATGTAAAGAAAGTGAAACAGACGAGAAAAATTCTAAAAAAAAACAATCTTTAGCAGTAACATTCGATAAAAGGGTTGGGTTTTGTATCAAGAGAAAAGACCAAAAGGAAGCCACTCTGCTAGAACTTGTAGTGTCAGACCAATTAAAAGCAATGAACAACACTACTGATTGGGTGGTGTTAAAAATTGAGAAAGATATCAACAATGAGGTGTTGAGTCTGAAAACTGAGAATGACAGAGGTGAATATCTTCACACCAAACTGAGGTCAACAGGAAGTCAACCGGCTTCTTTGTACGATTGAGCAAAAGTACACAAAGAAGTCATGTCCCTGCGTCCTGTTCTATCTCTACCTGGAAGTTCATATGAGAACTTGAAAAAAACATTGGCCGAAGTGTTTGATAAAAATGAGGGAGTGAACAAAAAATAAACACACAAGAAGCACCAGGGACTATTGAGTAGATTGAATTAGACTTTGATTGACTGAGACTCTGACCAAGATTAGACGCAATACTATGAAGTGATTGCTGAACCTTGCTGTAGATCAAGTTCTATTTAAGGGCAATGATAAGTGTACACACAGAAGGATCGTTTGGCTATGGGAGCACCTCTTGCAGTCATACTGGTAAATTTGTGAATGAAAGAGTTCGAACCTGCGGTGAAGAAAAAAATTTCCATTTTTGCAAGCCAATGGAAGATCTTAATGGCATCTGCCTAGAATGTAGGAAAAAAGTTACGTATAAACAGAAAGGTGCTGAATGTGAAAATTGTCTAAGTTGTCTCAACCAAAAATATAGAAGTATATTTAATAAAGTTTGGTTTTGCTGCTCATGCTGTGAGTCAAAAGAAAGAGACCAACTTTCAGAGGAAATAAAACTCTTTCTGAGATATGAAGATGATATCGCCAGAACTGTGAAAGTAGATCCGGAAGAATTGTTAAACGCTGCTTATCAATTACAGCATAAACTACAGTTTACTTTAGAAAAGGCTAAAGATAAAGGCAAGTCAGCCTTTCTTGGCAACAAAATTAATGTAGACACAGGTAAAAACGTTATGTTAGGTTGGTATCAAAAAACAACTGTTACAGGAACCAAACCATTCTTAAGTTTAAGAGCTTCACTTCATTAATAGAAAAACAAATTAGAAGGCGCACCTCATCGATTTTTTAGAAGCACTTCAAATTGATCGATGAGGCCATGAAGGTAATCAGAAAACGGTGGGTTCACAACCAATACTCAGAATCTTGGACTGATAAGATTGTTTCAAGGATCCTCGACAGACTCCTCAAAGCAAAAGTCAACAAAACTTCTGGCAAAGACCTGCATCAAGGGACTATTGATAATACAATAGACCACCCATGATAGTGGTGCTGTACCGAGGCAAAGAAAGTCAGATAATGGCAATAAAGAGGCGGAACATAATCAAGGCATCGATTGTTTTCGACGCCAAATTTTTTTTAAAAACTGTCCACCATCCATATTTTTTTTTTCGCTTTAACTAAAATCAAAAATGGTATGCAAGTGGCCAATCAATTTGGCATCCTATACCAAACAAAAATATTGAAATGTGAGTTAATACGTTTTTGAAACTATGTTTATCGTCAGATTTAAAAAAAAAAGATATAAAACGCTTAAGAGATGTTAAATTATCATAAAAGACAATTAAATGGTTCTAAACAAGAATTTCAATCTTTCCACCAATCAAATTTAAGCATTTTTTGTAAGAATTTTGTAATTTCTAGTTTTTTTGAAATTTCTAATCTGACTTAACGTTTCCTTATATGTGAAATTTGACCAGAATGATCGAAATGCATTTCGTCAGTGAAAAAATATTGGGAACAGTACATTGGGAGAATTTGCTGTTTCGAAGGATTAATAGTAATTATCGTTCAATTGGAAGTTTTCGGAAGGGTAAAGGTGGAGTGAAGAAACAATTTTTAAAATTTCGAAGTAGGCGTGCTTGACACCTAAAGAAACTTCATTTTTTCCAAAAACTGAAAACGCTAAAATCAGAACGACGATTTTCGCTTACAAAAACAAGTCGAAGAAGGGATATAGCGAACGGCAAAAATCGTATACATCAACATTTGAAGAACGCTCCGAGTCGTAGCGATTTTACAGCTACAATCGTTACCGAGCAATTCCGAAGAATTCGGAGGGCTATTGGGAAGATCTGGTCGCCAAGAAGACATCTCGTAGATTGGATTCAGGAAAACCCGAAGGGTCTCGGGGAAGACTGTGAATACTGAACTTTAACAAATTTTACCTCCCCGGAATGTCTTGAATTGAATTTAGTTAACATTTAATTCATTTTTCGGCATAAAAGAAGCTAGGAGTTGAGGGAAAGGTTTGATCCATCTCCGATGGATATGATGACTTTATCTGCTGACAAAAATAATTGTAATATGATACTTAGGTAGTAGCCCTGTTTGTGACCGCGAACAGAAGTGACCGCGTGGTCTGTTTATGAGACTCAGCCATGAGCTCACTATTTCCGCAGATAGCTAATTTAGTTTGCGCGGTTTGGCCGATAGCCTGAAATTGTAATGACTTTGTCGACCCGATGTTAATGGACTGGCTTTGGTAGAGACGGTTAAATGCATGTGAAGCTGTGTTTGAACGCTAGCCAGTCGTTTTTAGGACTTAGATATATTTTCCGTCGGTATGTACTTTGGGCGAATGTTACAATACTAACTTTAGTTTTGTTCTACTATCGTCTAACCACTAGTATTGTCGAACAACCAAAAGAGGACTCACCCGTAGGACAACATCTAAGGCAGTGTGGAAATGAGGGCACGAGCGCGGGAATGTCATGAAAGGTTATAGAGCGAGCTAACACCAATCTCAAGCTACTGACATTAGAAGGGGGGACTAGAATCGTCAAAAATTAGCAGAAAACGAATAATCTATACTATATATAAATGCGAGTGACAGCTATCTCCCATGTTTAAGCATAAAAATTTTGCATATTTAACGAAAGAATTTTTTCATGTTTAAGCTATATCATATATTGCGATGCTTAAGAAAATTTTCCAATTAATTTTTTGCAAGGTCATTATTTTCAAGAAATTTTTGCTAAAAAGTAAATTTCAAACGTTTTCGCAACTATGTGCATCGTCAGGATTTTTACAATAAACTACTCTAAATGACGATAAAACATCAATTTACAAAGGTTATTTACAATAAATCACATACAATTTGGTTCTAAACCATCATGATAAAAAATTAGCCTATCACAGTTGACCTCTAAATTACTATTAAGATTAAAATACTTTTAACCTCTAAAATTATTTAAACATTTTAAAATTAATTTGTCTGGAAGTTTCTGAGTCATAATTTTGATTTAGACATGTACGTTTTGAATAAAAAACCAAAAATATTTTGGGACTAAATTTTCAGTGTTAACTCCCTGCTCCTAAACTCATCGCGCGTGTTCAAGCCCGGTTTCTTTTTCCTGATATGTATTGCCTCTAGTGTTAGCAATTTTGTTTGGTTGTTTGACCTATCTATAATTTCCCAACTAAGATCTGCGCTATTTCCCTCAAGTTGGCATTGCTGAAGATGGAGGCCTACCGGTGAGTCTGCTTTCTTATGTTCCTCAATTCTAGTGGTCAAATGTCGAACAGTTTGTCCGACATAGGTGGAAGTGCATCCACTACATGACAGTTTATAAACCACTCTTGACTTGAGGTCATTAGAAAATGCTGACTTCAGTGATGGTAAACATGATTGTAGTTTTCTTGTGGTGAAAACCAATTGAACGTTCGTTAATTTTCGTAACCTGTTAGCAAAATATTGGCTCTGGTTACCTCTATATTGCACCATCAGTATTGGGGGCTTCTCATCCTTTGGTGATTGAACTGACAAACCCCTGTCACTATCCAGGGGCTTGCCTTTACCCTCGATGATCTTGCACAAGGCGTCTGAAGCCACCTTTGCGGACCAATTTTCAGGGTACTGATTTGTCGGCCATTGCGCCCTATTAGTTTCCATAGCCTTATCAAATTGCTCCCAGCTAGATGTACTCCTAAAAACCCTGTGTACAGTGCCTTGGATAACACTACGCTTATACTGAGTTGGGGCGCAGCTTCTACAGTTCGGTATAGTCCCTGTATCTGTTGGTTTTTGATACCAATTGCAAGTTACACGCCTATCCTGCGATATATTTATGTTCAAATCCAGGAACGGCAAATTCCCCTCCGAATTAGTTTTCTCTAGAGTGAACTGCAAATTTGGATGAAGAGAATTGGCGGCATCGAGAAGACAACTCGGCTCCCCTCTGACTGTTCTAACAATGTCATCCACATACCTGAGGAACAATTTCACCTGGGGAGTATCCTTCTCCTTGTTCTTAGCTCGGCAGCAGCTTTCACAGTACCAGACTATCTCGGTTATTGATGCGTATACGTCATCGGATATTTTTCCGCATTTTAGATGATACCAGTTTCGGCAACTCTCGTATTCAACCCCCTTTGATCTATATGTGACTTTCCTGCTGCAACATGGGCACAAGCCGTTTTTGTCATTAATTTGCTGTACCCCCGTTCCCACCGGTATTTGTTGTCGTAGAGCAAATTCGTATTCTTTCAGCCATAAGTTTGCCAGAATTACAGCGAGGGACGCGCCCATTGCTAAACCATCAACTTGTACATACCATGAATCATTACACTTGAAATATACTTTGCTGACCGCCATATTCAAAAGCCTTTTCATGGTTGCTCTTTGAATTTCAGGAGGAGACTCCTGGCTGTACAGCTTCTGTAAAGCAATTTCAATTGCCTCCTTCAGGGGAACGTTGGTGTACAAACTTTTCACATCAAGAGATATTATGGTTTCATCCGGATCTAGAGCAATGTTTTCTATTTTTTCTCTAGCCTCTTTAGTATTGGTTTCTATATTTGCTCCATCGATGTTGTCAAAAAACTTTGCAAGCATTTTGTTAAGATTCTCATACAAGCTGCCGGGAAGTGATAGTACAGGTCGTAGGGGTGTCTCATCCTTGTGTACCTTAGCTAAACCGTACAAACGGGCGGGTTGCCCCCCTGTTGATCGTATCTTAGAATATAACTGATCACTTATCTCGTCTCTTTTGTTCATGGCTAGTAACTCTTTGTTAAGTTCTTTCTCAATTTTCAGTATCACCTCATCAGTGGTTGCATCTTTTTTTTCACAAACTGAGCAGATTGCAACAAGGATTCCAGATTTGATTCATATGTTTGTTTCCTCATTATGCAATTATTTTCAGTATTTTTTTTCGAGTGTAACAGTCGCCTACTTTAGTCACATATGAGGCTTAAGAAAAATAGGCCCTATAACCATTGGCTCAAGAGTCAGGGACACTATCTCTTGTGTTTTTCCGCCTCAAGAACGGTCGGAGCCAATTCGGTTCGCTTGCGACATGAGACTGGAACCCATTACAGCTTAAAGGCCACTACGAAAATACCCCCCCCCCCACTCTAGAAATAGAAACGTCCCCATACTTAGGTCTCGGAATACCCAAAATACATGAACGCCATTAAAAACCGGGTCGGAACCATCCGCTTAGTTACTTTTTATTGGACAGTGGAACTTTGATCCATTTCAGATGGATCAACCTAAAACTCGCCTTATCTCAACATAACTATCATAAAATGCACTCGAGAAATTTAAATTGGAACTTACATATCGACGCACTTGAGTATGAGGAGTGAGTTAAAGATGAGCAGCTTGAGAATTAACTAATATAACTAAATAAGTTTTAAGGCCAATTAGTTTCAATAACGAAAGTAAGTTCTGTCTCAAGAATTGAAGTTTTCGTTTGGACCATTAGGACACTCGAGTAGTCCTCTATTCCGTTGAAGGTCCACACTATTCCATTCGAATAGTGATCCTTCCTCAAGTCAATGTTGTTTTCTCCTGTTTTCGGGATAAGACAGCTCTACTCTCTTGATATTTCGTATCGAGAAATTGCGAACAGCAATTTCCTGCCTTTTTCTTGAGTAGTTTCCCGCTCTTGTTAATTCGGGTGTTCTGATTTCTGACTTTTTCATTTTCAGTTGGTTCGAGAAAACTGAGCATGACATGCTCAATTCGAATTTTGCAAAATTAAAATTTCACTCCAAAATTGCGTATTTCTCAAGGTCAAACCCCCAGACATGACCGACTGGCACATACTCCCCGGACTCGAGATCGATGTCCTCATCGTGTGTTGTCATCTGCCAATAAGTCCCAGAGAACCGAGTGTTGCTCAAGATACAGTGCCAGTGGTCATTTACAGAAGTTTGCATCGAACTTAAGCTTATCTACCTTGCAAAATTCACGACCATATAAAATTTTCACACTACCGCTAAACAGCAATCAAAATCTGCACACACCTGCACCCCTGGATCCCCGTTTTTTTTTTTTTTTTTTTAAGCTGGTAATTTTTAAAATTTCTTTTGTCCTATTTCAGTCAGAGAATTGTCATGCATCAATTTGATTTATATACTAGATCTATCATATTAATAACAATATCTTATTCGTCTAAAATTTCTTTTCCGTGAACCCAGATTTTATCCAAGTTCACGCTCAAGCCCCCTCCCTCTCAAGACTCAAGACTCTAGAATTTCCTTTCGAGCCACTGGCTCACCTCATGTTCTTCGCCTTCGAGGTACCTGATACCGGTGTTCTTGGCACTGTAATTTGTTCCAATAGTGCCTCTTTGTCATCGGAGCCAATGACAATTTCCTCCCAGGCCTTCAGCTGTTCATAGGCTCGCATCCACTCTCTCTGCTCTTGCAACCTTTTCAATTGACTTGGTAGGCCTTTCACCTTCGACTCCCGGTTCAAGCAGAAGGAGTTATGAAGACTCAAGCTCACATTCCTCGCCAGGTCCTCCTCCAGTATCGTTTCCCTCGCTCTAGAATTGTCTCTGGATATTCTGCCTACTCTTTTCCACCCCGCCGTGATTGCGTTTCGATGGGTTAGCAGAGGTCTCTTAAAGGCATCTGGCCCTATTTCAGCTTGGAATTGTCGATATTCCTTCTGATGTTTCCTCATGTGGTCCTTTGTCACTGCATACAACCAGGATGTTAACGTCGCACGAAACCAAGGAAAGAATCTCAGGCGGCTCCATATGTGTCTGACTTGCACTGGTATGGCGAACACCTTGCATGCAGTCTCGAACAACTCCAGTCTCCTGCTGTAATCTATCGCATAAATCGATTCAGCTGTTGGCGCTCTCGATTCTCTGTACTTCGCTATATTCTCCTCAATCCATCTCAGAGCCAGCATCGTGCTTACCACTAAGATGGTCACCTTTTGTCGATACTCCGGTAGTCCTAGCGACTTAATTTCTTCTACGTCCCAGATCAGACAGAGATTGGCGCGGTCCGGGTACCACACTGTCTGCGCCAGACAGTGGCATGGACAATCCCCATGCGTGAGGTCGATGCTTCTAAGGTTGCGTTCTCCCGAAGCTTCTAGGAGAGGCTCAAGTTCCATCATTTTCTCATGCACCACGTCGACTTCTTCCGAGCTTGAAGCACCTACTGCGGGTTTCCCCACCACGTTCTGCTTCCCATGATCACTTGCATTTTCGCTCTCCAAGCCTAGAAGTTCTTCACCCCAGATTTCACTCAAGTCATCTCTTTGCTCCTTTGGTACTGCTCCTCGGATCTTCCTCAATAGCTTGTGTGAGTGGTGTGACATCCGAGCTAGTCTCACGCACTTGGGCACTGAGAAGGCTTTGTCTATCATCACCCTCTGGCTGGACACCTCCACCATCGCCATGTGTAGTGGATAGTGGCTCCCACATAGGTTAGCCAACACTGATCCCACTAAGGATTTTGCATTTAGAGGCAATCCATAGGCTTCGCTCATGGGAAATCCCATCTCTGCCTCGAGTCCGATCTTCCAACTCTTGATGTGCTTCTGGTTCACTTGTAGCACTCCGGGCCATGATTCCACGCTTAACGCGGTCACCAGGTGATGTTCTGACTCTAGCCTCTCCAGTGACTGGAGACTGCACATTCTTGAGAAGAATCCCAAGGCTGTCGCTAGGTTCACGGTGGTCCTCGCGTAACATTCAGCCACTATCTGTACCTCACTCTTCTCCCTTTCAGTGATATCTTCAAACCAGGTAGTGAGGTCCTCTTTCTGGAAAGATTGTATCCTGACGCATAATCGTCCATCACAAATATGTTCGCCGTTACTGCATGTCGAATCAAGACAACTGCCCGGCTCCATCCTCCTCACCGGCTCTGTTCCACTTGTCACCTCACTTGATTCTTTCACCTGAGGCAAGATCAGTTTGTGTACTATGCTCAAGATCGCCAAGTCCTCATCCTCTGTCGGTGCCAATCTCACTCGCTCAGTGACCTCCTCAATCATACTTGCATGGGGATGTGGACACCAGGAAGGTCTGAGTAATTTCCATACCACTCCCAGGTTCGTGATCAACACGCCACTCCCATCACCCATTTTTAGCTCCACTCTTTTACTTGAGCGTGGCACACTTATCACTCCCGGCATCCCCTCAAGAACCAGACCCAGGCTAGGTCTCTCTCTCTCCACAACGTCTATCTCCACTATCTTCTCTGTCCAGAACTTCAACAGCTCCGCCACTTCATAATTTCTGTTGGCTCCTCCAGCTTCCAGGTCCAAGAAGGGGTTGTACGCCATTCCCATTACTCCAGAAACATATTGGTACTCTCCCTTTCTGTTGAGTTTCAAGTACTCCCCTGACGAAGCCAGGTTGCGGTGAACGTCGTGCTCCTCTTCGAACTTCTTGTTGTAGAACCTCCGTATCTCATCCAACTTCCTATGGTTCTCCAGAGATTGCCTAGAACCATCCTCCCTCTCTATCCCAGTGCTCTGATACACATTCAAGATGACTGTGGAGACTCTCCTTTCCAACGTCTTGCTTGCGACTGCTTTCTGATGACATGCTAGGATGGTACTGTCAGTCATCATCGACATCGTCCACCTCAAGAAACAGGTTGCATCCTTCCTCCTTGCCAGACTCAAGCCTGAGTTGTCCTTGGCAACGTGCTGCATCAACATTCGGTATATCTCTAGATTTTTTCCTCCCAGCTTCAACTTGTCGTATGAAGTCAGCGTTTCCAGCTCTATCCCCAACAGGCTCCACGCGAACATCAGTTGTCCTGCAGTCCTGATAAAGGGATTCGCCATCAGTGGTGGTGCCGATGAGGATGTCCTCATCGCCTCTTCAAAATAATCCTTCAATAAGTTCTGCCAGGATCTCTTCAGCTGGTTTGCCAACTCTATCTTGTTGACCTCAGCCTTCTGCTGGGTGGCCCAGCTGTATCGTTTGCGAGCCACTCCACTGTTCAACTTCTTCAAACAGCCTTCCATCTCCTTCAATGTCTCGAGAGCTATCCACCATGGTCGGGAGGTGTTTCTGGTTTTACTTTTCTCAAGTGGATCACTGGTCACTTGCTTCCCGACAGCTTGATGTTCACTTGAGACCCACTCTTTGCCAACATCTACTTCCCAGGTCTGCCCGCTCGTCGAACCTCGCTTCATTTTTATTCTTTGAGGTTTGAAATCCTCCTCCGTCACGGAACTAGTGGGATTCTCCATTTCTTTTTCTATGTCGAGCAGTTTCCTCGGTTCGTAGCTACTCTTGTAGGCTGCCGTTTTCCATCGCGCCAGAACCATGGGAGCCGTCTCTCTCAAGTCTTTTTCCGAGACCGCGTCAGCTGAAGGACTGCCCATTCCCTCCACGTCTCTCTTCCTCTTGCGAGACCTCACGTCTTTGCTTGGGGGCGTCATTGGTATCATCACTGATTCAACTTCCTTTTCTCCAGCCAACTCTTGCCTCCCCCCTGCTCGAGCCTTAAGGATATTAGTACTTTTAATCATATTACTAGTTCCTACCTTATCCCCCCTTGTACACTTAATTATTTTATTGTCAGTTTTCTGTTTCGGAGTAGAGCTGTCTTTACATTTGTCTTCTCTGGTCTTTCTTGACTTTCTCAACTCGACCATTTTGTTCAGTAGTTCCACTCTAGCTTTCTCTTCTAAACCCGTCCCCACCAGGACAGGCTCACCAAACTTCACCACCGTGTCCCACAGTTCTTCTTTGAAATTATCCAACGTGGTGTCTTCATCCACTTCTCGATTGAATTCGCTCAAGAACTTTTGCCAAGCATCTCCATCCAGAGTGCCCAGGAAGGCGTCTCTGTTTCCCTCGAAGGTATTCTTCTCCCTCCTCTCCGTACTCAAGAAGATCATTCCCATGTTGGGATTCTCGCTTGTCAACGACATTTCCGGGTACTTGCGAGGGGACGAGGTCAAAGGTGGCGTGGGAGTATCTGCCCAGTTTTCTTCACTCAGGTCTTTCAACAATTCCTGCGCTGTGAATTCCACTTCCGTTGGCTTTTGCTCCGGTGTGTTTCCCACTTCCATATCCTCTCCTGCCTCACTGAGGGTTTCATCCATGCTTTCGTCTCCTGACTCTGCTTCCCTTCTCTCAAAGATCCTCTTGAATCGATCTGCCACGGTGCCACTCTTTTTATCCCCAGGGATGTCTACTGGAAGGGGTGATGGTGTCGCTGAACTCGTCGCCTCACCTTTTGTCAGTGCCACGTACAATGGACCTGCTGCATCTAACTTCTTTCCTTCTCTATTACGCTCCATCAGCTCAAGTCCGTAAGGTGCCCGGTACTTCCTTGTGGCAAATAGCATCGCGTCTGCTTTCAGTGCTACATGCCCTTCTTCCACTATCATCCTGCCGTCGTCCCATACCGGCAGCTGGTTCTCTAGGCCTGCCCGCTTAAGTACTCTCAAGGTATCTCGCACGTCGAATTTAGGGGGCATCGATCCTCTGATTTTCTTGGCTTGAGTCGTCCATGAGTTTATCTTCACATCGCTAGTATGGAAATAAATTGCTGCAGTATAGCCGATGAAGAGCGGATCCCAGCCGTCAGTAAACTCCTTCTGCCGTTCTTCAGTCGTGGTTCTCGCGTAGGAGGATGGGACAACCAGGGAACTGTTCATCCCTAGGGTCATTCTCCTCACTATGGGGAACTCGGGAATGCTCGTCGGTAGGGCTTCTCTCTCCAATATCGCTTCCAGCTCCTTTTTCACCAACTCGAAACTTTTTGTCCATGCAGGGATTCTCAAGATTTCTTGTCCATTGGCTGCCAAGGGATTCAAGTTCCAAAACTTGGGGTAAGTTTCGATGGGGCCCTCGCGCTTGCCTCCCATCCGGCATTGCATTTGTCCTCGGAAACTGTACACGATCAACTCTGGATCCTTCACCTTTCCGAAGAGCACCGTGTTGCTCATTTGTGCCCTTAGCACCTCTTGCTGGCACCAGTTCAGTGTCGTTCCATCCAGTACGCTTATGAGGCTCACGTGGGTCACGGAGTATCGATAAGCTGTCACCAAGGGATCTGGAAATGCGAACGTGACAGCCGGTCCATATATACAAGTCACGACCTCCCCCAGCCCCCGGATAATCCCCATGGGATCCGATCTCATGGCCAGGCATAGATCCGTTAATAGGGGCATGCCTCCATTCACTTTTCTCCACTCCTCTCTGGTCTTCGGGCTCTTTTCTTCGCCAGTCAGGTGCCTGTTCTGCATCAGTAGATACTGCACGAGCAGCGTCCTTAGCCCGGCTGCACACTTGTACGAGTAGGTCTCAATACTCGAGTGTGTTCTTCCCATCGCCAGGGGCTCCCCATACCTCATCAATCGGTGAAATGACGCCAGTTCACCGTGGGTCAGGAGTACTAACGTCAAGTATCCATCTATTCTGAGGGCGTCCACACCACGACTGAACATGTATGCGGGGCCCATATTAAACAAGTATCTTGGGTAGACCAGGTACAGCGCCAGCAACAGGCTGATCGGCATATTCAACATCTCCTGTATAAACGCATCAAAGATCGTCTCCTTCGCACTGTACACCTCAGTCAGGAACTCTCTTCCCCAACAAGGACTCAAGAACTCGAGAATCTCATGATCCCTCCTCGTCTTCAGCTCACCCCACGCGTGCTCTCTCCAAAATCCTCCAATCGTGACCTCATTGGCTGCCGTGACGAACCTGCCAACCGTCATCCCCTTTTCCTCAGCTTTTCCCAGTTGCTCCTCGAGAAACTCCCAGATCTGCTTCACCAGAGGCGGCGCATCCTCTCTTGTTTTCCTCGTGGCATTTTCCAACCTTGGGCTTAAGAAGGGCCATCTGCCTCCCTCTTGCGCCAACCGATTCCCCATCGACTCCAGCTGTTTCTCCGATGTGGCCACGTTCTGCCTTTCGTTGTTTGGCCCTCTAGATCTGCTGGTCGAGCTCGTAATGGTCAACTCCATGTCCCGAAACCACAGACTAGCCGTCAGGTGAATTATCACTGGGTGATCATCCCTAAGGATCGGGCTGAGCTTGAGTTGCCTGGCAAAGTTAGATACTTCCAGTAGGAGGACCTCGTCCAATACGATGAGGATATCAGCCAACTCGTGAAAGCCTCTCAATGCATGGGAGACGTCCGCCCACGCTGCCGCGAGTTCTGACTTGCACAGCCTCAAGTTCGTCGGTTCCAATTCTCGGTTGGGAGCTGCCATCAGGACACGCCACCCATTCCCCTCTGCGATCAAGATCAAGATCGCGTACACGAATTGCAGAGCCAGCGGCATGCTCGAGTACCCGGGGGATGTTGTGAACGCCACTCTTGTCTTGGCGCCGAATCTTGAGGCAACATTCTCCTGTACTTCATTAATCGCCGCGAATAAGGTCTGGATGGCCTCCCAGATCCTCTTTGGCGTAGGTTCACCACCCTTGAGCTGCTCAAGAAATCCCGTTGCGTGCAGATGATCGTTCATCCCCGCAAACAGCAGTAACTCAGGTTCGCAGGGCATTTCTGACTTTATTGCCACTACCAGGGTCAACATCTGGTTCAGTTCCGCACCCGGCAAGGTGTATATCAGGGTTTCTGGCCAAAACAACTTGGGAGACGTACCTTCGAAATCTGATCCTGCCACGATCACCACCCTTGCTGCAGCTGGGTCTGCTCTGTCGTAGACCGCTAAGGTTTTGGCCAGTTGCGCCTGCCCACAGGGTTTCCCATATCGGGGGTCATTGGCCAATTTTGCGCCTTCATATTCGGCGTCTGGTAACTCCATCTCTCTTGGGTTCATCAGTTTGTCGACCACTCTCAACTGTGCTGGAGTGGCCACTCTAATTCTGGCAATGCTGGTCCGGTGCTTGGGAGGCTCCACCACCAGTCCCGGGCTCCCCAAGGACTTGAGAGGTCTGTAATTAATTGGTCCCATCATCGACCTAGTGGGAATTCCACTCAGGTCTGCTGTCTCTGTCAACTTCGCTCTCGAGAAACGCGTTTCATGAGCCTTCAACCAGTCCACGCACTTGTGCCTCCCCAAGTCTTCATGTGAGACCTGCTCAAGACCCAAAGCCCTCGCTAGCTCCTGTCTACACTCTAGGTCTTCCAGATCCAGTTCCTTGACCTTCTCCTCATACTTCTGTCTGCTGGTCTCCAGTGGCTTCTCTGACCTCTTTTTCTCCGCAACCACCACTGAGGACATTACCGACCCCTGGGGAGTTGCTGATGTCACTTCATCAGCTTCCATGGGCGTGGTGCTCGGCAACTTGGCCCGGCTATTCCTCTCACTATCTCTAGAATCGGCCCTCTCGCCCAAGCGACTCGACAAAGATCTCGGGTTGAAGAAGGGTGGGTTTGGGGGTGGCCCGAACGTGACCTGTGCTGTTTCCAGCAAATCCGTCTCTAGCGCGCATATATGCTTTTGAAAGACGTCGTTCAACCATTCCACCCCTCTGGGCCTGTCAAAGTGAATGCCATCCGCAGATGCATTGTCAGGGAAAGAGGTTAATTCCATTTGCTCAGCCACGTCCAGTAGCCTAAGGGGAAGGACACTCCTCTGATGAATCTTCCTGATTGTTTCGTTCAGGCTGCGCACTTTCGTATTCATCTCTACCGCATGTTGATCCGCTCCCATGTTGTAGGGAACAGTACACACCGTGAGAATGGACGGGTCCATTTGGATCCGTATCTCCTCGAGAATGCAGCTCATCTTTTCATGCAGCCTTGTCACCTTCCTCGCTTCCCCCCTTGACACATCATTCGTCCCGACCATCAGGGTGACTGTGTACACGCTCACCATCCCTAGCATCTCAAGAGTCGCTAACATCTGCGGCGTTGCGGCTCCGGCGAAGCTCAAGATTCCCGTTTGCCAATGGGATTGGATCCGGGTCAGCACCCGCAGCAAGCTGTCTCCAATGATCAAGTGAACCGAGCCTTCAGGCACTCGAGGATACGTGAAGTACTCCACCCAAGTCGCATCGTGGAAGCAATCTCTTCTCTCTCTCTGCGCCGGATTCCAGTCTATACGATTGTGCTTGCGATATCTCCCATCCGTATTCTTCTTGTAGCTCGAGATCATCACACTCCTGACAGGCTGTTCCCCCCAAGTCGAGGGTAAATCCACTCTTACCGGACTCTCGCGATTCCTCAGCTGTAACCTCTCCTGCAACTCTTTCAGCCGTGACGAGCCGCCACTACTACCTGGGGTCGAACTCGGTGTGTATCCAGGCAGCGCGACGTCCATCAATGGTCGTATTACTTGAGTCTCCATTCCACGCAGGGAGGACGTTGATTCGGGTGGTATCCATACCTCCAGCCCCTCATTCATATGTTCTTGCGCCGCACGATCGAGGTTGAATCGTCCCTTTGACCTAGGAGCTTCGTCCACCTCCATGCGTGACTCTGGCCTTGAGACAGTCACTACCCGCTCTTTGGGCCTAGCCCCTTTTTGCATATCGAGCTCGCGCTGTTGTTGCTGGATCCTCTCAAGTTTTGCTTGGTCTCTCTCGAGAGCCTGCTTCAGCTGCTCACAATTCGCGGCATTCTCCCGCACCCTTTCTGCCTGCAGCCGTTCCGCCTTCATTATGTCCAATTCTCTCCGCGCTTGATCCCTCTCGAGCACCGCTTGATCCCGGTCGAGGTTCGCCTTATTCTTCTCCAGCTGGGTTCTCTCGAGTTCTTTTTTCATGGCACTGACGTCCGGATAAGCCTCCCCCGTCTGCTGTGCCCGTGACATCGACGGTACTTTACTCGTACTCTGGCTCGCGGGCCTGACTGATGGTCTGGCCGGCAGTGGGAATTCCCCCGCGCCATACTCTGTGTTGTTGTTTAGACCAGGGTTCCTCGCCAAATCGAACCCCCTTATCGCTCCATCCACGTTCCAGGACAGCCATCTGGTCTGTGCTTGATCGGACACCCCTTCAGTGGTGTAGCCTACCATCAAGACCGCCTCCGTCGCAGACTCTCGACACTCGCCCTCATCCTCCAATTGTAGGATGGCGTTCAGCATCACTGCCATTCTCTCGTTCACTTGAGTGTAATCCAGATCTCTCAGCCGTCTGTACAGTTCGTCAAGTGTGGGCTTTTTCAGAGCCGATGGCATGGACTTCCAGTATCGATCGGCCATTTCTGTGACTTCGATTGACTCTTTGAGTATTAGTACTTGAGTTTTACCTGAGCAACTTGAGTTTTACCTGAGCAACTTGAGTTTTACCTGAGCAACTTGAGTTTTACCTGAGCAACTTGAGTTTTACCTGAGCAACTTGAGTTTTCTTGAGATGTCGTTCTCTTCTTTTGATTAAATACAGATGAGTAGTCAATTTGAGATCAACAAATCAATCTGAAAATAACACCCGATATTTAGACCGACAAGCTGTGTTCCTAACCAGAAAGCCCCATTACTTTTATGATTAAAAACCCTCCCCTTTTCGCCCTACTAAAATGATTCAATTTAAATTTTCTAAAAAACATGCAGACACATTTTATGTTTTAGCACCATCATTCATTTAAAATGATAATTGTCATGCCAATCACCCATGAGATCCCTTACCTGTTTCGTACCCCAATACCTAGCTCAAGATTCTTCCCTCACACCCGACTCGACGCTCCCGTGTACCTGACTCAGGCGATGCTCAAGTAGTACTTCTTGTGAAGATGCACCACTATCTCCGTTTCTGCAAAGACCACATGAAGAATGGCGTACAATTCCCTCGAGCTCAGTTTGCCCCTGTTTGGGTCGTACACCGGCACCGAGACCTCCAATATTCCTCTTTCAATCATGAAGTCGCGTAGTCTTGTCAGAGCCAATATCACGTGTTCGGGATCAATTGTGTTCCTGTCGTTGACTCTCGTTACTAGGAAGCAGAGGTATTTGCCCGGGACTTGTGCCACTGACGGTGGAAGCGCCGCCATGCCTCCCAATCCTGGCCTCTGTCTGAACAGAAACTCTACGTTCTGGTATTCTCTTTTGAAGTCAGCCTCCAATCTTGATTTGAAACTCATGTCCGCCGTGATGCAGATCGCGCTGGTCCTTTTTGACAGGATGAAGTCGCTATCCGTTATCATGATGTTCTCTGAGTATTCATTGGGTATTTCGAATTTCGTTTTGAAATTCCTTCCTATGGTAGGCTCTGGTTCTTCTTCCTCCAGTTCCAATCCGCTTGTTTCCCTCACTTCCTTGAGCTTCTTTATCATCGAATTTTCGGTGTGGGTAAGTCCTACCCCCACTCCCCGGACAAAAATATTTATCGACGTCCCCGTCGATGTAGTCGGGTCTGAATTGTCTTTAGGGATGTCCAGTGGCCTGTCTGTTGCTGTCCATCCGAAAAGAGGCTCCGCTGTCTTCATGTACTTTGCTGCTGATACATCGACTTGCTGCATGCTTTGTCCTTCGTGACCCTCGTCTTTGACATCACGCATCCACTCTAGAATCCTCAAGTTCGTATTCTCCCTCCTTTCTATTTCACCCTGCTCGAGATCCGTCTCCACTTCTGGCGTCGAGTAATCATCCTGCGGATAATGTCCACCATCGTCAATGACCTGCCATTCCTCTCCAGCTTCCAGTTCGCCTACGCCTAGTAGTTCATCGCTTAACTTTTCTGGCTGTATCTTATCGATCAAGAAGTCATCCCCGTACCTATTGTACCTCATGCCCGTGCGTTTACGATTGCCCGTCCTGGTTTCCGGTGGTGTTGGTCGATCCGGTTCCATCCACTTCGGTACCTCGTTTTGCTCTGGGTCGTTCCAGTCTTCTTCTACAAATGAACCTGCATCCGACTCCACTTCTATCTTTTCGTTGTCGTCCAAACTCAAGTTCTCATTACCATCATTTTTCTCTCTGGTGCCTTTCTCATTCACTTCGCACGCTGGTTCCACCACCAGGTAGTCAAGACCCTCCATGTCTTTCGGCAGGCACCAATCCTCCGGGGACGGAACGTGAGGTTTCAGATTTTCGTAATGTGCTGCTCGCCCTGTACTCAAGCGATAGAACCTTCCTTGTTGATGTACTTCCGTAATCATGAACGGTCCTCTCCATTTCTTGAGTAGTTTCTTTGTTCCCTTGGGCGGTATGACGTTTTGAAAGACCCACACGTATTGGCCCACTTCGTATGGCTTTGCTCTCAGTATCTTTTCGTCATATTTCTTGCGTTGCCTCGTTTGCGCTTTTGCCGTGTTTCTCCGACATAGCTCGTTCAGCTCTTGTTGTCTTTTGATCGCTTCCTTCACGTATGCTTGAGGCGACGTCCTCTTCCCCTCGTACTCCGGATAGAAGAATGTCAGAGGCATTGCCCTTTCCCTGCCCGTCAACATCATGAAAGGGCTGATACCCGTTGTAGAGTGCTGGGTACTATTGTAGGCTCCTACTACCTGTGGCAGGTATTTGTCCCAGTCCGTCATGTACCTTGAGCAGTACACCCTGAGCATGTTGACTAGTGTCCTGTTCTGTCTTTCTACCAACCCATTGGTCTGTGGATGATAGGTCGTCGAGTGTGCTTGAGCAATGTGTGACCTCTTCATCAATTCTTTTGTTAAGTCCCCCACAAAAGCCTTGCCGTTGTCTGACTGGAAAGTCATTGGGCAACCATACCGCGATATCCAATGCGTTATCAGGTGATCACATGTTTCCTCTGCTGAGGCTGTCTGGCACGGAACTGCTTCCGCCAACTTGGTGAAGTGATCTATTATAACTAGTATTTGGTTATAACCCGATTCCGTCATGCAGATTTTCTGATGGTCTATCTGCACCACTTCATTGAATTCCGAACTCTCGACAGACTTGAGGGGAAACTTCATCTTCCTTGGGTCTTTTACTTGAAGGCATGCTAGGCAGGCATTCACCCATCTCTCGCAAGCTTTTCTCATTCCCGGCCAGTCAAACCTGTGAAGTATCCTTTGTTGTACTTTATCTATCCCCTGATGGCCCATTTGGTCGTGTGATCTGAAGAGCACTTCCGTTTGGTACAGTTGTGGTAGTATGATGAGGTTGTGTTTGTGTAATATCTTTTCCTCATCTCTTCTCTTGCACGCTACCACCCCTTCCGCTGTGTGGTAAAGTAAGTCTCTCTTTTCTTTGTAGAACTGGCTCAAGATCTTGTAGCTGTCTTCCTCAAGTTCCCCCTTCTCCTTGACTCCAGAATGGATCCATTTGGAGAGGTTACTTGTCATTTTGTCATTCTTCTGGGCCCTTATTAGGTCAGACAGTCTATATCTCGCCTTAACGTGCTCCTTTAACGCCATGATCTGTCCATTCATCTCACCAGGATTGTGGATGTCATCGCTCAGTTTCACACATATTATCCTTTTCATGATCTTCATGTCGTCCTCTGGTACCAGATTCGTTCTGACGTTTGAGTTGCACAATAGTTCCCTAAGAGGCTTTCTTGAAACTGCTATTTTCTCGAGCTCTGTTCCACCTCGTACCTCTTGCATTTCCAGATTGTACGTTCCTGAAGATGGATCTGTCTGTAATTCCCTGTCGTGCTGTCTCATCTTCTCTTCCGCCAGTATCATGCATAGACTGTCTTGATCCTCACTGCTCTCGTCCGAGTCTTCATCCCATTCTTTACGCTCCCCGGACAATTTTCCTTCTCCGGTTTCGTCTTCTTCCATGAATCTGGACCACTCCCCGGACTCTTGATCTAATCCCAGGTGTTCAATTTCTTCTCTGAATGTCACTTTCTTATCCCTGACTTTTGTTTGCTCCAGAATTTTTTCGGGGATTTTCTCAACTAGTGATCGCACAACTTCCTTGCTATCAGTGGTGATTCCTTTTGAGACGTCAGTATTGTTCACTGTTTTTTCTCTCCGAAGTATGGTTAGTTCCGGTGCCTCCTGACTTTTCCCTTGGATCACGGGTTTGTCATCCGATAGTTTCTCAAGCAACCTCATTAAGTCTTCATCTATTTGGACCGTTCCCTCCTCTACCTGGGTGAGATCGTGACCTTTTGCCTTGAGTGTTTCCCTCACGATTTTGGACTTGAGCATTATTCCTACCGGAATCCCTCTGCTTTTCTTCAAGATGGTCTTTTCAAGAGACTCTTTTGGCAATTCGGGATGATCTTCAATCGGTTTACCTGATTTGTCCAGCCATCTCGTGAGTGGAAGACTGTCGTATGTTTCTTTGTCCGCCTCTCTTTGTTCTTGTCTCTCGTAGAACTCCGTCTTCTTGCTCAAGCTGTCGGCATTTTGATGTTTGTCTCGCGTTCTATGTTCAATTATCATGTTGTATCCGTCCAAGCGAACTATCCATCTCCCAATGTAGCTCTGGTCCATTGAGTACGTTTTCAGCCAGCTTAATGCTCGGTTATCTACTCGCAGCTTGAAAGGTTCACTGCCTAGGTACGCTCTGTATTTCTCGACAAAGGTGACCACTGCGAACATCTCTGCTTTCGGTGCTCCGTACTTCATTTCTGTGTCACTTAGGACTTTGCTCCCGTATGCTATTGGTCTCAAGACTGTCTTCCCATTCCATTCTTGTTCTTGATGGAGAACCCCAGAAATCGCGACTACCGACGCATCTGTGTCCAGCACGTACATCCCCTTCTCAGTCGGCATACCCAGTACTGGTGCCTCACATAGCTCTTTCTTTATTCTCTGGAATGACTCTTCTGCTGCGTTGTTCCACGTGAACTTCTTGCCCTTGTGTCTCATTAATTGTTGCATCGGGTATACCTTGTCCGCGTAGCCTTTGATGAACTCCCTGTAATAGTTAGCGAAGCCCAGGAAGCTCATCAACTGGTGCTCTGTCTTCGGTGATTTCCAGGTTAGGACTGCTTCCACGGCGTCTGGGTCAGGTCTGATGCCGTGCTTGTCTACCATCCTGCCCAAATATTTTATTGAGTCCTTGAGTATTTCACACTTTGATGGTTTGCACTTCAGCCCCGATCTTTTCATGCACGCGAACACCTCATCAAGTCTCTCAATGTGGTCTTCTAGTGTTGGCGTTGCTATTACCACGTCGTCCACATAGCACATTACCAGGTTGCCGTACTTCTTCGTCACGCCTATCAGCGCGTGTGCCATCAGCCGTTGAAACGTGGCTGTGGCATTGCAGAGTCCAAACGGCATCCGTTTCCATTGAAACAGACCTAACTCGCAGGCGAACCCTGTCTTGTCCCTGTCTTGTTTCCTTAATGGTACCTGCCAAAAAGCCGAGCCTAAATCAAGAGTCGTAAAAAATTTTGCATCACCTAACTTCGAGAGGCTTTCATCAATTCTAGGTATGGGATAGGCATCCTTCACCGTGACGGAGTTCAGGTATCGAAAGTCACAACAGAACCTCAACTGGTCGCCTTTCTTTTTGGCCATCACTACTCCACACGCCCACGGTGACTTGGATGGTTCTATCATGTCATACTCTAGTAACGTCTCGATTTCTTTTCTACACGCGTCCGATTTGTGTGGGGTCATACGCCTCGCCCCCT
This sequence comes from Symsagittifera roscoffensis, assembly GCF_963678635.1. Taxonomy (NCBI): domain Eukaryota; kingdom Metazoa; phylum Xenacoelomorpha; order Acoela; family Convolutidae; genus Symsagittifera; species Symsagittifera roscoffensis. The sequence continues at coordinate 1,543,658 of NC_087064.1, forward strand.
CCCTGTGCGGTACCGCGTTTTCCTCAAGTTCTATTTCATGCTCCACAAAATTACAACACCCGATATCCGCCTTATGCCTCGAGAAAACTTCTTCGTTCCGCTCTAGTACGTCTTTGATGGCTTCGAGCTGTTCATCTTTCAGTTTGCCCCTCAAATGTTCAATCTCCGGCAGAACCGGTTTATCTGTCTGCATCTCATCTAGTGTGGGTTGCTCTGGAAAGTTTGAACAGCTCGACAGCCCATCGTCCGTTTCTGACTTAAGTGATTTAATAAGGCCTGAAGAATATTTAATTTTTTGCAATCGTCTCAAGATACAAATTTTATCCCTGTGATTGGGACAATCAACAACTTCATTTTGTTTTAAGTTCTCAATCGTTTCATATCGAGTTTTAACCGGCAAAGCATATCCCAGTTTCCTCCCTCTCTGTATCGTGATCGGTATGTCAAGGGTATTCAACAAGACACTGACGCAGAGACCACTCTTCGTTATCGAAAATGATCTTCCTAAAACAGCAGCACTTTGACTATTAGGGTTTGGAACTATACATACTTGCTTATTGTCACTTAGTTCATTGTAGTTTTTCATCCTCAAGCTCACGATTGCTGCTTCGTTAGCTTTTAGCCTCACTCTCCTACTCAAGAATACCGGTGCTTTGTTTTCATTTGCCATTATTAAATTTACCGGTTTGATTGCGTACCTCCTATCCGGGTTCCGTATCCTGAACATTGCATTATTTAGATCAATCGTTACGTCGAAATTCCTGATGAAGTCTCTGCCCAAAATGAATTGGTCAGATTCATCCAGGTTTTCTACCACGATGAAGCTCATCCACAGGTTACGTTCTCCCAAATTGAGGGCTATTATCGGCGTCCTGCCTAGCACCCGAAGGGCCCCTTTGTTCGCAGCTGACAGCCGTATTCTCGAGTCTATCAACTCATCTTTGTTGAAGCCCATTCGCTCCCAAGTCTCAATTGGTATGACACTCAAGACCGCTCCCGTGTCAAGTAACCCACGTAACTGAGTCTTCTTTCCACTTATGTCCAACACGTGCCCTGTCACGTCTGCTTCCGTTCCGATGTGCATTGCATCTTCTTCAAGCATAGCACAGTGTCCAATCGATCTTACTTTCAATTCCTCCTTCCCTACATAGATTTGTCCAATCAGGTCTTCGTCGCATGTTATCATCGTCTTGGTATAGATGTTGATTCCATCTATGTTTAGCATAACCTCGTGTGGACCGTAAGCTTCAGTGTATCTGTTATCAACACGTACCGACTTGCTGCCCCCTCTCGTGAGTAGTGCCCTGAGCGCTCTAGAAGTAGTTTGTGGACTTATTCCACTCAAGTAGTCTGCATACACGTCAATGTGCATTAACGTCTGGTCGCTCGGCTCGCTCAAGTTTCTAGTCACCTCGTGGCCGCCCACTGTGATTATCGACATTATTCTTGCTCCGATTTTCGATATTCCAAAGGGTTTACCTGTCACCATTTTCACGGTGTTACAATTCCCGTTCTTTGTTGAGCCCGTTCTAGCCTCTGGTACTACGTTCGTTCCGGTTAATGCTTCGTTAAAATTCTGTCTCTCGATCTCCAACTTTAGTCGTTGCTCTATTTCTTTCGCAGCCAGATCTTGTTTCACTTTGGCAATTGCTTCCGTCGCCGCTCTCTCATAATTTATCTCTAGAGAGCTCCCGGCCGCGGATTCTAACGCACCGCTAACATGTGTTACAGCTTTCACTGTCTTCGTCGGCAATTCGGTGTTTGGTGCCCCTAAGTTCCTAGATTCGAACTCGTTTTGCCTGTTCCGCTGATTCTGCACCGCCGCTAATGCCAACTTATGTTTGGGGTGATTCTGGTCCTTGACCGCTTCCCAGAACAAGGGACAATCCATTCTGAAGTGCCCCTCCTGGTTACAGAAAAAACATCTGGCGCCTATCTTGATGATTAAGCCGTTATAGTACTCGTGTTCCTCCATCTGACTCATGTCCTCCTCATCCGGTGCATAACCTAGGCTCTTCATGCCTTGTTTGTACGTTGTGCAGTCAGCCACATGATGATCCGCTGACCCGCAGTTCGCGCATGATCTGCGCTTATCCATATCATCTCTAGGTTTGTACCATGATGACCTCTGGGGTTGGCTTCCCCCTTGCGTGTTCCTGTTTTCAGAATATGAGTACTTCTTAGGTTTCATCAGCATGTATTCTCTTGATTTCTGTCTCATTTCTTCTGGGGTGGGTGCGCTGTCCTTCGACAACGTGTAGTATGTTGCTAACATTGTCCTTAAGTCATCACTTTTCACCCCATCAATGAACTTCGAGGCAATGCTAAAGTTCCGTCTGTTTGTCGACTCCTCTGGGTCACTCCTCCTTCTCAAGCTCTCGAGGTCATCTAGGAACCGATCTATTGACTCGTCGCCCCTCTGTCTCCTTTTTTCAAATCGCATCATCGCTTGATGACCCTTCATGCCTGAGCCGAATCTGTTCAACAGTATTTCAAAGATTTTGTCCGCGGTGTCGCGTTCTTCTTCTTTCTTCGCAACCACACACTTTAATGCCGTGCCTTCTAAATTGCTGAGTATGGCTGTGCACGCTTGTCTTTCGTCACTCAAGTTATCTTGCTCTAGATGTAGTCTCATCACTTCCACCCAAGTGTCAATGCATCCATCGGAGTCATCTTTGAATTCTTTTGGCTTCTTGAATGTTTTTCTTGATTTTCCCTCTCTCCTGTCGCTCGAGTCAGTGTTCCTCGTGGCGAAGGCCTCTAGAGTCCTGTTCATCATCTCCCAAGTGCTGGCCCATGTCATAGCATCCGGTCCTGAGTTGCTGTTGGCTGTTGAATCTCCCGGACCAGTCGTCGTGTTCGACGTTCCACTCTTCGTTATTGTTTTCGCAGCTGTTGGTGCTATGCTTATCGCATCCCTGGGTATGGGCAACGGTGTCGATTGCCGTTTGTTTCTTTGTGGTTCTACAAAATCAACTCTGGTGCCTTGCGTACGATCCGCTGCCGGTCTCTCTTGTGGTGTAGAACCTCTCAAGATTGCATCCAACTTCGCCTGTATTGCACACGAACTCTCTGCTTGACTCTTGCTCATTGTGTCCATTCTCCTTTCCAGGCTCCCTAATTGGCTGTTAACATCATCATATCGGTTCTTCAACTGTTGCATGTCTGTTTTGATGTTCTTTTCTCGTTCTTCATTGGTGGCCTCTACCTTGTCTGACATTTCCTTGAGTCTCTCCTCTGTTGCCTTAGCTAGGTTAAAATAACTGTCTAGATACTCGTGCTTGTTGTATCTTATCTCCTTTTTTATCACCTCTCTGTCTTCTTCACTGTTCTTAAGTCTTTTGTCGATCTGATTTAATTTCGCCAACAAATCGCCCAGCTCAATGGTAGTCTCTTCATGGTCAGCCGTGGGTTTCTCTTCGGCCATAGCCTCTGCTTTAGCTTGTTCCTCATTCTGGCCGGTTTCTGTCGCTTTCGTGCTCACTGTACCAAATGTTCGTGCTCTTTCTGCTTTTGGCTCTTCAGTCACGTTTTCTTTCGTTTTTATTCCGAACATTATTCCCAATTTTTCCGTAAAAGATGTCCTCTTTACTTGAGAGTCTTCTTTCACCGTTTCTTCGGTGTTGCCTATTGCATCTTCCGCGTCATCTATCGGTGAGAACTCTATGGGTTTCTGGTTCGGTTCCTCTGTATTGGGCATTGGAGTTGACTCTGTCGCCATCTTCCCTGTTTCATCCACACTTTGATCGGGTGTCTCTAGATCAATCTCGATGGTGGGTTCTACTCTCTCCCCTTCCGTGCCCTCTTTCGCCCTGTTCTCCGCTGTACTCCTTGTGCTGACCATGTTAACTGAAAAGTTCTTCTTTGTTATCTTCGGACCCATTGGTGTTGCTTTGCTTAGCGACGAATTATACTTTGCTTCGGTCGATCTTTTTTCAGCTACCGGTACCCTGCTCCGCCTCATTATTTACAATTGTTATTATTTACAATATTATTATCTACAAAAATTCTATTCTAAGGTTTAAAAACTCCAAGGAAAAAGAAATTAATAATTCGCTAAAAACAATTTTTCTTGAACTCTTGTAAGCTCTTTCGTGTTAGGTTAGGATAGGGAACGTGTTGAACGTGTTGTTATACTTGGTGCTTCAACCTAACCTATTACTTTTGTAGTACCCCCTTCCTAATGCTGTTCCAAGACTTTCTCTTTACCGTCCCAAGACCGTTCAGCGTTGTCCCAGTACTTCTCGTTGGTACCTTTAGACCAGCGTCCCAAGACCAATGGCCCAAGGCTAACGTCCCAAGACCAACGTCCCAAGACTAACGTCCCAAGACCAATGTCCCAAGACTAACGTCCCAAGACCAATGTCCCAAGACTAACGTCCCAAGACCAATGGCCCAAGACCAACGTCCCAAGACTAATGGCCCAAGACCAACGTCCCAAGACTAACGTCCCAAGACCAATGGCCCAAGACCAATGTCCCAAGACTAACGTCCCAAGACCAATGGCCCAAGACTAATGTCCCAAGACTAACGTCCCAAGACCAATGTCCCAAGACCAATGTCCCAAGACCAATGTCCCAAGACCTATGTCCCAAGACTAACGCCCCAAGACCAATGGCCCAAGACCAATGTCCCAAGACTAACGTCCCAAGACCAATGGCCCAAGACTAATGTCCCAAGACTAACGTCCCAAGACCAATGTCCCAAGACCAATGTCCCAAGACCGCTTCGTACCAAGACTGCTCTGGTCCAAGACTGCCCCAAAGTTGCACTGTCCCAAGACTGTGTTGCTCCAAGACTGTCCCCAGACTGCAATGTCCCTAGACTAGTTCGGTACTGTCCCAAGACTCGTTACTGAGTGTCTGGATATAGGATTTCTTTCTTCTTCGTTGTAGGGACTCCTTGGTTGTCTGTACCTTGTACCACCACTCAAGCTCTAGTGAAAATTTTCCCAAAAACCCTCTCTTGGTTGCCAAATCTGGCCCCCCTTTTTTAGTTACCTCTTTTTGAATGTTCCCAGCAATTGGGAGCCACAACTTGTGTGCAGGTATCTTGTGATCACCTGTTTGTATTAAAAAGCAATCGCAAATCTTCCCCAAAACGCAACAATGTCTATAGAAAAAATAAAATTCTGTACCGAAAAAATAACAAAACAGAGTAATCGACCCACCTAAAATTCAAAGGAGACAAATGTCAACCTTCTTTCAAAAAAAATGTCTGGTACCTAATTGCCACGCGTTTTCCTCCCCCCACTAGTCGTCTTATGAGGTGTCACGAAAACTGTCTATATCCGTTCCCCCCTACCGATCCAACCAGCGTACCAATCTTAACTCGAGATAAGTTTTGGATGTCCACCTATTGTTACCACGCGTGTTGATGGCTAATGTAACTAAATCAACGATGTCGATTAACTAGTTACTCTAATTCCCCCCTTTTTACAATTTACAATCGCCAACCTCTAACTTAACCAGTCCCCCTGCTAACCTCCCCCCTGTTTAGCCCCCCTCTTAAGCCGAAAAATCCCTTAAGCGCCGGGTGCTAAACCTCTCTTGAGAAAACCGTAGACCTGTTTCCAGGTCTGCTTGAGTAAAAACTGCCTCAAAACAATGGGACTCCGCTTATCCAATTTTACACTTATTTCTTATAATGTAATGTGGATTCTAACGATACCCGTTGTCCGACCTGAGAACACCCTTGTGCGTCCTCTTGTGGTGGCCCTGTGCTGGTTGTCTCTGTTCTGCCCTTGACAGCAGACCCACTTTCCCACTCGACTGGTCACCTCTTCCAATCAAGTCTCTTGGTGGTCCGTTTCGATCCTTGTGAACCTCTTTCCCACTCGACTGGTCACCCTTTCCAGTCAAGTCTCCTAGTGGTCCGGTTGGGTCGCAATCTATCTAAAAACCCTTAACAACGCCCCCCACTCGGGCACCCTACCAAGGTCACTGCTAGTTGATCGAAAAATTGCTAGATTGATCGAAACGATCGGTCTTGTAAAACAGTATGTGTATACTATTTAATTAATACAAAGGTTCGATCCAACTAATTTGGTATCAAAGTCACTGTCTTTTTTCGTTTTATAGTTTTTGTTCCTATTTGTTTTCCTTATTTGCTCGTGTTTTTGTCCCCCTAGTTGCCCCCCTTTACTCGGTTAGCTAAGCCTCGTTCGGAGAGCGTACCAGGAAGTTTTCTTGAGTTTTCTTAAAAAGCTATCACGGTACAACCGGAAGGTTTACACGTTCCCGCTGAACCGTACCACCGGTACTCTAGAATGGGCATGTAGCCCGGAGCTGTGTCAAGTGGGTTCGACTCCGTAGTCATGATGTCGTAAAAACACCCAGGAGCGCCATAAAAACACTATGTAACAGTCGCCTACTTTAGTCACATATGAGGCTTAAGAAAAATAGGCCCTATAACCATTGGCTCAAGAGTCAGGGACACTATCTCTTGTGTTTTTCCGCCTCAAGAACGGTCGGAGCCAATTCGGTTCGCTTGCGACATGAGACTGGAACCCATTACAGCTTAAAGGCCACTACCAAAATACCCCCCCACTCTAGAAATAGAAACGTCCCCATACTTAGGTCTCGGAATACCCAAAATACATGAACGCCATTAAAAACCGGGTCGGAACCATCCGCTTAGTTACTTTTTATTGGACAGTGGAACTTTGATCCATTTCAGATGGATCAACCTAAAACTCGCCTTATCTCAACATAACTATCATAAAATGCACTCGAGAAATTTAAATTGGAACTTACATATCGACGCACTTGAGTATGAGGAGTGAGTTAAAGATGAGCAGCTTGAGAATTAACTAATATAACTAAATAAGTTTTAAGGCCAATTAGTTTCAATAACGAAAGTAAGTTCTGTCTCAAGAATTGAAGTTTTCGTTTGGACCATTAGGACACTCGAGTAGTCCTCTATTCCGTTGAAGGTCCACACTATTCCATTCGAATAGTGATCCTTCCTCAAGTCAATGTTGTTTTCTCCTGTTTTCGGGATAAGACAGCTCTACTCTCTTGATATTTCGTATCGAGAAATTGCGAACAGCAATTTCCTGCCTTTTTCTTGAGTAGTTTCCCGCTCTTGTTAATTCGGGTGTTCTGATTTCTGACTTTTTCATTTTCAGTTGGTTCGAGAAAACTGAGCATGACATGCTCAATTCGAATTTTGCAAAATTAAAATTTCACTCCAAAATTGCGTATTTCTCAAGGTCAAACCCCCAGACATGACCGACTGGCACAGAGGCCAAATTAAGTCTGTCTGTCTGTATACCTCCTTTTAAATTAATTTGATTGTCTGTCTACCTGTCGCCTAATTTTTAAAATTATATCTATTATCTATTAAGTATTTAAGTGCGGGCTTCACTATCTTGCCATGATTAAATTTTATCAAAGTATTAGTTTTGCATGTTTAACAAATTAATTTTTTCACGTTTTGGTTAAGGTTTTTTTTCGGTTTTCCAGTTTAAGTTCAGTGTTTATTCCATCAAGTTTGAAAATAGCAATCCAATAGTAGAATATTGTCAGAGTTTTTCCCAAGTTTTGCGATTCTGGCCTCCATAAATAATAACCAAATCCTTTTAGTTAAACGAGATAGGCAATTTTCGAGGTTTTTCAAAAAATTTCTTGAAAATTTAATTTTAAAAAATTTATCAATTTTTGAAATTCTCACCCTGTAGTTGGGTGTTGTCAGGGTACTCTCTGGAGTTGCAAATCTTGCCTCAAATTTTCACTTCTCAAATCCCTGTAGTTTTCGAGATATGACGTTTTTTTTCGGATTTTTCCAAAATTTTTCAGAAAAATTAGACATAAAAAATTTCACAAAACTTGAAAGTACCATCTCTGTTGCGAGACTCTGTCAGTGTACTCTCAGGAAATGCGAATTTTGCCGCCAAATATGACTGCTCAAATCCTTGTAGTTTTCGAGATATGACGTTTTTTATGATTTTCTCCGAAATTTTCAAAAAAAAACTCAAATGATAAAAAGTTCCAAAACTTTGATGATATCAATCCTGCTGTCATTAGAACCTTTGAGGGTAGTCTCAGGGGGTTGCGAAACTTGCCTCTCAATTGGACTGCTCAGAATCTTGCAGTTTTCCAGATATGACGTTTTTTGTGATTTTTTCAAAAAAGTTTTCATGAAAATTAAATTTTTTTTTCAAAATTTGAAATTCCTAACCTGTAGTTGGGGGGCTGTCAGAGTAATCTCAGGAATTGTAAATTCGGCCTCAAATCAAGAATGTCCAAATCATTTCTGTTAAGGAGAAAAGACAATTTTTTGTGATTTTTTTTGGAATTTTTCTGAAAAATCAAATTACAAAATGATTTAGTGAAATTCCCAACCCTGTAGTTGTGTACTTTCAAAGATTGCGAGTGTTGCCATAAAAAAACTGCTCCAATTCTGGCAGTTTTTGAAATGTAAATTTTTTCTGGTTTATAAAAAGTAATTCTTTTAGGCAACTTAAGGTGAAGTTCCTCAAAATTTGAATTTTCCAACGTTGTAGTTGGGTATTGTGAGGGTACTCTCAGGAGTTGCAAATCTTGCGTCCAAATGCAACTGCTCAATTGCTTTCAATTTCCCAGATGTGACGTTTCTTAATTCATTATAAACTTAGATATTAAAAAAAAATGTCACAAATTTTTTATGGTTTTTCAAAATTTGGATTAAAAAATCGAATGAAAAATTTTACAAAATTTGAAGTTATTCTCAGGAGTTGCAAATCTTGCGTCCAAATGCGACTGCTGAATTGCTTTCAATTTCCCAGATGTGACGTTACTTAGTTCATTTTAAATTTTTTGAAGAAATTATATAAAACTTCACAAAGTTTTATGGTTCTTCAAAATTTGTATAAAAAACTTGAATGAAAAACTTTGCAAAATTTTTAATTACGAACCCTGTAATTGGGTGCTGTCAGAGTACACTCAAAGAATAGTTTTTTGAGTTGTTGAAAATTCGAAGAACTGGAGGTGCGGTACACGTTTGTTATGCATGAATTGACTAATTTCATTAAGTTTTTTTGATTACATTTTTTAAAATTCTTGATTAAATTACTTGATTAAATTATACATAATATATTCATTGCTTTGGTGTTATTGACATTTCTGATAGTTAATTCACAGATAAGCTAATGAAAGCTGATGTTTTTCTGTTTTCTGCTCTTGGACCCATTCTGCTCTTAGACCATTCTGCTTAATGACTGGCCGCCATAAAGGCGGGAGTCTAATGATCAGAAACATTTAACCAATTAACTCGAAAGAATTTTTTGGCGCATCGAAATTTTGCTTTAGCGTTTTCAATGTCACCCAGTACGTTTTAATGTCACCCAGTATTTTTGCTACAGCTAAGATTTAACTGTTATTAGTCCTTCAGAGTAGATGTTAGACCTGTAAAACAGAAATGCGGAGATTTTAGGCTGAATCTTTTCGGTACGGTCAGAGAACGAGTATGGAAAACATCGAATCAGATTACGGAATGTTCGATTCGCCCATAAAAACGCCCAGTTCAAACGAATCTCAACATGAACTGGATCAGCGCCGTTCATTTCAATCCACGGAGGATCTTCATGATCGAGGAGGTGGTCTGCCCAACAATTTTGGTGGCCTCAATTCGATGCTGGGTTCTGAAACTATTTTCTCGACAAATTCTTTGGATGGTCTTGATCTCACTGACACAAATTCATTGGGCTTTGGAATCAGTAACAGTCGGCCAGGATCATCGATGAGGTCCAGGTTTCATTCCAATGATAGTGTGACGTCATGGGCTACAGAAATTAGAAGCGCATTGCATCAACTTGTCACGTTAGTCTGCTAAAAGATTTTTCTGCGCAATGGTCTTAGAGCAATTGTACTTTTTGGTTAAGACGTCATGCCCAACAGATGTGAAAGTTAAGACAGCGGCGTCAGAAATAGATGAGAAAAATATCCGAAAATAATAATGAGTCTTGTTAAAATCTTTGTCTACTCGTCTTTTAAAATCTACACTGACCTGAGATGACCAGTGTTCATTCATTTAGAAATCAAAATCTGTCTGGCGAGAATGGCGACGTGTTTGCTCTTACGAGTGCCATTGTGGGGGCTCTAGAATGTTTGCAAATGCAGCAGAGTCAGTTAGAGGAATCTAAGGCCGAACAGAAGACTCTCTTGAATCAGCTGGGAAGAGAAAAAAATTCACGCGAGGAGTTTGAATTGGTAAATAAAACTGAAAGTTCACTCACGGAGGTAGTCACAAAACCTTTCCATGGTTTCTCTTGTTTCCCTCCAAGAAAGACTTGATGCAGATACAGGAGGCTATGCAAAACGATATTGGACCTCTTTTCAGTTAAAGCTAAATTAAAGAATTAATTAATTGAAAATAAGTTGATGGTTCTAAAAAGACGTTGACGATCTCATTGAGACTTGCTGTACAGTTCTTCAAACTTTCCTTATCTTATAAATAAAAACGATTTAACTGTCGCTGTAGAGTTAATTTTGTTAAACTGGTTGAAAATAAGAACAAGGATATGATATTGTTTTTTTTTGTTCCGAGATGGCGAGAAAAAAAACTTCCAAAAAAATCTATCTATCTCTCTATCTATTGCGAGCTTCGCCATGCTCAAATGCGGGGCTTCTCCATGTTAAAGTTTTTCAAACTGTTATTTTTGCATGTTTAAGAACGCAATGCTTAGGAAATTTTTTTGATTTTCTGCAGCTTGAATTCAGTGTTTTTTTTCGTCAAGTTTTTGTTTACTCAAACCCAATAGTGGGATGCTGTCAGTATTAGACTAGGCGTTGTTACAAATTGGGCCTCCAAATACCCATTTTTTTTAGCTTACGAGATACGAAGATACTTGTGATTGTTTAGAAAATTTTCATAAAACTGCGAATTAAAAGTTTCCACAAAAATCGAAATTCTCAACCCTGTAGTTGGGTGCAGTCAGAGTACTTTCAGGCGTTGCAACTTGTGGCTCCAATTATGACTGCTCAAATCTTTTTAATTTCCGAGATATGACAGTTTTTAAGATTTTTTTCCAAAAAACTTTTAAGAAATTGTATATTAAAACTTGACAAAAGAAAAGTTGGAAATTCTCAACCCTAAAAGTGTGTGCTGTAAGAGTACTATCAGTAGTTTCAAATTTTGCCTCAAAATATGACTGCTCAAATCCTTTTAGTTTTCGAGATATGACGTTTGTTAAAGATTTTTTCAATTATTTTCAAATAACTTAAATAAACTTAATAAAAATTAAAATTATCAACTCAATAATGTGAAGTGCTGTCAGGGTACTATCAGGCGTTGTAAATCTCGCCTTGCATCCAAATATTACTGCTTAAATTGTTTTTTGTTTCAAGATATGACATTTTAATGATTTTTTCAGAAATTTTGAGAAAATTTAGATTCGAAAAATTCCACTAAGTTTGAAATTGCTAACCCTAAAGTAGGGTGCTGTCGAGGTACTCTCAGGTGTACCAAATCTTGTCTCAAAATATGGCTGCTCAAATCCTTTTAGTTTTCTAGATTTGTTTCCAATAACAGATGTCAAAAGAAATCTTAAAAGTCAAAAGCGATAATGGATTAACCCCTCTTTTTTACTGCTGCAATCATTTCGCAGTTTTTTAAATATATTTTATGTATAAGCAACTCCCATGTTCACTTATCTGTTTGAAGCACCGGAGGTGCTTTACATGCTAAGTTTTACTGGGAAAAAAACGAAACATTCATGGCTTATCCCTCTATAATAAGCTTGCTCGCTTGCTTTACTCGCTCAAAATTAGATTGAAACTAAAGTTCAAACGGGTTTTTCTCGACACTGGGACTTTTTTACGCTTGCGATTAGCGAGCGCTATCAAATCAGAATATTTTTTCGGGTTACCAACTAGTTTAACAGAATCACTTTAATCATCTTTCCTTGGCTTCACATCAAATCAAAATTCAGACGTGAATGCGCGCATTTGGCGATGAGGTAATGCGACTGCATACCAACACCAAGGTTAATGGTTCAAATCCGGGCAGTAGCTGTTTTTATAAACGAAAAATTGTCTGGGAGTCAAAAAACGTTTGCCGGGCTTCTGTTTGTAAGTTGTTTTTATAAATTCAAGGAGTGTTCTATACATTTCTTGCTTGTGCCTGTTTTTCTTGTGGGAACTGAAAGTTTTCGACACTTCTAGACGTTCGTGCCTGCTTGTTTTGTCGGCTTAAGTCACGCAGAAAAGAGTGTTTTTTTTTTAGCTTTTTGATAATTCTTTGTAAAGTTTCTAATGGTGCAGGTAATTTTGTTCCCGGAACTTTTCATCCTTGTTTGCAATTTTTTAATTTGTCAAAAAACGATTTTTTGAAGGCTTTTTTTCAATTTTCGATTTGTCTTGTCCTTTGCTTGTAATCATTGCCATTCATTTCTGTATCGCAAGTGGTGCGAAGCTCAGCTTCGCCTCTGTTGAAAATTTTTAATGTCGTCGGAATCAGGGCTGAAAGGGTTTTAATATGATAAATCACTCAATTTTTTTCGATGATTATTTGTGTACCTGATTTTGCATGGAAAACAAGAGATAACACTGAAACACACCCTAATATAAAGTTCTTCCGCGTTTCCAACGGTCGGAACAATGATCAATATTTGTGATTGCTTTTGTTCAGCATTTTTGAAGAAGGCAATTTGAAAAGGGCAACGAGCACGCGCCTGCTTTCCTTGCTAAGTGGCCTCAAACTCTCTGATTTCAATACCACTTCAATTGCATGTGTTGTGTTGTTTCAGAGGTCGGCCGTGTTGGAAGATGAGATCGAGGAGATGAAGCGCAAACAGCGGGAGGTGGGAGAAAAGGCGAGGAACGACAAGAGGAAGTTGGACTTGGAACTAATCAACTTCAAAGACACAGGTGTGTGAAGGGACTAAATCAGCTTCTGAAAACAATATGAGAGGAAATTTGTTAAAACAGGGAACATGGCTCTTCCCGAAATCGATCCCATCACCAAAAGAAGCCTGATTTAACAAAAGCACTTTTCGCACGAATTTATACCTTTTTGAGAATTTCGCTTAACCTTCAAAAAGTGCCCAAAGTTACTCGAAGTCTTCAAAATTGGTAGTTTTTCACAGTTTCTCAAACCAAAATGTTTTAGTTCTTCAGGAGAATTTTAAAAAAATCAAGGTTGTGCTGAAAATTGAAACTGCGCCTACTTCTTACTGGTTTGATTATTACGCTTGCAATTAGCAAGCGTTATCAAATCAGAACAAGGATAGCCGGTTACTGTGCAAGTAGCATAGAATGTTCCAACCAATGTCTTTAGAAAACTACGGTTCAGAAAGTTTTTTTTTCCAATTGAGTAGTTTTTTCGGGTTTTTGAAGTTCTTGGGTTTTTTGAAGTTTTGGGTTCCCAAAATGGAGCTAAAAAAAACTCCAACTAGTTTTACTTGCTTAAAATTAAGTTTTAGCGTCTTAAATTAGGCATGATCCAGCCGTTGAGCTGTGGTAAGCCTGCTCGCTTGCTTTTTTTGCTCGAATTATGACGAAAAATCAAAAATTTCAAACCGATTTTTTCGACACAGAAAATTTTTAATGTGGTTCAAATCACGACTGAAAGGGCTTTAATATGATACATCCTTCAACCCAGTTCGATAATTATTTGTGAGACCTGATGTTGCGTGGAAAGCTAAAACAGACCCGAATACAAAATTCCTCCCCATTTTTCAAATGGTCGGAACAATAAAGAATTTTTTCCGGAAAAACAATTAGTTTCTCCAGTGTCTATCAAAATCGCAGCATTTCTTTTTTGTGGTGAACAAAAGTTCTAACAGAATCACTGAATCATTTGTAGATACTGTCAACTAACTGAAATGTTTTGAGGCGGGCTGTTAGTTTAAGTATGTTAGCTTATGCTGGCTGTTTGTTTAAGTATAGGTTAGAAGTTTGTATTAAGAATCGATCGCTGAACTAATTCAGACTCTTTTATAGGTTGCGATTATTTTTTTAAATTTCTTTTTTCAGGAAAAGTCTTGAAATTTGTTCAGGCTCAAAATTACTTTTTCGCGGTTTGTCTTTTGATTTCTTTCAAATTTAAGTTAATTTATTTTTAAAAAAGGAAGGCAAACTCCACTATCGAACCGCGAAAGTTAAAGGTCGCGAAAAACGTGACTTACTTCTAGCTTCGAAAGTGGAATTTAATATTCAGATATCGCAGTGAAATAAAAATTTTCCAGTTTTTTTTAATTGGGTTAATTTTATCAACGAAGTGTCTATCATTTCTGGAATTTTTCTAGAAGTTCAAAGAGCTTTAAATGCGTCTATTTTTTCTTTGAAATTGGGAAGTTGAAAGGTTTCTTCAGCTTAGAGGTTTCGGGTTACGTCGCAGCGACTTAAATGCCTCCTATTGCGCAGTTTCAAGAACGAAAATTTTCTCGTGTGTGCATGTGCTTTGGGTGGGCCAACTTGAAAAAATTAGAATGTTCTGATGACTTAAATTTTTCTTAAGACATTTTTTGTTCTAATAAGCGTCCGCCCAAGTATTATCGGCTGAGCTACCGAGTCATAAATTTCAATGTAAAGCCAATGAACACTGTCTAATGTCTTTCTTGAAAGGCTTGCTTCAAAATGAACTTCATTCTAGGCAAACCTATGAAAATGGTTGTAGGTTTCTGAAACATTTTTCGATTAAGTGGCTCTCGTCCATTTATTGTCGGCTAGCTTGCCATGCTATGTTTGTGATGTATGTTCGCATCTGTGTATGCGTTGATTTAGTCTTGAGTGACTCTGTCTGAAGTTGGTTGTTTCAGTTTCTCGGCTGGAGAGTCAGAAGAAGGAAGTTGAGAAGGAAGTGGATGGTTGGAGGGAGCGATACACCAAAGTTAGTTCTCCTCAATTCAACATTCATTCCCAATACCCCTTTTGTTTTTCTGTCCAAATTTTACGAGTTTTTTTTGCCTAAGCCGAATAACGCTTCTTATGGACTATACTTTCCTAAATTTTTGAAAAATAACATTTTACAGATGAAGAACAGTTTTGTGGTTCTTGTAAAATTTTAATTTCGTCCTGAAGTCCCTTCGGCTTAAATCCCGTCGGTCTGTTGTCCTAGACCCGACTATCATGCATTTTTCTTTTCTGAACTACTAATTTTGTTAGTTTTTCAGGTGTTGCTTTAAAATGAAATGTAATTTTATTCATGGAAACTTTTAACGTTTGCGACTAAGTTGAGATCAACCCAACCACAAATTTGCGATGTGTTGCTATTAAAATGCTCAATTGTGTTTGACTTAAAAATCCAACATAGAACAGGGTTATCATCTTATCATCCTCCGGCCTAAACCGTTTTCACCTAAGACGTCTATTTGATGCCTTCATTCTAGAATGAAATGAGTTAGTATTGCAATGCAACTGCTGTATAATAACTGATTTGTAATATTAAAGTATGTTTTGTGGTCCTTTTGTGTGGGGGAGTTTGATGCCTTATGTCATGTCCCTTTGCCTGTTCAGTCGATGCAGAGATACATGGATGACCTGAACAGACTGAAGACGCAGCAGAACATGGAGCGAGAGAGCGTGGCTGAACGAGACATGAACATGTTAGTAGTGCAGCCAACTTCATTCATTATAACTTCAGTTAGTTATCATTTATTTACAAACATAAACACCATTCATCATTTCTAGTTGAAACGATACAGATTTGTATAAGCAGTGTATATAAATCTATATCGGTGTAGCTTAAATGATGGATGGTGTTTATGTTTATTATGATGTCTAAATTAGTTCATGTATCATCTTCTGGTTCCCAACGCTCGTATCATGTTTAATTGTTCATATCATGTTGCTGACGTCATCACGACCAGATGAAAAAGCATGATTATGAGGATGTGATCCATATCATGCGCTTTTTTGCCTCAGCTGAATACATGGTTGCTGCGGTTATAAAGTTCTGTCAACTTGCAAAGCTTAATAAGTTCTATTCTTTCCTGTTTTAGGATGAAGAAAATCAGAGGTCGTATAGCAGATGGTAGCAAAGGACCCTATGACTCATACGAAGCTAATTTTGTGCTGGGCAATCAGTACGACGAAGACGAGGATTTGAGCTCGAGTGCGGGAATGGTGAAGAGTTTCAGAATGAATTCAGAGTCGAATAGCCAGCTGAATGATATTCGTGGATCAGTGATAAGTATCAATTCCGTAACCAGTGAAGTGTTCAAAGAAGGAGCCACCATGAGGATGCAATATGGAGATGATGGGGGGGCTGAGCTGGGCGGAGGAGAGTCCAATGAAAACGACGGTACTTCTACTCCCTGTTTTGGAGACAACTCTGGTAAGCATGATGGCTGTAAATATTTGAAGTTTGTTTTAGGCGCTAATTTTAAAAAATGTCGTTTTGGTTTACTATTTTAGAGAAATTTTTAGAAAAAAATTTGTTTACATATTTTTTCGTCATAACTATCAACTAACTGGCAAAACTCAATTTCGATGAGCTTTCAGAGTTCTCGTGTTTTCGGACTTAGAAGTTGATCGGACCATAAAACTAACACGGTCCCTATCTAAATGTATGCTTCTAAAATGTTTTTTTTTGCTTCGGTGAAGGTAAAGCATCAAATAAATTAGGGCAATTGAGGCAGGTTATTTATTTTTGAGAAAAAAGTCTCGAAAACGATGAAGAGGCGTCCATTGATTTATTTAATTGCTAAATTTGCTCAGAGGTAGCGAGATTTTGATCCCTCTGTCACACTTGTACCAGTGTTTTGAGCATTTTCATAAGATTTTTAAAGATATGCATTGTCTGGCTTTTTTCGCTCTTTTAATTTATTAATAATTCGTGAAATGGTTTTAACCATGCTGTATGTTATGTTCTTTTTTGATTCTTTTTCAATAGTGATCTTTGAATTGCTAAATTTGAGAAACTGTTTAAATTTCCACAGCGTAAGCGTCCGTGACCATAAACCAAATACTCTCCATAATTTGCCGATGTGACCGAGAGTAAAATCAGTGGTGTGCGCAACAAGGTTTCTAGGGGGGAGGAAAACAATTGTGGACCTTTTATGCAGGTTGGCCAATTTAATTTCAACAATGAATACAGAAATTTAAAAAAGTGCAATTCTGATTGCTTAAAAAAAATAAGACTTCAAAATTGAGTTTGAGCAACCATTGAGTTACTAAATGATGCCATATTGTTTTGCTTGTATATTTTTGAGTCTTTC
The DNA here is from genome assembly GCF_963678635.1 of Symsagittifera roscoffensis. NCBI lineage: Eukaryota > Metazoa > Xenacoelomorpha > Acoela > Convolutidae > Symsagittifera > Symsagittifera roscoffensis. Next base: position 1,560,798 of record NC_087064.1, read on the forward strand.
CTTTTCATTTTACCGTCCAAATTTGGTCTAGCGGGAGTCTTTTTAACCTAACTAGATGTAGATATAACGATATAAAGGAATGAATATAACGATATAAAGATTTGATGTTAACTAAAGTCAGCACAGCATGCTAATTCCTGCCGGTTGTATTGTCAACAAAGGCTCTAATCTGAGCAAACAAGTCGAGTTGAAGCACAGCGTCTTTAATATAGAAACAAATGCAGCAATAAACATTGAAAAGTTGACGTTTTAAGCAACATATGAACATAAATTAGTTCATATGTTTTCAAGGGACTTTTTTTATTTGAAAAAGTAATAGCTATTTGATCATTCAAATTAGCACAGGAGCAATATGTCGGAAACTGTTTGAGCTAAAAACAGAAAAGAGTGAATGAGGAAACAGTAATATAATTCTGGTGGCTGTAATGCAAGTTAGCAATTGCTACTTACGCGAAGTAATCATTTTTCATCTGAGTTGTTGTATCTGTTAGGTTGAACATACTTACCTGGCGCCGACCGTCCTCTGATCAAGCAGAGAGGTGGTCCAGGGCGAGGCCTCTGCATTGCACTGCGCGGAGGTTGACCCTTGCGATTTCTCCAAGTGAGAAACTCGGACGCACAATTTATTAGTGTAGGGACTGCGTACGCGCTATCCCTGATAATCATGAACTGATTGTTTCGATCTTAACACTTGACCTGTGAGTTTTTACTAGCATGATTGTTTTGCAGGAACCCCTCAACGTCAACACTCGCCACCACCACAGCGCTTCAAAAAGACTTCAATTTTCCAATCAGAGGTGAAGCAAGCCACTAGTCCTGCTTACAATGATGGCGGGGGAAGACCGACTAGTATGGATCTGTCAATGACAGTCTCAATGAACGATGTGAACCGAGTGAGTGTTGACCAATCACTCAGTGGCGACGACAGAGAACGCACTGTGTCGGTGCAGTCCTTCGAGGCTAACAACGAGCCTCTGTTCCATGAGTTCCAGAATATGAATCAGAACTTGACGCCATCTGCCGCCCATTCCTCCTCCTCCCAAGATATTCTGTGTGAGTCTATCTGGCTTTGACTGGTTGTGAGTCTAACTATCTGGCATCTCATCTCTTCAACGGTCCCCCCACTCACCCACCCCCTCTAATGGAAAGGAAAAATTAATTACTAGGTTCAATCGTCGAGTGTGCTTAACAGTTGATTTTATCCTCGATTAAGAATCATTACTAGGTGCCATGGGTTAGACCATTGAAGAAGTCACCTAGACAAGCAGAGACTGTGTTTAACAAGATGATTCTGTAATCTTTTTTGAGCATGAAAGCTTGTTCACTGTCTCCTGAAGTCTTTACAACATATCAGTTTATTTTCGGGTATATAGCATGGAATGATTTTAAAGCCTTTCATGTTTGTTTTTGCTTTCAAAACCCTGTGTACGTGTAAATTGTATCGTACAAAAAATATTTGAGCTGTCGTAAATTGAGTTGGACCCAATGCTTGATTTATAGCTGGAGGCATGCATCTTTTTGTTTCTGATATATTGGTGCAATTTGATAGGCAGCGCGGCAGCTTCTAACTGGTCGTCTCGCCACGACATGAATTCTATTAAGTTCAACGACATGATTAACGACGGCAATCTTGACGAAAGCTTTGAAAACTGGAATTACGAAGAGGACGAAAACGAAAATGCATTGCAGAGGGCTCAGAAAGATGTGCTCGCATTTCAAGCACAGGGCTCGAATGTGAGTCATGCCTCCAGATTGCATCCGAAGTTTCTGGAGGACCAGGCGGCGGCTGAAAAGGTCGAAGACAGCGGGGGGCAATCGGGGTCAAATTTAGTGCCTTTGCAGCTACAGGGTAGGGTTGCAATGTTAGCTGTTGCTGTGGTCTTGTTGTGTCTTAAGTGTGGACCTCAAACGAACACCCTCTCATCTTTTCCCCTTTCTTAATCATAGTGTTTCATAAAACTGCAAATGTTTCTTCTTTCTTCCTTTCTCTCTCTTTCTCGCTAGTTTGTGTGAATCTGTGGCAGGTAGGATAAAAAACGTTTTGAGATGTCGGGGTTATGGTTTCTCTTCTATCTAACTTTCGGTTTTCAACTCTTTATTTTTGAGTGTTTCTTGTTTCTCGGACCAAATTGTCTTTCTTGGTTTCTCTTTTCGAACTAATTAGCTCAATATTTCTGACTGAAAATGCCTCTCCTCTCGCTTGTCTCCAAACTGTAATTGACATGTCATTTTTCCCTTATTAATTTTGGGATTTACTTTCAGGCATGAACGAGGAAGTTCAGCAGCTTCTGGAGGAAAATTCAAGACTACAAGAGACTAAGTCAGTTAATCCTGTTTTCCCCCTCAGATAGAGCAGCGGAACTCAAATTGAATAATATTGTTTTTTAAGGAATGCCCTGAACATCGTTAAGGATGACCTGATTGCCAAAGTAGATCAGCTTACTAAGTAAGTTCCATTTCGTTTCCACGTCAGAGTCTGTTCGTCTGTTTGTAATAATTATTTTAATTCGTCTTGTGTAGTGAGCAGGAGTTTATGAAAGAGGAAGCAGAGTCGCTGTTGAAGGCACGTGACGAGCTACAGGAGCGTCTAAGACACATGGATGCAGAAGCTAAGAGGTCAGATCAATACAAACCCCATAAACTGATTCGAAACACTGTCGTTGGTTGAAGAAATTGTTTTTTTTTTAACTGTTACATAATCATATAAAGAGTTTTTACTGCATACAAATAGCTAACACAGCAAGAGGATTAGCAATCATAGCGGTTTCTGTGTACCAACTTTTCTTGAGTTAAGTGAAATAGTTGCAAGTTTTGTATTTTTGCACGCGTTCAGTAGTTATCAAATTGGGCACTACACTGTTTTTCCGGTTAACAAACTGTAAAAGGCAAACGATGTCTTGATAAATTTTTTTGTAAAAGTTTGATGGAACAGTTAACTCTAATTTTTTTTCGGCTCTAAAGGCCTGCGCCCAAATGGATTATTAGTTCGGCTTACATGCAGCTTCATTACACTAGCTTGTGAGCGTTGGTGTATTATTACCAAGCTTCTTTTTTTCTAAACTAACTCGCAAATAGAAGTGTTGATTAAAAGTGTTAGCTTATTTGGTGGCACTTTTGCTATAATCACGATCTGCAGCATTGGAAATTTCATTGCATCTGTTTTCTGCTTCATTTAAGGCTAGTTTTTGCGGTTAATTAAGCGTCTGTGGCTGAGTGGTTATTGTATGAGACTCATATTTTCTAGGTCGATGTAGGTCGCAGATTTAATCTGAGACCCACCCGAATTCTTTATAATTCGAGGCTTATTTCTACTTTTGCTAGTTTGCACTTTATAGAGCTGATTTTGGTCATGTTCTTGTTATTCTTTGCTGTGTAAACTTTGTACTCACTAAATTTAGCGCTGAGGGTTTTTTTTAAAGTTTTTTAGTTTTTTTTCTGGCTCAACGGGTGTCTGCTCAATAGTTGTCGGCTTTAGTACCGCTTTGTTTTTATGCAAAAGCCACTTTCAATTTTTTCATTTGTCATGTTTTTAAACGAATTCTGTACACGAAAAAAGTTATGAACGTTTTGGTAGATATTTTCTCGTCATTTTCAAAAAAATTTCGACTGCGGCTTTAGCCTCAATTTCTGTCTGCTAGTTTGTCATGCTATGCTTGTGTGGTATCGCAAATGGTGCGAAGCTCTGCCTAGCCTCTGTGAGTTATTTTTGGCTTAAAAGTGAAATTTCTTTGAAGCAAAAAATCTGTATCTACAGTAAAATAACACGTGACGTGACGACACAATGGCTTACTGGCAGAACGATTTTTGTTTGAAGTTTTCATTACTTCTCTATCCTATAAGCCTTGAGTGTTCCGCAGAAAATAGAGGTTTGTTTGCAGATTCGAGTCCTTAATTTTATAAGTAAATTCTTAACATTATGTTTATGTTAAAAATGAAAAACCTAATTTTAAAAATGAAAACCGTTTGTAATTTGAAAGCAGTATGAGTTTTTGCAAAGGTTGAACTTGGAGCTTGAGAAGACAGCACGTGAGTCGGAGCGAACTGGTAGTGCTGCTTCAGTTTCATTGGCTGACGAAATGAACTCGAGTGTGAACATATCAAACGAGAAAAAGTTCACGAGACGAGAAGTGTCCACTCTTTTGATGGAGAGAAACATGTACAAAGAGAGGTAGTGTATCCTTTAATAGCAATTTCAAGGTCATTCCAGTAATGATTATGTGTAGCCCTGATCAATGAGCTCAGATGATGGTTCAAAGGGGTCTAGGACAACAAGCCGACGGGACTTCAAGCCGAAGGGACTTCAGGCCGAAATTTAAACTTTACATGCACCGCAAATTACTTTTTTTAAATCTGTAAAACGTTGCTTTGAAAAATTTTAGGCAAGTTAAGACCAGAATAAGCGTTATTCATGTCATAAATCACTTAGGATTGGCATCCGTTAAGAATATCAGCCGGTTTTGAAATGCATAAATTATAAACAAGAAAATTACCTTCAACTGTGTTGTATTTTTCAACTTTCCTAAACACCATTTGGAGGCTTAAATTTCATGAAAACGCCAATAACTACTGAAGAAAGATCACGAAATTGAGTAATTATTCAAAAACGTTTCCAAATAAATCATATTTCATGACTTGATGAGAAAACTTTCGGCTTGAAGTCCCTTATTTTACGATTCGGCTTGAAGTCCCGTCGGCTTGATGTCCGGCACCCGTTTCAAAGATGCTATATTGGTGCTTTTACGCGAGAATGAACGGTCCGTGTGTTTAGCGACTTGCATGCGTGCCGCTTAGCATGCGGAATTTAGATTATTACTCACTTTGATGCGGCACGCATCGGTTTGAGTTTTAGTTGCATTTGTGACGAAACAATCTCAAATCTAATTGGGCTAATCGCCACATGCTAAGCGACACGCATGCTAGTAGGGCTGTCCCCAATTGTTCCTATATAATTGTACGGCACTGTTTATTACTTGCTAGGTATCTGGAACTGCAGGAGACAGTGAGATGGATGGGCATGATGCAAGCAGAGAGATCCAAACACCCAGACCTGAACGGAACAACCGCCGGGGGAGCATTCAACTCTGCAGCAGACCAGAGGAAGGTGCCGAACTCCGGAGGCATCTGGAAGCTGTTAGTTCAAGATGAAACTTATAGTCAAATGAATGAATTGAGATCAGTAAAAGTTTTAACCCAAACTTCATGAATAAGCACCATTTGCAAAAAAAAACTGTTTGGAATTATCAATGCAGTGTAATTTTGAAAACCTTTTCTACAGTTTGCTTCTAAAAGTGACAGTAATCCTCAGCTCGAATATTTAAACTTGACCCGTTAGTGATGCCTTGTGTTGTTGTTGACTGGGATTGAACTTCTTCACTTATTATAGTACACATTCATCACAGTCTTCAGTCAAAATTTGTCACTTTGGCTCAAGTTAAGAAATCTCGTTTAAGTGTGTGAAATGATTTCAATTTGAGTTTGTTTTCAGCTTTTCGGGAATATTCGGCAGCTCCTCTTCGGGCCAGAACACGCCAGCCCCTACAAAGAAGCTATCCACTGCAGGAGTGTCTGCTCTCAAGTTTGACGACAGCGCTCCTACAGTCTTTACTGCTGTGAGAGCTACGAGGTCAAAGAGCACGGCCAACAAGTAATTAACCTCATTACTCTCTGTACAAAATTTATCTTTCTAAAGGAAAGGCGCAGTACAATGGCGTAGGGTGGATTTGTTTACAGTCAAGCTTGGCACGTAAAAAAACGCACAGGTGTCAAGTTCTTGAAGAGTTTTGCTTTGCAATGATAATTTTTGAAACACGCTGTGCTACTTGCGCAGCAGCCGGCTACTCCTGGTAATGTTAACTCAAGGGAGCTGGCGAGAATTGTGTTATTTCACGAGTTCACATTTTTTGCCGTCCAACTAGCATAAATAGTGCTCATTTTGGTGGCACTTTTGCTGTATAACGTTGACTGTTTAATAGCATGTGTTTTTCCGCCTTATTGGTGACTGGTCTTTTGAATAATTCAAGAGAATTTAACGCAGATGCGAGGAAGTGACTCCCCATATAAAATTGCGGGTCTGATTCCGGCACATGGCTATGGTTTTTTTACCCGTGATCTTTTTTCGTAAAGTTATTAGGGTTTAAAGATTGCCATTTTGACCAATTTGGGACAATTAACAATTTTCAAATTTTAGAAATATTCTGGAAATCCAATTAATAGTTTTTGAAGGTTATTACAATACAATGCTTGTGTTATGAAATATTTGGAGTCCCTGAGATCATAACTACAGCAATATTTTTCAATACTGTATTTTGAAATTAATGAATTTTTATTTGTCTTTTCCGTATAGTTTCAAAGGCGGAAATGGCAAGTTATAAACTAGGCTTGTTTGTATCATCCAAATATTGAAATTGATTGGAGTTATTGTTCCGACTTTCGATACGAAAGTAACGGAATATTTGTGCTCGGGGTAAGTTTTTTTTCTTCAGACAAATGTCGACTTTTTAACTAGCCATTTTTGACGGAATTTTTTTTTATCATTCGAAAGCCATTGTTGTCTTGAACTTAAATTTGAAAAGATATTTCACCTGTGATCATTTTTCGTAAAGTTATGAGCGTTTAAAGATTGCCATTTTGACCAATTTGGGACAATTAACGCGCGATATAATTCGCGCTATTAACGCGTAAGCGGAGATTTAATCCGTCTTATAAATTGTTCCAAATCGGTTGAACGAAGCTTATATTGGCCATAATTGATTTTTTACAAGGAACGAAATCTCTCTTTTTGTACTTTATATGGCGTGTGGGGGATGATTTTCATAAAAAATTTCAAATTTTGGAAAAAAAAAATTTCATTTTATTTTATTTCATTTAATTTTTTATGTTATTACTGCTGCTCCATAAACCTTAAAAGGCAGTCGGAACATTCAGGGCTTCGCCCTGATTCGAGCAGTCTTGTTATTATATATGACAATGAACAAAGCGAAGACACTTCATTAGGTCATGTAGCTTTTGAAGTGTCAGTAAATGGAGTAAAAGAACTTGCGAAGGTGTGGTTTTTAGTTTTTTGCAAAGGTTTGATTTTTTTTGCTTGAAATTAGATCTCTTTTCTGTCAATTCAGTTTTATTTGCTAAAAAATAGTGAAATACACTCTTCAATTATGAAAGTGCAAAGGCTGCCAAAAATGTGAATGAATTTAGGTTTGTAACTAGTGTTCAATTGTTTTTCACTCTTTGACTTTTGATTTTTTTTCAAGTTCAGTTCTTTTCGTTACTTAGAAGGAAGCCAAACTCCACTTTCGAACAGCAAACTCCAACATCGAACAGCAGGTCATCAAAAACGTGATTGACTTCTAGTTTCGAAAGTGGAATTTAATGTTGATTTTCCAGCGAAATAAAATTTTATTTTTTGATCCAGTTTTTTCAAATTGGATTAATTTTATCAAAAAATGCCAATCATAAATGATCTAGAACTTCAGTAGAGCTTTAAATTCATCGAAATTTGGAAGGAATTTCCGAGCGCTCCTCGAATACTATAAAGATCTTATTTTTGACAATTTTTTTGCGCCACAGGCAATTTGTTTTTTAAAAAACGGGAAAACGTCCTTTTTAGGCACTTTTGAACATTTTTTGACAAAAAATCCGTTATTTTCGGTGCGCGCCCCCCTTCAAAATTAGAATATATAGGCGCCAAAAGCGCCTTCATAAAAATTTTGGTTGTTCGGTGATATTGGATATCATAAAATAATACCAAAAGGGACCCTTTGGTTGGTGAGGGGGAAGGGTCCCTGAGGGTAGGCGTCCTCCCGTCATCCTAAATCCACCGTCATCCTAAATCCACCATCGGTGTAGCTTAAATGATGGATGGTGTTTATGTTTATTATGATGTCTAAATTAGTTCATGTATCATCTTCTGGTTCCCAACGCTCGTATCATGTTTAATTGTTCATATCATGTTGCTGACGTGATCACGACCAGATGAAAAAGCATGATTATGAGGATGTGATCCATATCATGCGCTTTTTTGCCTCAGCTGAATACATGGTTGCTACGGTTATAAAGTTCTGTCAACTTGCAAAGCTTAATAAGTTCTATTCTTTCCTGTTTTAGGATGAAGAAAATCAGAGGTCGTATAGCAGATGGTAGCAAAGGACCCTATGACTCATACGAAGCTAATTTTGTGCTGGGCAATCAGTACGACGAAGACGAGGATTTGAGCTCGAGTGCGGGAATGGTGAAGAGTTTCAGAGTGAATTCAGAGTCGAATAGCCAGCTGAATGATATTCGTGGATCAGTGATAAGTATCAATTCCGTAACCAGTGAAGTGTTCAAAGAAGGAGCCACTATGAGGATGCAATATGGAGATGATGGGGCTGAGCTGGGCGGAGGAGAGTCCAATGAAAATGACGGTACTTCTACTCCCTGTTTTGGAGACAATTCTGGTAAGCATGATGGCTGTAAATATTTCAAGGTCGTTTTAGGCGCTAATTTTAAAAAATGTCGTTTTGGTTTACTATTTTAGAGAAATTTTTAGAAAAAAATTTGTTTACATATTTTTTCGTCATAACTATCAACTAACTGGCAAAACTCAATTTCGATGAGCTTTCAGAGTTCTCGTGTTTTCGGACTTAGAAGTTGATCGGACCATAAAACTAACACGGTCCCTATCTAAATGTATGCTTCTAAAATGTTTTTTTTTGCTTCGGTGAAGGTAAAGCATCAAATAAATTAGGGCAATTGAGGCAGGTTATTTATTTTTGAGAAAAAAGTCTCGAAAACGATGAAGAGGCGTCCATTGATTTATTTAATTGCTAAATTTGCTCAGAGGTAGCGAGATTTTGATCCCTCTGTCACACTTGTACCAGTGTTTTGAGCATTTTCATAAGATTTTTAAAGATATGCATTGACTGGCTTTTTTCGCTCTTTTAATTTATTAATAATTCGTGAAATGGTTTTAACCATGCTGTATGTTATGTTCTTTTTTGATTCTTTTTCAATAGTGATCTTTGAATTGCTAAATTTGAGAAACTGTATAAATTTCCACAGCGTAAGCGTCCGTGTCCATAAACCAAATACTCTCCATAATTTGCCGATGTGACCGAGAGCGTTACCATTATAGTAAAATCAGTGGTGTGCGCAACAAGGTTTCTAGGGGGGAGGAAAACAATTGTCGACTTTTTATGCAGGTTGGCCAATTTAATTTCAACAATGAATACAGAAATTTAAAAAAGTGCAATTCTGATTGCTTAAAAAAATAAGACTTCAAAATTGAGTTTGAGCAACCATTGAGTTACTAAATGATGCCATATTGTTTTGCTTGTATATTTTTGAGTCTTTCCTTTTCATTTTACCGTCCAAATTTGGTCTAGCGGGAGTCTTTTTAACCTAACTAGATGTAGATATAACGATATAAAGGAATGAATATAACGATATAAAGATTTGATGTTAACTAAAGTCAGCACAGCATGCTAATTCCTGCCGGTTGTATTGTCAACAAAGGCTCTAATCTGAGCAAACAAGTCGAGTTGAACCACAGCGTCTTTAATATAGAAACAAATGCAGCAATAAACATTGAAAAGTTGACGTTTTAAGCAACATATGAACATAAATAAGTTCATATGTTTTCAAGGGACTTTTTTTTATTTGAAAAAATTATCGCTATTTGATCATTCAAATTATCACAGCAGCAATATGTCGGAAACTGTTTGAGCTAAAAACAGAAAAGAGTGAATGAGGAAACAGTAATATAATTCTGGTGGCTGTAATGCAAGTTAGCAATTGCTATTTACGCGAAGTAATCATTTTTCATCTGAGATGTTGTATCTGTTCGGTTGAACATACTTACCTGGCGCCGACCGTCCTCTGATCAAGCAGAGAGGTGGTCCAGGGCGAGGCCTCTGCATTGCACTGCGCGGAGGTTGACCCTTGCGATTTCTCCAAGTGAGAAACTCGGACGCACAATTTATTAGTGTAGGGACTGCGTACGCGCTATCCCTGATAATCATGAACTGATTCTTTCGATCTTAACACTTGACCTGTGAGTTTTTACTAGCATGATTGTTTTGCAGGAACCCCTCAACGTCAACACTCGCCACCACCACAGCGCTTCAAAAAGACTTCAATTTTCCAATCAGAGGTGAAGCAAGCCACTAGTCCTGCTTACAATGATGGCGGAGGAAGACCGACTAGTATGGATCTGTCAATGACAGTCTCAATGAACGATGTGAACCGAGTGAGTGTTGACCAATCACTCAGTGGCGACGACAGAGAACGCACTGTGTCGGTGCAGTCCTTCGAGGCTAACAACGAGCCTCTGTTCCATGAGTTCCAGAATATGAATCAGAACTTGACGCCATCTGCCGCCCATTCCTCCTCCTCCCAAGATATTCTGAGTGAGTCTATCTGGCTTTGACTGGTTGTGAGTCTAACTATCTGGCATCTCATCTCTTCAACGGTCCCCCCACTCACCCACCCCCTCTAATGGAAAGGAAAAATTAATTACTAGGTTCAATCGTCGAGTGTGCTTAACAGTTGATTTTATCCTAGATTAAGAATCATTACTAGGTGCCATGGGTTAGACCATTGAAGAAGTCACCTAGACAAGCAGAGACTGTGTTTAACAAGATGATTCTGTGATCTTTTTTGAGCATGAAAGCTTGTTCACTGTCTCCTGAAGTCTTTACAACATATCAGTTTATTTTCGGGTATATAGCATGGAATGATTTTAAAGCCTTTCATGTTTGTTTTTGCTTTCAAAACCCTGTGTACGTGTAAATTGTATCGTACAAAAAATATTTGAGCTGTCGTAAATTGAGTTGGACCCAATGCTTGATTTATAGCTGGAGGCATGCATCTTTTTGTTTCTGATATATTGGTGCAATTTGATAGGCAGCGCGGCAGCTTCTAACTGGTCGTCTCGCCACGACATGAATTCTATTAAGTTCAACGACATGATTAACGACGGCAATCTTGACGAAAGCTTTGAAAACTGGAATTACGAAGAGGACGAAAACGAAAATGCATTGCAGAGGGCTCAGAAAGATGTGCTCGCATTTCAAGCACAGGACTCGAATATGAGTCATGCCTCCAGATTGCATCCGAAGTTTCTGGAGGACCAGGCGGCGGCTGAAAAGGTCGAAGATAGCGGGGGGCAATCGGGGTCAAATTTAGTGCCTTTGCAGCTACAGGGTAGGGTTGCAATGTTAGCTGTTGCTGTGGTCTTGTTGTGTCTTAAGTGTGGACCTTAAACGAACACCCTCTCATCTTTTCCCCATTCTTAATCATAGTGTTTCATAAAACTGCAACTGTTTCTTCTTTCTTCCTTTCTCTCTCTTTCTCGCTAGTTTGTGTGAATCTGTGGCAGGTAGGATAAAAAACGTTTTGAGATGTCGGGGTTATGGTTTCTCTTCTATCTAACTTTCGGTTTTCAACTCTTTATTTTTGAGTGTTTCTTGTTTCTCGGACCAAATTGTCTTTCTTGGTTTCTCTTTTCGAACTAATTAGCTCAATATTTCTGACTGAAAATGCCTCTCCTCTCGCTTGTCTCGAAACTGTAATTGACATGTCATTTTTCCCTTATTAATTTTGGGATTTACTTTCAGGCATGAACGAGGAAGTTCAGCAGCTTCTGGAGGAAAATTCAAGACTACAAGAGACTAAGTCAGTTAATCCTGTTTTCCCCCTCAGATAGAGCAGCGGAACTCAAATTGAATAATATTGTTTTTTAAGGAATGCCCTGAACATCGTTAAGGATGACCTGATTGCCAAAGTAGATCAGCTTACTAAGTAAGTTCCATTTCGTTTCCACGTCAGAGTCTGTTCGTCTGTTTGTAATAATTATTTTAATTCGTCTTGTGTAGTGAGCAGGAGTTTATGAAAGAGGAAGCAGAGTCGCTGTTGAAGGCACGTGACGAGCTACAGGAGCGTCTAAGACACATGGATGCAGAAGCTAAGAGGTCAGATCAATACAAACCCCATAAACTGATTCGGAACACTGTCGTTGGTTGAAGAAATTGTTTTTTTTTAACTGTTACATAATCATATAAAGAGTTTTTAGTGCATACAAATAGCTACAAAGCAAGAGGATTAGCAATCATAGCGGTTTCTGTGTACCAATTTTTCTTGAGTTATGTGAAATAGCTGCAAGTTTCGTATTTTTGCACGCGTTTGGTAGTTATCAAATAGTAGTTACTGTTTTTCCGGTTAACAAACTGTAAAAGGCAAACGACGGCTTGATAAATTTTTTTGTAAAACTTTGATAGAACAGTTAACTCTATTTTTTTCGGCTCTAAAGGCCTGCGCCCAAATGGATTATTAGTTCGGTTTACATACAGCTTCATTGCACTAGCTTGTGAGCGTTGGTGTATTATTACGAAGCTTCTTTTTTTTCTAAACTAACTCGCAAATAGAAGTGTTGATTAAAAGTGTTCGCTTATTTGGTGGCACTTTTGCTATAATCACGATCTGCAGCATTGGGAATTTCATTGCATCTGTTTTCTGCTTCAGTCAAGGCTAGTTTTTGCGGTTAATTAAGCGTCTGTGGCTGAATGGTTATTGTATGAGACTCATATTTTCTAGGTCGATGTAGGTCGCAGATTTAATCTGAGACCCACCCGAATTCTTTCTAATTCGAGGCTTATTTCTACTTTTGCTAGTTTGCACTTTATAGAGCTGATTTTGGGCATGTTCTTGTTATTCTTTGCTGTGTAAACTTTGTACTCACTGTAAATTTAGCGCTGAGGGTTTTTTTTAAAAAGTTTTTTAGTTTTTTTTCTGGATCAACGGGTGTCTGCTCAATAGTTGTCGGCTTTAGTACCGCTTTGTTTTTATGCAAAAGCCACTTTCAATTTTTTCATTTGTCATGTTTTTAAGCGAATTCTGTACACGAAAAAGTTATGAACGTTTTGGTAGATATTTTCTCGTCATTTTCAAAAAAATTTCGACTGCGGCGTTAGCCTCAATTTCTGTCTGCTTGTCATGCCATGCTTGTGTGGTATCGCAAATGGTGCGAAGCTCTGCTTCGCCTCATTGAGTTATTTTTGGCTTAAAAATGAAATTTCTTTGAAGCAAAAAATCTGTATCTACTGTAACATAACACGTGACGTGACGAACAATGGCTTACTGGCAGTACCATTTTTGTTTGAAGTTTTCATTACTTCTCTATCATATAAACCTTTAGTGTTCCGCAGAAAATAGAGGTTTGTTTGCAGATTCGACCTTAATTTTATAAGTAAATTCTTAACGTTTTGTTCATGTTAAAAATGAAAAACCTAATGAAAACCTAATGAAAGGTAATTTGAAAGCAGTATGAGTTTTTGCAAAGGTTGAACTTGGAGCTTGAGAAGACAGCACGTGAGTCGGAGCGGACTGGTAGTGCTGCTTCAGTTTCATTGGCTGACGAAATGAACTCGAGTGTGAGCATATCAAACGAGAAAAAGTTCACGAGACGAGAAGTGTCCACTCTTTTGATGGAGAGAAACATGTACAAAGAGAGGTAGTGTATCCTTTAATAGCAATTTCAAGGTCATTCCAGTAATGATTATGTGTAGCCCTGATCAATGAGCTCAGATGATGGTTCAAAGGGGTCTAGGACAACAAGCCGACGGGACTTCAAGCCGAAGGGACTTCAGGCCGAAGGGACTTCAGGCCGAAATTTAAACTTTACATGCACCTCAAATTACTTTTTTTAAATCTGTAAAACGTTGCTTTGAAAAATTTTAGGCAAGTTAAGACCAGAATAAGCGTTATTCATGTCATAAATCACTTAGGATTGGCATCCGTTAAAAATATCAGCCGGTTTTGAAATGCATAAATTATAAACAAGAAAATTACCTTCAACTGTGTTGTATTTTTCAACTTTCCTAAACACCATTTGGAGGCTTAAATTTCATGAAAACGCCAATAACTACTGAAGAAAGATCACGAAATTGAGTAATTATTCAAAAACGTTTCCAAATAAATCATATTTCATGACTTGATGAGAAAACTTTCGGCTTGAAGTCCCTTATTTTACGATTCGGCTTGAAGTCCCGTCGGCTTGATGTCCGGCACCCGTTTCAAAGATGCTATATTGGTGCTTTTACGCGAGAATGAACGGTCCGTGTGTTTAGCGACTTGCATGCGTGCCGCTTAGCATGCGGAATTTAGATTATTACTCACTTTGATGCGGCACGCATCGGTTTGAGTTTTAGTTGCATTTGTGACGAAACAATCTCAAATCTAATTGGGCTAATCGCCACATGCTAAGCGACACTCATGCTAGTAGGGCGGTCCTCAATTGTTGCTACATAATTGTACGGCACTGTTTATTACTTGCTAGGTATCTGGAACTGCAGGAGACAGTGAGATGGATGGGCATGATGCAAGCAGAGAGATCCAAACACCCAGACCTGAACGGAACAACCGCCGGGGGAGCATTCAACTCTGCAGCAGACCAGAGGAAGGTGCCGAACTCCGGAGGCATCTGGAAGCTGTTAGTTCAAGATGAAACTTATAGTCAAATGAATGAATTGAGATCAGTAAAAGTTTTAACCCAAACTTCATGAATAAGCACCATTTGCAAAAAAAACTGTTTGGAATTATCAATGCAGTGTAATTTTGAAAACCTTTTCTACAGTTTGCTTCTAAAAGTGACAGTAATCCTCAGCTCGAATATTTAAACTTGACCCGTAAGTGATGCCTTGTGTTGTTGTTGACTGGGATTGAACTTCTTCACTTATTATAGTACACATTCATCACAGTCTTCAGTCAAAATTTGTCACTTTGGCTCAAGTTAAGAAATCTCGTTTAAGTGTGTGAAATGATTTCAATTTGAGTTTGTTTTCAGCTTTTCGGGAATATTCGGCAGCTCCTCTTCGGGCCAGAACACGCCAGCCCCTACAAAGAAGCTATCCACTGCAGGAGTGTCTGCTCTCAAGTTTGACGACAGCGCTCCTACAGTCTTCACAGCTGTGAGAGCTACGAGGTCAAAGAGCACGGCCAACAAGTAATTAATCTCATTACTCTCTGTACAAAATTTATCTTTCTAAAGGAAAGGCGCAGTACAATGGCGTAGGGTGGATTTGTTTACAGTCAAGCTTGGCACGTAAAAAAACGCACAGGTGTCAAGTTCTTGAAGAGTTTTGCTTTGCAATGATAATTTTTGAAACACGCTGTGCTACTTGCGCAGCAGCCGGCTACTCCTGGTAATGTTAACTCAAGGGAGCTGGCGAGAATTGTGTTATTTCACGAGTTCACCTTTTTTGCCGTCCAACTAGCATAAATAGTGCTCATTTTGGTGGCACTTTTGCTGTATAACGTTGACTGTTTAATAGCATGTGTTTTTCCGCCTTATTGGTGACTGGTCTTTTGAATAATTCAAGAGAATTTAACGCAGATGCGAGGAAGTGACTCCCCATATAAAATTGCGGGTCTGATTCCGGCACATGGCTATGGTTTTTTTACCCGTGATCTTTTTTCGTAAAGTTATTAGGGTTTAAAGATTGCCATTTTGACCAATTTGGGACAATTAACAATTTTCAAATTTTAGAAATATTCTGGAAATCCAATTAATAGTTTTTGAAGGTTATTACAATACAATGCTTGTGTTATGAAATATTTGGAGTCCCTGAGATCATAACTACAGCAATATTTTTCAATACTGTATTTTGAAATTAATGAATTTTTATTTGTCTTTTCCGTATAGTTTCAAAGGCGGAAATGGCAAGTTATAAACTAGGCTTGTTTGTATCATCCAAATATTGAAATTGATTGGAGTTATTGTTCCGACTTTCGATACGAAAGTAACGGAATATTTGTGCTCGGGGTAAGTTTTTTTTCTTCAGACAAATGTCGACTTTTTAACTAGCCATTTTTGACGGAATTTTTTTTTATCATTCGAAAGCCATTGTTGTCTTGAACTTAAATTTGAAAAGATATTTCACCTGTGATCATTTTTCGTAAAGTTATGAGCGTTTAAAGATTGCCATTTTGACCAATTTGGGACAATTAACGCGCGATATAATTCGCGCTATTAACGCGTAAGCGGAGATTTAATCCGTCTTATAAATTGTTCCAAATCGGTTGAACGAAGCTTATATTGGCCATAATTGATTTGTTACAAGGAACGAAATCTCTCTTTTTGTACTTTATATGGCGTGTGGGGGATGATTTTCATAAAAAATTTCAAATTTTGGAAAAAAAAAATTTCATTTTATTTTATTTCATTTAATTTTTTATGTTATTACTGCTGCTCCATAAACCTTAAAAGGCAGTCGGAACATTCAGGGCTTCGCCCTGATTCGAGCAGTCTTGTTATTATATATGACAATGAACAAAGCGAAGACACTTCATTAGGTCATGTAGCTTTTGAAGTGTCAGTAAATGGAGTAAAAGAACTTGCGAAGGTGTGGTTTTTAGTTTTTTGCAAAGGTTTGATTTTTTTTGCTTGAAATTAGATCTCTTTTCTGTCAATTCAGTTTTATTTGCTAAAAAATTGTGAAATACACTCTTCAATTACGAAAGTGCAAAGGCTGCCAAAAATGTGAATGAATTTAGGTTTGTAACTAGTGTTCAATTGTTTTTCACTCTTTGACTTTTGATTTTTTTTCAAGTTCAGTTCTTTTCGTTACTTAGAAGGAAGCCAAACTCCACTTTCGAACAGCAAACTCCAACATCGAACAGCAGGTCATCAAAAACGTGATTGACTTCTAGTTTCGAAAGTGGAATTTAATGTTGATTTTCCAGCGAAATAAAATTTTATTTTTTGATCCAGTTTTTTCAAATTGGATTAATTTTATCAAAAAATGCCAATCATAAATGATCTAGAACTTCAGTAGAGCTTTAAATTCATCGAAATTTGGAAGGAATTTCCGAGCGCTCCTCGAATACTATAAAGATCTTATTTTTGACAATTTTTTTGCGCCACAGGCAATTTGTTTTTTAAAAAACGGGAAAACGTCCTTTTTAGGCACTTTTGAACATTTTTTGACAAAAAATCCGTTATTTTCGGTGCGCGCCCCCCTTCAAAATTAGAATATATAGGCGCCAAAAGCGCCTTCATAAAAATTTTGGTTGTTCGGTGATATTGGATATCATAAAATAATACCAAAAGGGACCCTTTGGTTGGTGAGGGGGAAGGGTCCCTGAGGGTAGGCGTCCTCCCGTCATCCTAAATCCACCACTGCTTTAAATAATCTTCAAATTTAAAAAGTTTTAACGTGATCGGTTTTTTCAGATTTAATTGTAAAAGGGGCAATTTCAGTAACAAGTTGTAAAAGAGTCAATGAACTTTGAACATTTCGAACACTCAAATTTCGAACACTTTGATTGAACTTTCGAATGTTAAAAAAACATCACTTTAGTGTTCGAAATGTTCAAAAAATCTGTCTGATTTCATTGATTTTTTTACAACTTGCTACTGAAATTGCCCTTTTTACAACTTTATCTGAAAAAAAGGTCTTTTCTCAGCAAAAAGTTTGTAATAAAACTTTTTATTGCACCCGAAATACGACTGAAAGGGTTTCGATATGATAAATAAATCAAGCTAGTACGACGCGCCTTTGTGGCTCCTAATTTCACATGCAAAAACAAACCCGGATCAACAGCAACCTGAAAAAATACAGTCGGAAATTTCAGGGCTTTCGCGATGATAAAAGCAGCGTTGTTTTTATCAAGTCCTGTATTTTCCTTGTACGCGTTTTACGGGTTTCTGGTCGTTTTGCTTTAGCAAAGAGAAACTTGCCTTAAAATTCAAAATTAAGGTTAACTATGAAGTTCATAGTTCTGCTTTTTTTGATGAATGTGTTGGAAAAAAGCCCCCCATTTTGAAACGTAAAATACGAAGATTTGTTTTGATAACTCGTATGATTTTTGTCACGCTGAATGATTAGCTATTCAGAAAATATTTTGCATTATTTTGTAATGCAAACGGGAAAGGTTTTAGGAGCCTTGTTTTTTGAGATTCGCCACAGATTTTGTCGGCTAAGCTGTACCTCTTTATATGTGTTTTTAGATCTGAAATTGACAAATCTCGCGGTGACAAAGTGCGCCGGAAAATTTCAGCAAACAGCATTGCCGGCGGAGATCAAAGTTCAACCTCTCAGATGGGTTCAACCGCGAAAGCCAACTTGGTGGATGGCCGAGAAGAAATCTACGGCTGGAGTGTGAATGCTAGTTTGCTCAACAATGCTAACCTCCCAAACCGAAGCAACACATTAGCCATAGACCGGACTTCTCGTCGCCCCACGACAACGCGCAGAGCCACTACTATGATTCCCGAACACTCGGCTGTTGATTCGTCTTTCGATAAAGATGACTTGGCCAACCAGAAAGAGCTTTCGAAAACGCTGCCTATTCCCGCTTATTCCAGACCACTCATGGAAAAGGATCCGTCCTTTAAAGTAAGCCAGTCCTTTTTAACGTGTCAGGGAACTGCATTTTTTTACAATTTGCATTTTTCTGCATTTTTTTGCATTTTTCAGGAAAAGTTTTACAATAAATTAATGCTCATTTTTAAGTTTTGATGCTTTGACTTTGATTTTTTTAGACCAATTCAAAAACATTTAGCAAACAAAAGACCAATTATCCTGTCCAATTGACGCGAAAACTGATATTTGACTAAAAGCTTCAAAAGTGTCAATGAATGAAGTGAAGACACTTATTTAGGTCGTGTGACTTTTTTGTGACAAGAAAAGTTAAACTTTGTTCTAACACAAACTTGATTCTTCGAAGTTCGATTAAGAGTAATAAACGTAGTGAAGACTCTGATACAGGTCTTGATGTTTTTTTTTCGAAATTTGATATTTTTCAACAAAGTATTTTTTTTCTGATAACTTGCGTTCATTACTCTTTTCCAACTGTCAGTTGGCTATGTTTTTTGTTTGGGCTAAAACCCGGGTGGAAAAAAATTACTATATTTGAAACTTTATGAGAAAAGATGCTAGATTTGTAGAAGGCTGTTGATTTTGAGCGTTTATGTTAAAACACTGGCCTGAAAAACGGTCTTCAACTGCAAAAAAAATTGCTGGTCAAGCCGAGTTCTTTTTTAGTTCAATTCATTTCATTTAGTGGAAGGAGGATAATTTACGCCCGCTATTTACACTTGCGAAGCGAGTGGCTTTCTGCGATACTTCTTTTTTTTCAACCAAGTCGCAAATATGGGTGCCATATTTGGGACACCTTTACAGCTTTTTCATAGCATGTGCTTTGACATTCTAATAGTAATAAGTTAACACAGTTGATGCATTTTTAATTCATCAAAGGAACCGAATAAAGTGATCGTTTCAAACAACATAACAATAATGAAAACTCGATTTCAGACATTTTCTAACTCAATATCTCGCATTTTTTTGAAATGCATAATTTTTATATGATGTGGATTTATGCTTTGCGATTTGTTACATGCAAAGTTAGTGTGGATGCCTTCAATTTGTTGTAATCCATGATAGTGCGTGAAATTCAAAATCTCTTGATTGCAGTAGATCGCAGTTTCGAATTCTACTCGTAGCCTAGGTTTTGCTAATTCGAGGCTCATTTCTACTTTTTCTTATATCACTTGATAGAGCTGCTTTTTGGTCGTGTTCTCGCAAGTGTTTACGAAGCGCAGCCTCGCCTCACCTCTGTAAAAAAGTGCGAGTGAGGTGAAAGAAGTGATTGACCCTAATTTTCAAAAAGGATTTTTTTAAAGGTTTCCTAGCGGGAAAAAATGATTTTATGGTATCAATTGAATTGATAAAACAGTTTATGTGATCAACTGATTATATAACAAGTGTATTTTAGATAATTTTCAGTAAGTCGAATTATGCAAACGTTTCACTGGCATTTATAATCCACTTTGGATGACTTGTACTAATGATATCAAAAAGTGTCTTTGTGCCATAAAGACTTGTTTAAGTATCTGACGTGTCTTTGTGTTTATGTACAAAACTGAATTGTTCTTCGTTTCATATAAGAAAAGGAAATGAAATAGTGTATAATTTTTCTCAGTCAATAATAATGAAGATATGTTTAGAATCTGTCGCTGCAATGTGCCTGCAGCGTAGTGTTAATCGGGGGTCAATACTCCATGTCTTCATCTTCTGCCTCATTCACAACATCCCCCACCACTCCAACCCCACCCGACTACACACCCCCCTCCCCCTCCTCGGCAATCCCCTTCTGGGGTCGCGTGGGCAACTGTTCCATAGTGTGGCTGTGCAGCAGTAGTGCCACCTGTTCCAGGGTCAGTCTGTTCGACTTGACCTCTCCCGCCGAGTGTATCTCTTCTCTCACCTTCGCTCACTCTCAGATCTTGACTATACACGCCGTACCTGGTAAGTTTTTTCGTTTTATTTTCATCTACAAACATGTAATTTGGATCGACTGCTTGGCTAATCATAATGCTGCTACTAAAATACGTCACGAGTGATGGTCTGTTTAAGAGTCGATCAACGATGTTCACACTCTTATATAGGTCGCAATCTTTTTTTTTGTTTTTCAGGAAAAGTCTGAAAGTTTGTTCAGGCTCAAATGTACATTTTCGCGGTTTGATGTTTGATTTCTTTTAATGTTCAGTTCATTTCTTTTTTTAAAAAGTAGGCAAGCTCTACTATCGAACCGCGAAAGTGTAAAGGTCACGAAAAACGCGACCTACTTCTAGCTTCCAAAGTGGAATTTAATATTCAGATTTCCCCTTATAGATATATTCAGCGAAATAAAAAACCTTACCTATTGATCCAGTTATCTCAAATTGGGATAATTTTCTTGTATGCAAATTGCAAGTTACATTATAGTTGCTTTTAATGTTTTGCTTTTATTGCTGTTTGTAATGTTACTAACCTTGACTTCGTATATATTTTTTATATCGCTTAAAAACTTTTTTCTGCCCAAATGATTTCGGTTTATATTTTATCAGCTTAGTGTCCTAATTTTTAGTTGTTTAAATTGAAACGTATATTTTATGAGTCCCTCTAGATTGCACAAAATGCTAAAAAGTTATACATGAAATTATAGATATTCATGACAGCAATTTTTTCGGTTTTCAATTTTTTTTCTTCCGCTTGATAGGTTTAGGCTTCTGTTAAATCGGCTAAATGGCCTCCTATTGCGTTTTTCGAGGAGCGGAAAAAAGTTTGTAGAAGCGTGTGTGTAGGTGCGTGTCTGATATCAGGGTAAGGAGAATTTTATACATCTTTATTTTTTTATTTTCCTTTTTCGGGTTAATAGGTTTCGGTCTGTATTATATCGGCTTATTGGCCTCATTTTGTTTCATCTGACGAGCAAATAAATTTAATGTTTGGGTTTTGCGGTCGAGGGAGGCTTGTTAACTTAAATTTTTTTAAAGTCTTAAGTCTTCTTGATTTTTTCTTTTTTCTTGGCGTTTTTTTTTTTCAAAATTAGCCCTATTCATTTTGATAGATCTAGTTTTGCAAACGATATCTAGTTACAGAGTTATTTATAAAAATTTACAAATCTGAATCGCATGGGAGAACACCATTAAGCCAGCACAGCCCGTTTTCAGGAGTCTCATTAAACGGAGAACATAAAAAATAGTTAAATTCTTAGATCCAGTGGATCGTTCTACTGGTAAAAATTTATTAAACGTACACCTCATTATACCCGTTTTTTCCATCCTTTTCTTTACCCTTGCGATAAGCAATGGTATTGTAATCGGGTACGAGACTTTTTTCCATAATTAACTATTTTCCTAGGATCTCCACTTCTAGAGGATCTCTACTTCTTTAAGATCTCCAGTTCTAGAGGATCTGCTTTTTTAGAGGAGCTCCACTTGTAGTCAAGTTGCGTTTTTCACAGCACTCTCAAGTAGTTCTGGTTCTAAAGCTGAAAAATTTTTCAGATTTAAATACATTTTTTGCAGGCTTTATAGATTTTATCCCAATTTTTGCCGGCTTATTTGAAGAATTTTTTTATTTTAACTATTTCAGTACCTTTTTAGTTTTTTCAGTACCTTTTTGATTCAATTCAAGCAATTTTATATGAGGTTATTTCATTTCAGTGTTTTATAGACTTTCTAGAAATTCTTTTCTGGCAATTGTTATTAAATTTTGGATTCATTTTTTAAAATTTTTTTTTTTCCAGTTTCAGTCTTTTATTTCATTTTGGTTTTAATTTATAGCAAACTTTTGACAGTGCTTTTTGATAACATCTTATATTCCTAATGGTCATGTGGTTTGTTTGTTTCCAAGATTTTAAGCAAAGTTTCTCTTGTGGTATGAGTTCTTGGATCATGAGTTTTTTGACCAAAACCTTCTTTTTGTCTCATTTTCATCTGTTAGTTATGAGAAAGAAATGAATGAAGTTTGTGGACAATGAAGTTTTTTATTCTTGGTAATTGTACTATACAATTTACAAAAAGGAAGTGCCCAGCCGACCATTTTTTCAACAGATTTAATTTAAATATTTCATGTTTCGTATGCGATAGATTATTTTCTGTTTAATTTTGTATCAAAAGTAGTGCGAATTTCTGCTTCGCCTCTGGGTAAAATTTTTTTGGTTTCTCGGGTAGTCTCTTTTTTTACCCATAACCTAAAATCCGATAGAAACAAGTTCTACATATTCATCTACGCTTGCGATTAGCAGGTGTTATCAAATCGGCAAATGGTTTCGGCTCATAATTTATCGACTCAGTCGAGTCGACTCATAGAACCCTTTTATTAAACTTTTTTTACGTTTGATGCAAAAAGCTCCTATGCGTGTGTGCTAAGAGGTTCAAAGAAGTTTTGAGTTTCAAAATCTTGATTATCCTAAGGTTTTTTGTGGCAATAGTTTTTTTCGGCCCAAGTGTCTGCTCAAGTATTGTCGACCTTACCTAGGGCTGTGTAAGTTTAGATGCCAATTCAACTCTGGTAATTGTCTTAATTGGTATGTTTTCCTCACAATTAACTTCTGCAAATCGAGACAACTGATGTTTTTTTTCCAGTTTATGTAGATTTAGAGGCTTTCATCTCTTTTTTTTTGTCGGCGGCTGGCTTTCCATGCTGTGTTCTTGTTGTATCGCAAGTGGTGTAAAGCTCCGCTTGCTTCTCTCACTGAAAAAAATATCACTCCTAAAATATCCTTGAAATTGGAAGAGTTTTAACTTATGTGGTATACATTTTCTCCGAAATTCAAAAATGATAAATGTGAAAGTCAACCTTTTTCGGTTTTCATGCTTTGATTGAAAATTTGAAAGATTGTTTTTGCGTATTAGGGTTCTCAGAAGGAAGTCGAGACCTGGAAGGAAGACCTGCCGAAAGTCCGGGCGAAACTTTGGAAGCGAACGAAGGCAACAACAGTTACGACCAGGCATCGGCTGTAATCGATTTCGGTAAGCATTTTAACACTTCGCACCACTTCTTGTACTCGAGTTATTGCTGTTGTACCATCTTTGAATATATATTTTCATTATGTATATTACAAACCATGCATAAATGAATGGGAACGAGTTTAATTGGATGTCATAATCTGTATCTTTCCAGGGAAAGTTTCCAACTGCATTTCTTCTGATCAAGGTAATGGAGCATCATCTTAGAAATGACAACTGATACTTTCTTTAATCCTACTGATACTTTTCCCTTGTTGGCATAACTATTCTTCCCATTTCATTTCACCTTCGTGTTACCAAAACAGCTTCTGCTTGATTAAAAAAGACCGCATAGTATCCTCATTATTCAATCATACATGTGATAGCTACATTTGTGAAGGTTGCATGATTGCTAGTAACAAAATTGGCTCCTATTCCTTTTTCCCCTATCTGCGTGTTCACCTTGTCCGATTGTTCAACTTAGTGTTCACCTTGTCCGATTGTTACAAAAATTGGCATGCAGTCTAATTAAGCATGACAAACATATTTGGTCTTTATACATTACCTTGTAATATCACCCCTCGCTACACCATAAAATTGATGCCTATTTGGGGGAGGGGGGGGGGGGGGTGGGGGAGAGTCCAAAATTGAACTGTCTCAATTTTGGAGCGCAAGAAAACCTGTTTCACGGCATCTGCCCCCCCCCCCCCTCTTCCACTCTTCGCCCCCAACCAGATCGGGCAAGGATTTTAATTGCATCCGGTTCATGTGATGTATTTTGACCTTCAGGTGCTTTCGCGCACTCGATTTATTTGGACACGACATCAAATCGGCTCTTAGTTGTTTTCCTTACAGAATCAATGAATCATTCCTAGTTTCAAAAATGGATGTTTATTAGATTTCCCAGCTGATTGAATCTTTACCTCTTTTTTTTCAAATTGAGTTAACTATCGAAAAAGTGTCAATCATAAGTTTGTTCTTGAAGTTCAAAGAGCTTTAAGGGCATACTTATGTTTTTTCTTTGAAATTCAAACATTTAAGTTTTAAGTCAAAAAATGAATAGGTAACGAAAATTGTGATCGACTCCTAGTTTCAAAAATGGATGTTTATTAGATTTCCCAGCTGATTGAATCTTTACCTCTTTTTTTTCAAATTGAGTTAACTATCGAAAAAGTGTCAATCATAAGTTTGTTCCTGAAGTTCAAAGAGCTTTAAGGGCATACTTATGTTTTTTCTTTGAAATTCAAACATTTAAGTTTAAAGTCAAAAAATGAATAGGTAACGAAAATTGTGATCGACTCCTAGTTTCAAAAATGGATGTTTATTAGATTTCCCAGCTGATTGAATCTTTACCTCTTTTTTTTCAAATTGATTTAACTATCGAAAAAGTGTCAATTATAAGTTTGTTCTTGAAGTTCATGTTTTTTCTTTGAAATTCAAACATTTAAGTTTAAAATCAGAATTTTATCTTAGAGCCGATGAACATAGCAAAGACTCTAGTATTGGTCGTGATTATTACTTTTCAGGAAAAAGTTGAATTTGTTCACGGTCAAATTTGATTTTTTCGCGATTTGGTTTGATTTCTTTTCAAGTTCTTTTCTTTTCCTTTGTTTAAGAGTATTTTGGTAGCGGAATAATTTACCGATTGACCAGTTTTCTCAAATTGAGCTAAGTTTATCAAAAAGTGTCAATCATAAGCTGTTCTTCAAATTCAAAGAGGATTCAGGCCATATCTTTTTGTTCCGGTCATTGAAAATGGAGAGGAAGGTTGTATTCAAGTAGGTTTTAGTTTTTTTTTTGTTTGTTTTCAACGCAAAATTAGGTACCACAAATAATCTTATATGAGCAGTGTATGGGTTTTTGCCCAAACGTTTTTGATTTGATTGCATTGATGTTAACAACTTGCTTGAAAATGTCTGAATCATCTGCTCAGCTGATTTCAATAATGAATCAAGTTCGAGACACCAATTTAGCCTGATTAGAGTGGAGGTAACGTCTAAGCTTAGGACGACAAATGTAATATGGTTTGGTTCTGGCCAGCAGTTGATTATTTTCTTAAAAATTTTTTCTGAGATAATGTATAATTTTGCATAATGGAATTTTCTCTGCTTGAATGGTTTAGGCTTGTTTTGTTGGCACAGTCATCTTATTTAGCCTTTTTCCAAGGGTAAGCATTTTAAAAATGCGTTTCAGGTGAAGAAGGGGACTTGAAAACTTGAATTACTATTTTGTCGCTTAAAATTTTATGACAATAATTTTATAATACAATGGGGGTCTTTGCAGCTGTTTTTGATTAGTTGTCGATCTGTGATATTTCGTGAATGCTTATCTAACATTTACGATTTTGTTTAATCAGATAAACAACTACAAACATTGAGACAAACATATTAAATTTTTGCCTATATAGTTTTTTTCGAATTGTTTTTTTTTGTTTTCGTGATATTTTTTTCTGCTTGCATTGTATTGTTATTGTGGCCGCTGTTTGTGTCATTTGATGAGCTCAAAGATATTTTAAAGCGTATTTTAAGTGACTGTTGTAAGTTTGGGTGAGATTTTTTCGGATCAGTGGGTGTCTGCTTAAATATTCTCGGCTATGGTATCGCTGCTTAAAACTGGTACTGAAGCTAAAATACCGTTCGTTTGGTTTACTTCGGATGTTTTTCAGAAATAACTTTCTTCAAGACAATTTACAACAACCTCGAAAAATTTGTTAGATATATTTTCATTTTTTTTCGACTTAGTGGTTCCTGTCGGCTGGTTTTCTTTGCTCAGTCTGTTTTTTATTGCAATTGTTGCGAAGCCACGCTTGTCGCTTTATCGAAAGTATAATTTTCTCTGTTTTTTTAAATTAAAGAAGTAACCTTATTCTTTGAATTTGTCGCTTTTTGACTGTTGGTTATGCATTAGAGTCAATGAAATCTTGTTTTTTTTTGGTTTTCAATTAAGTCAAATTTTTTGGGGGTTTTTCTAATGATAGTCATTTTTTGTATGGCAAAGGATGCGAAGCTCAGCGTCGCGTCTGTGTCATGATAGGATATAAGGGTTTGAAAGAAGCGTTTCAAAGAAATAAAATAAAATAATTCTTACTGTATAATTATTAAGAGTAATGAACGGTGTGAAGACTTTTATATAGGTATTGGTGATTTTTTTCAGGAAAATGTCTCGAAATGCTCTAATAACTAAGATGTGCATTCATACAAATTAATGCATTCATGAATGCACTTAGGTATATATGCACGTTTTGAGTCTAATTGAAATTCATCTGATTTACGTAAATAGCACTATCCAAGTACGAACTTGGAAATGGCGCAAAAAAACGTGAACGATTTCTAGTTTCGAAAGTGAAATTTAGTTTCTAGATTTCCAGCGAAATGAAAATTTTACTTATTGATCCAGTTTTCTCAAGATGGGTTAATGTACGTGCTCTTTTCCAACGGTCAGTTGGCTATGTGTTTTGTTTTCCCCAATACATGATTATCCAACCATGATTGGAAAGTTTATCGATTTAGCAATTTAGGGATGAAAATTTAGCTTGAAAGCTTGAGTGGGCTAGAAATGATCTCGCCTGACCACTATTGGTGCTTACTGATCTGTGACGTTGCTAAAAACGAAACACAATTGGAAGTGTCAGCTTCACGGTGAAATGATAAACGATAGTGAGGACTGATTACTTGGCTTTAAAGTTGAATCTAAGCTCTGATTGGTATTCTATTTAGGTTCTTCTACTGGAAGCGACTACACTGCGACCACCACCACTAATCAAGAGGGTGTGATGGTGGAGCTGAACGAGGCGGAGGACCACCTCAACGACATTGCCGACGGTTTGTTAGATGAACTTTATTATCATCTCAACTGCGATTCGTGTCGACCAATAATATCTTAAACTTAAATAATATTAATCTGATAGTTTGCGAAGGTGATAAACAATCGAGCGGTTGGTGGCTCGAGATCTACCATGATCTGTACTCGAAAAAATATCAGTCTATGTAGGTACTATTAAGGTGATTTCAGTGCTCAATCAAACAGCTCTAATGTAAGAGGTAAATAGTTTGAAGTATACTCGGGAAGCTGCGTAAGGGTAAATTTTGATGGATCTATTTGCTGGTATTTTGGCTAGTTGCAAAAGTAAAGATAATTGATTTTTGTTACATCGTTTTACTTTCATATTTTCCCACTTCAAATACTTTTGCCAAATTGAAGGCTAAATAATCTCTTAAACAGCGAATGAGTCAGATCAATCATAAAAAAGCTTTAACGTGATACTACTTTTCTTGGAATTTCGAAAAATTTACAGTTTTCCGTCTGTCTGCTGACCAGGTTTAAGTTTTGATGTTCTAGAAGTGCTCAACTCAAGTGGATCTGTGAGTGGTAGTGTCTCCTCCCCCAATACAAGTGTGAACAAAGCAAACAGACTACCCAAATGTTACTGGCCATCGAACGTGTACTCGGAAAGCGACCTCGTCTCTTCCAGCAAAAACCCGACAGTCTGGATTGGCTGCGAGAACGGAAACCTGTTCGTCCACTCGGCGGTGTCCGACTGGAACAAATGCATTCATTCGGTCAGACTGCCGTCGTCTGTAAACACGATTGACTTCGTTGAAAACCGAGTGTTTGTCGGCCTCTCGGGAGGTAGTGTAGCCGTGTTCTACCGAGATGCAGCTTCGAAAGAGTGGGATTTGCAGAGCTACCAGTTGCTGGATCTGGGAAGACCAGCACATACCGTGAGGTGTTCTGTGGTCGCGCCAGCTGTGCAGGACTATAGCCAGATGAGCTTGTGGCTGGGCTACAGGAACAAAGTGCACGTTGTGGACCCCATCAATCTCAAAATCAAAGTTGGCTTTTTTCTAAAAAGAACTAAACAAGGCACGGGTTAAAATATTTTTTCAAAACTTTTACTCCATGTTTTTTTTTATTCAAGTAAAACTTATCGCTATCTTCCCGCCCATATTCGGCCATTATTCAAAAGTTAAACACGCTAAACAATAAACATCATTGGAAAATACTTTATTGCGGTAAATTTGAGTTGAATTTAATCGCCAAGTAGATCCTAATTGTTTAACTCAAAGCTACAATAACAAAAAATTGCTTCTTAATTCAGAAATATTTTGTTTCGTTTGTGTCTTCTGTGGCATCGCTTTGCAGGGGTGGGAGGGGGATTCGAATCGAATTAGGTACAAATTTTACATATGCTTAACCATTGACTGATTTCTTCCAACCTAGGGGTGGCAATTCGTTACTAGGTGTTTTCGGGGGGGGGGGGGGGGGGGGAGGGAGGAGGAGGGAAGGGAGGAGGGATAGTTAGAGATCCCTTGTGTGTTGTTTATGGGATATATGTGCTCCATGTGTATGTAGTGTGTCTGTGTCGTTAGGCAAGTATCACTGCACACGTGAGACGTGAGAGCCAGGTGCGCTACATGGCCGTGTGTGGTCTGGGAGTCTGGGTCTCTATCAGGATGGAGAGCACTCTCAAACTGTTCCACGCCATCACCCACCAACACCTACAGGACGTCAACCCCGAGGCATCCATCATCAGAATAATCGGTACATTACAAGCACCCGCACCCTGCCAAAACAAGTTGTTACATTTGCCCCATTAGTTAATATTTTTTGTCAATGCTACTTGAACAACCTAGTCTATAATCAATGAAACAGTATTAGAAAAAGTCAAAAATTCGAGATTCAGATGGAAAATTGATCTGCACGGGATTTGAGCTGGAATACTATTTGTATTTTTACTACGAAGGCAATTTATAGTATGAAAGAAAAAACTAGTCAGATTGTTTTTTCACTTAACGCTGCGTGTTTAGGGCAAGCTTGTCGCATCAACTTTTTGAGGATAACATCGTTGAGTTGCATCGGGAACTTCCTGTGGATCGGAACCAACGTCGGAGTCATCGTCTCTCTGCCGGTCGGAGAAGGTACGCAATCGCAGTTCAACTAACTGCCTTAATAATCCAAGTAAAGTTCGCACTTACGACCAATTTATCATGTCGATAGTCATTAGACATTTCTGCATTCTTATTTCACTTCGAGATTTTTTTAAGCTTTTTTTACAGAAATTGTTTATAGAAAGCAGAATAAAATGAGATGTATTTAATACGCTTCATTTACAGTTGTTTTTCTTGAACAGAAAGCCAAACTGGAATTTTATCATCTGGACGCAAAACGAGTCGCAAGGGAGCGCAAGCCAAGCCAGGCGGCATAGTGCGAGTGTTCAACCACTCGGAGGAGACTTCGCCAAATCAGACCACAACAGCTCTGACGTCATCAACCAGTTCAAATGAGAGGTCATTGACCTCTTCCTCTGGTAACAGTGGCTGGGATGTCCAACTGGTGTCGAACAGTCACAGTAACAACGAGGCAACGAATGTTCCGACCACTCCGCTGTCACAGAGGAGTAATACACTAATGTCTCCGCCTCAGAGGTCGGCGCCTGCGACCTCTGTCGTGTCAAATTTGAATGTGCCCTACTGCTCTCTCAATCAGATGAGGCTCTCCTTCCATGCCCATCGACATGATGTCAAGTTCTTCGTGGGTGCTAAACGTAAGCTTAGTTTAGCATACATACATTCATATTTTATAAAGAGACCATTCACAGTATTCCAACTTTAGAACAATTTGAAAAAACTCCCAAAGTTTATTCAGTTGATAAGTCCAATTAAATTTTTGGGCTAAATGTCGGGACCTGAACGCTCAACAGGAATGGCAAAGAAATGTAAACATGCAGTGATCCTGCTGAAAACAATATATTCATTTTTGTTTAGAAATGAGTGGAAGGGACCTTACGTCATCATTTTCTTCATCCGCGCATGATGTTTCTGCAAACGAAGGGGACTCAAATGCGACCGAAACTCTGCATGTTATGAGTGGGGGAAGGGGGTACATCGACCACCGAATCGGAGACAAAGTGGAGGAGACTGAGCAGAACGTCCCAGTTGTCGTTTCCGCCGCAACATCCACAATCGCTCCATCATCAGGGGGTGCCGCCACTCTGGTCAGCGGGGCCGGAAACTCTCCGCTGAACAGCTCGGGCTTGTCTAGAGGAGCGAACAGACAGCTGGCTAAAAGCCAGAGAAGCCATGTCATCCTTTGGAAGCAGGACTTATCAACTGAATAAACAAATCAAATCAAATTATTACTTAATAGGAATACTTCACCTCTGGTTGACCATGAAATTCAAGTTTGATTTTACTTTAGACGCTTCAGTATGCAAATATTTGAAAAATGCTTTGCCTTAAATATTTTCTCTCCTCTTCGAACTCATGTCAATGTTTCTGATTAGTATAATTGTAACTCTCTTTCCAGAAGTGCTCATACCTCAGTGTCGTAAAGATTTAACGTTTATATATTTGGTTCAAAATTCTTAACTCGCGGGTTCTCTACTTGAATGCTTTCTTATTTTCCTTCAATCATTTGAAAATGTTAATAGTTTTTGGAATGTAAAATAAAAATTAGAACGGTGTTTACAAATTATTCGGAATATTAGTGTAATTGAATTCACAGCCAATGGAATTTAGATCTAATAGTTTAATTCAGCCTTTTTACGCTGTTCGTTGAATGCTTTCATTGAAATTTCTTAGAAACATTGAAAGCAGCATTTTGTGCTGCAAATTGAAATAAGTTTGCGTTTTTTACCAAATGCAACATTGGTGGGTTTGTTACAAAAGTAATGTATTTGGAAACATCGTAAAGACACTTGAATAGTTCATCTAGATGTACCGTCTCAATTATCGGACAACATTACGAGGCCAAACTGTGCATTTTGTGCATTGTAAGCGGATTCCGCAACAAGGACGCTCCCTTTGTTGTTCTTTTGTTCATTCATTTTCTTTGATAGCTCCGACAAAACTTTACCATGTTTAAAGACTTGTCTATGGAATCCAGGAACATACAGACACAAAATTGTGCGCCTATCCAGTGCACAGTTTGGCCTCGTAATGAAAATTTACCGTCATCATATTGTACCGCCATCATATTGGACAGGTTTTATTGGGAATTTCGAAAAAAAGTTACATCGACCTGCTGCAAATGATCTAAACTACGCTCTCTGAAAGTTTTAATTTTTTATTTGAATCGGTTACCAGTTTTTTCCAGGTATAAAAATACCAGTTTCACCATTTGTCATGATGTTTCTGTGGGAGTGAACACTTTTGAATAAGGGGATTAGTAAAAATTGATCAAGCAATGTGAAACATTTTGAACGAGTAAATTTCAGTGAGATAACTTTCCTAAGCTCTGTTGTTCGAATAATTTCACACCATGGGAAAAACCTATTACAAATGGTGAAAATTGGCATTTTCAGACCTGGCAAAATTGGTTAAATGATTCGAATGAAAAATTGAAAATTTCAGAGAGTAGTTTAGATCATTTGCAGCAGGTCGAAGTAATTTTTTTTTCGAAAATCCCAGTAAATCTTCTTCAATACGGCCCTTGAAAAAAGACATTTTTGAGAGTAAAAACGTAAAGTTGCGTTTAATTTTGTCCACTATATTTCAAAGAATTTTGATTTAATGATCACTACTCTTTGGTACAATTGCATCATCAATAGTCAGTCGATGAACCTAGTTTAACTTTTTGCTTTTTTGCAGTTTGATTTCTATTTAAGTTCAGTTTATTTCTTTTGTTAAAAGGAAGGCCAACTCCACTATCGAACAGCTTTTACACTTGCGAAGCTAATGTTTTAGTACGAATCTTCTTTTTTTACAACCCAAGTCGCAAATATTGGTGCGGCGCCCCAATCATAGTAGAGCACCTTTACAGCTTTTTCGTAACATGTGCTTTGACATTAGAATAGTTTTAAGTTATCACAGTTGACGCCTTTTAATTCATCAAATGAACCAAAAAAAACTATTTGTTTCAAACAACATCACAATTAAAAAAATTCGATTTCAGAAATTATATAATTCAATATATCTCACAATTTTTTGAATTGAATAATTTATACATAATTTGGCTTAATGCTTTGCTATTTGTTACATGCAAAGTTAGTCTGGATGACTTTAGTTTAATATATTCCAAATTATTTATTGAAAAATTGAGTCTATTTTTATTTGGTGCTGAACCGCATTGGAAGTTTCTTAGCATATGTAGCTGCTTTATTCGTGACTAGTGTTTGTCGGTTGTTAAACCTGAGTGGCTAAGGGAATAGTGCGTGAGACTCAAAATCTTTTGATTGCAGTAGGTCGCAGATTTGAATCTTACACGTAGCCGACTTTTTAATAAATCGGAGCTTATTTCTACTTTTAATTATTTCACTTGATAGAGCTGCTTTATGGTCGTGTTCTGGCAAGTGTTTGCGAAGCAGAGCTTCGCCTCTGTGTTGAAAATTTCTCTGAGCTTTAAGGCCATCTGCTTTCTTTTGAATGTCGAAAATTCCAATTTTTCAAAAAGTTAATTATTTTTTGTTTACGTTCGTTCATAGACAATTTTCACACAAGCAAAGCTATTCCAGCTATTCAGTACAGCTGATGCTAAGGATATTAGCATAAAATATTATATTACAAATATACTTATATACACACTTAAGTTTCAAGGTATCATTGATCTGTAGCGTAGAAGAAAGGAAGGAGACGCGCAACAAAATAAGAGGATATAAACCGGGGCGGGATTCGACTATTTTATGAACTTTTTCGTATACTAGTTAAAATGCGTCCGCTCTATCAATTGAGGTAAGTTTTTGGTAATTTTTTTTTCAAATTGACTGGTACTGCTAATGCGTCATAAATGGCTTGCGTCACTAAGCAATTATGTAGATTCATTATTGGCGGTCGTCACTTAAGACATTTTTTAGACTAAATCGTTAGCTTCAAGGTAGACAAAAAATTGGTTTTTCCAGTGAGTTAAGGTTGTAACTCGTTTTCATAGGTAAGTTTTTAGTTGATTTGATTAGCTACGACCTCTAAAACGTACTCAATTTAAAGCAGCTGCTTCTAAAAAAAATGTAATGAAAAAAATTCTGAAACGCATAAGAGCAGCATTTCAAATTAAACCACTTAAAACAAAAAAAGGCTCAAAAAGTGCTTGATGAAATACTGATGACTAAAATACTGAAAAATTGATTATTCACGATATCAGTAACAATTATTATATATTTATAACGATCGGAAAACCTTATCAGACTTTCATCATTGTAAACATATTTTCATGTACATTAAATATGCACATGTTTAAAAGCATGTAATTTATCCACTCTAATTTTTGCTAGCTGGTATTTAATATTACACCGGAATATAGACATTTTTTCGGGTTACGAACATGTTTAACAGAATCAATTGTATCTTGGTTCGTAATAATTTCAACTTTATGCATTCGAGCATTTTAGCCTGGAGGGTACGAATTTGACTGAGACGGCAAAGGTATTGGGCTTGAATCTGACCAGTACCTTTTTTTTTAAATGAAAATACTCAGTTTTAAATAAAATTGTCGGCCAATTATTTGTCTGTTTATCTGTTGTCGGCTTGATTGTCACGCCGTGCAATTATTTTTCGCTGCGTGCATTTTTTAAGTTGCCTTTAGTGTTTGATTTTTTCCAACCAATTATAGTTCTTACGAATTTCAAGTTTACCTTAGTTTCGAATTTCCTTCTTTGTTGTTCGTTTCCCTCTTTGTTGTTTGTAAAAAAATTCCTCGACCCAATTTTTTTGCCTAATTTTTATTGAATTAATGAGCTAATTTTGAGTTGTTTAAATGAAAAAAAAATTACTTAATTTCCTCAAAAACTCAAGTTGGTTGTATGCTCAATCGGTTTGTTGAAACTTCTTTTTTTCCTTGCGCAAAAGTAGTTCCAAACTTAATGAAAATTTTTTAGTGTTTTTCTTCTAGTCAGAAACTTCTAGTGATTTTCATAAGTGGTATTAATTGAAAGACTGCTTACATCACTAGAGTCTCCTTTTAATTGAACATCTGCCTCCAGCCTTCAAAAGAGTCTGTGGGGGAATATATGACCCATATTTTTGATTTTTTCTTATTTTCTCAAAAACTATACCTCTCACATCTAAATTTTGGTTTTAATGAATGAAACGGTTTTGAAAAACTCTCTGCACAAGCTGCTACGCCCAAATTTGTTTACGCATAAAGTTATGGCCCTCGCAACATTCAAATTTGTTATGTTTGACCGTTTTGTGAATCTTTTCTCGGGGAGTAACCTCTTAAATCTGATATTGTTGATTCAATAGATCAATAGAGATAACAAGTATTGGGAGGCTCCCTTGCCTTAGCGGCGACACGCAAATTTTTTTACACACAAAGTTATCGCCCTCAGACAAGTTTTTAATTTTTTGACTTTTTTTATACATTTTTGGAATCTGCTCAAAAAATACTCTGCCATATCTGAGATTTTGGGCTCCATTCAAGGAACGTTTTCCGAGAAGCTCGTTTGCTTATGTGACTCCGTCTAAACTTTTTGTCATCAAAAGCTATGGCCCTCGGAAAAGTCAAAGATTTGATTTTTGGCAGTTTTTTGGGAACTACCCTCACAAAAATGAGATTTTGGAAACAATCGAAATTTTAGGTTGCTTGAATTCTTTCTGAATAAGAGGCTACACCCTTTTTTACACAGAAAGCGATGATTCTCGGAAACATCAAGTTTTTGATTTGTTGACCGTTTTTTGAACTTTTTTCGCTAACTATTTTGCCAAATTTGATATTTTAAGTTTAATCGCAACAACAGGTTGTTATAAGCCTACATTTATAATGAGTTATGCCCAGTCTGCTGAAAAAAAGTTATAGTCTTCAAACAAGTCAAACTTTTGAGTCTTTGACTTTTTGTTGGAAAATTCACGCGAGAACTACCCTGCCATTTCTCAGGTTTTGTCCAATCGAGAAACCCGGTTTTTGGAAATTTTTTTGCTTAATTGCCAGAACCTGCTTTTTGCAGAAAAAAACTAAACTTTGGAAATTGTTTTGACCGTTTTATAGAAATTTTGACCGTTTTCTAGAGATTTTTTGTTTTCTAGAGGTTTAATTCATCAAGTCTGAGATCAAAAGAACCGGTTGCAATAAATATCCCTGCGGAAGCGGCGACTCCTTTTTTTTTCGTTATGAGAAATGTTATCTTTCCGTGAAATTTCATTATATCAAAATTTGTTTACTCTTCTCACTTATTTTTGTAAACAAACAACTAAGGTCCAATTTTTGAAAGCGGATTATTGATGCCGCATTCACTTAGCAAATCAATTAATATCAAACAGTTGCCTCCTACTTGAACTGAGATTCTTTTTGTTTCTATCAAGACATACGAAAGTTTTGGTTTACTTAGTTTTTTTTCAGCTTTCAAATCTTTTTTTTTCGACATATGTTTTCTTATAATTGTTTTGAATTACAAGTGGTTTGAAGCTCCGCTTCACCTCTGTGTTAAAGAGAGTTATTGAAAGAAAGCAATGAGGCGATATAGCGCATTTATGCAGGAATTTGACTCGTAATTTAGAGATCGATTGTTGTTGTGGTAGGAAACCAGAAATCGGCTGATTTGTTTTGAAACCTAATTTTTCCGACTTTTTTGAAACTTATTGTCTACAATGCCCCAAAGTTTGTTCAGGCTCGAAGTTATTTTTGCGGTTTGAATTCTAACTTCATTTAAATTCACTTCATTCCCCTTGTTAAAAGGAAGGCAAACTCCACTATCGAATAGCAAAGTTTAAAGGTCACGAAAAACATGATTGACTTCTAATTTCGAAAATGAATTTCATTATCAGGTTTCCCAGCAGAAATATACTTTAACCTAGTGATCCATTTTTCATAAATTGTTTTTTTTTTCAAAACTGCGTCAATCACAAATTGTTCTGGATTTTCAAATAATTTTAAGGAGATTTACTTTTTGCTCTTGTAATTGTAAGTTGAGAATTTTTTAAAAATGAAGTCAGTGTTTTTTTGTTTACTTGCGTTCATTGACAATTATAGCGTGTGGTTTGTATCGTGCTATTATTGCGTAAGCGGAGATTTCAACTGTCTTAAAAATTCTTCCATATCAATTTGAGTTATGCTTTTTGGTCTATTTAAAGATTTGCTTTATGCGAAATGTATCATTTTGTACTTCGCATGGCTTGAGGGGGGTGGTTTTTTTTTTGAAAAATTTGTGAATTTTCAAGGCAAACACTATTCCAAATACCTCCAAATGCAGCCGGAACATTCAGGGTTTCGCCCTGATACGAGCAGATTTGTTGCATTTTAAAGCTCTTTTTGTTGCTTGTTTTAGTGAAGCGTTCTGTTCAACTTTTAGCTTCATAGCTGTCTTCAAATTTTTTCAGCTTTTCTAAGTCTGAATTTTTTCTTAGTCTAAAGATTCATTTCAATCAGCTATAAAAAGTTTCAATAAAATCTACCACGTTATCTATTCAACCCAAAGGTTCCTGACTTAGTTTTTGCCCGCGTATTGTTATTTTTACTATTTTTCTTCGTTTGATCTTCAGTATGCTTTGCATGCAAACTCGACACTGAAATGATTTAAAGTACTTTACAAAGTAAGTTTATTGGGTTGTAGGTTATTGTCAGCTGAGGATTGCTTATTTGACTTTTCCTCAATTATCAAATAGAACTTCATGTGTAATTTTTTCAGAAACAACAGTAAATACAAGCAAGCAATTATTCATATTCAACTTTTTCATACTACTCACGTGCTGTCAAGCTCAACCTCCGGCAAACCTGACATAGAGGTAAAAAGTACGTAATAACTAGTTACTCTAGCGTAGTTTCACGGGGACTTTTTCGACTAAACTGGTGTCTGCTCAAAAATTGTCGGCCTTGGTTCCGCTTTGTAATTTTGTTCAATTACTAATTTGAATTTTAAATGTCTTGCATGTTTGCCTAGAATTCCTGATTGATGAAAACAGGTAATATGAAAGTGTATGGGATTGGGTTTTGTTATACCACTTTTTGCAAAAAAAAAGGCTTTTTCTCAAAAATGTTCCGGGCGATTTTCAAAAAAGGGTATCCATAGAAAAACCACGTGCATAATTGCCTGTATACTCCGCTGCTGGTCTCTTTTTGCTTCACAACCTAATATACAACCTTAGAAATCTGTGGGGGGAATATTTGACCAATACTTTTGATTTTTGATTTTTTGTTTTCTCAAAAACTAACCGACCGAATCTGAAGTTTTGTTTTTAAGGAATAGAACGGTTGTGAAAAGCTTTCTTCCATTAACGGCTACGTCCAACCTTTTGTAGGCATAAAGTTATGTCCCTTGTAATAATAAATTTTTTGATTTTTTGACTGTTTTTTGAATCTTTTTAATTTACTTATCTCCTAAAGCTGAGGTTGTCAGTTTTATTGAGATAAAGGGTAGTGGGAAGCTCTCCTGCATTAGCTGCCACTCACAATTTTTTTTACAAAAAAAACTTATTTTCCTTGAAAATAAGCTAATTTTTTGAACTTTAAGAAAAATTTAATTTTTTGAATTTTCTTAAAAACTACCCTATCAAAATCTAAGAAAAAATTCAATCGAAAGAAGCAGTTGCGCAATTTTTTCCTGCAAAATTGGTTACTCCTTTGAGAGAGAAAAGTTATGTCTTTGCGAAAATTCCAAAATCTCAAAAGCTTCACTCTACTCACTTATTTTAGTAGAGAAACAACTAAGGTTTTGGGCTAAGTCCAATTTTTGAAATTACGCATGTCCAGCATCAGTATAAAAAATTCAAAAAGTGTCTAAGACGTAGCCCCAGCTTTAGCTGGGCCCTAGGTGTCCTTCATAGACTCATAAGAAAATTTTGGTTCACCTATTTTTAAAAAATATTTTTCATGTTTTTTTTTGGTTTTACGATGTCATGATTGCGTAGTATCACAAGTGGTGCGAGGCTCCGCTTCAAGTCTGTGTTAACAATCCGACAGCATCTACAAGAAGACGAATTATTACCTAAGTGTGCCAACTAAAGTTCAAGGTCTCCCTAGTAAACTTAGTCAGAAAAAATGGGAGTTGAGGCAGTTGGCCCCGCACATGTACAAATTGCAGAGCAAGCCATACTCGGACAATCCTTCAGAAACAAAAAACAGTTTTAATAAATAGTTTTGATGTGTCGCCAAAGATGGGTGGTATGTTTAGACAGAAAAATGAAAACTGGATCTAGTTATGTAGTTTTTGACTGGAAAAGAATTTTCTAACAGATAAATGAATGTATGTAGAAAAACTTTTCGTCTGCTATCCAAGAAATCACAATATGTCTGATAGTTATTTCGAAACGAGGCATGATAAAAATTTGCTGGAAAAAAATTGTCAGCATACACAAGCTAGTAAAAGCACTGGTTTGACCATAAATCCGAAAATCATTTTGTTTAAGGTGAGCAAAAAAAGATCGAATCCAGAATGAATCAACGTTGGTTTGACAATTTTTGCGCATCCAGAATGAACGTTGTTTTGACGATTTTTACTTTTTGTATTAATATTGGGGCATAAAGTTCCGGGGCTCAAGAGCCAAAAATCTATGTAATAGACAATGCGGACTCCCATAATTTAAACAAAAACTAAACCACTTAGCGTTAAAGTAAGCCTTTCTGAATAGTAAGGGAAGAGCTTTTCTTCATCTAATCTCGTTTAAAATTTTCTGTCATATGAAGCAGTTCAGATCGGTCAAATTATCCAATTTTCGAGTGGTTTTTAAACTGTTTAGTTGCTAAGAAACCAGTTTTGTTTGTGAGGGGGGGATTTTAAAAAGATTTAGATATAAAAATTAGTAATTAATCTTCGTCATCGGGTTTTCTGTCGTCAGAAAACTTTACAATTCTTCTTCAAACTGATTTGACCTCTATGTTTGCGCTGTACATTTTTGTGTTTTGGACTGATCAAATCTGCAACCAAAAAACTAGAGCTGAGTTCTTTCAGACAAATAAAAAATATTCTCGAATACCGAAAGTTTTATTTAATTTTTGGTAATGATATGGTAATGATTGACAATATGAACCAATCCAACAATTGTGATTGAAAATTTGGAGTCTGATGTTGCTTTTCCAGCCTTCGCCTGATTGTAATTTTTGTCCCGGATGGTTTTGCTTCCAGATGCTACTCTTGGACCAAGTGGCAAACGGGAGTTTGAATGGCGCTCGTG